>NC_091631.1:7255445-7855445 GCF_027580195.1 Bos mutus | reverse complement strand
CTTTAGAGCTTCGTGGAACCCCTATTCCAAAATGACAATTGTGCTGACTGCCAGTTTGGGGAACTCCCAAGGAGGGTCCCAGGGGACGTCTTCAAAAGAGCATCTATGAGATTTAACAAGCGCTTTACTGATGTCTCCATGAAGAGCACTGCCCAGACTCAGGCAGCTGGGCATGGCCACAATAAAAACATCAGTAAGTGAAGAAGCTGGCGACACTGACAAACAGAAAGCAGACCCGCTGCTGGCTTGCCTTCTGAGTTTGAAGTGCAGAGGCTGGCTGCCTGTCTTTGGGGAGGAGCATTCTCTATCACCGTTCATTCAGGGAGGCTGATGGATTAGGCCGGGTTCAAGGGTTAAGTATGGAGACCAGGAAAGGTCTCCCCAGGGGAAAGTGCCAGAGCTGAGGCCTGGTGAAAAGCACTAGGAATTGATGCGTCCTGTCAGGGGGATGTCCGCGAGACGCGTGATGGCGACAGGCGGAGGCCCGGGGCTGCGGGGGCGAGTCGGGGGTATCAGAGCCAAGCAGAACAGTGTGCACATCAATTAACCACAGCCGGCACCAGGGAAAGTGGGGGCATTTATCCCCAAGACTCATCCTGCTTTGGGGAGAGAGGTAACCATCTTCTTTAGTTGACTCAGGATCTGTTAAATTTGAGGTTCTAAGAAATCATGAAACTTTATTTAATGAAGCCATATTTGGTACATGTGTTATAGAAATTTATTTTCTAAGCCTTAAAAGTGGATTTTTATTTCTTATTTTTTAAATTATTAAAGTAAGATAACACGTTTATAGGAGACTTAGAAAATACAGAACAAAGTTACATATAGTTCTGCTATATATTACAGTTCTTTTTTTAAAGTAGGTAAATTAAGATTTTTAGTTGGAGTTTCAATATCAGACTTTCAAAAATTAATAGAATGAATATACAGAACAGTAGAAAGATATAGTAGACCTGAAAGGCACCATGAACCAATTCAGCATAATTAAGATTCATACAACTTTCACACAATAATAGGATACAAATTCTGTTCAAGTTCCCATAGACTGTAAACTAGGAGGCATTGGAACATAGCCAGGGACATAAAACAAGGTGCAAAAATCTCATGGTCTAAAGGTATTGAAATCATAGAGTCTGTTCTCTTACCACTGTGGAATTATGTTAGAAATCATATTTTTGAAGATATGAAAATAACTCACCTATTTTCCACTGCAGCATGACATTTACCAAGAGATATCTTTGATTTAGCCATTAAAAGCCTCAATAAAGTTAGAAGACTGAAAAACAATACAGTTATTGCAGAGAAGAAAGCATTTAAATAAGAACTTAATATCAAAGATACTTTAGAAAACCTCATGTATTTGGAAATTCAATGTCCACTGAAAGTGGATTTTAAAGGGAAGAAATAGGAATCCCCCCTGTGACCACCAGCACCAAAAATTAGAAGCTCATATTCCCCCAGGTGTAATCCCATGGACTGTAGCTTACCAGGCTCCTACGTCCATGGAATTTTCCAGGCAAGAATACTGGAATGGATTGCCATTTCCATCTCCAGGGGATTTTCCCAACCGAGGGATTGAACCCAGGTCTTCCACATTGCAGGCAAACGCTTTACCCTCTGAGCCACCAGGGAAGTCCTTTTTATATATAGACATAAATAATTTAACATATATGGAAATATATATAAATAATTATATATAATGCATATTATATATAAATAACTATATATCAGTTCAGCGCTTAGTCGTGTCTGACTCTTTGCGACCCCATGGATTGCAACATGCCAGGCCTCCCTGTCCATCACCAACTCCTGGAGCTTACTCAAACTCATTTCCATTGAGTTGGTAATGCCATCCAACCATCTCATCCTCTGTCATCACCTCCTCCTCCCACCCTCAGTCTTCCCAGCATCAGAGTCTTTTCAAAGGAGTCAGCTCTTCACATCAGGTGGCCAAAGTATTGGAGTTTCAGCTTCAAAATCAGTCCTTCCAATGAACACCCAGGACTGATCTCCTTTAGGATAGACTGGTTGGATCTCCTTGCAGTCCAAGGGACTCTCAAGAGTCTTCTCCAACACCACAGTTCAAAAGCATCAATTCTTTGGCACTCAGGTTTCTTTGTAGTCCAACTCTCACATCCACACATGACTACTGGAAAAATCATAGCTTTGACTAGACGGACCTTTGTTGGCAAAGTAATATCTCTGCTTTTTAATATGCTATCTAGGTTAGTCTTAACTTTTTTTTCAAGGAGCAAGCGTCTTATAATTTCATGGCAGCAATCACCATCTGCAGTGATTTTGGAGCCCAAAACCATAAAGTCTGCCACTGTTTCCACTGTTTCTCCATCTATTTGCCATGAATTGATGGGACCAGATGCCATGATCTTTGTTTTCGGAATGTTGAGCTTTAAGCTCAACATTTTATAATTATATATAATGTATATTATATATAAAATGTATTTATATATCCATTGAGTATAAAAGAAATTGTTGTGAAACAGGCTGGTATGTGAATACCCTGGTCGACATCATTACTGGCCAGTGAAAGGCATGAATGTAGCTAGTACATAGACTCACCTTCCTGGGTTTATTTCCATTCATAGAGATGTGTTTCCTATCATCACACCTAAGGTGTTGGGGATTTTTCATACACTATCTTTCCCTTTTTTTAAAAAAAGCAAATTACTTATTTCTATAGCCAACTCATGGCAAACAGACCTGGTTTTTTTCTTGCCAATGTTTTCTCTCTCCATTATATATAATGGCTTCAAACTATATCCTTGTGTTTGTTTTTGTGGTAAAAGGAAGGTGGGAAATAGGAACATTTCAATGAGGAAAGGTAGCCAAGATGGACAGAGCGCTGCCTCTTTGCTATTTGCAGTCAGTCTAAATGAAGTCTGATAAAAGAAAGGTACCCTGGAAGAATTCCTTTCAACCATGGCTTAAAATCTTGGGATCTCAGGAATATTGCAGCCTGAAATCTCTTTCAACCTTGAGTTCATTTAGAGCGACAAAAAGTGTATTGATGAGAGGAAGTGCAAAACCCAGAGGAACTGAGCTTAAATCTTCATCTCTTCCCTCTGAGGCCCTGTGCTTACTCCACGTGACCTCTGAAGCAGTCAACTGTGGATCAAGAGGTAGGGGCAGGGACACCCTTCATCTCTAGTAACGGGGGTCTTCTCCAGATGCTAAGACAGGAGTAACTTCCCTAACCACCATCTACGTGCTGCTTACTGTGTTGCTACCGGTTTGCTGGCTGTTTACATACACCAGTGGAGACCAGTCCTGGGTGTTCACTGGAAGGACTGATGCTGAAGCCGAAACTCCAATACTTTGGCCACCTGATGAGAATAGCTGACTCATTTGAAAAGACCCTGATGCTGGGAAAGATTGAGGGCAGGAGGAGAAGGGGACGACAGAGGATGAGACGGTTGGTTAGCATTACTGACTCAGTAGCCATGAGTTTGGGTAAACTCCGGGAGTTGGTGATGGTCAGGGACGCCTGGCGTGCTGTGGTTCATGGGGTTGCAAAGAGTCAGACATGACCGAGTGACTGAACTGAACTGAACGATCTTTTCCCAAACCTCCTAGGCAGTTATTGGGTTTTGTTGGGTTTTTGTTTTTGTTTTTGTTTTCCCCTTTCTTTACTGAGACTAAGCAAGATTAGATGACTTCCCTACAGTCACACAGCTAAATAAGTGGGAGAGTTGAGATCTGAATCCAAGTTTGGGTGACACTATATTGTCTTCCTTGAGGATTTTACCATGTCAGAGACTACTGGTCCTCAAAAGTAGTCCTCAGAACCATCTTCTATCACTTGTCCATCACTAAATTACCTTGGTACTAAAGAAAACAAATTTATTTCTCAGGCATCCCTACCACTGGTGCTCTAGGGTGCTGTTGTAAAGTTACCTCTTGCATAATAATTAATACTATGAAAAAAGTTAGTGCTGGACCCAAGTTTCTGTTCTGTCACCGTGGATGACTTATGTAATCTCTCTGGGTTGTAGTTTATTCTTGCACAGAATGGTGCTGACAGTGTCTGCTTCGCTGGGTTCTTATGTGCATTAGATAAGATTGTGTAGCGGAGAAGGCAATGGCACCCCACTCCAGTACTCTTGCCTGGAAAATCCCATGGATGGAGGGGCCTAGTGGGCTGCAGTCCATGGGGTCGCGAAGAGTCGGACACGACTGAGCGACTTCACTTTCACTTTTCCTTTCATGCATTGGAGAAGGAAATGGCAACCCACTCCAGTGTTCTCGCCTGGAGAATCCCAGAGACGGGGGAGCCTGGTAGGCTGCCGTCTCTGGGGTAGCACAGAGTCGGACACGACTGAAGCGACTTAGCAGCAGCAGCAGCAGCGCCAGTGCACGGGCAGCGCTTAGAAAGTGCATGTTCTGGCTGGTGGGCTGCGTGCTCTGCTCTTTATGAGATGCTTCATCAGCTGCTCTACCATGACTGCTGCCGTCCTTCTCGTGATCCAGTGATTCATGGGGAGGGTTTGTGGTTGTTTTCATCATTCAGAAGGGATAGTGCTCTTCTGGGGAGGGTACCCAGTTTTGTGTTAAAATCAGAAGACAGAAGAGGATGGTACTCCTAAATCCTGTTTTTTTATGCCAAAGCCTGGGATTATTTTCATGTAGACTTGATGGATTAAGAGAATAAACAAATCAGTTAATAAAAATTTATGTCCTAGGGGGGTTATGTTGGAGCCCAGAATTACTTCTTTGTCACAGTTACCACTGTGTGTTAGGATTATATCTATCTTGTTGACTGTTTTTCGTCCTTCAGCACTCAGATCAAAAGAAGCTTTCAGAAAGTCTCCAGATTGGAGCACTCAACCTCTTTGTAAGCAAATAATTGTGAAGTGTGTTGTTTAGTGTCTGCTTTTCTTCTAGAATGGAAGCCCCATAGGGACAGAAATATGGCCGTCTTATTCATTGCTGTATCCTCTGTGCCTAACCCAGCTCAGTCCATTCAGCAGTTAGTAATATTTGATAAATGAACAAATTTTCATTACCAGCATGCACATGAAAGATAGGAGACAGATGATTCTGGCCCGCATGCCTTTCCACTTTACTGGGATCCATAACCTAGATGCAGCCGTTTCAGCAAACAGTTTGGTGTTTAAAATGTTGAATGTAAATCTACAATGTGACCCCACCATTCTTCCCATAGAGATTTACCCTAGAGAAATGAGAGCATATGTATACATAAATACTTGTACGCTAATGTAAGTTTTAGTGTTTGTATTTGCAGTGTTTATTTGTAAAAGCAAAAAACTGGAGGAAAAAAATCTTATCAGAAGTTGAATGAATGAACTAATTGTAGTGTCTCCATACAGTAGAGCACTAATTAGTAATAAGTAGATGAGCTATTGATATGTACAATATAGACGTATTTAAACATGATTATGCTGAGTGAATGAAGCAAGGTGAAAAAGAGAACATATTTTATGATTTCATTTATAGGAAACACAAACTAAATCTTCAGTGATTGAAAGATCAGTGGCTGCCTGGAGAAGGGTGGGGCAAGTCAACTTGATAACTTTAGTAAAATGTGTGCCCCATCGGTTCAATGAAAACTAGGAAACATTGCTCAAAGAAATTGAACAGCTTCATAAATGGAAAGATGTATCATACATTTGAATCCGAAGGTTCACAATTATTAAGGGGTAAGTTCTCCCCAAACTGATTTATAGATTCAAAGCACGCACAGTCAAAATCCCAGAAGGCTTTTTTAAAAAGTTGAAGTTGACAGCAGTTCTAATTGAAATGGAAACACAACGGACCTGAAAAAGCCACAAGCCAAAGTTTTAAGAAAGAAGGACAAAATTATAAGACGGCCTTATTTAAGACATATAAAGCTAACGTAATCAAGACTCTGTGGTGTTGGTGTAAACTTAGACGTGTAGATCAATGAAACAGAGTATAAAGAGTCTAGAAATAGGCTACATGTGTGGTCAGTCAGTTTTCTGCAAAAGACCCGAGTCAATTCAGTAGAGGTGGAATAGGCTTTTCACTACATAGTGCTGGAGCAATTTGATATCCATATGTCAGTTCAGAATAGATCTTGTCCTAAATACAAGAACTAAAACTATAAAAACTTCTTCAAGGTAACAGTGAAAAAAGTTCTAGTGTGCCTGAGCTAAGCAATGGTTTTTTTTTTTAAAGTAGGAGACAAATAACATAATTTGTAAAAGAAATCATTGCTGCTGCTAAGTCACTTCAGTCGTGTCCGACTCTGTGCGACCCCATCGACAGCAGCCCACCAGGCTCCGCGTCCCTGGGATTCTCCAGGCAAGAACAATGGAGCGGGTTACCATTTCCTTTTCCAGTGCTTGAGAGTGAAAGGTGAAGTGAAGTCGCTCAGTCGTGTCCAACTCTTCGCGATCCCATGGACTGCAGCCTACCAGGCTCCTCCGTCCATGGGATTTTCCAAGCAAGCATACTGGAGTGGGGTGCCATTGCCTTCTCTGAAAAGAAATCACTGGATTTCATCAGAATTAGCAACACTTAAAAAGACACTTATAAGAGAATAAAAAGGCAACTTATAGACTGGGAAAAATATTTTCAGTATATATAAAGAACTATTCACACCTCTCTAATGAGAAAACAAGTCAATTAAAGATTTGAGCAGTTACTTCATAAAATAAAATATACAGGTATAGACTAACATGGAAAAACTCTCCACCTCATCGTCATTAGGGCAGTTCTACAGTAAAAGCACAGAGGGTCATCACCATACACCCACTGCTGTGACTAAAGATAACTGCAAATGCTGACAGTGCTGCATGCTGGGGGGATGTGGAGCAGCTTAGAACTCTCGTACGTTGTTGGTAAAAATGAGAAGTGGTACAGCCAGTTTGGGAAAATGTTTAGCAGATTCTCATAAAGTTTAAGAAAAAAAAGTTTCACTTTTCTATGACCCAGATTCCAAAAGAAATTCATAGCGTCACTCATAATATAGAAAACCTAGATGAATCAACTTGCAAATAGAGAAACAGTATGGAATACCTGTGCTGTGAAATATCATTCAGCAATAAAAAGAAATAAACTCCTGATATATCCAGCAACATGGATAAATCTCAGAATTGTTATACTGAGAGAATGAAGCTGTGTGCAAAAGACCACTTACTGACATGTTCTGTGCATAAAATTCTAGGAGAAACTATGTTGCCACGGGCGAGGGCAGACCTGAGAACAAAAGAGCAGAAGGAACTTTTCACAGAATGGAAATGTTCTGCTCTGATTGGGATGGTGGTTATAGGACTGTGTACTTTTATCAACACAGACTTTGAACTGGTGATTTTTATTGTAAGTAAATTATTTTCCCAACCTGAAGAAAAATTGTGGAAAGCAGTTCTTAGGAGAAATTTATAACAAGTAAATGCATATAATAGGAGAGAAGAAAAGGTTAAATGCAGTCACCTAAATTTTGTTCTATTTTAAGGAGCTAAAAAAGAAGAGTAAGTTAAACTCAGAGCAAGTAGAAGGAAAGAATAAAGATAAATGCTAATAAAATCTAGGAAACAGAACAGAAAATTAATAGACCCCAAAACTGACTTTTTGAAAAAAATTAACAAAATTGATAAATCCCTAGCCAAACCACTCAAAACAAAGGAACACAACTTATCATCATTAGGAATGAAAAGGAATTAAGGAAAGGTTGTCATAGATCCTACAGGCATTTAAAGAGTATTATAACAAAGAAGGGCTTCCCTGGTGGCTCAGATGGTTAAGAATCTGCCTACAACACAGGAGACCTGGGTTCAATCCCTGGGTGGAGAAAATCCCCTGGAGAAGGAAATGGCTACCCACTCCAGTATTCTTGCCTGGAGAATTCTGAAAGATGACTGCCAGAAAAGTAGAGCTCATCAATGAATTTGGTAAAGTTGCAGGATACAAAATTAATGCACAGAAATCTCTTGAATTCCTATGCACTAACAACAGAAGATCAGAAAGAGAAATTAAGGAAACAATCCCATTTACCATCACATCAAAAAGAATAAAATGCCTCAGAATAAACCCACCAAAGGAGGGAAAGACCTGTACTTAGAAAACAATAAGATACACTTGAAAGAAATCAAAGGTGACACCAACAGATGGAGAGAGAGACCATGTTCTTGGATTGGAAGAATATTGTGAAAATGACTATACTACTGAAAGCAGTCAACAGAGTCAGTGTGATTCCTATCAAATTGCCAGTAGTATTTTTCACAGAATTAGAACAAAAATTCTTACAATTTGTATGGAGACACAAAAGATCCCAAATAGCCAACGCAATCTTAAGGAAGAAGAATGGAGCTGGAAGAATCGAGCTCCCTGACTTCAGACTATACCACAAAGAGATGGTCATCACAACAATATGGTACTGGCACAAAAACAAATATGGATCAGTTGAACAGAACAGAAAGTCCAGAGATGATCCAGGTACCTATGGTCACCTGATCTATGACAAAGAAGGCAAAATATACCGTGGAGGAAAGACAAGCTCTTCAGTAAGTGGAGCTGGGAAAACTGGCCTGCTTCATGTAAAAGACTGAAATTAGAACATTCCCTAACACCATACACAAAAATAAGCTCAAAAGGATTAAAGACCTAAATTTAAGGCTGGATACTACAAAGCTCTTAGAGGAAGACATAGGCAGAACTCTCTCTGACATAAATCACTGCAAGATCTTTTTCAATCCACTGCCTCGAGTAATGAAAATAAAAATAAACAAATTGGACTTAATTAAATTTAAAAGCTTTTGCACAGCAAAGGAAACCATAAACAAAACAAAAAGACAGTCCACAGAATGAGAGAAAATATTTGCAAACCAAGTGACCAACAAGGGATTAATCTCCAGAATATACAAACAGCTCATGCACTTCGATGTCAGAAAAACAAACAACTCAATCAAAAAAGTGGGCAGAAGATCTAATCAGACATTTCTCCAGAGAAGATGTACAGATGATCGAGAGGCACATAAAAACATGCTCAACATAACTAAGTAATCCAAACATCACTAGAAAAATCCAAATCAAAACTACGATGAGCTATCACTTCACATTGGTCAGAATGGCCATCATGAAAAAATTCAGCAAACAGTAAGTGCTGGGGAAGATGTGGAGAAAAGGAAACCTCTTGCACTGTTGGTGGGAATGTAAATTGGTACAACCATTATGGAGAACAGCATAGAGGTTCCTTAAAAAACTAAAAATAGAGCTACCCATGATCCAGCAGTCCGACTCCTGGGCATGTATCTGGAGAAAAACATGATCTGAAAGGATCGCACCCCAGCATTCATTGCTGCACTGTTTACAGTAGCCAAGACATGGAAGCAACCTAAATGCCTATCGTCGGAGGAGTGGATAAAGATGTGGAGAGATATATATACACACACACATATATATTTTTTTTCCCACATATTTATGTGGAGGCAGAGGATGGGATGGTTAAATAGCATCACAGACTCAATGGACATAAGTTTGAGCAAACTCTGGGAGATAGTGGAGGACAGAGGAGCCTGGCCTGCTACAGTCCCTGGGGTCTCCAAGAGTTGGACACAACACAGTGATTAAACAGCAAAGTATCACTGAGTTAGTGAGTCACACCAATAAGGACATGTAGTTCGTATCAGTGCAGTTTTCCCCATACCAGGCCAGCTGTAAAGATCATGTAGTTCGTATCAGTGCAGTTTTCCCCATACCAGGCCAGCTGTAAAGATCATGTAGTTCGTATCAGGGCAGTTTTCCCCATACCAGGCCAGCTGTAAAGATCATGTAGTTCGTATCAGTGCAGTTTTCCCCATACCAGGCCAGCTGTAAAGATCATGTAGTTCGTATCAGGGCAGTTTTCCCCATACCAGGCCAGCTGTAAAGATCATGTAATTCGTATCAGTGCAGTTTTCCCCATACCAGGCCAGCTGTAAAGATTTCATTGTGTAACTATTCCATTTTTGCCTCTGTGCCACTCAAACCCATTTGTTCGGAACCTCTTTTTGGTGAAGGTAAAAACACCTGAACATTTTGTTTCATATTTTAATATTCACAAATAATCCATATAGTCAGGAAAACAGAATCTATACTAATGGTTTCAATAGAATGGATTTAATGTATGAAAATTTCTAATACATGGTATTAGAGAGTTGAGAGGGCAAAAAGCGAATACTGAAAATACAAAGAGTTAACAATTCCAGAGTGTACCCACCACCCCTAGGATGGGAGAAGCAAAGGAAGAGAGGGAAGAGGTTGGGGTTGTTAGAACCTGGAAGCATGGAGGAGACGCCCCATCCCACTCCCTTCCTGCCAGAGCTGGGCCTTAGACCTCTGAGGGGGGTGGGGCCACTGGCTGCCATTGCTGGTAATTCCACAGGGTCAAGATGAAGTTGGTTCTGCCAGAAGAGGTTAGAACCACCTGCCGACATGGGTGAAATGCCACGCTGTCGGGGGAAAGCAGGCAAAACAGAAGTAGTTTCCTTCTCCTTTGCTCCAGTTTTCTAACTTCTATCTGGTGCCCCTATTGACAGAACCTAACAGGAACTCACCTAGCAAAGGTGAGATGTTTGCTGAGTCTCAGCCCCCACATCACAAGGCAGAATCTAGGGTCTAGGAGCTGCAAGTCCACCACCCCTTTGGCTACTCCACAGCCCCGTGCACACCTTTCTGCGCATATCGCTACCTCCACGCAGCAGCAACTTTGTTCTTTCACTGAGAAGATGTAACTATCCTTTATGCAGAGAGAGGCCTCACGTTCAAGTCCCGATGGTCATAATTATCAACGTCTGTGTAATTCCTTCAATGAAAAGTCTATGAATTCCTTCTGTAATTTAGTCACAGGTCTCCTTAACATTTTATAACTTAATTAATACATTCCAGGCTTCCAATTCTGGACATGATTGAGCAAGCACATCCCACCCTGTTTCTGGAAAAGAAAGACAGACTGGTTAGGGTCCTCAGGACTTAAGAGATGTTCCAGCAGTTCCCTTGGATTTTTTTTCCCCTTCCTTTCTTCCTCCATTTCTCCCTGCCTCTCATATACCTCAGCCTCAGAGCTAGAGATGGCTATGGCACAGGGACAGGTAACATGCTAAACAAACATACAGACAACCATCCTCCACTTTCTCTTGTAAGGGCTGGGAAGAACCCAGAGATGCAGATGGAACCCTTCTGACCATACCCGCTTGACGCCAGGCAAACGCCACCAAAGAAGCCAAATGTACCCCTGCCAGCTAGAGGCTGTGGTTATGGAGATTGTCTACAGAGCCCTGCCATCCATCCCCATCCTGCACTAACCGGAGACAGGAGCAGAGACGGTGCTCCTGGCCTGCCCCTGTCCACTCTGGGGACTGTGAATGGAGCCCACCTGACCATCCATGTCCTCCATGAAGCGAATGTCAGTGAAGAGGCAGCTGCAGAGACTGTTGCGGGGTGGGGAGGGAAATCCAGCCTGCACCAGACAAGCAGGCAGCAAGAGGCAGCATCGCATCCCCTCCCAGCTAGAGTGGAGGGAAGGTCGCGTTAGGGAGGGGTTCTTTAAATCTGTGTGTGAAGTTCCGAGCACACTGGTGCTCCTCTCCCTTCAAAGCAGCCCCTGCATGAAACTGACTCGAACCAACACAAGAAAAGCTATGAGAACTAAACTGTGGTGTAGAATACTGCCCAGGCTCCAGAGTGGCCGCTGGGTGGCATACAAGCTGGGTAGACCAGAATAGCCCCAATATAGTCTTTGGAAATTAAATTGATATTCAGCCCACAGCCCACAGAAGTGGATCAGGACATGCATTCTGAACCTAAACTCCGTGCTAAAATTGAACACATGCAAGGCATCAGCATTGCATAGTAACACTCAACATGTTCAGTAAAAAATCCAACATTACTCTTCATACCAAGAACCAGGGAAATTGCAACCTTACTGAGAAAAGATAATCAATAGTTGCCAACACCAAGATGACACAGATGTTGGAATTCTTGACCAGGATATTAAAACCGCTATTTAAAAAAGAATCCTCTAATAAGCAATTATGAGCACTGTTAAGTGGAAAAATAGAAAGTTTCCACTTTCAGCAAAGAAACAGAAGATATAAAGAAAAACCAGATGGTAATTTCAGTACTGAAAATTTCAGTAACCAAAATTTAAAACTTGATGAGCTCAGTCAGTGAATGAAAATAACAGGAAAGAATTGGTGAACTTGAGGATGAAACAATAGGAAGTATCCAGTCTAAATAGCACAGAGAAAATAGATTGGGAAAAAAAAAAAAGTGAACAGACACTCAGGGACTGTTGGGACAGTCACAAAGGATATGACATTCATGTCATCAGAGTTGCAGGAGAGGAGAAAAAATGTGGGGCAGAAAAAATATTTGGCGAAATAATGGCTGAAAGCTTGCAAAATTTGTCTGTAAGGTCATTAAACTTATAGACTCAAGAAGCTGAGGAAACCACAAATATCCAAAGAATAAGTTGTATAAAGTATGTACCTTGTATGTACCGAGTAAATCCTGGCAGTAATTCTTGTATCAAATAGTCATCGGAAGAGAAAAGGAGACAAATAAATTGGGATGTATATGCATAAGGAAAGAAGAAAGGTTCATGGCTGCTACTTTCTTGCTTCTGCAGCTTGGTCCTGAGCAGCTACCCATCTCCTCTCCCTTTGTTCTCAGCCAGCACTCTAGCAGGTGCTGGAAACTGGGTTTACAGACCCAGTTTCTTCAATGGCTCTGGTACTATTCAGACTCTCTATTTCTTCTTGTGTTAGTTTTTTTGATAAGTTGTGTTTTCCAAGGACTCCGTTCATTTCATCTAAATTGTAAAATGCATTGCTATAAAATCATCCATAACATTATCTTGTTATTGTTTATAAATTCTATAGATTTTGAAATGATGTGTTCTTTTTCATTCTTGATAATTTTCATTTTCTCTCCTTTTCTTGATCAGCCTTGGTGAAGGAATGTCAATGTCATATTCTTTGCAAAGAATCAACTTTTGATTTTGTTATACACTTTTCTTTAGTGTTTACTTGTTTTATATTTAGTAACTATTCTTTTCTTGATTAATCTCTTCCTCAGTTTCAGGAGTTTAAGTTGCTGTTACTTTTCTAACTTTTTGACTTGATAGTTTAGTGATCTCAATATTCAGTTTTCTAATATATGCATTTCAAGCTGTAAATTTCTCCTTAATTAGGGCTTTAGGTACCGTTCCAGGTTTTGACTTGTTCTATTTTTATTATCAAGTTTAAAATATTTTCTAATTTCTGTTGTAATATCTTCTTTGACCCATAAAAGCATTAATATATTGCATACTTTTGTCAGTTTTTAAAATTATGTTCTTCTTATTGATTTCTGATTTGGTTCCACTGTGGTCAGAAAATGTACTGCATATGATTTCATTGTTTTGAAATTTATTGAGTCTCTATGGCTCAGTAAAAGGTCTATTTTGGTAAGTGTTCCATAGGCCCCTAAAAAGAGTAGATATTCTGCAGCTGAAGATTTAATGACCTTAGTAGGTCAGTTAGGTAAGGTTAGGTACATTGGCACCTTGAATATAATCAAAATTTTTTATTTGATTATTTTTATTCTTCTCTAGAATAGGCAACTTCGTTTCTTCTGATTTGGTTTGGGTGTGTGTGTGTGTGTGTTTCTTCTGATTTGGTTTGGGTGTGTGTGTGTGTGTGTTTCTTCTGATTTGGTTTGGGTGTGTGTGTGTGTGTGTTTCTTCTGATTTGGTTTGGGTGTGTGTGTGTGTGTGTTTCTTCTGATTTGGTTTGGGTGTGTGTGTGTGTGTGTTTCTTCTGATTTGGTTTGGGTGTGTGTGTGTGTGTGTTTCTTCTGATTTGGTTTGGGTGTGTGTGTGTGTGTGTGTGTGTGTGTAGCTTTTGTCATTTCTGTAGCAGTTACAATCACAATCTTCTTTTAAATGAAAAATGGTTTAAACAGTACTGAATATGTGGGAATCAAAGGGGAACCATGCGGCAGACCTTTCTTACTGTGACTCCAGAGACAGAGGCGCCTCCCACTTGGGAATTTTTCCGAAAGGGGCAGCCAGCGGCCCTCCAGCATCCAAGGTGGTTTTACTAGTCCTGCCTGGAGCCGAAAAACAGGCCAGATGACTTCCCCCAATCCCTCAGCTGTAATGAATCTAAGAGATCAGAAGTCAGGCAGATGTGTAAGGTGGGGTTTCATGTGAAATAGTATCCAATGCTATGCGTAGGAAGTGTCAGACTCCCTCTGAGGACCCAGGGGTATTTGGAGGTGGTGCCAGCAGCGCGTTAGGAGTGGAAGGGAGAACTGGCCGCTGCCTTAGCGGAGGAGAGTGTGGTGACCGGGGCCTGTTTGGATCATGGTTCTGCTGTCCCTCTTGAGACCTAACACGCAGGCTCAGGCCCCAGAGTCTCTCACAAACCACAGGGCAATCTCACAAACAGGCATGTCTCTCACCAACTGGAGGGCATTTTAAAGCAGAGCTGCTATTGGAGGGTTGGAAGCATCACTCCACAGAGATGGTTTTAAAGCACCAGGCTCCACGGGTTGCTTAAGGGGCTTGGAGCAGAGGCTGAAGGCAGCTCTGTGATGGCACACTCCCTGCCTGAGCTATGAGAAAGGAAGGCGGCCCCATGCAGGGATGAAAGAGCAGTGATGGGGGAAGATCTCTGCTACCTGGGCTGTTAGCTTGAAACCGGTCAGGACCTCTGGAATCCCTTTTCTGGAGGCAGTTGTTGGAGCCACAGCAGCTCAGCCAGCCTCTGTGAAACCGTAGCTCACGAAGGGAATGTTGAGGCTGTCCCAGGATCCGCCAACAAGGCTGCTGCACCAACCTGGTTCGGAGGGGATCCAAACCTCCGTGCAGCAGGCTCCATTCATAGCGCCCCAGGCAGAAAGCTCTCTGTCTTGGTATCAGAACGGGAAGGGAACCTTGGAGACCATTCTGTCACTTCATGCTTTATTGCTGAGAAAACTGAGATGTGAAGAGGTTAAGTTACTTCTGTAAGCTGTTAAAAGTACGTTGAATATAACCCTTTAAGGGACACCCTAGAACGTTCTTGGGACTGAAAGGCCAGATCCTGTAAGAAAGGCTTTTTTTTTTTTTTCCTTCCAGTGTCTGTGACTTGAGTACACAGACATTTGGATTAGGCAATGGCACCCCACTCCAGTACTCTTGCCTGGAAAATCCCATGGGCGGAGGAGCCTGTTGGGCCGCAGTCCATGGGGTCGCTAAGAGTTGGACATGACTGAGCGACTTCACTTTCACTTTTCACTTTCCTGCATTGGAGAAGGAAATAGCAACCCACTCCAGTGTTCTTGCCTGGAGAATCCCAGGGACAGGGGAGCCTGGTGGGTTGCCGTCTATGGGGTCTCACAGAGTCGGACACAACTGAAGTGACTTAGCAGCAGCAGCAGCAGCAGCCTGGGTATCATTATTCATTTAATTGGAAGAAAACACAGGGGTCATTTGCCTGTTTAAATGGGTCGTATTCCCTGTTGGAAGGCAAAGAGCTTTGGGAAATGTCACATTCTCTAGCCAGCCCCGAAATCAGAAGCAAAAGAGTGATCTTCTCTGGCCCTGCATGTTTCTGACTTGTTTGACAAGCTCTAGTGAGCTACCAGATGTGGAAATTCTTTTCAGCCTGGGATAATTTATTTATCTGTTTATGTATTTTACCAGGAAAGTATCTATTGAGTATCTTGATACTCATTTGCAAGGAGCTCCTGGGGGAACAGTAGCAGTGTATAGTGTTACTCGAATGTTTGATTCCCCCCACCCCCCGCCACGTCCGTCTGCTTTTATTTCAAACCTAAAGAGCTGAGAAATAAAATGCAACTTGTTCCTCCTCCCCTCCCCCGCCTTTCAGAGAGGCCGTTTAAAACATGTGGCAGAAAATGAGCCATGCAGACTTGGCTGGCTGTATGAACCCGGGAATTTATTTTTCCTTTCGTACTTTGATCCTCATTTCCAACCATAAAAATTATTAGTAGCACTTAAGTGTTGAACATTTTTCACCTGAGAGATGTGAAACACTCCTGGCCAATAACACTGGTTATAAAGTCAGTCGTTCACGTGGGGCTGAGAATTGACTATGAGCAGCCATGTGCTGTTTTGTGCACAAAGTGCTGATCCCTTCCTCTGCTCCTCTGCATCCCATAGGTGGCAGCCGCTGGGTAAACAGCTTGGGCGCTAATAAATTATAAGAATTTATCTGTGTTATTTTGTCCACAACTCCACAAGGTGATGGCAAGTAAAGAATCAGGAGAAGATAGCAAAATAGTGTGGAAGGCCCCACTTTTTTTTTTTTCTTGAGGACACGAAACCATCCCGAGTGGGTTTTCCTGCTGTAGAAGCACCAAGAGGGAAAGCACCTAAGTTAGAACACGCTGGGTGAGTGTGGGCGCATGGGGGACTTGAACGTCGATTGACGTGGTGGGGACGGAGCTTGCGTTTGGGTTGATGTCGGAAGCTGGGTTGGTTCACTCATGTAGGGCCAGGTGATGGACAGGCTAAGAGGTCAGCTGAAAAGTCGAAGGCAGTAAAGAGGTGTTGTAGGTTTGCAAAGAGGTATCTGGTCCAGGCAGTGAGATCACAGGATGAATTAGAGGTGACAGGTTGAGACAGGAAAAGGCAGTTAGATAATGGTCGTGGTAGCTTAACGTTCATCTGGGTTGAAGAACGAAGGGAGAAGGGAAAGACGGGCGCCGCCAGGGCTCGAATTTGATTGCTGATGAGGGAGCTTGGCTAGTTAGAGAATTCCAGAGCTGAGCCTCTAGTACCTAACAGTTACATTTTAAATAGAATCAGTTAACTTTAAAGGTCTCTATATATTCATCCAGGGAAAGATGGTATATTCTGGGATTCTAAGTAAACTATCCCACTTTTTCTCTTCTCACTAGAAGAACAGAAAGATGGAAACAACCTATCATAGACTTCATAATAACCTTTCTAAAAAGCTGGTGGGTAACTTCTAAGGAGGAAGAAAGTGTCACTGTCCTCCTGTGTGCCCCCGCTGAGCCGCCTGCAGCGTCAGGACCGCAGACACCGCGTCTTGGGCTGGGTCTCACAGACCTGTGGCTGTGGTCCTTCCGACGGAATTAACTGCTGTCCTTGCTAGACTTCAGCCCTAGAGTCCTAAATCTGAAACTGTGCTCAAGGGTTGTTGGGAATCCAAGGAGGGTTTTCTTTACGGTACTTGGAGCCACCTGTCTCATCCTGCCGTGGGCCCTACAGCAGGCCCCACCGCACCCTGTGGTCTCACCTAGGGCACCAAGAAGCTGGGTTCTTACAGCCCGCACGGATGAAAACAAGGCCTCCCTGAAGGAGAGCCCAGATGCAGATAACAGCGCGCAGTGGGAGCCAGCGCCACGGGTTCCCATCCCTTGGCACGTGGTCTGACCCAGTGGCTGCCTGGAAGGACTGGGGGCTCGGGTGTTCCTTCTCCTCTCCGGATGATGGGCTGTAGCAGCAGCGCCCCGTGGAGCCAGTGCAGGAGTCGGTCCACACGGCTGCTCAGGCGTCCCAGCGAGCCAGGCCTGTCCCTGTCTGGGACATGGGCAAAATCGAATCTTGCTAGAGCGGTTCTGGATCAGCATTCATTTGTACTGGGTCTACACTAAAGCTTTACAATAGCTAGATCCATTTTGCCAAAACTGAGCTTTTTTTTTTGGAATGTAATTGCTCTACAGTGTTGTGATACTTTACAGTGTTGTGTTAGTTTCTGCTATACCACAACATGAACCAGCCATACACACACACACACACACACACACACCCTCCTAAGAGCCTCCCTCCCACCCACCCCGTCCCACCCCTCTGGGTCCTCATGGAGCAAGAAGCTGAGCTCCCTGTGCTATTCAGCAGCTTCCTGCAGAAAGCTGAGCTTTTTGAAAACCAGAAGCTGTCTGGGACTTGCAGTGACTTCTCTATTTAGGGTCTGAAGAAGCTGGTAACTGGAAGCTGTCTGTGAGCCTTGTGTGTTACATCCGAGTGGGGGACAGTTCTCCCCGGAGTGCCTTTCTTGGGCCTGGCCGCCCTGCAGGTCAATAGAATGCGGACTGTTGAAAGGACATCTGTCTGTCCTTTTCCTTCCTTTTATTCACATGAAGCGTTGCCTTTATAGAGACTGTTGTCTCGAGACAAGAGAACGGGGTGGAATGGAAGGACCCACTGGTGAGGGAATGACTCGTTCTGTGAGGGTCCCTGCCCACCAGGTTCAGTCAGGAGACCCAAGGAAGACTGGGGTTGGAGGGAGTCGTCCTCCCTAGAGCATGACCTCCCTGGGGTCCTCGCCACATCGCTTCAGGCTCCTGGTCTCCAGCCTGTAGGAGCCCTGAATCCTCTGTTAGGCCTATGCTGTCTCCAGCCTGCACTGATTTGCACCCAGACTCGCGGGGCCTGGAGAGAGGCTAGTTCTCAAGTGCTGCGCTGTGCACGAGCTGCTGAAAGCAGACCCCAAGCAGCGGGCCCGGGCCCACGGAGGTGCTGAGAGAAGCTGCCATGAGGTTTGACCTCTCGGAGCTTTCCTAAAGCACCCAGTCCCCATCGGAGAGTAAGTCAAACAAATATTAAGGGAAGGAAATCGAATATGTCTGCTGAACTTTGAAATAACATCTGATGGTTTAAAAAAAAAAAAAGAAAAGCACCCAGTTGGGAATTACAATAGAGTGACACTTTTTCCTTCCCCACTGAGCAGAGTAAAACAGCAGGCCCAGAATTTGTTTGCCTAGCCGTTAATGAAACAGTAAATGGAGGACTCGGGCCCCTTATCCCGAAGAGGAGGGCGGTGCTGCCCACTGGCACGTCCGACCACCGAAGGGCGTCTCCTCGCAGTCTCCCATCCCACAGAGGTGATTTCGCGGTTGTCCGTGGAGCTTTGTGCCGGTGAGGGAAGAGCTCGCTGACCTGCCCACTCCCTGCCCTCTGTGCCCCCCGCGCGCCCCCCCAACTCCCACCTCACCATCTTTTCTGTCCGCAGCACTGGCAGGCCCACCTGGCTCTGCAGTTCTCTGCCTCAAAAACGAATGCTTGTAATGTGGAATCGTTATTTTAAAGAGGTGTTGGTCCACTTGATGGTTTAAAGAATCCTTTCCCTCCCCTTATTCTAAAGGAGATAACTGTCATGATATTCCAGCCCTGAGAGGATCCATATGTTTGCGGGTTATTGTTCCAAAACCTGCCTGTTGTTTCTTTGGGATTGATTACAGACCTTGGCTGCCCCAGGAATCCAGAGCTTCAGAATTTGGTTTATGATTTGGGGATAGGGGGAATTTGTCTTGCATGGGCTGCTTCTCTGCCTTGATTTTGATGGAGATGCTTAGAGGAGGTGTGTGGGCAGGACTTGGCATGGGACCAGGGGAAATGAAACCCACCACAGCTCTCTCAGGAGGGCAGTGCCCGCAGCCTCCGAGCAGGATTCTGTGGTGTGGTTCCTGAGTGTGAAGCTACACCATTCATCGCCAGTTATAAAGCTGCTTGCAAAGTCAGGACTTGGAAACAGTGGTTGGTGGGTGTCATTGCATTAGACAGAGCAATTCCTGGTTTTGAAAGAATAGAAAGAAAGAAAACTTTAAAGGAATGGAATACTCCCCTAATCTTAAACATGTCACACCTGGGAGAAGGAATCTCAAGAAAGCAAGGTGGCCAGTGGGTGTGATATATACAGGTCACTTCTCAGATCAGATTTATTTCTCGGTGCTCCAGAACTGGTGTGTACGGTTCACGTATGGTTCACACACGTATAATCGTGATTATAACTGCTACTGTCTGTTGGCTGCTTTAGAGTAAGAGTTGGCAGCCTTTAAAAGTAAGATTTCTAGGATCCCATCTAGACCTTTGGGTTGGGCTGTAGATTTGAGAAGTGGGGCAGAGGTCCTGATCACATGTGGACACTACCCCTAGAGAAGGAAGGAAGGGGCTAACTTCTTATAACCAAGGTCACTAATTACATCCACAATATAGATCTGGGGCTGGACTGACAAATTTCCCTTGAGCACGGCCCAACCAGACAGGCCTGTCCGCCTGCTTTGCTGGTGTCTGCCTAGAGCTTGACACATAGCGGGTGCTCAGGAAATACTTATTGACCGAGTGGACTTAATGTGATTGGACATTGAATTTTCTTTTATATAGTTTCTGTGAGTGAAATTATAAGGTGTTTTTCAAAGTTAAGTGATTCCATATTTTGTATTCAGGGGGAGATATCTGGTCTTCTCTGTGTTAACCTGCTAAATAGCAAAGAGTAAAACTTTGTACTAATTATTTATCTGATTGAGGGAAGTGGAGATCTCAGCTGAACTTCGTAATTTAATAACTTTCTTTTCCTTTCTCCCCTTAAAATTCATGAAGCTTTTTCCTTCTTCCCGCTTTACCACCCCCGACTTAACTCTTTTTTTTGTTGTTTTTTGTACTTTTTCCTGCATGCTTACCTTATTTCATCTTCAGTTTTTTAATGTATATGTCATTAGTTTTTCTAAATAGTAAGCTCCTTAGTAGCAAGATATATGCGTTATTTTTGTATTCACTCTTTGAAGTGTAATTCAGTCCCTAAAAATAGTTGGGGGCAGCTGATTTTTGCCCAAAGGTGCAAATGCAATTTGGTGGAGGAAAGACAGCTCTGTTACGTGATGCTGGACAAACTAGTCATCCGTAGGTAAGACTTTAACCTTGACCTAAGCCTCACATGAAATTAAAAGACGCTTACTCCTCGGAACGAAAGTTATGACCAACCTAGATAGCATTTTCAAAAGCAGAGACATTACTTTGCCAACAAAGGTCCATCTAGTCAAGGCTATGGTTTTTCTAGTAGTCATGTATGGATGTGAGAGTTGGACTATGAAGAAAGCTAAGCACCAAAGAATTGATGCCTTTGAACTGTGGTGTTGGAGAAGACTCCTGAGAGTCCCTTGGACTGCAAGGAGATCCAACCAGTCCATTCTAAAGGAGATCAGTCCTGGGTGTTCTTTGGAAGAAATGATGCTAAAGCTGAAACTCCAGTACTTTCTTTGGCTACCTCATGCAAAGAGTTGACTCATTGGAAAAGACCCTGATGCTGGGAGGGATTGGGGGCAGGAGGAGAAGGGGATGATAGAGGATGAGATGGCTGGATGGCATCACTGACTGGATGGACATGAGTCTGAGTGAACTCCGGGAGATGGTGATGGACAGGGAGGCCTGGTGTGCTGCGATTCATGGGGTCGCAAAGAGTCGGACATGATTGAGCGACTGAACTGAAGCCTCACACCTTATAGAAAAATTAACTGGAAGTGAATCATGGACTTAAATGTAAAACATAAAATTATGTAATGTTCGGGAAAAAAGTTGAGAAAAATCTTTAGGATCTAGGACTAAACAAAGAGAAACATGATTCATAAAAGGAAGAGTTGGTAAATTAGACCTCATCAGATTTTAAAACTTTTGGGCTATGAAAGGCCTTGTGAAGAGGATTAAAAGAGAAGCTGCAGATTGAGACAAAATATTTGCAAATGATATATCTAACAAAAGACTAAGCATCTAGGATATATAACTCTCAAAATTCAGTAGAAGAATTCAGTAGATTAACAGTAGAAGACGAACAGTCCAGGTGGAAAATGGACAAAGGACAGGAGCAGTGATTTCACTGAAGAGGATATGCAGATAGCAAATAAGCCCATGAAAAGAGGTTTGGCATCCTTAACCATTAAGGAAATGCAGATTAAAATGAGAATTATGTAACACCTATCAGAATGGCTAAAATTTTGTTTTAAATAGTGACTACAGATAAAGATGCAGAGAAACCTATTGAAGACGCTGAGAAACTGGATCTCTCGTACATTACTGGTATGAATGTAAAATGGTACAGCCACTGGAAAAATAATTTGTTCCACTTCTTATAAAACCAAGCATGCAACTACCATACGACTCTGCAGTTGCACTCTTGGGCATTTATCCCAGAGGCAGTAAAATTTATGCCTACAGAGTGGGCACAATGAATCTTCATCATAACTTCATTTGTAGTGCCAAAAAATGAATCAGCCCAGGTATCTTTCATGAATGAATGGTAAACCAACTGTGGTACACCCACACCGTGGCATACCACTCACCAGTGAGAAGGCACAAACCGCTGACATGGTACATCCACACCGTGGCATACCACTCACCAGTGAGAAGGCACAAACCGCTGACATGGTACATCCACACTGTGGCATACCACTCACCAGTGAAAAGGCACAAACCGCTGACATGGTACATCCACACTGTGGCATACCACTCACCGATGAAAAGGCACAAACTGCTGACATGGTACACCCACACCGTGGCATACCACTCACCAGTGAAAAGGCACAAACCGCTGACATGGTACATCCACACTGTGGCATACCACTCACCGATGAAAAGGCACAAACTGCTGACATGGTACACCCACACCGTGGCATACCACTCACCAGTGAAAAGGCACAAACCGCTGACATGGTACATCCACACCGTGGCATACCACTCACCAGTGAAAAGGCACAAACCGCTGACACACAGCCACTTAATCCCGAAAGGGCATATGCTGTGTGGCTCCACTGATACACAGCCTTCTTGAAATTATGAAATTGTAGAGACAGAGAACAGATTAGCAATTGTCAGAGGGAATCTGGATGGGGAGGATCTATAAAAGGTCAATAGGAGGGACCCTCGGTGATGGCAGTGCTCTGTATCCTGACTGTATCAGTGTCAATATCATGTGGTTAAGTCACACTGTAGTTTTGCAAGATGTTACCATTGGGGGAAACTAGGGAAAGATCCAGAGAAGGCAATGGCACCCCACTCCAGTACTCTTGCCTGGAAAATCCCATGGGCGGAGGAGCCTGGTAGGCTGCAGTCCATGGGGTCGCTAAGAGTCAGACACAACTGAGCGACTTCACCCCCACTTTTCACTTTCATGCATTGGAGAAGGAAATGGCAACCCACTCCAGTGTTCTTGCCTGGAGAATCCCAGGGACGGGGGAGCCTGATGGGCTGCCGTCTATGGGGTCACACAGAGTCGGACACGACTGAAGCAACTTAGCAGCAGCAGCAGCAGGGAAAGATCATACAGGATCTCTCTGCATTATTTCTTACAGCTACTTTTGAATCTACAGTTATCTCAAAACAAAATGTTGAATTAAAAAATCGTGAAAACTCAGTAAGTATCCAAGGGTTAAATGTGTAAATGAATTAATAAATAGGAACACTCAAATCTCTTCATCCCTATACTATGACTTGACTTTGCTGTGGGATTGCCTTTCTAGCACTTCATAGCAGGATTAATATCTCTAAGATGGGTGGAATACCATCTTACAATTCTTGAATTTTTAAAGAAAAGCTGTTGAGGGCATCATCTGTTTTGATGGTTTGGACTTTATTCTAGTTTTTGCCTTTTGTAGTAAACTGTCCCAAATCATTTTGGGGGATGTAGATGGGGTCGAAATAAATAAGGAATTTAAAAGAGTTCTTCGGCTTCTTGATTCTCCACCAAGATATTACGGAGTTTAGGCACATAAGGAGGGGACTATGGTGGATTAAAGAATCAGTTCAGAACCACATTTATACTTCAGAGTCAGCCAGGATTATAGTTTGTGGTCAATGCCGTTTCCTTCCTTTGCACAAGAAGAAGACAACAAGCCTGGCCAGTTCCACCGTGTCTTCTGTGACAGGAGAGTGATCTGAGTCCCCAGGGCAGTGGCTTGAAGTCACGAGAGTTTCTTTCTCTTGCTGGATGGAGCTGGTGTCTTTAGTCCCCAGTCAGTCAAAGCAAGCCTCACCAAGATCAACTTGAAATTTTGAAGGCTGGGTAATGGTTATTTACATTAGAAATAGAAGCTGGAGTGTCTGTTTATACCTCTTACAGGATTTAAAGAGAATAGCCATTTGGCTTATGATCATTGTTCTCCTTTTAGCTTCATTCAGTAATCCCCTGGGACTAGACTTAGAAACAGTATGACCCCCACTGGAGTTGAGGTTATGGAAATAAAAATGATTTCACGTTTAGTAGGTCTTAAGGAGCGCAAAATTTGAAAGCCCATGACCCAACGCTGACCCATGTCTTCCTCCTCCCATCCCCTCAAACTCACGTCACATCTCCCCTGCCTTTCTGTATTCTTTCTCAAGAGATTCATTGCCTCATGAAAAATACGCATTAAGTTTAATCTTCCGTTCAGCTGCTCTTTGCTTGTCCTTCCCTCCCGGCCCCAGAGTCTCTGGGTCCCAGGGTTCCAGTAGGTGCTCAGGGGTCCTGCGTGGCATCTCACTCACTTGCTCTGCAGGCTCATGCGAGTTCCTTCTCTCAGTGGGTGAGCCTCTGGCTTTCTCTGCTGAATGGAAACCGCGTTTGCGACGAGCCTCAGGCTATCAGAAGACAGCGCTGAGGGGAGCAGAAGGTCTTGTTGTTTTCCCCGCCACCTCTCTCTCCCTGTTCTGTTCCCTCCCTGCTCATTCCGCATGCATGTGGGACCCGTGACCATCTCTGCCCCCAGCTGAGCACATTGACACTGGTGTGACCTCAGACGCTGTCACCTGGCTTCCTTGACAAGTGAGGGTCTGAGCTGGGGAAGAGGAGGTGCTTTTTAGAACCACGAGAGCAGGCGACCACAAGACTTTAAGAGCAGAGGCCGGACGGGAAGTTAGGTGGGACCATGTGGTGTGACCTCGGGACCGCCGCCTCCTCTCCAGCCCTCATTTCCCATCTGTCCAGGGAGGGGATACCGGACCAAGTGACCTCTGCCGTCCTGGTGACCCGCGAGTTAGTGTGGACGGGGCTCCACAGCTTAGACTGCTGGAGCATGAGTCTCTCCTTAGCATCCACCAAAGGCCTGTGGGCCCTCCGTCCGGGGAGAGAGTGACTGTTGGAGCCCCCTCCTCAGTGTGTATGCATGAGACTCACTCAGTCACGTCTGACTCTTTGCAACCCTGTGAACCGTGTGTGTGTGTGTGTGTGTGTGTGTGTGTGTGTGTGTGTGTGTATCACTCAGTCGTGTCCGACTCTTTGCGACGCTATGGACTGTAGCCCACCAGGCTCCTCTGTCCATGGGATTCTCCAGGCAACGATACTGGAGTGGGTTGCTGTTTCCTCCTCTGCCTCTCCAATGATGCCCTCCTAACAGTGGTAGTGGTGAAAGGTTTACTGGCACACAGTCCTCTTACCAGCTGTGGCCAGCCCTGGTCTGTCTCCTTAGCTTCGCCACTGCCCCAGGCCTGATGGAAGGGCTTGAGAGGAATGGTGATCATGTACCCCAGTGCCAGAGCACTGCGTCCAGCCAGACTGGGGTGAATAGGGCTGCTGCCAAAACCCAGAAGCCTCATGGTGCTGCTCTTGCTTTGGCTTATTTTAAGCAGAACCCCACCTTGGGTTGGAAAGGTCTCTGGGGCAGACTGAAGTGATCTGTCTAATAACAGGTAAAGCTTAATACACAACGCAGCATGTACATGAGTTTGTCAAAACCCATCAGCATTAGGGCACTCCAGATGACAGCTTCAGGGCTCACCGGCTCTAGGTGCCCAGCATGAACATTTAATGGTGTTGGTGATGGACAGGGAGGCCTGGCGTGCTGTGATTCATGGGGTCGCAAAGAGTCGGACACAACTGAGCGACTGAACTGAACCGAACAACCACCCTTGACGAAAAGTACCATCCACCATTGTAATTAAAAGCATGAACTGAAAACAAGGCCAGTCAGTCCCTCCATTCCACTTCATCTCAGGAAATTCCAAATATAAAAGGTGAGCTTTGTTCCCAGAGGGCCGAGAGTGAGTCCAATAACCAGCTCCTCTGTGGAAACCAGCTAGAAATTGGAACCCCGGCAACCTCCCCCTCTCCCACCTGGGGAGCACGCAAGACAAGCCCGACGGGAAGGATGGCCACTAACTCCGAGGTGTTCGCACGTCGGGTTCCTCGCAGCGCTGCCCTGACTCGCCTGTGCACGTGGCCACAGGGTGTGGGCTGGGTCATAGCGTTCTGTTCCGCTTTGCTGGTCAGGGACTGACACAATCAAGGGGATGTGTGCAAGGAGAGGAATGAATCCTAGCCCCGCTTGGGGTACCTTGGGCCCACCGTCCCCCATTTCCCTCACCACTTCTTAGTCCGTCTCTTGGTTCACGAGTCCCAGTACACGTGGCGTTCTTCTCACGCAGTGGCAGTATCCCTGTGGAGCTCTGCCTTTGAAAGTGTGATGACTGCAGCGGCCACTTCAGAGAGTCCCTTTCCCCCTGGAGCTAACCCGTGAGCTCCTCATCAGACATCCCAGATGGGCGCCACCTGTTGTTATACCTTCCCCACCCCCCCACCCCCCGACCCCTGGGCTGTTTCCTGAATCTGACTGTGGTTAGCACACACCCTGAGTTTAAAATGCACTCGCTTAGCTGGCTTAGAATATAGTGCATTATCCTCTTTTCAGGAACATTTGTTGGGTACCTGTATGTGTATGGCATTTTAAAAACAAAGTTAAATAATGCAGACCAGCAACTGATCACTGTTGCTGAATTAGTTTCCTTGGAAATAGGTTAGTGGGAAAGAAGATATAAGAATTTAGGCCTGAAAGTGCATTAGAGGTCATTTAATCCAACCCCTCATTTTGCAGAGGGCAGAAAGGAATCAGGACAACTTGAATAGGTCTGGGGCACAACTCATCCATGGCAGAACTGTTCCTAGGTATACACTAACCATGTCCTGCGGTGCGTTTTCTATAGGCAGTAGTCAGGGCTGCCTCCTTTGCCTTTTCAACAAAGGTAGAAGATCTTAGTTTTATCCTCTAGGAGTGGGAAGCCACAAAAGACCTCAGGAAGCTTACAAAAGAAAAAAAATATATAAGTAGGTAACTCTGAAAACAGACACATGAGCACAGCTGGCAGTCCAGAGAGGAGAGGAGATTTCCATAATCCAGGTAAGAAGTGGTTGGGACCAAGATTATAAAAATTGGAACGGAAGGACATAGGATGGCATTCTGTTGTTACCATCTTTGTTGGAATAGTGATATTGAAAGTAAAAAGTGAAAGTGAAGTCGCTCAGTCGTGTCTGACTCTTTGCGACCCCATGGACTGCAGCCTACCAGGCTCCTCTGTCCATGGGATTTTCCAGGCAAGAGTACTGGAGTGGGTTGCCATTGCCTTCTCCAGGAGATCTCTCCAACCCAGGGATTGAACCCGGGTCTCCCGCATTGTAGGCAGACGCTTTACTGTCTGAGCCACCAGGGAAGCCCTCTTTGTTGGAAGAGCGATATGGAATAGGCCTCAAATGTAAGGACTGTTTGGATTTCCCTAGTGGCTCAGATGGTAAAGAATCTGTCTGCAGTGCACAAGACCCAGGTTCAATCCCTAGGTCGGAAAGATCCCCTGGAGAAGGAAATGGCAACCCACTCCAGTATTCTTGCCTGGGGAATCCCATGGACAGTGGAGCCTGGAAGACTGCAGTCTGTGAGTCGCAAAGAGTAACACACGACTGAGCAACACACACACACACACACATGCACGCACGCACGCACACACACACACGCATGCACGCACAAGGACTGTTCAGATTACTGCCAAGCCCCTGATCAAGGTGTGGGGTTTGTTTTAACAGACATGGGCCTCTGTCTTCAAAGATGTGTGCAATTTAAAATAGATGACACTTTATACAAAAGATGTTGATAGGACAGGCAAGCAGTTGAATGATGGCTTTGTGACTTGAACATATTAATAGCTCTGGGAGCACTATTACTCCAGCTATCGGGATGTAATGTGAAGTTTCAAATGCCTGCACTACAATATATAAAGGCATCTGTTAGTAATGACAAAAGGCTGACCCCAGAGCATTTCCCCGAAGTAAAAAGAAAAAAAGTGGAATTAGGGCGGGAGGTGGGGAGCGATGAGGGAAAGGGGGTCGAAGTCGGGTTCCCGCTCTCTGGCTGGGAAAATGCTTTACTGTATACCTAATCGGGCTTCGTACTACACCCGGGCTCTGGGAGAGAGGGCCCGTCCCCTTCCGTTCCGCTCCGTTTTGATCCTGCAGTCAGCTGCAGAGTTATAGATGAAGTGACAAGGATGGTATCTTGATTGCATCCAGCTGCCTGGAGTAAGTCAAGGGCAGAGAGGCCCCGCCTGAGGAGCCGCGCTTGCCGAAGCCTCCAAAGGCGTCTGAGAGCCAGGACACCGTGGTGCTTTCAGAGCGGTGACATTCAGCGTTCTGTGACCCAGTGTCACCAAATTAAGTGTCCCCAGAGAGAAGCCTGGTAAGTGGCTTGAGCTCACAGGAAGAGAACTGAAATCAAAACAGCCTTTGACCCTAAAACTGAGCCTGTGTTGTTATCATTGCTGTCAACTAGGGGCTTGAAAAGAAGAACCCCTTGGGAAGGTGATTTCACCTTCCTTCACATGGATTAGAGAGCCGTGCTGTGCTGTGCTTAATCGCTCAGTCGTGTCCAACTCTTGCGACCCCATGGACTGTAGCCTGCCAGCCTCCTCTCTCCATGGGGATTCTCCAGGCAAGAATGCTGGAGTGGGTAGCCTTTCCCTTCTCCAGGGGATCTTCCCAACCCAAGGATCAAACCCAGGTCTCCTGAATTGCAGGCTGATTCTTTACCATCCAAGCCACCAGGGAAGCCCAGGAATACCAGAGTGGGTAGCCTGTCCCTTCCCCAGGAGGTCTTCCCAACCCAGGAATTGAACCGGGGTCTCCTGCATTGCAGTTGGATTCTTTACCAACTGAGCTACCAGAAAGCCCCAGATTAGAGAGTTGACTCAAATACATGTGGGTGGGGGGAGATGGGATTCAGCTTCTATCCAGCAGAGGTGCCAACTGAATGGATGCCCCCCACCCTGCCCCTTCTCCTCTACCTTGCCTGTTGCTGGTGCTGAGTGCAGTTGCTTGTGCTCGTAGCCCTCCAGAAACCTCTTTCATCCCATTGAGACGAATTGATGATGGTGGTTGTGATGTGGCTTGAACAGGCAGGTGCTTGGTGCCAAGCAGAGAAACCTGGCTGTGCACTTTGGTGGGGTCTACCCCAGTCTGCAGGCCAGATAGAAGTTAGGACCCACAGCCTGTGTTGTGGCTCCATAATAGTATTATATTAATCTGCTGAAATACAAACCCCAGAGTAGAGAGAACACAGCCGCAGCATTATACATCTGAGGAAATGTTTGACACTGATTCATTTGTCTGCAGCTATTATGATGACGCCTGTGGCCGATTAGCTCAGTTGATTACAACATGGTGTTCATGAGGCCAAGGCTGTGGGTTGGAGGCCTGTTAGGTGAGCTGGTTCCACACAAAGGAAACCTCTTTCCGCCATTCCAGACCACGTTCAAGATCCCAGTCAGACATCCCATGAAAGCAGATAGACGATCACAAAGACTGGGCAAGAGAGTGTAATGACTCAGCAAATGTCCCTTACCTGCTCCTGGAAAAGCGATTTAAAACACGTGCTTTAGCGATGGTGAGTTGTTACTGTGGTCTTCTCACACAAAGGCTATCACGTTATTACGAACGATGACTGGTGATCAGTACTGTTGCAGGCCTCCTTTCTGAATGAAGAAGTGTACTAGCTCTGGCTGTGAAGAAAACAGGAAGGGGCTTTGGTCCCCTTCTTTCCTGCTCAGCTTTTTCCTGCTGAGGTTTTGCCTGTCCGTCCGTGCCTTCAGCAGGTGTGCGTGGAAGGCTGTCATGCGCTCTGTACTTGGAATGCCACCGTGAACCTCTGTCCTCATGGAGTTTAAACTCTGCAGGAGGAAAAGAGATAATAAAAAAAATAGATGATAAATAACCAGTGCAGTTTCATGAAATGGAAGTTTGATGCAGAAGAGCATGGAGTGAGGGGTCTAATGAAGAATGGCTGGTCTGGGATGGCGTTTACCTTGGATGGGAGGGTCTGGAAAGGCCTGTCAGAGTAGGTGATAGTTAACTAGAGACGTGACTGATGGGCAGGAACCAGCCTTTTGAAGAGCTAGGGGAACAGCCCATCTGAGAAATAGCAGGTGCAGAGGCCTTAAGGTCTAGTCACGGTTGAAGGACAGGGAAGCCCCTGACTCGTCGAGAACGTGGTAAGAGAGAGGCTGGAGGGAGGAAGGCTGTTTAGAACATGCGGAGGAGTTAGCGTATTATTCTTAAGAGGAAGCCATCTTTTGTTTTGTTTTATGGGTGGAGCATTTTTTAACGCTCTTGTCGAAGGGGATGTTATGGATTGAACATGCCTAAAAAAGGTATTCCCTTTACCTTTCACCAAAAGTCTTCCCTGGTGGCTCAGACAGTAAAGCATCTGCCTACACTGTGGGAGACCCAGGTTCAATCCCTGGGTGGGGAAGATCCTCTGGAGAAAACAGTGGCACCCCACTCCAGTACTCTTGCCTGGAAAACCCCATGGACGGAGGAGCCTGGTAGGCTGCAGTCCAGGGGGTCGCTAAGAGTTGGACATGACTGAGCAACTTCACTTCTTCACTTCAAAAAGCTGAAATCCTAATCCTTAGTAACCTTACTGGAAATAGGGTCTTTTCAGAGGTAATCAAGTTAAAGTGAGATTGTTAGGGTGGGCCCTAATCCAGTTTATCTGGAATCCTTATAAAAAGGAGAAATTCGGACACAGAGGCACACACTCAGAGAAGAAGTCCCTGTGAAGACAGAGGTTTGGAGTGGTGCGTCTACAAGCCAAGGAATGCCGGAGATTGACAGCCACCCGCCAGGAGCCGGGGGGAGGCAGGCAGGATCCTTTCCCCGGGTGAGATGGCCCCACCAGCACTTTGACTTCTGATTTCTAGATTTCTGTTGTTTTAAGCCACCCACTTTATGTTTTAAAGCAGCCCTGTGCTCGGTTGCTCAGTCATGTCTGACTCTTTGCGACCCCAAGGACTGTAGCCCACCAGGCTCCTCTGTCCATGGATTTTTCCAGGCAAGAATACTGGAGTGGGTTGCCATTTCCTACTTCAGGGGATCTTCCTGACTCAGGAATCAAACCTGCATCTCTTGCGTCTCCTGCATTGGCAGGTGGATTCTTTACCACTGTACCACCTGAAAGGTGTGGGCAGGCGGGGGGTCCTAGCATGCTGACTTTGGGAAAGCAGTGACGCATCCTCCCTGGTGGGGCAAGCCTCTGGGTGCTGTAGCATGCATGACCATAAGACTTAGATACATGTGGGTAGATAGATAATGAATATATATATAAATTAATAGGATGGCACCGCTGGTTGAATTACCCTGTAAAGCATACCCTACTCTTCTTTTAGAAATAGTCCTTTTGGGGAGGCTCTGTAAATGATGGTTTGGAAGGGCGGGGGTGGAAGCACACAGACTGGAAGCCTGCTGCAGTGACCCGGGAATCCACAGTGACCCGGGAATGACGGTGGTTTGAGCTGGGGACAGTGTAGCAGAAGCAGTAGGAGGGCGTCAGAAGTAGAGTCAGCAGCAGCTGCTAGAGGACTGGGTGTGGAGAGAGAGGAAAGAAGGAGGAAAGGCTGGCCCAGATAGTTTACTGAGGCAGGAAAGACTGAGAGGATGGCTTTTCCCAGGCTGTGGAATCAAGAGTCATGCTTCGGACATATTAAGTCTGAGGTGCCTGTTGTTAATCCAGCTGAAGGTATTAAGTAAGTAGTTGGTTGTATCAGAAACATTCAGGGCCAGACCTGCATTTAGAGGTCTTCAGAGTCTAGATGGTATTTAAAAAGACTGAAGCTAGATGTTGCTTGTGGGGAGAGTTTAAGAGGAAACTCTCCGGGACTAGGCCCTCAGGAACTCCACTGTGTAGAGGTCTGGGCGAGGATGAGGACTCCGTGGTGCTGAGCAGAGGCTCCAGGACAGCTGGTAAATTGTCAGTATTCACTAATGGTTAGTAGTTTAAAGGCTAAGGAAATTGTATGGAAATACATGGAGGAAAGTACTGGATGTACCCCACCCTTGTATACCAATTCTGTTTAACAAAACTATATCTCAGAGCCTTTCCAAATGTGGAAATAAAATTTTTGTTTTCAGTAAAATCAGGCAACATCTCTATGCCTAAGGCTTCCAAAAGATCGTAAAAAATGTCTTTGTGCTCCAGATAGGTTTTTTTTCTTTTTCAGAAGCAGAGACTTTGTAAGTTTCCACAATCATCAAAATTTACCATAAATCATGGTTTCATTTATACTTCATTTGTGCGTTCATTAAGAGTGGAACCTATTTCACTAATCGCCTGTTGAGAGATTACATACCTTGGCGCAATTCAAGAAACTGTTAGTCTACATTACTTGAAATTTCCAAATACAAACCCGAAAGTTTTAGAGGAAATTAGAATCAACATTTATCTTTGAATGTTGGCAGAAGAACTAGCACCTGTTGGATCGAATTTCTTCAGAAGCCCATTCTGCTCTTAGTTTGTGAAGATTTGAATGCAGGGATTCTGTCATTTAAAGAGCTGAGCACTGTACTTGCTTATTGTCTGAACTGGGGATTGATTGCTGATGTGTTTCTGTCCTCAGGTCTGGCGAGAATTTCCTGACCGGTTGGTGGGTTACCCGGGTCGCCTGCATCTCTGGGACCATGAGATGAATAAGTGGAAGTATGAGTCTGAGTGGACCAATGAGGTGTCCATGGTGCTCACGGGGGCAGCCTTTTACCACAAGGTAAGGTGGGGACGAGCCTGAAGCAAGTGGGGCCGAGCTGACGAACATGAGAGCATGATACTCATTTTGTTTCGCCGAAACTAAATTTCGCCAAGTTTAGGGAAAATGTTCTGTTCAGAGAGCTTAGGAAGGCCATGCTGTGTGATTTAAAAAAAATAATAAAGTTATTTTTCTAATTATTAAAGTATTACATGCTCAAATATGGAACAAATTTATTGTATAAGAAAAATCACTTAAAGTTCTATCATAGGATTGCTGCTGCTACTGCTGCTAAGTCGCTTCAGTCGTGTCCAACTCTGTGCGACCCCATAGACAGCAGCCCACCAGACTCCCCTGTCCCTGGGATTCTCCAGGCAAGAACACTGGAGTGGGTTGCCATTTCCTTCTCCAATGCATGAAAGGAAAAGTGAAAGTGAAGTCGCTCAGTCGTGTCCGACTCTTAGCGACCCCATGGACTGCAGCCTACCAGGCTCCTCTATCCATGGGATTTTCCAGGCAAGAGTACTGGAGTGGGGTGCCATTGCCTTCTTGATCATAGAACTAATGGTAGAGAAACTACTGGGTTGGCCAAAAAGTCCATTCATATTTTTCTGTAAATCTTATGGAAAATAATGAATGAACTTTTTGGCCAACACAGTATTATTATTTAGGTGTTTTTTCCAATTTGTCTTTTTTATTTATTGATTCACACATACAGTCATAAATATTCTCATTAGCTTTTTTGCATGTATTATGAGTTTTTTCCTTATGTCATTAACATTTCTTTATAAACAACCTCTACTTAACATAATTGCTAATATACCATTATATTAATATTCCATAGATCATATACAGCTGTTTCTCTGTTATTGGATATTTCAGTTCAGTTCAGTCGCTCAGTTGTGTCTGACTCTTTGTGACTCCATGAATCACAGCGTGCCAGGCCTCCCTGTCCATCACCAACTCCCAGATATTTAGGTTATATCTAATTTTTTTTTGCTAGATAATGCTTTGTATCAAATCCTTAAATAATGATCAGTATCCATTTTCATAACTGCCTATACTTATGATCTTTATGATAGATTCCTAGAAGAATTATAAACATTTTGGGGAGGCTTTGTTGTATATATTTGTAGGTTCTCAGTATCGTTTGTGCCAGTTTACATTCTCACCATACTCTTTCTTGCATGAAATACATTTTTTAAAAAAATCAAACTTAGCTATTTTGCTAAGTGAAAATTGATTTTATTGATTTCACTTTGATCACGTGGGGTTTGCGATTCCTTTTGTGTATTTAGCCTTTTGTATTCCTTCTGAGAATTGTTGCTTTATGTTTTTGACTCTTTTTTATTAAAGGGAGAGATTGAAGGGTATACATTGGGCTTTAGAATATTATGTTTGGTGGTGGAGTGCTCCCTGGGAGTGTGTGGCTTAATTGAACAGTAATGACTCGTCATTTGTCAGCAGTGGCATAAGGAATTGATGTCAGGAGAAAGATGGGTTCAGCCCAGTGCAGTTAAGTTGACTTCACTGTATTTATATCGGCTGCATGTTGTGATCTCAGCACTGCTGCCCTCATATTTTTCAGGGCTCTCGATCCAGAAATGAGTTTTTTTTCCTTAGCAAAGCATAAATAAATATATAAGGTTTATAATTCTTGGGGCTATGATAGACTGATAAATGCCTTTTTGGCAGATGTATTTCTGTATTTACCACAAATTTCTGTATTATTTCATACATGTAGGTTATGGTAGTTTTGGAATTGCCTCATTTTTGTTTTACTTTAACAAAGAACATGTCTGCAATGTCAGTCCACCATCAATATATCTCTGTTGCTATCTGCAGTCCATGGGAAGAAGATGAAAAACGGCGGAGCACTGTGACTCAGAGGGAAGGATTCAGTAAAGCTCAGTATGTAGTGTGTCTCTGAACGATGTTTATTAAACACATCTGTTAATCAGTCCAAAGGGCCTGCATCTTACAGGGACTTCATACTGTACCGTATGTTCCTCTGCTTACAATAGGTGATTTTTTAAAGAATGACAGTGTTAAAGACAGTTGGTCACCTGACCAAAAGCATTCTAATACTTCCCTTGGCCTTTGTATTGATCCAACATTGTGACTCATCTTATGAGGGAAAGCTTGTCCCCCTGTCATGGCTCAGTTGCTCTTTGTATATCAGCCATAGGGAACTGCTATTTGAATATGTCTCCTCTTTTGTCTCACCTGGCAGTATTTTAATTACCTGTATACCTACAAGATGCCTGGGGACATCAAGAACTGGGTGGATGCTCATATGAACTGTGAAGACATTGCCATGAATTTCCTGGTGGCTAACGTCACAGGGAAAGCTGTCATCAAGGTAGGAGGCATCTATGGCCAGCTCTGGGGCACATCTTGGGCACCTTTCTGAGTCTCCAAAGTGTTCATAGCTATAAATGAAACTTGGAATAGATGAACTTTCAGCTGCCTTTTAGCTTTAATATTCTATGATGGATATTTCACATTGTGAAATTGAAGCTCAACGTATTTTCTTTTGTTATATAAAATTTCTTTAGTTATAGTTTTTTAAGTACCAGGATCAGAAAGTAAGTCTATAATGGTTAATCTACAAATTGTGTTTGTTTCAAAAATGTAATTTTATTCTCAACACTGATTTGGAATCTAGTTCTTGTAAAGAATGCAATTATGTCTTTCTTAAGGTAGCTGATTTTTTTAAAATAAATGTTGAAAAGATAGTATACTTTGTCCAATTATACTGGTAGTTGTCCTAAACACTGTTTTAAGACAGTGATTATCAATTTTTAAAAGAACCTTTCCCATAGCATATTAAAAGCAGAGAGTATGTAAAGATCATGTGGGGATCTTTGTTTCTATAATAGATGTCTATTCCTAAAATGTAGGTCTTGCCCAAATCAGGGCCCTATAAATGTAGAAAAAGTATACTTCTTTATATCAGTGGAGTCATCTTGACCTTTTTTTCTTTCTGGATTAGATTCCACATGTAAAAATGGCCAATGCTTCTAGGCCAGAATCCTATACTGGAAGCTTATATTGGAAACGTGGTATGACATTCCAGAATGATTGCTCATGCTATTAATATTAATTGATGAGAGAAGCCAGATTAAAGCAGTGACTGAGAACAGAGGAAAAGTCACTGTCCAGACTTGATCCAGTCTTTACACTATCCCTCGGCTCTCTAAATAGCTCAGTGAACAGCTCACTGCAGGGACAATTAAAGAATGTAAATTGCAAGACGAGTTTTAAAAGAACTCCTCTTATCTCCAAATTCATTTTTTGACATTCTTCAAGACATTCTTTAGCTGTGCCTTTACTCTGGACAGTAATTCCTCGAGTCTGTATACTTCTTAGCCGAGTCTCAGCTTAGCCGGGTCTTAGCTTTCTTCCCCGCCCACCCTCTACTGTTTACTTATCTTCGCTGGGTTACGATAGCAGCCTTCCCTGAGTTTGCTAGAAAAATATTCGAAGTTTGAGGTGTGGGGAAGGTGGTGGGGAGAGTCAGGGAAAAGGATTCAGAGGGCAAAGGACCCCTGGATTTTTTTCCTGACTTAAAGGGGTTGCAAAATAACCTGACATCTTCAAGAGTATGGTGCCGCCCGTAGCTTTTGCCATTAGCTGGAAGGAGAAAGAGCGCCTGTTGGAACTAAGGTTACGGTGAAAGTTATGGGAAGCTGTATTTCATCGCCCTTATGGCTGCAAGAACAAATGGTGTTTATACAAGGACCTTGGCAGTGAGAAAACAGTCATTAAACAGGAATTAAGGAGCTTGTCATCACCACTTCTTTTCAGTTACAGAAGGCAAAAGCCCTCCAAGCCTCTTTTATTGGGCCCTTGTGAGTTCTGCCTTGGCCGAGCCAGACAGAATTGAACGGAGGAGCGGTGAGGGGTGTGTGTGTGCGCCTGGAGAGGGAGCAGGCATCTCAGCTTACAGAACAGAAGCATGCAGAGTGGCATCACAAGCATGGTTTTATTGTCCTTAGCACTGACCGCCGGGTATATTTTTGTGCTCCTCTGGTAGGTAACACCACGAAAGAAATTCAAGTGTCCTGAATGCACAGCCATTGATGGGCTTTCGCTCGACCAGACGCACATGGTGGAGAGGTGAGTGGGCCTCTAGACAAAAGTCTGCCCTGGCCTCTGATCCCCATTTCCTGCTTTGGGCCTGTTTATGGGACTTTGTTGCAGATATAAGGACAGCAGCTGGTAGCCATAGTCACCTCCTTTTGCACGTGGGAATTGGGTTAGTTCAAGCCCAGGTCACCCAAAGAATTAATTTGGAATGCTATTCACTCAATTTGTAATGGCTGGAAGGGTCTTAAAAATATAGCTGGCCTTAAGCTCCAGAAGCCAGATTCTCCATGTGGACTAAGCAGTTAACCATCCACAGTCACTCAAGTGGAAGTGAGCTAATTCCAAGGAAATCCTGGGTTGTTTTTCAGGGTAGTATCTCTGTGCTACAGTAAAAGTTCGATTAGAGAGAATTATTAAACCAAACCCACCAGAGGCCAGATTACCTTTGTGGACACACTAAAACACCTACCAAGAGCAGAATTGAAAGCACAGCTCTTTACATTTCAGAGAGCGAAGCAGGGCTGCTCTGAAATACCTGCTTTATATTGATTCGGTCACTTAGCCAATGAGCACCCATTTCTGTGGATGTAATACAGGGCCTTGTAGGTGAGCATGAAGGAAGTGGGAGATGTCTGTCTGCCCTCAAGACCGTCTCACTTGTGTCCCAAAGGCCCCAAGCTTCAAATCTCCTGAATCAAACCTAATTCTTCCAAAAGGCAGCCTCTTACATAAGACAGCGAGCTCTGGCAACCAATGGCATTTTTGTCAAGGGACCAGAATGCATTCAGAGAATGTTGTGATAGCTGTCAGAGTGAGATATCTAGTTCGGGTCTCCCTGGGTCTCATGCGTCTGCGTGCAGCACTCATTTCTGAACCCTACCAGCTGCATCAGGGTCCTTCAAGCCTGGAGGACGTTGTACAGGGGGCTGTTTCAGTTGGCCTGGACCCTTCTATAATGCTTTACTCCTTCTTACACATTCTCTCTAAATAATCTCTTTCATATGTAAATATCTTACCCAAATGACTTGACTTTTACCAACTGTCAATATGAAATTATAGACATTATCGATATTATTATATATCACAATATATATTATATATATTATCACAATATATATATATAATTATATATCACAATAATATTGATACAATTATCGATATTATTGTGACTTTGAAATATCTGTCACTGGTATCAAGTAATCACCTAGTCAAGGACAGTGACATTCCTGACACAGCTCATTTGGAAGAGACCCCAATTATAGTTCTGTGGCTGCTGCTGCTAAGTCGCTTCAGTTGTGTCCGACTCTATGCAACCCCATAGACAGCAGCCCACCAGGCTCCCCTGTCCCTGGGATTCTCCAGGGAAGAACACTGGAGTGGGTTGCCATTTCCTCCTCCAATGCGTGAAAGTGAAGTCGCTCAGTCGTGTCCGACTCTTCGCGACCCCATGGACTGCAGCCTACCAGGCTTCTCTGTCCATGGGATTTTCCAGGCAAGAGTACTGGAGTGGGGTGCCATGTTAGAGCACATGAAATTGTTACTTAAACCTACCCCCATTCTGTGTTGAGAATTTCATAGCATTAAGCAATTAGTTTGATTGGGCTGAGTTACATGGTGGGGTTTTATGGTCTAAGAAGAATTGTATTTAGAAAATTTCACCCAATACTGGCCTTAAAGTTCATGCTAAAGCTGAAAAACTGAGATAACAAATGCAATGAGAAAGATTTAAGTTAGGTATAATTATTATTTAACACTGAAGTAAGTAACTAAGGGAAGTGTGGAAGCTTCCTCTCGGGAAAAGGGTTTTGAAAATAGACTAGGCACTGCCCAGATGTTGGTAGGCTTGATTTTATCAGATTTTTATAATTAACAACAGTAGATAACACACATGTGTATGTGTGTATCGAACCTAATCCGAAGCTATATGTGATAAGTCAAAGGAAGGCTCAGAATGTTGTAACTGGTCAGAGGAAAGAAAAGTGACTTCTTACTAGGTTAGTCATTATGAATGATTTTGTAAGAGGTGGCACTTGAAGTGAGCCTTCCAAGATTGCTAGGATTCCAGCTCCAGGCAGGAAGAGGAGATCCTCGGCAGGGGAAACCGGATGGTCCAAGGTGCATTTGGCAAGCAGTCAAGATAGCCAGTTTTGTTAGAGCAGAACATCCTGGCCTGTCAGTGCCAAAGGGCTTTTTTCTCTAGGTAAGCCATGGAAGGTTTTTGAATAGGGAAGTAGTTTGATTAGAGTATTGTTTTAAGATTGATTTGGAAGGAGTACATAGAATGAAATAAGGGTGAGATTGAAGAAAGAAGAACAGTTAGAAGGCTTGAACTAAGTTGAGTGTGGAGAGGAAGGGTTGAAGTAAATTACACGGTTTTTTCCTTTTTTCTCCCAAAGGAGACTGTGCTAGCATTTGATGTCCAGCTGAATGGTGTGGGGAGGTCTTGGAGGAGTTGACTGAGATAGGAAGAATGGTAGTACCTTTAACGGTGGAAATAATATGATTAGGAGGGATGCTAAGTAGGGGAGGGGAGGACATGGATGTTGTAGCTTTCACAGTGTAATTAATGAGGCCAGGAGATTTTAATGGTGTGTCAAGTTGGAGAGCAATAAGGCAGGTGCGTTTGCGCTCTTACCCTCTGTATATGCAGATATAGATATAGAGCAAGCAGTTGGAAATATAGAACGAGGACTTAAGAAAAAGATTAAAACAAAGATGGAGATTTGGAAGGCATCCGTCCAGAGATGACAACTGATTGAAGAAAAGCTATGGGTAGAATCTTGAGAAATTCAGACAGTTAGGAGACAGAGTAATTGAAAAGAGAGAAGCAGGCACTAGAGAGAGGCCAGGAGAGAACCAGGGTCTCCAGTGCCAGCAGCATTGGAGACTTTGGAAAAAGTAATGCGTAGGGTGAGGGGCTGAAGGGCGGTAGCATGGGAGCTGACAGTGAGGACGCAGGGTCAGTGACAGCAGGCTCCCCTTTGGAGAAATGCGATGGAGAACAGAAGGAAATCGGTCTTGAATTAATTGGAAACTGCGAGCAAAACTATTTGGATTAAGGTTAAATGACTGAATTATTAAATAAGACACTTAGGTTGGGTGGGAGGGGGGTATGATTTAAGCCCTACTGGATAGGCCAAGAGATGGAGTTACAACTGCAGAATTGTTCACTTGTTTCGAAATAGTTCCCTTTGCGGAATCTGCATTTTTGCACAAAACGGTGAGAAGAGTTAACCGCTCTGTACGTTCTGATCTTGTGTTGAGTTGTGTGCTTCAGTAAGCTTATTTATTCTTATGTTTGGGGTCTGGGATCAGAAATCTCAGCTGTGGAGGAGAGTACTTTAACTGCCCTTCCTCCATTTCCAGGTCCTGCTATTAGTTAATTTAAGAAAAAGAAGATTTTGTAACTTCTTTTTGCCCAGTAGCTTTACCCACGTCGAGACAATATGGCAGACAAACAATGCCGATTTAAGAAACAAACGTTGTATTTTGATTCAGGTCAGTCTTTGTTCAAATTATGAATTAGCCATTTATTAGCTGTCTGACTTAAGGAAATTGACTTACCTTATCCTGAACTTCCAATCATTTCATCTCTGAAAATAGATACATTAACTGTCATATTACTGTATCCATTCAGGAATTCAACAAATATTTATTGAGCATTTTTGTATCAGTGCTAGGAAAGTCTGTACCCTGGGGCCTGGCAAGGTTAGTTCACTTCCCAATTTCCCCAGCACTGACCCTCAAGCTCCTTGTTACTTTAGGTAATAGTATGAGTTTGAAAGGAAAACAGAAAGCCATTAGTCTTTTCTCCCCAGCCCTTGCAGCACTTCAGAGATAGACATTGGCTGTTCTTAGCCTATCTGTTGGTTAGAAAACCAAGCTAGGGGAACAGTTACTGACACAGTAGCTGGACCCCCAAGAGAACAACTCAGGTAGACCCACCAGCAACCAGCCTGACTCATAATCTACCCTAACTTGTTCCCCACCCCAGGTCCCCTGCATGAAATGACGGTAGGAGACACTGTCGGTACCTGGCAGTCGAGGACTTGTACCATTCAGCATGGCAGTCGCTTCTCCAGGGTGGGCTGCGTGGAGAGAAAGGAGGACTCAGTAGCCTAGGTCAGCCAGGGGCAGCTGTCAGCAAGCCGAGCTGGCCTGAGCCCCAGCGGCCTCTCGCCTGTGGCCCGGCCCGGCCGGCCGGTCTAGTTACAGAGGAGATGTTGTCCTCGGTGCTCCCCAGGAGCCCGTAGAGCCACCAGCCCCTGCCAGGAGCCGTGAGTCTTCTTTCATCCATCCTCGCTGGCACCCTATGCTGGGCACGGCTGGGCTTTGCTGGCCGGAGTCCACAAGCAGAATCACTGGAAACTACAAGAATCTGTCCGTGTTTACAGGCAGAACAACTGTCAAAAGTGAGACCTTGGGGAGATTTGACTTAGTCTGCCGCTGTCTTGACCCCATAATTTAAGGTGAGAAGAGCTGTTGGCCGGTGCTTGCTTCCTATCATTTTATTAAAACCTCTCTCAGTCTTTTCCCCAGTCTCCTGTCATTTTGGAACCTGAGACTGCGACCTCCTGGGTCTCGAAAGACTGCCAACAGGAGGGGAGCTCAGTGATCTGTGGGCCATTGTAGAATGTGATAGAAAGACCCAGGCCTCTCTTAGCAACACAAGCCTGGGTTTGAACCCAGCTCCACCACCTTCCGGCTCAGGGTCCTTGGGAGAGTCCCTTAGCCTCTCTCAGCCCAAATCTCTCAAACCACACAAACCTTCGGGCTTATGGAGGGGGATACTTAAAGGAATCACTGGGTCGTGGATGTAAATTAGCTGGCACTTAATAGGAAATGGCAACCCATTCCAGTACTCTTGCCTGGAGAATTCCAAGTTCAGAGGAGCCAGAAGCCTGAAGGGCTACAGTCCATGGGATTGCAAAGAGTCGGATACGACTGTGCCACCAGCTTTCACTTTTTCAGTAGGTGCTTAACAGTTGTTAATTTCCAGCTTCTCTCTTTGGACCCTAGAATAATGATAATAAATAAATGTGTCTCCTCTCATAGTGAAGACTTCAGCCTCAGCAACCAGAGTGCCTGGATTTGGCTCTGCCCTTTCCGGTTATTTGGCTTTGGTCCTGTCTCTGAGTCTCCCTGTGGTGTGCCTCTGTCTCCCCAGTGTGCCGTGGGAAGGATAGGAGGCCTGCCTCGTGAGCTTGTTGTGAGGGGAGACGTGAGTAACTAGTGCACGCCAAGCACTTTTAACACAGCCCGGAACATAGCGTAAATGGTAGGTGCCGCTGCTCTGTGGCTGTGGGCACAGTGATGTTATTAGCTGGAAGAGCTCACAGTGAGATGGTAACACCTTCTGAGCAGCAGAATAAGTGCAAGAAAAGAATTGACAATAACTGGCTTCTTTATTAATTGGTTTCTTGCTGAAGCTCAAAGGACTCAAATAAAAGCTGTGGACTGAAATAGCTTGAAGCAAGGCTTATAGTCTCTCCGAGAACAGAAGAGCCTTGCTGTCTGTGTCTTGAAATTTGGCCCTTCCCCGGGAACCGGTTCTCAGGTGCCATGGGCCTGACTGAGGAGAGAGAATACTGACCTCGCTGAAATCCATCCTTGAGGTCCCCTTAACTTCAAAAGCGGTCTTTGCGGGCTCGTTTTCCCCCTTTGGTCTGACGCCGAAATGTCCTCATCACCCGCTGTCACACTCAGTTGGCCTGATTGACCAGAGCCCTTTCCTGCCCGTGTGTCTGAGCCGCTCCCCTCTGAGGGGGCTGCTCACGAGGTGGGGGTGAGGGGCTGCACCTTCCCCTCACCCTGTGGTGCTAAGTTGCTTGTTGCTGTTGATTCTAACACGAGAACAGCTACAATTATGAAAGCTGTCCAGTGTGAACTTCAGCTCTCACAGAGGAGCTTATGGAAGTGGACTGATAATTCCCAGAGATTGCCACTCTCAGCCCTCGATAGATGTTGGTTGAATGCCTGAAGTGTTGTTTGAAATTGAGGTTCACGGCCCCCGTTGTCTCCTCTGCCTTCCATCGCCCCACATGTAAGAGCCTTCCTTCTCCCTTTTAAGCTCAAGCGAGCTGAAGCCAAGATCCAACCCTTTGCCTCCTCCCTTTGCCTTCTCTTCAGCTGGCAGGGATGGGGTTAAGGCTTGTTGGCAACTAATCCACCTAGGTTAGAGGCCTGCTTGTAAGGAGCTGGAGGAATGACTGGAATTTGAGGGGGAGGGGAACGATACTCTGACCTCTGCAGGCCCATGGCCTTCGAACAGCTCAAACAGCATCCCTGGTTCCCTTTCTCCCTCTGAACTAATAGAGTACCCCCGATCACTTTGTTCCTCCACAGCCTCCCAGCCGTGGGAAGAACCCGGGAGCATGCTGGGGAACCTTGCGTTTCTCTGGCCAGTGTTGAATACGATATATTTTTGCTCTCAGCTCTCAGCCTCTTGAACGTTTTCTTTGTTCCCCACCCCTGTCCCTCTCATCTGCCCCACTGCCCTCCCCAATTCCCCAGGTCCGAGTGCATCAACAAGTTTGCTTCCGTCTTTGGGACAATGCCTCTTAAGGTGGTGGAGCACCGAGCCGACCCTGTCCTATACAAGGACGACTTCCCTGAGAAACTGAAGAGCTTCCCCAACATCGGCAGCTTATGAAGCAGGCCGCTGGTGGAGGTCTCAACACGAATGCCGGACAGAGGAAGAGAACTCGGCCCCCCAGCCCTCTGACCCCCGGATTTCAGAGTGGAAGACTGGCACCTCCTCGCCTGAAGAGCAGAGGCCCCAGGAGGACATCTGAGCACCTCTGGCATCCTCTGATGCTCTTAATGGGTTTTCTGAAAACTCTAGGTGGAAGCCTGTGGCAGGCTCCAGGGGAAGGCCAGATCAGGCTTTCTTTGTCTCCAGCTCCAGTACAATGATCTGAGAGGAACTGTCCCTGGCTCTAAGACTGCTGAGAAACCTCCAGCAGATCTGTGATATCATGTAAGAGCTACCTGACTCACTTTTTGTTATTTCACATCAGTGGGTTCTTCAGAGGAAGAGCCACACCCAGAATTTGGTGCACGATCCAAGCATCTTAGTGGCATTTGATGCCTTGGGAGCACCAGCTGCTGAGTTGGGACCCATAAATTCCATGAAACTCTGGTTTGGCTTTTGGATATGATTAAACTTATTTTTTATTCCGTTTCATACTACGTCTTAAATATTGACTGTGGAACTTCGTGCGTATGTAACTTGCATCTTCTGACCTCAACTGCAGCCTCCTTCCCAGGTCTGGGAAGACAGTCGGCTGGGAGGCGTGTCTGGTGCCATGTGTATCCAGCAGAGAAGAACCTCCAACTACAAATATTCTTAGTGTCCCCAGACCTACAAAGGAGTCTCTGTGCTTGCTGATTAGATCTAGATATCCTTGGGGGAAAGCAGAGGGCCTCTCACAGCCATACGCTGAGTCGCTCTGCTGGTACCACATTGTAAAATTGAGCGAGTTGTGACCCTCGTCCCAAGGGGATGCCAAAATTTCCCTCATTCTTTTGGTATAAACCTAACGTTAGCCAGGGAGGCTCTGGCTAATGTTAAATGCTGCTATAACAACTGCTTTGCAATAGTTGCCGGTATATTTAAATCGTTACATTTCAGCATTTAGTAATACTGCACATGTGTGAATTATACCTCTTTAAGCTCAGTTGATGAACAAATCTACTCTGGCAAATGTTAGATGTTAAGGATTCGAAACAGATTTATCTGACTCTAATATTAAGATTAGCCACAGTTTGGGCTTTAGCCATAACATATGTCCCCAGAACACAAAATACATAACAATTTGCTTGGAATATGGATATAATTACTGAAACTTAGTTGTGTGCCCGGTCCAAGTCACTAAACCACCACTCATTGTTCTGTTGAGTGACACGGAGGTGAGCTGGTCTCATGCTGGTGTTTTCATACTTGCAGTTTTAAAAGAATCACTTCAAATGTGTTCCCATGGACTTTGAGAGGCCAAAGAAAATTTTCAGAAGTAGCACAATTGAAAGTGGAAATCTTGAGTCTGATCTTTCATATTTAGGCCTGGTGGGATGGCAGGCTGTTCTTGGCAGAAGGGATAAGATAACATCTCCAGGTCATTCATTTTGCAGTTGCAGACACTGGAGCAGTGATTTATTCATGTGTTGCTGCTGTGAACACTGGTGCTTAATCAATACTTTTGATTTGAATAATTATATCCTAGTCAGCAGGGGAGATGGGAAGGCATTTTGGCCTCGTAGTACTGGGGGTGATACGATAGAAACCAAGAGAAAGGGGTTTTCTCTTGTCACGCAGATACCAGTAGCTGACACGGCGAGTAGGAACCTCTGATCTTTCCAGGGGTTCCCTTGCTTGTTCTCCAAGGTTTGGGGCAAGTGGAAGGGGAGGAGGACCTCACAGTTAAATTCTAGCTAAAATCTAAGAACTGTGCTGACATTGTCTACTGTGTGATGTGTGTTGACGCACACCCTCGGCATGTGTTAATAGCGCTCTGCTCCTTTCAGACGACCGGCTGCACTGCATTAGTGGCTGCTTTCTAAGCCACCTCCCCCTCTCAAAAGGGCCACCTTTCCTCCTTCTCCTTCCTGCCCTCCTTCTCTCCCTCTCTATTATTCCTTTGATTCTGGAAGAGAAATGCTTCAGTAGCAGGTCATTGGGGGCCCAAGGGGACAGAGCCAGTGGACCTTTATCACCTTCTCAGAAGACATTGGTCTTCTAAGGGCATTAAAACTCCATTTCGAGTACCTAACTACCCCCAGAAATATTGGGGGTTAGATTTTGCACCATAGTGTACAATTTTCTTTTATTATTATTATAGAATAAATATTACATCCTAGGCACTGAAAGCAAACCTCAAAGCTTCTGTCCTAGGGAAAGAGAGAGGGTACAGGTCACAGGGAAAAATTCAGGACAGGAGTATAGCAAGTGCTCTGATTCATGGGTTCAGAGGGGACTAGGAGCTCCACCCCGTCCTGTGTGGGTGTATTTCTGAGCTGCTCACCAGCAAGCCTCACTCATAAGCTTGGGCCAGGATCATCTGCCCTTGGGATGCCATAGGTTCTGGTTTCAGAAGCGGAACAATAATGCTAATTAAAATGTCATGTTCTGGCCTACAACAGACAACAGCTGGTTTTAGATTAAGAAATCTTTTTTAAGGAATTGCATCGTACTGGCCTGCACCGACGATGAACCTGAGCTGGCCCTGGCCTTGCCACTCATGTATGTACTAAGTCGCTAGCCTTTGCCCTCAGGGACCTAACTGGGATGGGCCGGGCTGCGTGGAATGCCAGTGTTGACTGGTGCGTGCTCAGTTGTGTCCGACTCCGTGACCCCATGGACTGTGGCTCACTAGGCTCCTCTGTCCGTGGGATTACCCAGTGGGTTGCCATTTCCTTCTCCAAATGCCAAGGTTGGAAACCCTTTTTTGCTAGTTAAGTTTAGGTAGCTGTACATATTCTTATCTGATGTATTTTAGCAAGGCTCACACATGTTTAGGCAAAACCCTCCTTTTCTGGGAAAATTAAAGAGGAAAATATCCACTTTTGTCCTCAGACTCTCTGGTTCCTTCCTGCAAGTGATGCTATCCTGTCTCTTCTTACTTGGCATCGTGAAGGTCAGAACTCTGGCTTCTCTGCTGAACCTTCTATGCTTCCAGCTTGTGGGTTTTAGGAGTTTCTCTGCTGCCTCTGGAGAGAGTGGCCATCATCCTGGCCTGTGCTGACCAGGACCGGGAGCTGGAAGAGGCCACCAGCCTCTGTGCTCTCACTTGCCAAAGGGTGGCTGGTAGCTCTGTGATCCGGCTTCCTCCTGGGACAGTCCCTGAGGATCCTTGCCACTGAAGGGCCGCAGGCTCCTGGCCACGAATTCTCAAGGTGTGATTGCTGGACTCAAGTCCAAGACCCCTTGGTGGTCGAATTAAGAAGTCAATGAAGCAGAGTCTGGGTCAGGAAGTGGTTCACTCCTGGGGGGACTCTTCCTGGCTCTACAGTCACAGAACCCGGCCAAGAGGGTGGAGGTCTCGAAGGTTCCCCATCGTCTAGCTTCCCTGAGCCTGGTGGGTTTCCTCTGCTCTCCCAGTGGCGGCTCCGGGGTAAGCTGTTTTCTCCAGTTCTGTTGGTCATCTTCTGCTGCAGCAGCCGAAGCCGCAGTACGCCATTCCCCGAGGAGCCCTGGCTCGGGGAGGCAGAGGCAGAAAACACCCAAGTGGCCCCACGCCACTTCCTGAGGAGCCATCCTGGTGGAAGTGCCAACCGGATTGGCAGGCAGCGGCCGTCGAGGGAGGCTCTGGAAGAGACTTGAGCTTTCCACTGAGGGCCCGGAGGCGCGTGAACCCTGGAGGCTGGCTGCTCACCTCACCCCAGAGCTCTGTCCCAAGCCCCAGGGCTCCTGTGCTAGGCCAGTGTTTGCTTCTAAATGAAACGGGGGCAGCTTTTGGCCCCACTCTGCCAGCCAGGCCCGGTGAGATGATCTGAACCGGTTTCACTGAGCTGCTCCTGACAGGACAGTGAGGCAGGCCAGATTCTGCTCTCACTTATGAGGTTTTCCTCTCTCCTAAGCTAAGGGGTTCCCTGGTGGCTCAGTGGTAAAGAATCCACCTGCAATGAAGGAGGTCCAGGTTCAATCCTTGGGTCAGGAAGATCCCCTGGAGAAGGGAATTCCAACCCACTCCAGTATTCTTGCCTGGAGAATTGCATGGACAGAGGAGCCTGGCGAGCTACAGTCCGTGGGGTCGCAAAGAGTCGGACATGACTTAGCAACTAAACAACAGTGACATCATCCTAAACGAAGCTCACAGCCTCTCTCCCACCTCCATTAAATAGACTGTCAGGGCTCCCCAGCCTCAGGCGGGCTCCCCAGCCTCAGGCTTTGTGATGTCCAGGTTCTCTCCCACCTCCATTAAATAGACTGTCAGGCCTCCCCAGCCTCAGGCTTTGTGATGTCCAGGTTCTCTCCCACCTCCATTAAATAGACTGTCAGGGCTCCCCAGCCTCAGGCTTTGTGATGTCCAGGTTCTCTCCCACCTCCGTTAAATAGACTGTCAGGGCTCCCCAGCCTCAGGCTTTGTGATGTCCAGGTTCTCTCCCACCTCCATTAAATAGACTGTCAGGCCTCCCCAGCCTCAGGCTTTGTGATGTCCAGGTTCCCTGGGACAGGGTGTGGGCTGTCTAGGCAACATTGTGCTACAGCTTTTTCATGTCCAGCTCACCACTGCTTCCAACACAGGGCAGGTGATGGGGCAGCTTGCCCCCTCTCCCAGCTTTGCAGGCATCTTTCCTTTTCAAGAAATTGTTGAGTCACCCACCTCTGTGTCTGGCATCTCAAATTTAACAGCCTTTGTAGGGTAGAGTTTTTTCCTTTCTTCTGCTCCCAACTGGTTGGGCCCATGGTTACACTTCTTTGCAGCCTCCCTGAAGGGCAGAGCTGTCAGGCAGAGACGAGGAAAGGGAAGGATGTCTGGGTGCCACTCAAGAGGTACTAGGCAGCTATGTCTGATAAGAGGTTTTCCCAGCAAAGCACCTGCTCACCCATAGCATCTTGGGAGCTGCCTGTGGAGACAGCTGCCAACGGAGCTGGGACTGGAATCTGCGTGTCTTGGACCCAAGCCTCCAGCCACTCCATCCACCCTTCAGAGCCTTCCCTTCACAGAGTATCAATGTGAGCTCTTATTTATAGCCGCCAACTTCTATCATTAACTACTATGCCCAAAGAATGTCTGGTTTTCTGGTAATCACAGCTGAAGAACAACCAACTGGTTACTGACCAAGATGAGGGAATAATTCAGTCATTCGGTTTTCTAATTGTTCATTCACTCATTAAAATGTACTCTTTGCTAGAACCTGTGCTGCGTCTGAGACAGAGTGGAATAAAACACAGTCTTGACCTCCAGGAACTTGGGTTCCCCTGAGAGTTCTTGGCTCTGTAAGATGGTGTGAGTCCATCAGAGGCCTAGGGCTCCACACACGTACGTTTGAGTCCTGACTGCGCAGGAAGAGTCCATTACGTGAACACCATCTTCGCTGGTGCCCAGAGGACGCAAGCATTGTTTGTTTCCCGTTCTCATAGCGCCTTCCTTTGAGTTGAGCCCTGGGCCTTCCTCGGCCTTGAGGGATTCCACTCCCTTGCCTTACTTTCCTCAACCAGAAATTGAAGATGGCAAGAGTGCTTCGACCCGGGTGGGTGAGAGGCAGTGATGTATCAGATCTCTCCCCTCTCTTTACCCAGAGCCCTGGCCAGATTGTACCTGGTGGTGCTGGCAGCCAGCCCTCTTCCGGCCCCTATTTCTGCTCACCCTGTTACCAGAGAGCCTGGGGGTCTGGATCCTATCCGGCCCCGTCAGGGTAGATTACCAGATGAGTGGCTCTTTTGCCCCAGTGCCTTTCCTGTGCTATAAATAAGCCCCGTGTTTATTTTCTAATGTTATTGAAATGAGCACTTGGGACTGGGGCCTCTTGACTAGTCCGGAGAGCGTCCACCCGGTGCCTGGTGAGGGCCCTGTGTGGCTGGCTGCTGTCTGAAGCTATTTGGAGTCCTCCCCCTGTGTTGTGGATGTGGCTTCATTTCAATAGTAAGGGCTGTATGCAGCCCTGTATCTGCTGATTTTCAGGTTTCAGCTTTCTGCCAGCCTCACTGCCTGCTTAGAAGTAAAGCTGTGTTTCTCATTAAGGGGATAACAGCCACAATTGAGATAATTAACGAAAATTGTATATTGGTGGCAGCAGGTCCTATAGGATTTCCAATAGTCTACCTAGTAGATCCTGAGGGGCTTTACCTTCATCTCCTCCCTTCTGCCTACCCTGTGCCCAATCTCTGTTCTTGTTTTCTGGGTATAGTCCCAGTAATTTCTCTCCATACAGCCTTGTTCTTGTCAGCAGTTTGGTTTGATGTACTGACAACTTGACCCAATGAAGATTTCGTTAACTGCCTCTTCTCCAAGGCACAGAAGATGCAAGGATTTCCCCCCACCACCACCACCTTCGCAAAGTATCTCCCATTTGCTGGTTGTACCTTGGATATAAGATGAATATCCATTAATAACAGATAGACGTTCCCTTTAGTACTATGGCTGCACCATCTCAGTGGGACAGTGCTGAGACAGAATGGAAACGTAACAGCCCAGTGCAATGTCTTATATGCTATGTGGTTGTCTAGGAACTAGGAAGTGTTCCGAATTAGGATTTCCTCAGGAGTGGTTTCGGAGAAGGCAATGGCACCCCACTCCAGTACTCTTGCCTGGAGAATCCCAGGGGCGGGGGAGCCTGGTGGGCTGCCGTTTGTGGGGTCGCACAGAGTCGAACACGACTGAAGCGACTTAGCAGCAGCAGGAGTGGTTTCTAGCTCCTTCAGGCTTTGATGATGCATCAGACATATCCAGTGAGACTGAGCAGGACACAGCATTGTCTATCAGAACTTGAGCTAAAGATCGTTATCTACTGCTCAGGAGGGATTATTCTGATAAGTCACTCGGTAGAGAAATGTTTGCATGAACAAACCAGAACCTATAGCCTATTCATGAGCAGTTACATCTAACAACCAGATTTAATTCACTTTCAGACATGGAACCAGAAGAAAGTGAATTTTTACTCATGTGTTTTTAGTCTATTGACTCCTAAAGATCCTTTTCTCTTAAAAAGTAAAAAGTCTTTTGTGATGGATTCATATTTATTGAGCGCTTATTATGTGCCAGATACTGTTCACAATTATGAAGACGCTGCATTGAACAAAGTGCCTGCTCCTGCTAAGCTTACATTCTAAGAAGGAAGACAACCAAAAAAAGTAAATGAATACAATTTCAAATCGTAAAAAAATGCTATGAAAAGAACAAAGCAGAATAAGGGGAGATGGTTAGTGACTTGAGCATGCTGCTGCTGCTGCTGCTAAGTCACTTCAGTCATGTCTGACTCTGTGCAACTCCATAGACGGCAGCCCACCAGGCTCCCCCGTCCCTGGGATCCTCCAGGCAAGAACACTGGAGTGGGTTGCCATTTCCTTCTCCAATGCGTGAAAGTGAAAAGTGAAAGTGAAGTCGCTCAGTCGTGTCCGACTAGTAGCGACCCTGTGGACTGCAGCCTACCAGGCTCCTCCGTCCATGGGATTTTCTAGGCAAGAGTACTGGAGTGGCTTGGCATTGCCTTCTCCATGAGGAGATATTTAAGATGAGTTGGTCAGAAGTGGCATTTAAACACAGATCTCAGTGTTGAGGAGTGGAGACGGGGATGAGCTAGTATAAAGCCCCTCAGATAGGAAAAACCTCAGCTTGCTTTAAGAACAGCAGGAACTCGTGTGTGGCTGCAGTGTACTGGGTGTGGACAGCAGGGTAGAGACGGTGCCAGGAAAAGTAAGTTAGGGCCAAATTGTGTTGGGATCATGCAGGACAGAGGGGTCCTGGGTTTTTATTGCGAGTGAGATGGGAAGACACTGGAAGGTTTTAAGCAGGGGATTGGCATCCGAATGGGATTTTTGTTTAAAGAGTCATTTCGGCTGTTATGTGAACAACAAGAATGGAAGAAAGGAAATAGGCTGCATTACAGAGAGAGACGGCGGAGGCTTAACTAGACTAGGGTGGGAGCAACAGAGAACGTGAGGCGTTCCACTGGGAACAGAATCTGTTGGGCTTACTCACGATTTGGTTATAGGAGATGAAAATAGGATTCACAGCTAAGTACTAGGTTTTTGTTGTAACCAAGTGACACAGTTCAGTGAAGTAGAGCCGACTGGGCAGGGTAAGGACAGAGAAGTGTGAGAGGGGATATCAAGAGCTCCACTTTGGATGGGTTAAGTTTGAGATGTCTTTTGGTCATCTGGTGGTACTGCTATTTAAGCAGTTAGATATCTAGAGCTTAAGGGGAAAGTTAAAACTGAATATATAGGTGGGATGTAAAACCACAGGATAGATGAGACTACCCAGAGAGTCAGAATATGTAGAGACAAAGAGGACTGTGGCCTGATTTACGGGGAGAGAAGAAAAGAGGAACCAGAAAAGGAGATTGAGGCATTGCCAGTGAGTTAGGAAGAAAACCAGGAAGAGATCTGCATGACAGACTGTGATGAATTAGAGATACACATTGTAAACCCTGAAGCAATGGCTAAAAACAGTTTAAAAGGAAGCACAGCTAATAACACAATATTGGAGATAGAGTATGATAAAAAATATTCAGTCAGAAAGAATGGATTGAAGAAAAAAGTAAACTAAGAATAGACGGGACACAAAAAAGTAGGAGACTAGACTTAAACTCTAACATGTTAATAATGACATTAAATGTAAATGATCTAAATGTTATAATTAAAGGAAAGAGACTTTCATTCTGAATTAAACATCAAGGGCGTTCATATGCTATCTCTGAGTAAAGCACTATAAAATACAGTTGAAGTAAAAGAGTAGAAGAAATTATACCAGACAAATATGAATCACAAGGAACTGGAAGTGATTTTATCAGTAAAGGACAAAATAAACTTCAACACAGGAACATTTCCAGGGAGAAAGAGGAATAATTCATAATGTTAAAGGTGTCAGTTCATTAAGAAGACATAACAGGTAATTCTAAGTAAGGTAGGCACTAAATAACAACACTTAAAAATATATACAGCAAAATTGACAACTGAAAATAGAAAAATCCACAGTTATATTTGGATGTCTCAGCACTCCCCTCTTAGTAATTGATAGAACAAGTGGATGGAAAAATCAGAAAGAGAGAGATGACTGGATAATGCTGTCAACCGCTTTGGCCTAGTTGACAGCTCTGGAACACTTCACCCACCAATAACTAAGCAGATATTCTTCTCAGGTACACAGACAATATTCAGCACCTGTGTGTGGCACCATAAAAAGTCTCCGTTTTAGAGGAAATGAAAATACAAGTATGTTGTCTGATCACAATGGAATTAAATCAATAACTGATATCTGGGGGAAATCCCTAATAGAAATTAAATAACATATTTCTAAATGCATGGGTTAATAAAGACACAAAACAAATTAGAATGTAACTTTAGGTGAATGAAAATGTGTCTAAATGTGTCAGGTGGAGTGCTCAGAGATCTGTTCTTGAAGGGCTAGTGTTAAGCAGAAAAAACTAAAACTAATTATGTAAGCTGCTACTATAAAAAAATTGAAAACAGCAAATTAAATACAAAGTAAGTGGAAGAAAGAATAAAGACAAGCTTGGAAATAAACAGAAGATGGACAAACAATGGAGAAGAATCAACTAAACAAAACCTGGTTCTTTGAAAAGACCAACAAATACTTTAGACTGTTCCATGGGGAAAAAAAAGAGTATATAAATTTACCAGTATCATAAATCAAACGGGGAGCTTTGGTACAGATTCTAAAAATATTAGAAGTGAAATACATGAGAAAACTTTATACTGATAAAATCTACAACATAGATGAAATAGTTGCAAACTTTGAAAGACACAGAGTGATAAAAACTACCTCAAGAAGAAATAGAAAAATCTAAATAGCCATATCCACTAAAGCAGTCAAATTTGTAATTTAAAACTTCACACAAAGAAAAACCTAAGTCCACATAGTCTACTGACATATCAAATAATTAAGAAACGACACCAATCTTACACAAACTCTTTTCAGAAAATAGAAGAGAAAGAGATGGGTCCCAGCTCATTTTATGTGGCCATTATTACCCTGTTATCAAAACCAGACAAAAATCTTACAAGAAAAGAAAACTGCAGACTTAAAGCCCTGCTGAGCATAGACACAAAGGTCTTTTTAAAAATTAGCAAGCCAAATCAACATACAAAAAAGATAATACATGGCTAAAGAATATGGAAGGAAAGTTATGACCAACCTAGATAGTATATTCAAAAGCAGAGACATTACTTTGCCAACAAAGGTCCGTCTAGTCAAGGCTATGGTTTTTCCTGTGGTCATGTATGGATGTGAGAGTTGGACTGTGAAGAAGGCTGAGTGCCAAAGAATTGATGCTTTTGAACTGTGGTGTTGGAGAAGACTCTTGAGAGTCCCTTGGACTGCAAGGAGATCCAACCAGTCCATTCTGAAGGACATCAGCCCTGGGATTTCTTTGGAAGGAATGATGCTGAAGCTGAAACTCCAGTACTTTGGCCACCTCATGCGAAGAGTTGACTCATTGGAAAAGACTCTGATGCTGGGAGGGATTGGGGGCAGGAGGAGAAGGGGACGACAGAGGATGAGATGGCTGGATGGCATCACTGACTCAATGGACGTGAGTCTGAGTGAACTCCGGGAGTTGGTGATGGACAGGGAGGCCTGGCATGCTGCGATTCATGGGGTCGCAAAGAGTCGGACACGACTGAGTGACTGATCTGATCTGATCTGATCTGAAAGTATATGAAGTTTGAAAATGTATTTTATATTTGAAAATGTAATTCACAATAGCAATAGAATAAAGGAGAATAGTCATATGATTATCTCAGTAGTTTTTAAAAAAAAAAAAAAACAGAAAACATATATCCACACAAAGACTTGTATACAGATGCTCTCGGCAGGTTTGTTCATGATAGCCAAAACCTGGAAAAAACTCAAAGGTTAAACAGCAGATGAGTGCATAGATAAATTGTGGTATATCCATACAATGGAATACATCTAGGCAATAAAGATAATAAACTACTGAGACACACACAAGGATGTGTTTCCAAAATAGGTGAGCAAATAAGCCGGACGTGAAAGAGTGCATACTTCACATACATAGCTTCTATACATACAGGGATTCCCTGGTGGTCCAGGGAAGGGTGAGGTTCACCCTCAACTGTTCAGTCTTACGCAGTAGACAGGACCCTTAAGGGCTTCTCTCCTGTATTAGTTTGCCTGGGATGAGGCTCAAGGGAACTTTTGGGAGTGAGGAGAAGGTTTTATATTTTGATCCTGGTGATGGTTACATATATATATATATTTGTCTAAACTCATCCAACTCTACATGTAAAGTTGGTGCGTTCTTATCTAAGTAATACCTCAATAAAGATGATTATTTTTTCAGTGATAGTTAAAAACTGTCATCTTTCACAGTTCCTTTGCTTTGTCATGGACCAGCGTCCCTTTTCCCTCCTTTACCTGGAGGTTTGCTTAGGGCCTCAGGGTCCAAGCTGCCTCCAGTTCTGTTTAGTGTTTTCTATCGTGTTTTGACATGGAATGCAGATTTGCCAGCCATCCAGCTGATATTTATCAAGTGCTTGCTGTAATACTCTACCAAATATTGCAGATAAACAATGAAGCCGTTTCTGCCTTATAATCAAACTAACACAGGAGATAAGTCCCTAATAGTCCTGTCTACTCTGTAAGACTGAACAGTGGAGGGTGAATGCACGCATTCCCTGCTGTGGAAGGAGCATGCGATCGCTTCTGACTTGGTGAAGGGGTGAGACTTGAGGTGTACTTTGGAGAATTCATTGGTAGAGACAGGCACTGTGTGGATAGGGGTGTGCTGGGAGGTTGGGCAGTCACTTTGACCTGAGGGAGGTGAAAGGAAACAAGAAGATGAGGAAGTGTACTGATACCCTAGATTTGTAGGAGCACTAACTCGAGGTTGGGACTTTACAAATTATGGCGCTGGATAGGGGTTTAGGGCTAGACAAAAGAGCTAAAATGTTTGTGGGCAGTGTGAAGGCTTTGCAGATGATTGTTCTGGTTGGGAGCGTGATCAGAGCTAGTCTTAGGCACTCCCACTTTGGCATCAGCACAGATGAGCGGGTGGAGCAGAGAGGGACCAGGAATGGGACGTGACCACTTAGCAGTAGCCTAGGTGATAAGTGACAAGGAACTGAGCCCAGTGGCTGCTGGACTCATGTGGGAGCTTGCTGGACCTGTTGAGATGCTTTGGGATATGAAGTTGAGAAGAGCAGTCACTTCACCCATTTAACACATACCAGCCAGTCTTCTTGTTACAGACTAAATTATATCCTCTGTAAAACTCATATATAGAAGCCCCAACCCCCAGTGTGACGGGATGAGGAGATAGGGCCTATGTAGAGGTAGTCAAGTTTAAGTGAGATCATAAGGGTGAGGTCTTAATTCATTAGGACTGATATCCTCAGAAGAAAAGGAAGAAATAGCAGAGCTCTGTCTCTGCATGAGCAAAGACCACGTAAGGACACAGTGGGAAGGTGGCCGTCTACAAGCTAGGGAGAGAGGCCTCACCAGAAACCAGGTCTGCAGACACACTGGTCGGAGCTTCTAGCTTCCTGCAGCTGTGAGACAATAAATGTCTGTAATTTAAGCTACCCAGTGTGTGCTCTTCTGTTACAACAGCCCAGACAGACCAATGCACTGCTCACCACCAGATTCCTCACCACCTGCCTTCCCAATTCCCATAAATAGAATATTGAGGGTTCCTGGTGCTTTATATTCTGATGACATACTTTTGTGAAACAGTACCCCAATCTCTGGCTTCCTTCTCTTAGCCGTTCAGGTACAAGTCAACCCTGCTGGCCCTTCCCAACCGTCAGCGTGTGTAATTCCTCCTGTCTCTACAGCTCTTAATTATTTCCAAGTATTTTAACTCGTTTGGATTTCATAACCACTTGTCTCACTTCCTATGACATAAGCAGGCAAGAGTTGGTTTGACCCCATTTTACAGATGAAGAAATTGAAAATCGGGATTTTCGTGGCTTGTCTAAGATAACCAAGAGGAGTTGCAAAGTCAGCCCATTAAATCCAGCTCTCTCACTTCACCACACAGCTTCCTGGCCTGTGCTTTTCTATGACTTTGTCTGGAGAGAGCTTTCTGTTCAAACCTGTCTTGGAGTGGAGATGTGGGCTGCCTTTGGGCTTCCTTCTTCCCTACCTTCCTTTGTCCTCCCAGCATGCACACACACACACACATAAACACACACATTTATTTTCGTTCTCTCTCCATAGTGTAGCTTGGCCTTAATGTCATAGGAACAAGGAGCTCCTCCTTTTCCCGCAGAGCCTAAACATGACAGATCCCCTGTGGGTAGAGGACAAAGAAGGGATGGGCAAGGGGCTTACGATGCAACCAAAAGAGAAACCTCGGAAGGCGTAGCAAGAACACTGTAGCCCCTGGGCTGTCTGAACCGCATCCTGGCCAGGGCTCTGGGGGGCATCTCCTGCGGGCCCCACAGTGGGTTTGCTCCCAGCTAACAGTTAAGGCAGCACCTTAACACATGGTATGCACATGGTCATAAACCGAAGCTCCTTTCGGAAGTTTGCCCTTCCTCAAGGCTGTTGGTCTGTGTTGGGCTAAAAAAAGAAAATCTGTTTGGAATCACAGAATTCCTGGGAAAATGTCAACTCTCACACCCCATTGTCTTTGGAGCTGGCATGCATCTTCTCACTTCTGAGCCCTGTTTTGAGGGGCGGGGCTGTTTGCGGAGGGCCTATTGTTCCTGAGCAGCTAAGCATGCAAGTCTGGGCCTGTGTGTGTGTGTGGAGAAAGACCACCACTACCGTATCACCCCCCACCAGCCGAATCAAGGATTTCTGCTGAATCACAGAGCAGCCCGCTTGTGGCGCCCTGAGGTTGGCAAGTGTTCTTGTAGCAAGACCTGGGACAATGGGATTGGTGAGAAAGATTCACTGGTGGTTGAGGCAGAGCAGAGGTGGGGAAGGAAGGTTTAGAGCATGAGGGTTGTCGAGGGATGACAGGGGGAAAAACAGGCTTTGAGCCCAAGGATAAATGGGAAAACCTCTGAGATGAGCACTCTCAGATTACAACAGCTAGCCATCTCGAGGAGCTGGCCTCATGCCACCCAAACCCCAAGAACACTGAAGAAGTTAGGCTTCCTGTCCTGACCTTGGCTCATTGGGGATGCATATGACCCCTGGAGGAACAGGATGGACAAAGTCCACAGACAAGCGGAGGCTGTGAGTTCACACCAGGCTCATCTCTAGCCTTCCTCTTCCTATCCTGAACCAAAAACAGAGCCTCTCCGCATTCCTACCTTCCCATTCATTCTCCCAGTGAATTGCAGTTACTCAGTGTACTAATCTTCTGAAGGATTCATTCACAAACAGAATTGGCCTGTCTTTTCTTGGCACTTGGAAGGCAGCTGGGGCAGTCAGACAGATACATAAGATACTATTATAAACAGTTCTGTGGGAGCATGGAGCCGCAACCACTGGCCTGGGGGTGGAAGTTGGGACGGGGCATAGAGTTAAGAACTTCACGTAGCACATTCTTATTAGGAGGAAGCCACAGAGGATGACCAGGAGTCCTCCTGGTAGAGTGGGCTGGTGACAGGGCGCAGGCATTCTAAGGAAACAGATGGCAAGTCTACCACTGTAGCCAAGTGAAAGGCCCCAGATGGTTTGGGGAAGCAATGAGTGGTCCTGGCACCCAGACAGGGAAGGGCTGAGCCACAGCTGATGTTCAAGGAAGCCCTGCTGACAGGGGAGTGTCCTCCCCAGCGATGCTTCTTGGAGGCACACATCCCAGGAATGGGTTACTTGAGTCCCCAGGGAAGACCAGATGACCCGGCAGCCATCCTGCCCTTTGGTGGGAGCACTCATCTGGACTCCAGATACTGTTGGGGTTGCTAAGCAAGGATTTCAGGCAGGTGGCTTCCCATGCACAAGAAATTTCTCCCTCTGCTTCCATTCCCACCTTGGGACTTGGCAGCGACTTGGTGTGGAGAGTCCAAGAGCTGCCATGACCCTGTCAGATGGCAAGGGTAACTTTTAAAAACAAGTTCCTAGTTAAAGTCAACCTAAAGCCATCTGGGTCTATAGTGAATGAAAACTTACCCTAGAGGTACGGTTGCAGAAAAGGGGACCCCTTCCAGGGCCCAAGAGTGGGCTCTTGTCTAACACTCGGAAATGAATTGTCCAAGGAGACACATGTGCTACCAAAGCAAGAGACTTGGGACGGGGCACCCAGGTGGAGAATAGCAGGGTAAGGGAACCCAGGAGAACGGCTCTGCCATGCAGCTCAGTCTCGGGTTTTATGGTGACGGGGTTAGTTTCCAGGTTGTCTTTGGCCAATCGTTCTGACTCAGGTCCTTCCTGGTGGCACCTGCATTGCTCAGCCAAGCTGGATGCCAGTGAGAAGGACTCTGGGCGGTGGCGGGACAGGTGGCAGCTCCTTTTGGCCTTTCCAGAACTCTTGCAGTTGGTGATGGCTTGTTAGTTCCATGTTCCTTACTACGACCTCCTGTCGTAACATAACTCTCACAGATGATTCCTAGCCAGGATGGGTGGTTTCAGTCAGAGTGCTTCCCCTAACGGAACCAAATCTGAGATGTGGCTCCAGGAAAGCAGCATTTACATAGTCAGAGAAGATGAAAAAGAGTTTCATGTCGGACTCAGAGCTGGTAGCCGGAGGGTGATGTCTTTCTCTCGGGAATAATCATAGCCCTTCATGTATTGCCACATCAGCTTACAAAGCCCAGGCATGGGCCATCTCACGCATACCTCCCCACGAACTGGTAAACTGGGCAGAGACAGGCTTCTTCCCCTCCTTCAGATGTGAGAGTTGATGGTCAGGCAAACAAGGATGCCTCCCCTTCAGCATACAGAGGGGTCCCTGGGAGACTAACTGCTTGAGTCACCTTTAGGCTGGAAAGCAAGGAAGCACCTCTTGCATAGCAAAATCCAGGCCTCCAGCTTGGCTTTATAATTAGTATATTAGTGCTTTGCTTTAAAAAATCCCCAGGCCTTACCTCCTGCAAGCTGTCTCAGCCACTAAGCGTTAGAGCTGGGACAGAGACCTGCCTCTCCTGGAAGCCTATCCTGCACCATTTGTCCCAAGCAGCCAGGTCTCCCTACCCTGACCTCCATGCCCTAGCTGGCCCCTCGCTTTCAGAACAGACCCCGGAAACCCAGATGGTACCAGTGATATCGAGGGGCCGTGATGAGCGCGCTGGAGACGCAGGGGCGGCCCCTGATTTCCCTCCGCTGCTTGTCTGCCATGGAGGCAGGTCCTCTGGGATGACTGGGGGGGGGTGCTCCAGCCCCTCGCAGGCCATGCGCCCCTCTTTGTGCAGGAGCCCTGGCCGGCCACCTGTTGTTAATCTAGCCCTGGTAATCCATTCTGTACTGTGTCAGCAGTTCAAAAGGGCATTGTTAGTATTTTTTGCCGACTTCAATTAACGTGAGATTTCAGAGGCCCCTCTGATCACATTTCATCTGTCACAAGTTAGGAACAAAACAGACAGGTTCCAGTTGAGGGGAGGAAGGAGAAGGAGTTTATTGCAAACAACAACCAAGCGGACAGTGTGGGCCGTGCCCAGCCAAGGGTGCTCTGCGAACGCGCAGCAGCGCCCACGCTCCACGCGGCCCCACGCCTGGACCCCGACGCCCCCTCCTCATCAACAGTCCAGCAGTCCTCCCCTCCCCCCAAAGATGTAAGTGCAATAACTTACTTTAAAAGGCAAGAACTTTTTTTTTTAATATTTTGCTATAATGTAGTTACATGGTGGTATAGGCAGTAAAACTTTATGGAACCGACTTCCTTTTTTTATACATTTTTTTTTCTGAATTTTTAATGTCTTTTTCATATATACTTTTAATATTCCACCCCAGGCCATTAAGCTAAAGGAAAAGTTGCATTTATACAGGGTTACAATATCTTACAAGGAGAACAGTCATTATTGATTGAGGTTCATGTTCCTTCCAGCACTCAGCTCTCTTTTCAACCCACTGCACACCAAACAGACTATTAGACATTGAAAACTGTCCTTCAAAATCAGTAGTATAAAGGCCTAGCTCTGTGTGTGTAAGTGCAGGGGAAGAAGGGACAGGGCAGGGCAGGTTAATGTTTGGTTGACTGGGACACCTTTCCTCCCCCCCAGCATCTTTACAGACATCACGTGGGCTCCCGGGAATTTGAGGAGTGGAGTTTTCCTTGTCTTCCCAGTTTTCTCTTTTGTGGTCATGGATTATTATCCTGGGGGCCCGTTTGCCCAGCCATCCTCAGTCCCCAACAGGCCGTCAAGCAGACCGGAAGCCCCAGAACTGTCCAGCCCAGGGGGAGAAAAGCCGCAGAAGCAGGATTCATGGTCGTTTGCATGGAGGAGTTCCTCTCGTCGACCCAGCCGAAAGACGGCAGAGGGGACACTGGCGCTGGGCCCGATGTGGCCGCGGCCACGTGTACTGGGGACCCACCTCACGCTTGCTACCGCCACCCCTGGCAGTGTCTTTGAACCAACCTGGCCGCCATGCTTCCCCACGCTGGGGGCATGGTAGTGAGAGCCGAGAATCAAGTATAGTGGAAAGAATTCAAGGAAAGTTCCAAAGCCCGTGTCCTCCAAGTGCCGTCGAAGACTCGGGGACAAGCCTCTCCGTGCGTCCCCGGAGCCCCCTCTCCCCACGCTGCCCTGGGAGCAGCGACGGCATCTGAGGGTCGTAGCAGCACCGTACTGTCAAGCCTTGGCCGCCGAGACTGGTTCCCAGCAGGATTCGGGGGGCTGGCAGCGTGAGGAGGCTGCCCGGGGGCCTGCCAGCCACCCATTATTTCCGGTTTTGTGTGGCCATCTCTGTTGAGATTTTAGGCAAAGAGCAAAGGAAACCCCACCTCTTTTAGCTTATTGGCTTAACAGTGACCACCGGAGCCATCCACTCTCCCCTGTACCTGCCTTCATGAGACCGCGCTCCTGAGGATGCCGCCAGCCCAGAGAGTCACACCCAAGCTTGCTTTAGTCATCACAGGAGAGGCTGCGGGGTACCTCCCACCCCAGCAGCTGAGAAGGCAGAAGGCCTAGGCCCAGCCCCCCACCCTGGGGAGCTCCACGCAGCATCAGTCATCAGAGCCCCTCTCTTAGCTCTGCCTCAAGTGAAATGTGGCTCAGGATGATGACCTTCCCCACTGGGGACTGGGGTCATCTCCGTTGTGAAGGGATTGGGCAGGCTAGAAGTTTTCTGATCCCTTCCCGCTCGGCGATTCTGTGATTGTTGGAGTGTCAGGCAGGCCCTAGGGTCTGGGACAGGCCAAGGGCAGGCCTAGGGGCAGGCAGCTGCCCGTAGGGAGATGCAGAGGTGTTTCAGGCTGACATTTTAATCCTAAATACTTAGCTGCGTTGGTGGGACGGGCGGTCAGCGCCAAAGAGCCTTCTTCTATCGGAAGATTTTTCTTCTCAAGGTTTGGGGTGGAATTTGCCTGACTGAGGTCTGGCCCAGGTGGAAAGCAGACACACAGCGGAACTGATCGCCAGAAGTCCCTTCCAGAAGGTTCCACTTAAGAGCCGTGTCTCTCCCTTCCCTCCCCCTCGGTGTCTATCCTGGTTCTCTCTCTCTGTCTGATTCTCACCCAGGTGAGAACATACCTCCCAGGTCTTTCCAGCCATGATGGCATTTAAGGAGGAACTGGGGGGACTGTCTCCATCCTGAAGCCATTTCTTCCTTCCTTTTCCTAGATTTTGGGAGTCTTGAGTTGTTTCAGCCAAGCTTAGAACTAGAAAAGGCTTCCTAAGAGTTATTCCCAGATCCTCAAACATAGAAAACACTTAAAGCTAAGTCTCCAAGAACATTCAATTCAGTGTCCAAGATGCTTTTCACTTCGAGAAGATCAACTTTAGAGCTACGATTCCCAAAGAGGTCTGACTCTTACTAGGGGGAGGTTGAGGCCAGCTCCTTCCATAGTCCTGTTTCTGGAGCACATGAGGACTTGAGACACAGCTGGAGATGGCCACGTCCCCAAAAACCTAAGCAGGTCAAAGGGGGAGGGTCTCACCCCTCCCCACCCACCCAAGAGGCTGTGCTGAGTCCAGGCCCCTGGGCCTGGTAGACCTAGCTCTCCTCACTGACAGGATTGGGGTAGAAGGGATAAAAAGCAGACCCTTCTCCTCGGGGATACCTGCAAGGGGGGCCTCCCAGTGCTCAAAAGGCCGGCCTTGGAGGATGGGTACCCCATGCCCCGAGCTTAGCTGACCCCTGGGCCCTGGAGCTGAAACTCAAGCTGCAGGCTGCATGTCAGACGGAAATGCAGCCCCCCTGAGAAGGAGGCCCCTTCCTGCAGGCAGGGAGATTGGCTTCAGAAAGCACTGTGTCCAGAACAGAGCAAGTGACCCCAAGGAGCTCAGCCCCACATGAGCCCTCTGGAGGCCAGAACAAGGGACTGGGGTCACCCATGCCACAGGGCAGAATTGCCAGGGCAGGCGCTCTCTGCCCTACGCCCAGAGGACTGCACAGAAGGCTCTGGGCAGGTGTGATGCAGGAGGCCGCTAACCGGGAAGGCCGTCTGAGGCCGCGTGGGGGCCGACCTGGTGCCCGGAGGCCGGGTGAGTGTGCCCTCGTCGTCTGCCAGACCCCACAACCCGCTCTGGACCCTCTGGCACCGTGCCCCCAGGCCCTAGCGGCTGTGTCAAGGTGCGAGTCCTTCTGCACCAGGACACTGGCCCAACAGCCCCAGCAAGTGACCAGGATCTTCAGATTCTACCTGGAGGGGCCAGACTGGACAGGGAACAAAGCTACCCAGACCTGCCCCCTGCCACCATCATCCTGCCTGAGGTGGGGCGTCAAGGTGGCCGGAGAGCCGACGTGTGTGCACGAGCCCCTGCCTCCCCAGGACGCCTCCCTGCAGCCCTCTCGGCTCCTAAAAGCGTGCTTCCAGCACCGTGGGGGCCGTGGGCGGCGGGTCTCCTTCCCTGCACTGTTCACCCAGATCCAGAGCCTCAGGGTCCAAGGGGGCCAGTGTGGCTGGGTGACGGCGGGCTCCTTCGGCTCCAGCTCCTCTCTCTCTGCCCTGTCCCTCCAGGTGCGTCCAGCACAGGGGACAGTCAGCAGGACGGGGGCTCCTCACGTCCAGGGTAAAGGCGAGGTGGGTGCCTTGGGTCTAGGAGGTTGGAGTCCATGGGCTTTGAGGGAGAGCACAGGAGATGGGATGGCAGAGGCTGACTGGGCAGGGCATCTGTTCTCCAGACACGGTCACCGGGCTGGTGATCGGGGACCACACAGCAGAGGGAAGGACGGACTTTGACGGCACCGTAGCCACAGCTGGTCCGGGTGGGAATCTAGCCTCAACTCAATGGTCAAACCGGGCAGGGCGGAGGAGCAGGAGTGGGGAGAAAGGGTCTTCAGCTTATAATGGATGCAAAGCTGCAAAACTCGTGCCACCTGGCTGCCTCCACTGCCTCTGGCCGGGAGCAGGGGCGCCTGGCCTCAGTGCCCGCTGCCCCCTTCCCTCCCCACAGTCCCCGGGGGCCTCAGACTTGGGGCGGCTGAAAGTGCTGAGGGTCAGGCTCCTGGGCCCAGGCCAGGTGCCTAAGAGGGGAGTTGAGTGGGGGGCCCGGGGGCCTGGGGAGCATGGGCATGGCCAGTGCCACAGGGCAGGGGAGGGCGCAGGGATGGGGCGGGGTGGCCCTGTCATGTGGCCCAAGAGATGGCCGCGCTGTGCTCCTTGGCCTTCATGCGGAGGGCCGCGATGCTCGAAGTCTTGCGGTCCGGCTCCCCGTTGAGCTCATAGCCGTTGAGGCCCGGGCTGAGGCCTGCAGCTCCAAACAGGCTGCCCATGTGCGTCTGGCCCACGTGGCTGCCAGCCCCCGAGACGCTCAGGAAGTCGGTGACGCCGCTGGCCCCGGAGCCGGGGGGGTGGGCGTGAGGGGACATGCAGGCGGGCACCGGGTCACAGGGCACCACACAGGCCGGCACGGGCGAGGCGGCCCCATTGTTGCCGATCCAGGACGGGTTCTGAATCTGGGGAGAGGGGAGGGAGACGCGTCACAGGCTGGCTGGACACAGGGGTGCTTTCCTGTCCCACACGGGGGACCTCTCTTCACTTACAAACCCATCCTGATGATAAAACCATTCCTGAGTGTTTACCTGGGAGGCTCTCCAAACCTGCCTGGCCACCTAGCCCCCAGGAGCCTCGGGGTTTTATGCTCTGGTTCCTCCGTTCCCAGGTCCAGGAGAGCAGTGGACAGAAACTCCGTTTTAAGGACTGAACTCCGAATTCCATCAAGAGTCCAGTGAAAGGGTCGTCCTGGGGCACGGCTCACCAGCTGAGGGCAGCCCCTGATTCTGTTTATTTATTTGACCACACCACTTGCAGATCTTAGTTCCCTGACCAGGGATCGAAACTGTGCCCCCTGCGGTCAGAGTCCTCGTCATTGGACCGCCAGGGAATTCCTGGCAGCCCCGGATTTTAGACGCAGAGGCAGACTCTGTCTCTCCATCCATGGACCCATTTAGGGTCAGCACCTGGGCCTCACCCTGCTCCGGCTCCTCCCCAGGCCCAGCACGCCCTCGTGACTTGATCCATGGGAGGGGACACGAGCTCAGAGAGCTCTGGCATGGCAGGGCTCCGAGGCTGTCCACTCTGAGAGTGGACGTCGGGGGGGCCTCAATTCTCTCAGAAGCCAAGGTCAGTAGTGGAGGTCCTAGGGGCCGGTGCCCTTGAGGCTTCAGAAGTAACTCAGGGTCTGAAAGGGCTGCCTTGAGAGGTGGTAAGTGGACAGATAGAGCCAGGCGGGATGCCCACAGGCTCCAGGCTGGGGCAGAGACAGGTGGAGGAGGTGGAAGGTGCTCGGGCAGCGGGTGAAGGGTTGAACTGGACACTTTGTCTTCTATCTGCGTGGCTAAAATCCTTTCCCCCTCCCCAGCTTCCAGTTTAGACCCCACTTTGCCCCAGCATTTATGCGGAGGCAGAACTGGGGACTCAGCCAGAAATGCATCTCTCCTGGGTGATGGGAGGCAGGGGGGTTGGTGGGCAGGATGGGCTGTGAGGAGATGGTGCACCTCTCGGCCATGTGAAAGGGCTTCTCAGTGGTCCTGGAGCAGCTTCTGCCGGCCTGCCCCCTGCCCCCAGCGTTTGGAGTACATTCAGAGAAGTCTGTAATAATAGGAGTGACAAGGCGGCCATGCCCCCAGATGCCATGGTGACTGCAGTGACAACAAGAACTGCTTGCAGGTTCGGGTGATGGGGACCCCCTCTCTCGAGAGGCCTAGGGGATGTGGTGTGTGCTGCTGCATGGAAAGAATGAGCATGAGCCCCTCTGGTGTGTGAGCTCGGGCAGCAGAGGTCAAGGCCAGGGAGTCCGGGCTGGAGGTCCATCCTCCCAGGGACAGAGGGAGGCTGGCTGGGGGGACGGAGAGAGGAGAGAAAGATATGGGCGGGCCCAGGCTTGGAGCAGAAGGCGGAGGCCACAGCACAAGGAGGCCTGAGAGGGAGGAACCGGCTGCCTTTGCAGGGCAGGTTGAGGGGCGTCAGGATGGCACTCAGCCCCAAATGCACCTCTCCAAGGGTCCTGGCTGCCTGACTTCACCTACATCGCTTCCCGTCCCTTGACATCCCACTGAGGACCCAAGTGCCACCAGGAAGGGGACTGAAGGACAGCCGTGGAAGAAGATGCTCTGGAAGGGATGGGAAGAAATGGGCCAGATGCCTGGGAGAGCCACAGACATACGAAGCAACCTTCCTAAAACCATGTAATTCACAAAGCACTTTTGCACAATCTAACGTAGACCTTCCAACAACCTTGTGAAAGAGCTGAGGCAGGTGCTTTTTTTTTTTTTTGGCCACATCGTGTGGGATGTGGGATCTTAGTTCCCCGACTAGGGGTTGAACCTGAGGCCCCCCGCCCATGGAAGCACAGAGTCTTAACCACTGGCCAGGGAAGTCCTGAGGCAGGTTCTTTTAAAAGACCCAATTCCTAGGTGAAGAAACTTGAGGCTCAGACATGTGACTCGCCTGAAGGGAGAAAGCTCTGGAGCTGGGATGACAGCCTAAATCCTGGGTCTGAGAATCCCACGTTCATTCCAGCCTTGCCTCACTCACGTCCTCGAACTTCAGGAACCCCTTCTTCTAGGAAACACTCTGGGTGGCTCCCGGTGGCCTGGAGGGCCCCTGGCCTTCAGCATTCCTCGGTTCCGATGCCCGTCACCAAAGTGGCCGAAGGAAAAGTCATTCTCAAGCTTCTCCCCCAGTCTCCCCTTCCCTGAAGTCCAGCCAAGCCTGGGTCAACGCTTATGGGGGGCAGAGAGAATTCTGGGCCTCCCACATCCTGGAGACACAAGTGCACTCCTGGAACGGGCCTGAAGCGGGGACTTAGAGCCCCGAGCTCTCTCTCCAGGGAAGGTGTTCCTCCTAAGGGCCCCAGAGCAGGCAGCTGGGGGCAGGGACTCACCTGGGCATAGTTTTCCGCTCGGGTGAGGAGGGGCAGCTCGTAGGCTGTGGAGAAGTGGGTCCGAACCTGCTGCATTTGCCCGAAGCGTTCCCTCTTCCTCCACTTGGCCCTCCGGTTCTGGAACCAGACCTGCAGGACAGAGCAGTTGTCGCTGGGGTCAGGCCCGGAGCTGGGGCCCCCGTGTTCGAGGCAGCGCCAACCTTGCCCTCGAGCCCCTCTGGCTGTAGTTATAAGGTCAAGACTGTGGGGCTACAGATTACACATCTGCCTTGGTCTCTGTGCTCAAGAGCTGATAATCTGGAAGGATCGACGCTGAGAGCCGGGAAGGCAGTTCACACCCCAGTCGTAGGCGTGACTTCGGGCCAATAGGTTCCTTTTTCTGCGGTTCAGAACCCAGAGCAGGCAAGTGTCACAAGCACATGGAACACGTCACCAGTCATCTCAGCGGTCAAATAACCAGCCCTGACATGGGGCGGCCCAGTCCTCTGGGGCCACAGACTACGGCAGAATCTGATGACAGCCGTGAAAGCTTCACCAGAGAGTCATTCTCCTGGGTGGCCAAGTGGTAAAGAACCCGCCCGCCAGTGCAGGAGATATAATAAGATGCCAGTTCCATCCCTGGCCCAGGAAGATCCCCTGGAGGAGGGCATGGCAACCCACTCCAATGCTCTTGCCTGGAGAGTCCCATGGACAGAGGAGCCTGGTGGGCTACAGTCCACGGGGTCACAGAGAGTCGGACAAGACTGAGCGAGTAAGCACACACAGAGGATCACACACGTGTGGTTTTTCCATTGTTTTCCACTTCCTGAATCCCCCATGCAGCCTTTTGTGGAAAGAGTCTGGACCCCCTGGGTTACAGCTTCTCTGGGAGACAGGGCTTTAGCCAGGCTGTTGGAGGACAGTCAGGGACAGCTTTGTGGAGGGAAGGTGGGGGCTGGAGGAACAGAAGTCCAGGCTGAGTTTAGAAACGGCCCGGCCACGCCACCAGCTGGGAGAGTGATGGGAGGGGAAGGATGGTGGAGTCAGATGGTAGGGGCCCTCAAATGCCAGGTGGGAGGGTCACCTTGGTGTTGTGAAGAGAAGCTGCTGCAATCTCAGGCCCCCAAGAGCAGCGTGATGCCAGGGAGGAGGGGAGGCCCAGCTGTCACTCAGCACGGGGGTGGCACATTGGCTTGACCAGGGTGCTCTAGGGGAGTGTGGTCTCTGAGTCAGGTGTATGAGCCAGGGTCTTGTTTATTTTATCATACTTAGGAAAAAAATTGAGAACCTTCCAACAAAAGCTATTGGGCTTAATGGAAGCTTCCTTTGCAGGAGCGTTTCTGGCAGGCTGAAAACTTTCCCAAGGCTCGTGGGCAAGAGCTGGCTTTGGGGTCTGCCACCCCTGCAGGTGACTTGGGGTCTGGGGAGAGGGTGACGGGGACCAGGGAGGATGGGAGAGAGGGCGTGAGCAGGCTTGACTTCAGGCTGGCTCACAGGCAGGCTCCAGAGCTCCTCAGAGGGAGACTCCTGGCAGCTCGTCACACACCTGCCCGCTGACTCTGGTGCAGGGCACGCCCCTGGCACCACGGCCCAGGGCATGGAGCTTCCTGGGAGGAGGGGGGCGGAGCCGGGCCAGAGGGCTTGGCCCGCCCCCTGCAGGGCAGCACAGAGGCTGCTGGGCCCCTGGGCGCCTGCTGGACTGCCCCGCGTTTCCAAGGGCCTCAGTTTGTGCATCTGGAAACTGGGCCAGCATCCGTGTTGCCGGCTTCCCGGGGGCTGTGCCTCCGAGGGCCGCAGGCAGCTGGAGGGCAAGTGCTGTCTCTGAGTTTTCAGAGGACTTTGCCCTGGTTTATTTATAGCTCCCTTCCAGCTGTCTTTTTCAGAAGAAAGAAGTCAAAAAAGAAGCGGTAGGTGTGGCTCATGTTGGTGTGGGGAGGGAGGGGGGGGAGGGAGGGTGAGAATGCACCTTCCCAGCCAGTATACAAGCATCACACACACACACACACAACACACACACAACACACACACATACACATAAAACACACACACACAACATACACACACACAGCCCCCCAAGGGAGGGTGAGACTGCACCTCCCCAGCCAGTATACAAGCATCACACACACACAACACACACACATACACACAACACACACATACATACAACACACACACAACACACACACACAACATACACACACACAGGCCCCCAAGAGAGGGTGAGACTGCACCTCCCCAGCCTGTATACAAGCATCTCACACACACACACACACACACAAAACACACATATACACAACAAACACACACAACACACACACACACAACATACACATAACACACACACACCCAAACACCCCCAAGGGAGGGTGAACTGCACCTTACCAGCCAGTATACAAGCATCACACACAGACACACACAACACACACAACACATACCACACACATACATATACCACACACACCACACATACACAGCACACACACACAGCACACAAACACAGCACACACACACACACACACACACACCACACATACACACAACATACACACAACACATACACACAACACACACAACACACATACACATAACACACACACACACCCAAACACCCCCAAGGGAGGGTGAGACTGCACCTTCCCAGTCAGTATACAAGCATTACATACACAGCACACACACACACAACACACATACACACAACACACACACAACACACACACACACACAACACACATACACATAACACACACACACACACCCAAACACCCCCAAGGGAGGGTGAGACTGCACCTTCTCAGCCAGTATACAAGCATTACATACACACACACACACACACACATACACACAACACACACACACACACCCAAGAGAGGGTGAGACTGCACCTTCCCAGCCAGTATACAAGCATCACACACACACACACACACCACACATACACACAACACACATACACACACCACACACATACCCAAATACCCCCAAGGGAGGGTGAGACTGCACCTTCCCAGCCAGTATACAAGCATCACACACACACACACACCACACATACACACAACACACACACACACCCAAGAGAGGGTGAGACTGCACCTTCCCAGCCAGTATACAAGCATCACACACACACACACACCACACACACACACACACACACACACACACACACATACCCAAATAGGGAGGGTGAGACTGCACCTTCCCAGCCAGTATACAAGCATCACACACACACACACACCACACATACACACAACACACATACACACAACACACACATACCCAAATACCCCCAAGGGAGGGTGAGACTGTGCCTTCCCAGCCAGTATACAAGCATCACACACACACAACACACACACATACACACAACACATGCATACATACAACACACACACAACATACACACACACAGCCCCCCGAGGGAGGGTGAGACTGCACCTCCCCAGCCAGTATACAAGCATCACACACACACAACACACACACATACACACAACACACACATACATACAACACACACACAACATACACACACAGAGCCCCCCAAGAGAGGGTGAGACTGCACCTCCCCAGCCTGTATACAAGCATCTCACACACACACACACACACACACACAAACACACATATACACAACAAACACACACAACATACACACACACAACATACACATAACACACACACACACCCAAACACCCCCAAGGGAGGGTGAACTGCACCTTACCAGCCAGTATACAAGCATCACACACACACACACACACACACCACACACAACACACACCACACACATACATACACCACACACACCACACATACACAGCACACAAACACAACACACACACAACACACACACAACACATACACACAACACACACATACACACACACACACACATAACACACACACACACACCAAACACCCCCAAGGAGGGTGAGACTGCACCTTCTCAGCCAGTATACAAGCATTACATACACACACACACACACACACACACACACCCCACACATACACACAACACACACACACACACACACACCCAAGAGAGGGTGAGACTGCACCTTCCCAGCCAAGCATTACATACACACACACACCACACATACACACACACCACACCACACACATACCCAAATACCCCCAAGGGAGGGTGAGACTGCACCTTCCCAGCCAGTATACAAGCATCACACACACACACACACCACACATACACACAACACACATACACACACCACACACATACCCCCAAGGGAGGGTGAGACTGCACCTTCCCAGCCAGTATACAAGCATCACACACACACACACACCACACATACACACAACACACACACACACACACACACACCCCCAAGAGAGGGTGAGACTGCACCTTCCCAGCCAGTATACAAGCATCACACACACACACACACCACACATACACACAACACACATACACACACATACATACACCACACACACCACACATACACAGCACACACACACGGCACACAAACACAGCACACACACACAACACACACAAAACACATACACAACACACACACAACACACATACACACAACACACACAACACACATACACACACAACATACACACACACAACACACATACACATAACACACACACACACACCCAAACACCCCCAAGGGAGGGTGAGACTGCACCTTCTCAGCCAGTATACAAGCATTATATACACACACACACACACACACACACACACACACACACACACACACACACACACACACCCACCCAAGAGAGGGTGAGACTGTACCTTCCCAGCCAGTATACAAGCATCACACACACACACACACACACCACACATACACACAACACACACAACACACATACACACACCACACACATACCCAAACACCCCCAAGGGAGGGTGAGACTGCGCCTTCCCAGCCAGTACATAAGCACGAGCATCACACACACGCACACGCACACACACCCCCAAGCGGCCGGCATTTCTTTCAGCATCACTGTTCCCCATCTTGTGCGGGAGAATCAGCTCTCCTGTGTCCCCTCCCCGGAGCTGATCCCCTCCCGGGCTGGGGCCTCAGCCGCTGTCCCAGAGCCTCCCGGGGGGCCCCCCTTTCCTCCCAGGGCTCCTGGGGTCCAGGCCCAGGCCGCCCACTGGGAGCCAAGGGCGGATCGGGTCTCCTCTCCGGGACGCTGAAATGGGATCCCCCTTTATCAGTGGCCTGGAATGGGGGACTGGGGGCAGGATGAGAGAATGAATCAGAGGCGCTTGTTTTCATTTCATGTTTAATTTCCTGCAGGCTTAGCTCAGTCTTTCCGCTCCTTCCTCAGCCTCCCAGGGTTTTCTGGGCAGGAGGGGAGGCCAGGGGGAGGGGAGAAGCCCACTGGAAGCATCTAGATATACGACTGGACTGCTTTCTTCAGGGCTGAGGAGAAGCCTAGAAAAAAGTGAGGTTGCCACTGTGGTGGGGGCCGCCCCCTTGAGTCTCTGTAGACTCAGGTCCTACAGTGGGGACACACAGGGCTGGCAAAGGGGGCCTGGGGGTGTGGGGAGGAGCAGAGCAGGGGTGGTGGGAAAGGGGGACGGGAGATGGAATGCCGGCGGGCGGGGCGGAGCGGGGTAGAGGGGCGACCTGGGTTATCTGGGAAGACAGATGAGCTGGGGGAGAGGCAGCTGAGAGCGCTCGGCCTTTGGGAAGGGAGTGAAGAGGGTCAGGCAGAGGGGTTTCTTTGCAGGTTAAGATGGAGATCGTGGGAGGCGGCACGGCTGTGGGGAGCAGGCTGGGGGGAACAGAACTGCCCACCTCCAGCCCCTTCCTCCCTGGGGCCTCACCCTGCAGACAAGGCTGGAGCTTTTCTGCCCAGATAAGGCTTAAGCTCCATTAGCTTCCTGGTCTTCACTCTCATCATGCATAAACTTGGGTGGTGGCAGGGGTATCCTCCCGGGCCCCATCTGTGCTCACATTCATGGGCCCCCAAGGCTTAGAGCATCCTCCCATTTCTGACCCTTGGAGCCTGGGGTGCTGACAGCTGCGCCCCTAGATGCCCTGGGCCTCAGGCTCTGCAGCCCGTAGGCTTGTCTCCACTGGGCAACCCTGGGCAAGAGAAGGGACCCAGAGGCCCCAGCCTTCCCTTCAGTGCGTCACAGCAGCCCAGGACCACCCCGCTCCTGGCCCACCCTGGCCTGGACCCGCTCAGCACGGGCCTCTCCCCAAGGAACCAACTGTCTTGGCGGAGGCCCCTGCTAACCGCAGCCCATCTGGGGCCAGGGCGGGGTGGCTCAGGGCGGGGAGGCCTCTGCCTTATTGTCTTCAGACACAGCTGCGTAGATTGGAATCCCAGACAGCACAGAAGAGGCCCCTGCAGCCCCCTGGAGCGGCTCCAAACTCCGGGTTTCTTCCCAGGAAAGGTCCATCTCGGGGGTGGGGGGGGCCCCCGTCCCTGTCCCCACCGTCACTCTGTGCCGGGCACCTGGCTTCCCATCAGCTGAGTATGGGCCCCCAACAAACTCATCAGAGGCAAGCAGGGGGTTCCATCCCCACCTCCCCCCATCTCCAGGGCACTGCCAGGCGCAACCCAGAGGTCTGACGCACCTGCCAATCCCACCAACCCTGCTGCCTTTATACAAAGTAAAGTCTCAGAACAATTAGGCACATGTTCCTGGTGAGGCAAACTACAGGAAAAGCACTGGAAAGGGCTGGAACTCAGGGTCCCTCATTCTATTCTCAGCACGGCCACCCCATCACCTTTCCTGAGTCACCTGGTCACAGGTGATGGTTTCCTGCCTCTGGGTCTCTTCCTCCTCGATAGCGAATGAGAGAACGAGGTGGTCCTCTCCAGCACTAGCCTTCTAGAATTCTGCCGTCTCCCCCTGAGATGATAAGACAGGCAGCACATCACAGTTCCCCTTTTCGCTTTGGCGGCTGGGAAGCTCAGCATTGAAATTTGCGCTCAGTGAAATCTAGGATCCTTAGCTTAGCCTAGGTCTTTGACATAATTACCTTCCCATTTCATGACACTGTTATTGTTCGAGGATGAAGATAAATCTTTTAAGTGTAAGCTGCCCCAGCTCCTTTTTGGAAGTAGGCATAAATGTGTGTGTGTGTAGAGAGAACACTCCTGAGCTGTATTGTGGTGCCTGAAGAATGTTAAACATGCTCTGGCGTCATTTCGTGTGTGGTACCAGAAGGATCATCCTATCAATGCTAAGCGAATTCTACTTCTGGGCACTCCTGTCCATTTGTTAGGGACACACATGTGTGCACACAGGTGTACATGTGTATACCTCACAGAAAACGGACAGTTCATTTTGCATCAACACAGCACCTACAGGAACATCCCATAGCCAGCTGCTCTCTCTCCACCGACTCCTTACGCTCCTCTCAAATCCACTGGCTAAGCTGAGGCCAGAGGCTGGGGTTCCTGTCCAGAGTCTGGGGTACCAGAAGTCTCAGGTGAGACAGTGGGTGTGAGAAGGTTTCTGGAACCACAGTGAGGCCTCAGCTGCCTGTCTTCCTTCCCCAAACACTCACTGTGAGCTGGAGAGGAATAAGGTGGGAAGCTTGCTTTGGGGAATTTATGAATAAATGAGCTGACCGTTCAGAGTCCCCTGGCGTTTCTGGATGGCTGTGTATTCACTGGCAACTACCAGTCTCTTTTACACTTTAGCCGTTTTAGATGATCTCGTTTCTGGACCATGCTATTAATACAAATGTCTCTGCCTTGTTAAACAAAGACTGGTGAGCCTTTTATTGACACCGTAGGGGTTCCCTGGTGGCTCAGATGATAACAACTTGGCCTGCAATGCGGAAGACTTGGGTTCGATCCCTGGGTTGGGAAGATCCCCTGGAGAAGGAAACTGACTACTCACTCCAGTATTCTTGCCTGGAAGAACCACAGACAGAGAAGCCTGGCAGGCTACAGTTCAAGGGGTCTCGAAGAGTCGGACACAACTGAGAGATTTTTCACTTTAGGAACTCTACTTTCCTGGTAGCTTAGGTGGTAACGAGTCCTCCTGCAGTGTGGGAAACCTGGGTTTGATCCCTGGGTTGAAACAATCCACTGGAGAAGGGAATGGCTACCCACTCTAGAATTCTTGCCTGGAGAATTCCACGGACAGAGGATCCTGGCAGGCTACAGTCCATGGTGTCACAAGAGTCAGGCGTAACTGAGCGACTTTCACTTCACTTCAGAATACTCTGCAGAAGATTCTTTAGTGAAAAAAGGCGAGAAGGGGCACCCTTGGGGTCTGCTGAGTAACAGGGCTCTCAGTCCTGGCACCGAAAGGACCCCAGCTGAGCTTGCTGCTTTTTTAAAAAGACTCCTCTTTGCTCTTAAGCTGTTGATTTCTATAGCCCACGGGAGAGGGAAACACTGTTATCTGCAAACACTTGATTTGCTATTTCAACATGATTTGGGCTGGGAAGGCAGGCCGAACGTGGCGTTCATTTAGTGTTACGCTGAAGCCTGAGCTTTATCTTGTCATCTATGGTTGGGGTGCTTAGAGGACTTTGCATCCTCTCTGGTTTTTCCTTTGTTACAATTTCATGCAGGGAGGGGAGACATACCTCTCTGGACAAAGGAGGTCAGTTGGTCCACATATATTTATTTTTTGCCTTTTCTGACCTTAGTTCAGCCTTCTCTAATTGGTGGGAATTATAGTGATGAAGAATCAGACCGTACCTGCCCTCATCATATTCTAGTGAGATGAGACAAACAGATGACATAATTTAAGCCAATCATAAATTCTAAGATAAAATAGCACAACTGGTAGAAGGTGACCTGGTTTGTTTGTGTTGTGTTAGGTTGAGTTGTGTTGGGTTGGGTTGAGCTGTATGGGGTTCCACTGTGGTGCACTGAATTGTTTTGGGTTGTGCTGAGTTCTATTGAGTTGAGCTGTGTTGGTTTGGGTTGTGATTGGCTGTGTTGAGTTGCACTGGGTTGGGTTCTGCTGGGTTCAGTTGAGCTGTGCTGGGTTCTGTTGTATTGTGTTGGGTTGAGCTGTTAGTTTGGGTTATGTTGGTTGTGTTGGGTTGTGTTGGGTTCTGTTGAGTCGAGCTGTGCTGATTTGGGTTATGTTGTGTTGTGTTGTGTTGTGTTGAGCTGTGTTGGGCTGTGTTGAACTCTGTTGAGTTATGTGTTGATTTTGGTTATGATGGGTTGTATGTGTTGTGTTGGGCTGTTTTGGGCTCTGTTGAGTCGAGCTGTGCTGATTTGGGTTATGTTGTGTTGTGTTGGGCTATGTTGGGCTGTGTTGAGCTGTGTTGGGTTGTATTGAAGTCTTTTGAGTTATGTGTTGATTTTGGTTATGATGGGTTGTATGTGTTGTGTTGGGCTGTGTTGGTTTAGACTATGTTGTGTTGTGTTGGGTTCTGCTGGCCTGTATTGAGCTGTGCTGGGTTCTGTTAAGCTGAGCTGTGTTGACTTGAGTTGTTTGTGTTGTGCTGAGCTGTGTTGGGTGTGCTGGACTCTGTTGAGTTGAGCTGTGTTGATTTAGGCTATGCTTGTCTGTGCTGGGCTGTGCTGGGCCGTGCTGAGCTGTGTTGGGTTAGGTTGCAGGGTGTTGTGTTGTACTGAGCTGTGTTGGGTTAGGTTATGGTGTGTTGTGTTGTGCTGAGCTGTGTTGGGTTAGGTTGCGGGGTGTTGTGTTGTGCTGAGCTGTGCTGGGTTAGGTTATGGTGTGTTGTGTTGTGCTGAGCTGTGTTGGGTTAGGTTGCGGGGTGTTGGGTTGTGCTGAGCTGTGCTGGGTTAGGTTATGGGGTGTTGTGTTGTGCTGAGCTGTGTTGGGTTAGGTTGCGGGGTGTTGTGTTGTGCTGAGCTGTGTCGGGTTAGGTTATGGTGTGTTGTGTTGTGCTGAGCTATGGTGGACTCTGCTGGCCTGTGCTGGGATTAGTGTTTTGGTTGTCGGGTGATGGTAGGGGGCAGTAGTCATGGTGATTGGGAAGACTTCTCAGAGGAGGCATACTGAGCTGGGACCTGAAAGATAGAGGAGGAGGCAGCCAGCTTGGGCAAAGAGAAGAGTTGGATTGTCTTGGTTTCTGCCCATGGGGTGCCATGGATGTCTTGTAAGTTCATCCTGTTTCCTTTCTAAGAGGTAGGCCTTCCAGAGCAGAGACCCCTCATCATCATCACCTCCTTCACGAGAGAGCCTGGACTCACACACCACACAGAACTCAGAAGCATAGCTGACGGGCTGCCTGCCCCTTCCCTGGGAGCCCCGCCCTAGCCCCTGCCAACCAGAGCATGAAGCAGGATGGGGAACGTGAACAAAAGCAGACCTGCTCTGGTTACAGCAGGGGCGTGAGGGGCGAGCTCCTTGAGCTGAGGTGAAGAAAGCCCTGGTGCGCCTGGGGATGGGCAAGCGGCCCTGTCTCGGGCCACCGGCGGAAGGGGCCAGCCCCGCTCTCCCCGCCTTCCCCGGCACCCTCACTGACCTGCACGCGGGCCTCGGTGAGGTCGGTCCTCATGGCCAGCTGCTCCCGCGCGTACACATCGGGGTAGTGGGTCTTCTGGAAGACCTTCTCCAGCTCCTCCAACTGGTAGCTGGTGAAGGTGGTTCTGTTCCGCCGCTTCTTGCCCTTGTTGCTCTCCGAGTCGGCCTTCTCCATTGGGCTGGGGAGGTCGGCGCTGGCCCGGTCCTGGGGCCCCTTCACCCCAGCTTCCTTCACACTGAGGTAGCTGCTGTCCATCCCCACCGTGTCAGAGTCGGGTGGCAACTCTGGCTCGCCCAGGGAGCTCTCTTTGGCTGAAGGGGGAGGAAACAAAGTCAAAAAAGCAACGGCTGAACCCAGCTCGAGAGGTAGGAGGGACGGGGGAGCCATTCCCTGCTTTTCCCTTCTCGGGGAAGCATGGGATGCAAGGTCTGGAGGCCTGGGTTCTAATGTCATTAACGTGCTTTGTGACCTTGGCTAAGTTTCTTTCCCTCTCTGAGCCTCTTCGCCGTTACGTCAGCATGGGCCCCTTTTAGCACCGTGTCCTGTGACTCTGGGCCAGCCAATCTGACCTCTATAACATTTACCCTCCACCCCCACTGACCCGGGGCTCCTCCCTCTAGGACTCCCCTTGCCAGAACTTCTCCTTTGGGTGTTGAGGATGTTGTCTCAGTCCTTCAGACTCAAAAGCTCAGCCAGCAGCCATGTCTGGCCCAACTGGCCTTAGGGTGAGAAGGAGAGGCTCCTCCTTGCCTGGCCTGATTCTGTTTGGGGTTCAGCACCCTGCCCCCTCCAGGTGGGGGCTGTGTTTACTAAGGAAATAGGGGGTCCTCCCCGTGACATGCCCAGGATGCTGAGCTGGGAGGCCCAGCAGATTTACACAAAGCTCATGGCCCCGGGGCCCACAGTCACCGCTGTCTAGCAGAACGGGACTCTGCCGGCTGATTCCTGGACGCTCAGAGCTGGCAAGGACCAGTTATCCAGTGCAGGTCAAGGTGAGGAGACAGAGGGAGGGCAGGGAGGGCGAGCTCATCCTCGTTCAGATAGCCCCATCAGTGCCCTGGGCAGACACACTCGCCCCAGGGCGGAGGTTAGGGACAGGCCCTGCAACTGGCCTCAGGGTGTGAGTCCCCCCCGTGTCTGACTCCTGAGCTGTGTGCTTGGACCTTTCGCTGAGCCTCTCTGTGCCTCAGTTTCCCCCTCTATGAAATGAGGGCACAGATACTTGGATCTCCCTCACAGGGACTTCCCTGGTGGCTCAGACGGTAAAGCGTCTGCCTACAATGTGGGAGACCTGGGTTCAATCCCTGGGTCGGGAAGATCTCCTGGAGAAGGAAATGGCAACCCACTCCAGTATTCTTGCTTGGAGAATTCCCATGGACGGAGGAGCCTGGTGGGCTACAGTCCATGGGGTCGCAAAGAGTCGGACACGACTGAGCGACTTCACTTTCTTTCTTTCCTTCTTTTCTTTCAAAGGGTAGCTGTGGGATTAAAACGTCTTACAGGTAAAGTTGCTCCCTGTTCTGGTCTAGACTTGTGAGCAGCAGAAGAGTCTAGCCCTGGAAGAGTCCTCCCAGTGGGCAGGCCCTCCCTGGAGTCCCCCAGCCCAGGAGTGGGTGCGGATGGGGTGCGAGTCCCTCTCTGAGCCAAATTCCACTGGGGACTCTGACTTTTATAGAGTGAAATAACATACGGGATAATAAGACATGTGTGGGGAGCATTGGATAAAACTTTTCATGTGTGAAAGCTCTGATCATAACAAGCATTTGTGGTCTGTATGGGCTTCCACCATTCTGCCTTTTGGTCTCCTCCTCTGGGAATAGATCTGAGCCCCAGGTGTTAGGTGTCAGGACGGTGGCTCTAGCCCCGGTCCCTTGATCCTGACCAGATCCTGGGGCCGAAGCTTCGGATCCGTCCTCCTCCCTGGCACTCTGTGTTTACTAGGGGCTCTCTTATTGCTGGGGGCTGAGAGGGACAGGCTGCCCAAGGCGGTGAGGAAAGGGAGTGGAGGTGAATGCTCAGAGTGGGCCTGGAAGCAGCTTCAGGAGGCTGTTCCTGAGGGCCACTGGCAGCATGGGTGCCAGCAGGCTGGGGGGCCGGCCCTTGGGCACCACGGATGACACCCATGTGAGTCCAGGCACACGCAGACTGCCACGGCTTTGGTGACAGCGTCATGCAAACTGCAGCTGGCAGCTGGGCTGAGAGCTTTCAGCAAAGATATTTATCTTCCTGGCAGACAAATACGTTTTATGTTTTGGTTTTTTTTTTTTTTTAAAGAGAAGAAATCCCACCCAGTCTCACCAAAAATAAACATCTCTGTTATGCAACCTCCTGGAGGCCAGACTCGGGGAGCAGGCAGTGGCTGCAGCCCCTGCCCCTTCTGCCCAAGCCCTGCTGCCCAGACCCCATCCCATGACCCCAAGGACCCTTCCCGTATCCTCTGGCATCCAGCCTGGGCTCAGGACCACCCCACACAGCAAAAGGGGCTGGGCCGAGCAGGGGAAACTCCATGTTATAAATATCAAGGGACGGTAGGGACTAAACTCCTTGTGTTAATTCAGGGGAAACGGAAGCCAGACAGAGTAAGAAATGTGCCAATAGGGACAGGGTGCAGCCTCTCAGCTCTGGGTCAGTCCTTCTCTTCTACCCCGTGGTCTTGGGGCCTTTCCCAGGGAAAGAGGGAAAACCAGAAGGAATCCCCAGGGCCTCACGTAATCAAGAGGTGTGGTCTGCGCATCAAGGAGGCAGAGAACCAGTCCCCGAGGATGAGAGAGTGAGGATGTGGCCCCTGGGAGAAGCCCACCCCCGCTGAGCTGGTTCTAGGCTCACTGCGGGTGGAGCTGGCTGAACACCCAGTCGTCCAAGTAGAGAAGCTTCCCCACTTCCATCCACCCACTGAAAGGGTAGGCATGGGGGGACAGCATGGTGTGGGGCGCAGCATGGGAGACCCCAGGCCCAAGGTGCGGAGATCTGCTTCATCCCAGCTCTCCCAAAATCTGCCTGTGACCTCAGAGGACGCCTTCCAAGTGCCAGAGCCTCCCGTGCCGATGGGAGCAGGCAAGCCCTGTCCGCAGTGGGGAGAGCAGGCAGGAATGGCATCTCGGCCCTGTAGGGCAGCCCTCCCGCCTCAGTCTCCAGTGGGACCTTCCCCTTGGGACCTGGAGTGGGGAGAGGCTGGGGGCATATCTGTCCAGGCAAACGTCAGCTAACTAGAAAGGCTTCAAGATTTCAAGACGGAAGGGATTCTGGCAAACCGAGGCCTCTCTGGCCCTCGAAGAGGGACGAAACCTTCCAAATCTCAAGTCTTGATTATTCTTGCTTTAGGTGGCTTAGGCGGTAAAGCGTCTGTCTGTAATGCAGGAGACCCAGGTTCGATCCCTGGGTTGGGAAGATCCCTTGGAGAAGGAAATGGTAGCCCACTCTAGTACTCTTGCTTGGAAAATTTCATGGATAGAGCAGCCTGGTAGGCTATAGGCCATGGGGTTGCAAAGAGTCGGACACGACTGAGTGACTTCACTGACTTCACTTTAGGTTCTGAGGCTTGGCCCCTAATTGAGACAGCAAAGGAAAATTCCCCAAGGTTCTGACCCAACCCATTAGAATGACAAGCCAAGGTACTCATCCCTAAAGTGCCAGGCTTGGGGGCATCAGTTCCCACCTCCTGCCACCCTATAAGCATCTGCACCCAGTGCTGTCACTCAAGCTTTGGTGACGGAGCTCATCGCCCCCCAGGACCACTGGACCGTCTGTCCAAAGGTCCAGCCTGTGTCTGATTCCTGCGGTCTGGCTCATTGGCATGGGTTCCAAACCTCCATGGGCCTTCCCCAAGGCAGCCCTGCGGACATCTGGAGATGGCTACCATGCCTCTGAGTGTCCCATCCTCCTGAATAAATACAGCTCTCACTGCTGTTCTGTAGGAGGCCCTGAGTTTAACAGGCCCGTGTGAGACAGGTGAATGCCAGGGATGGGATGGGTGGTGGTGCTGGGCTCTGGGCAAAGCCAGCAGATCGCTCTCCAACTAGAGGATCCAGAGAGGCTGGGTAGAGACTTGGCACCATGGCCCGAGACCTGGGCCTGGTCAAGATCCAGCTTGCTCCGTAAGGCCCTCCTCAACAAGACGGCCGCTGAAAACAGAGGGCCTGAGACTCAGGCTGACTCACTCCTGAACAAAGGAAACCGCTGAGCTCCTTGCTCTCCCTCACCTCCTCCTCTGTCCACCTGCCTGGAACGCCCCTTTTTTCCAGCTGACCTCCAAGGTCCAGTCAAGCACCAGCTCCTCCAGGAAGCCTTCCCAGACTGCGGCAATCATACAGACCCCCTCCATCTAGTTGCTGCCTATGTTTTAATCAAACCCTGAAGGTCCAGCTTCTCCTCAGGGAACCAGTTCCCTGAGGGCTGGAACCTTGGGCCATTTGTCCCTGCTCAGCCCAGGATGGGGCAGGCAGGAGGTTACCGAGGAATCAATGGCCAATACAAACATTATCGAGCTCTCACCCTGTCCAGCTACCTCTGTGTACTCACTGGCAGGACCTACAGGGTACGTGCAGAGACGTCTGCTGAACAAACACATCCTCGGAGACAATGGAGAAAGCTGGTGAGGGTGCATGAAAGAGAGGCATGCAGTGGGTAGTGCCTCCATCGGAACTGACAGCTGAAACAGGAGGAGGAGGTGAGATCACCGAACGACAAGAGGGGAAGCGGGCAGACCGAAAGGAGGCAGGAGGAGGAAGGACAGGCAGACACAGATGATGTCTCCACGCAGTGAGCAAGGGGGACACGCTGGGGGAGGCCACGCAGGAGCACCAAATGGGGGCTCTGGAACTGACGTTTCCAGAAACCCAGTCCAGGATCTGCCAGGAACCAGCTCTGCATTTACTGCACTGCCACACCAGGAGACAGGAAAGGCCCCAGCTAACCCCTTTGCCGGGCGCGCCTTCTTGAGGCCACATGGCATCCGCTGCTGGCATGAAGCTGAACGACAGACCTCACTAGGACCAGGCCACCTGCCTGCCCGGCTGGCTTCCCCCCATCCTCCCTGGAGCAGCCCCTCATGGTCTCTGGCCCCGTCCAGAGCGGGAAGGGACCCCTGGGCGGGCTTTGTCCCAGGCTTTGGGGGCCCAAGACAATGTCCTCGCGAGCTGCAGCTTCCCCCGGAATGTCTTGATCTGGAAATACATCCCAGACTACCCAGAGGAATCATGTATTGTGCACAGAACGTCGAGAATCCAGAGTGCCTGCCCCCCGGGGAGGGATGCACACCCTTCAGAGACTCCCATGACCACTTCTGATGAGTGGGCGGCGTTTGGTTCAAGGCTTACTGTTCATCAGGAGTCACAGACACCCTTGAGCCTCTGCCTGTTCTCCTCCTGGGGAGGAGGCCTCGCCTCTTCTGAGGGCCAACTGGTCTGTGCCGGACAGCCTTGGCTGTTGGATTTTAAGAGCTACAAGAAACGGGGTACCTTTCTTCATTCTCTTGCGTGCATGCTTTGTCACTCAGTCATGTCTGACTCTTTGCAACCCCATGGACTGTAGCCCACCAGAGTCCTCTGTCCATGGAATTCCCTAGGCAAGAATACTGGAGTGGGTTCCCATTCCCTCCTCCAGGGACCTTCCCGACCCAAGGATCTAACCCAAGTCTCCTGCATTTCTGGTGGATTCTTTACTGTCCGAGCCACCAGGGAAGCCCCTTAGCTTCTATCTACTCATCCTGGTTGAATCCTAGGGTGTTGCTCCAACCTAGTCTAACCTTTTTTTTTTTTTTGACATGAAAGGCCTTGAAAGATTTCCAAAGTTCACCTTAATTTTTTTTTTTTCATGACTGTGATTTCAAGAGAATTATTTCTGTGATTGTGATTTAAGGAGAATGAGCTTCTGAAGCCATTTGGGGAGAGGCTGCTGGAGCCCTTTCTGCGTGTATCCCTTTCTTGTGCACGGATGTGCGCCTTCGGGCATGTAGCACAAGCCTGCTGTTGTGAATGGGTGTGGGCAGCATATGTGTAGTTGCCTGCGGATAGGTCTGCGGAGCGTGCAGGCTTGTGTGGTCAAGAGCAGGCACACCAGTGGGCGTGTGTGCCAGTGGATGTGTGCTGCTGTGTGTGTCTGTGAGTGAGCGTGAGCCTGCAGACAGCCATGGGTGGGTCTGGACATGAGTTGTGTGTGTGTGTGTGTGTGTGTGTGTGTGTGTGTGTAGCTGTGCACACACTCTGACGTATGGAGCGTCTGTCTAAGGGGCTGGAGTAATTTTATCCTCCATGGTTTTGATTATATCTATTTTTCCTCCAAACATCTGCTTTGTGGGGGACACACCGCTCGCCCTGTTCTCGGGTGAGCCAGCCTCACACGCCCTGTGGCAGTGTGCACAGCGCCAATGCAATCTCCTTAAAGAAAACAGGCCAGCGTGAGGCCCTTTCCTGCTGTTTAAAGGGCACCGAGTAAACCCATCGCTGTCCAAACAGTTGTGCGGGGGTGGGAGCAGAGGTTAAAGGTGAGCCATCGATCACGTCCCCAGCCCACCTTATCTGCCACTGGGCTCTGTCCCGAGTTCAGCTTGGATGGCCCGAGTTTTAGGTCCAGGCCCAATAAAATACACCAAAGGGGGAGCCCATGCTGGGGCGACCTTTCAGCAAACACACGTGGAGCTTATCTGTGCGTACCGGGCCGAGATGGACTGTGTTCCTGTCCGGGAGGAACTGCCAGGCGGAAGAGGAGAGGTAAGCCAGGGACTCAGCCAGCCACCCACGAGGTGGGGTAGGCACTCCTGCCACCAACACACACCCACCCAAGGCCCAAACGTGCTTCTCCAAACAAGGCAAGTCTGAGAAACTGTCACACGTCACAGGAGGCTGAGACATGGAGGACTAAATGTGATGTGGTTTCCCGGACAGGGTCCTGGAACAACAGTAAAAAGCACATTAGCGGAAAACTAGTGAAATGGGAATAAAGCGTGGCACTTAGCAGGTAGATGGGTAAACTATTTGAATGGACATTTCACCCAAGAAGATATACATCTGGTGGTTCAGATGGTGAAGAATCCGCCTGCAATGCAGGGGACCCAGGTTCCATCCCTGGGTTGCGAAGATCCCCTGGAGAAGGGAATGGCTACCCCATTCCCTTGCCTGGAGAATTTCATGGACAGAGGAGCCTAGGGGGCTACAGTTCACAGGATCCCAAAGAGTCAGACAAGGCTGAGCAACTAACAAATATAATAACCAGCTCAATGTATTACCAATTAGAGATTATTTACTAGGGATATTCATGAGATATGGCTACACACCAACAGCGATGGAAATAAAACTGGATGATACCCAGAGATATCAAGGAACTGAAGGGCGTGGAACTTGCTTCCATCAGTGGTGGGAAAACAGCGCAGCAGTGCCTTATACCATGAAACACACTCTCATGGCTCGAGCCAGACATCCCACTGCTAGGCATTCGCCCTCAAGAGACAAACACTTCTTTTCAGGGCAAACCTGTATGCAAATATTTATAGTGGCTTTGTTCACAATCGCCTCAAACTGGAAACAGCCCAAATGTCCTTTAAACCATGGAACAGCCATGCAATGGGATACTACTCAGAGATAAAAGGAGCAAGCTAGTGATGTGAACTATGGCATGGATGACTCTCAAAGACAGCATTACTGTCTGTAAAAGAAGCCAGTCTCCAGAGGTATATGGTGCCTGGCTCCACTTGTTTATTGCATGCCATTCTGGGGAAGGTAACCGACTCAGTGGACGTGAATTTGAGCAAACTCCAGGAGACAGTGGAGGACCCAGGAGCCTGACGGGCTACAGTCCATGAGGTCACGAAGAGTTGGACACGACTTAGCAACTGAACAACAAACAAACAAACAGTCCAAGGACAGAGAGCAGATCGCTGGTGGCCTGGGGCTGGGCTGGGGTGGTTTTAACCCCAAAGGGCTGGTGTATGGGACTATCCGATCCTGTATCCCAGCTGTGATTGTGAGTACACGGATCTGTACAGGAACGTGTTCAAATTCATAAAATCATGCTCCTCAGTTTAAATTTTCAGCATGCTATTTAAAAAATAAAAAATATGCAAACTACAGGGCTTCCCTGGTGGCTCAGGGGTAAAGAATCTGCCTGCCAGTGCAGGAGACACGGGCTCGATCCCTGGTCTGGGAAGATCCCACATGCTGTGGAGCAGCTAAGCCCATCTGTCTGTCTGTCAGTTGCTCAGTCGTGTTCGACTCTGCAACCCCATGAACTGCAGCCAACCAGGCTCCTCGGCCCATGGGGTTTTCCAGGCAAGGACGCTGGAGTGGGTTGCCAAACTGCAACATAACTATTGAGCCCGCGCTCTTCGAGCCCGGGAACCTCAAACGCTGAGCCCACGTCCTGCAAGTACCGAAGCCAAGGTGCCCTGGAGCCTGGACTCCACGAGCAGAGGAGCCACCACGGTGAGAAGCCCGCACGCCGCAACAGAGAAAAGCTCGTGCAGCAAGGAAGATCCGGCACAGCCAAAAATAAATAAAAATCTTAAAAAAATAGAAAATATATAAAACTATAGAGAAAATACAAAATTGGGTTTAAATATAGTGAAGAAAAACTAAGCAGGTAAAATGTTTGTATGTCTTCACCCAAAAATCTCACCTCTAGGGATTTAAAGACAGAATTATGGATGGGCACAAAGATTAACTAGAGGGAAAGTTCCTCGTGGCATTATTATACGGGAAAATTGAAAATAAGCAAAATCTTTATTAATAGGAGATTGGCCAAATAAAGGATGATGTTTCCATTAATGGGAGATCCTTCCTGGCTTTCTTTATTCTACACACTGTTTCTCTCTTGGTATTTAACACCTATTATTTTGTATTTATTTGTTTTTTCCTTCATTTATTGTCTCTCTCTCCCTTCCGTAAAACAGGGAATATATCTGAATATATTTGTTTGGCTTAGCCTTTTGGTTTAATGCCTAGTATTGTGGCTGGTATGCAGAAGGGGTTCAATAAACACTGATGAAAGAAACTGATGTCCAAGAATAGCATTTATTACCTGAAAGTTGTTCATGTCACAGTAAGTAAAACTTATTTTGAAAAAAGGGGAGGGGAGGATGCGGTGTCTGTTCTTAGAAAATTCTAGCAGTTTCCAGAAGTAAAGAATATCAGTATCTGGGTTTAGTTGCTTTTTTGTTTCTAGTCTGACTTAATTTTCTTATTTGTCCTACCATAAACAGGAATTTCTTTCATCATTTTAAAATGCTATGTGAAAGCAGCAACTAGAATCCTGAATGGTGCCGGCTCGGTAGGTTTGGGACTGGGCTGTGTGATGGGAGGTGGAGGGAAGCGCTGCCGGGAAGCAGAGGAGGAACGGCAGTGATGCTTCAGAGAAAGGCCCCTTCAGCGGTGGGACTAGCTACAGTCCTCACAAACTGGGCACCGCCCCCCACGGCTCTGAGGCCTCGTGGGTGCTGGAGAGTCCTAGGGCTCTGGCTTACGTTCAGACCTCACCGGTTCTTCTGCCCTCAGATCACCACGCTCCACTACAACCGGAGACAGTGTCTAAGACGCACACTCCTGGTCTAGGGCCACCCTGTCTAACCCAGAGCTCTCCTTGTTGTTGTTCAGTCGCTAAATCGCGTCCGACTCTTTGCAGCTCCATGGACTGCAGCACACCAGGCTTCCCTGTCCTTCACTAGCTCCCGGAGTTTGCTCAAACTCATGTCCATTGAGTCAGGGATGCCACGTAACCATGTCATCTTCTGCCACCTCCTTTCCCTCCTGCCCTCAGTCTTTCCCAGCATCAGAGGCTTTTCCAATCAGGATGGTCAGATAGAGTACAGGGTGCTCAGTTAAATTAGAATTTCAGAGAAACAGGAGTCACTTTTTAAGTAAAAGCATGTCCCAAATGTTGCATGGGAAATACTTATGCAGTAAGTCCCCTACGAACAAACCTTCAAGTTGCAGACTTTCAAAGATGCGAACGTGCATTCCCTCAGTGTCAGACCCGAGTGAAACTGCAGCTTGGCCCCCACCATCTCCTATAGCTGACGATCCTTCCGCTCTACCGTCTCCCACCTCCTGTCCCTCCTCCAGCCAGCAACTCTTCTTGCCTGTGTGCTGGAGGCCAGCTCCTCTATGCCAGCTGTTACACTGTGCTACTGCACTTTTCAAGGTACTGTACTGGAAGATGAAACATGTTTTATTTTTTCTGTTTGTTTTTATGTATTGATATTATTTGTGTGAAAAGTATGATAAACCTATTTCCATACAGTACTGTATAGCCGATTGTGTTCGTTGGGTATCTAGGCTAACTTGCTTGGACTTACGAACCAAGTGAAGTTACGAACTCGCTCTCGGAATGGAACTCGTTTGTATGTAAGGGACACAATGTACTGAACATTATTCATTGTTTATTTGAACTTCAAATTAAATGGAACATACTGGTTTTGTTGTTAGATTTTTATTTTATGTATTTATTTTTTTTGCTAAAACCGCCAATGCTCGAGTCAGGCTGACTATGGCATTCAGGATTCCCCAGGCAGGACCGGCCACCGTCCCCCTCACAGACTTACGTCTTGCCACACCCGCCCCTCCACCTCGCTTCCGGTCCCGCTGACCTGCCCGCACGCCCCCAACACACTGCTCGAGCGGCTTCAGGCTTCCCCACCCTTGCATCCTTCTCGCTGGGACGCCCTCTGCCCTTCGTGCACCTGGCTAACTCCTACTCTCCCTGGGTATCTTCCTCTGTAAGCTTCGTGGCTTTCCTCCCCACCCCCACTACATACAGTTATCTATGTTCTATATGAAGACAAGCCCAAAGAAGAAAACTATAATACATAAACAGAAAAGGGAAACATAATTTTTTATAAAAGTCTTTTGTAAAACCTATCACTGCCCTGTACATCTTTCCATCCTATTCTATATTCTTCTGCTAATACATCACTTTTAATGGCTGCATAGTATTCCATTGCACTGACAAACTCTATTTCCTTTCCTCAGTCCTTACTGTTGGGTATACGGACTGTTGATTGTTTGAAATAGTAACAGGCCTGTGATGAATACCTTTATAGTTAAGTCCCTTGACATTTTTGTGGCAGTTACCTTTGCAAAAGTTCCAAGAACTAGAAATACTGAGTTTGGTCACAGTCACACCTTAAGAGCTCTGATAAGTGTGTCTGCTAGAAATGTGCCCATTTTTTCAGCATGCCTGCCTGCTTCAGGACAAGTACCAATCATTACACTGTTTATAAAAAGCTTTGCCAGTGTAATGGATAAAAGTGAAATCTCATTTGAATTTACATTAAAAAAAAAAAAATTTGGGCTTCCCAGGAGGCTCCGGAGAAGGCAATGGCACCCCACTCCAGTGCTTTTGCCTAGAAAAATCCCATGGAAGGAGGAGCCTGGTAGGCTGCAGTCCATGGGGTCGCTAGAGTCAGACATGACTGAGTGACTTCACTTTCACTTTTCACTTTCATGCATTGGAGAAGGAAATGGCAACCCGATCCAGTGTTCTTGCCTGGAGAATCCCAGGGATGGGGAAGCCTGGTGGGCTGCCGTCTATGGGGTCGCATAGAGTCGGACACGACTGAAACGACTTAGCAGCAGCAGCAGGAGGCTCAGTGGTAAAGAGTCCACCTGCCAACGCAGGTGACATGAGTTCGATCCCTGGGTTGGGAAGATCTCCTGGAGGACGAAATGGCAACCCACTCCAGTACTCTAGCTGAAAAAAGTCCCACGGACAGAGGAACCTGGCAGTCTAGAGTTCATGAGGCCACAAAGAGCCGGACGTGACTGAGGCCGAGCATGCTCACACACACACAGGCACGTATTACTAGTGAAGTTAACCTTTAATGTGTTGCACTTCTTCTTTTGTGAATTGTTTCTACTGAGCTTCCAAGGTTCAGTGCAAAGGTGTCTCCTTCCTCTCTGACCCCAGGGTCGGGCTTCTCTCTTAAAGGCTGAATTCCCCACTCTGAAGCACAGCGGTGTGGTCTGGCCTCCCGTTCGACCGAGAGCTGTTGGGAATAGGGCTGCCCTGATGCACTTCGGGGTCCTGAACTGGGCCCCGGCTCCTTCTGCCTTTGGTAGCACCAGGCAGCTCTGCATGCCCTGCTGAGGGCGACAAGGGCACCCAGAGGAAGGGGGCCCAGGACCATGAGGCTGGGCTCCAGAGCAGGGTGGGGGGCTGCGATCCCCCAGCACACACTGCTGTGGGGTGGCTGTGGCATGGGGGTGGACCTTGGTCCTTGTGGGGTGATGGGGCTCAGAGAAGCCGGCCACTGGGCAGGTCGTGTAGGACCAAAGCCTCATGTAGCTCCAGACACTGCTATGGCCTCAGGCAAGGGTTTTGGCTTTTCTGCTTCTTCACGTCAGCAAGCCCTGCCTGGTCTCCTGCCAGGGAGAGGAGAGGAGGGTTACAGAGGAGGTGCAGCCCTCTCCAGGAAGCCAAGACTGGGATGTTCTCCTCACCCACAGGGCAGGTTTGTGCGGGCCCCTGCGTGAAGGCTCTAAGCACCCCCATCCTGCCGGTCAGGATCAAGGCTGCAGTAGCTCACACTGGCCACCAGGAGGCACTGCAGTCCCAAGTACCTTCCTCGGGGCCAGAAGTGAGGCCCCAGGGCCCCCGCCGCAGATGCTTCTCCGTTTGGTTAAAGACCCAGGCCCCCTCCCGGAGGGTTGGCCAAACAAGTGGTGATTCAGCCCTACTATGTGTCTCTGATATCCCAGCCCTCCACACAGCGCTAGGTGAGGAGGGTCCCTGCCCTTCTCCACAGAGCTCTTTCCTCCTCCGGCTCTGAGGGTATTCACGTTCTTGACTTGTATCAGTCCCCGTCTTGAGCGTCCTCATTTTACAGATGGGCAAACTGAGGCTCAGAGAGAGGGAACCCACTAAACGTCACCAGCCACTGGGCAGCCGGCCTGACCCGAGTTGATTAGTTCCCCCCAATCTCTTCCCTTTGTGGAGACCTGAGGGGCATCGCTGGCCCTCCGGATACTGACAGGTGAGCCATGCCCAGGCTACCCGACCCTGGTTTTGCCCAGTCGGCTGTCCAGGCAGCTCGTGGATTTGTTGCTGGCTCCTCTGTGGGCTCTTCCCCAGGGAAGCTTCAGCAGTCGCGGGGACTGCAGGCCCTTCTTCCCATCACTCCACACTGAGGGGAGGGGTTTCCTGTGAGCCAGAGGATCGAGGGGGCTCCCCAGGATCAGGAAGGAAAAGGACTCAACCCTGGGCTCTCACTACACACCAGGAGCTTCATGGTTTACTAACATGCTCTCACTGCTGCTGTTTACAACAGCCATGTGAAATATGCCCATTTTACAGCTGCAGAGACTGAGGCCAGAGGGCGTAAAGGACTTGTCTAAGAATGCACAGCTGCTGAGAGGCAGGATTTGAACCCCAAGCCTGGGGCATCTTCCTCTGGGCCCTCCTGGAGTGGATACCCAGTGTGGGGCTGGGACAGGGCAGCCAGGAGACAGAGTCAGGGAAAAAGGGGGAAAAAAAGTGGGAGCCACAGGAAAATTCCTCCTCTCTGATGCCTCTAAATCTGCCCAATGTATCCAATCTTCAGTGCTGGCCCTGGTGAAACTGTCCTGATAGAACTTCATAGAACATCTGGGACCTCCAGTGTGCACCAAGGCCTTTTCTCGGGACCTTGCTTTCAGGGTCACTCCATCCCTCAGTTTACATTCAACTAATTTTTTCTTTTCCTCTTCCTGACACTGGGTCTGGATTTATATTCAATTCTCTGCTAAATACCGAAGTATTTAAAAGTAAAAAGGCTTATGTCTGTGACTTACCCCCAAACAGTTCTGAAAGAAATAATATGTATATGTGCATCTGAATATATATTAATATATACATACAGAAAGAACACAAAAGAGAGTGAGGGCAATAATGCAAATATGGTAAAACTTTAAGATATGGAGGATCAGTGTCAAAGGGATCTGGGAATCCTTTGTATTCTACATTTAACTTTTCCTGGTGTCTGAAAACATGTCAAATGAAAAGCTTTTAAAAAGAACAAGAATGCAGACAAATGAGAAGAAACCACTTTAACCAGGAATCCAAGTTCTGAAACCGGCATTTGTTACAGTTTGAAACAGGACCCAGACTAGAGTCTAGTAAGCAATCTCTCTGCCTCCCTCTCACCAGCACCATCCACAACTTCTACAAACGGGCTTGCACGCTGAAATCAAAATCACAAGGCAGATCAACTCAAGGGACAAACGTTTACTCCCTAGTCCTATGGAAACCCTCATTTCCATCCCCAGAAGCAACCGGAGACCCCATTAAAACATGCGGTTCTTCTAAGGCCGTAGGAGGCAGTATTTTGTTAGCTGAGGTCAAGCTATCCTTGGGACTTAAAAGTACTTGGTACTGTTTGAGCCTATTCTAATTTCAGCTCTCTTACAGTTAGTCCAAACGGGTACGGTTTCCTTGCATCCAAAGAGAAGTGGTTAAAAAGGAAGCCCACCGACAATAGCTGGCACATGCAAATGACCCGTGTTCATCGGTGATGAACCTCCACACAGAGGAGGATTATTCACCCTCAGAAAGGAGGGAAATTCTGGCACCTGCTACAGCACGGATGAGCCTTGAGGACATTGTGTTGAATGAAACAAAGCAGTCACAAAAAGGCAAATACTGCACGATTCCACGTACATGAGTCCCTGGAGCTGTCGAGTTCAGGGAGACAGAAAGTAGAACAATGGCTGCCAGCGGCCGGGGCCCAGGAGGGTGCGGAGTTGGTGTTTCATGGGGACAGGGTTTCGGTTTGACAAGATGAAAAGAGTTATGCGGCTGGATGGTGGTGATGGTTGCACAACATTATGAATGCTCTTCATACCACTGGACCGTACACTTAAAAACAGTCATAATGGTAAATTTTATTTTTACTTGTATTTTAAATTTTTTTTAAAAATTGGAGAGAAAGAAAAGAAAGTCCACTACTGGCTAGGGTCCCTGCGGGCCTTCATCCGGCCTTCCTTCAGTCCCCACGGTCCCCTCCGTACCCCAGCTTAGGCCCCAGATTCTTTTCTCTTCTCTTCTCCCTGACACTGTGGCTTGGGTTGCGTCTATTCATTGCACTCATTCCTTGGTTGACTTGTTTGTTCATTCACCAAGCACCTCCCCAGGGCCTCCCTTTAGACATGGCCTCACCAAAGGGACAGACGACACCACGGCCTGACGGCAAGAGCCCTGTGACCTGGGCAAGGCAGCCTCTATGGGAAGAGTGGCCGGTGCTGGCTGAAAAGGTCAGGAGAGGCTTTAGCAAGGATGTGAACTTGACCTGAGTACTGACATCTACAGAGGCCTTGACAAGGCCCGGTAACCACATTTTATGGCAAAACAGGACACCCAGCTTTCAGCTGAACTGGTCCTAAATTACTAAGTGAGAAGCCCCAGGGGCCCTCCCCCAGGGCTGGTGACAACAATGAGACAATCATACAATTGCTTGAGTTGCAGCAGTTCTGACCCACTCACTGTCTCATCTGATCTCCTCAGATCCCTAAGAGGTCCGTGATGAGGAAACTGAGGTCCAGAGAAGCTTGACTTGCTCAAGATCACAAAGCGAGGAGGGGCAGAGCTGGGATTTGAACCCAGATGGTCCGACTCCAAGCCTGGTGTCCCGTCCACGGCCTCTCACGTGTCTCCTGGACACAGGCAGGCAGTCTTGGGGGGTGGGGCGGGCACTGGCTGACTCGGTCTTGTCTTTGAGTGACACAGTTGAGCCTGAGGAGAAATTTCCATCTCAGAGGACTAACCTCAACAGAGCTCTGGGGTCACCGAGTGCTGGTTTTGGTGGTGTAGTTGCTCAGTCGTGTCCAACTCTTACGACCCCATGGACTGTAGCCTGCAGGGCTCCTCTGTCCATGGGATTCTCCAGGCAAGAATACTGGAGTGGGTTGCCATTTCCTTCTCCAGGGGATCTTCCCGACTCAGGAATCGAACCCAGATCTCCTGCACTGCAGGCAGATTCTCTACTAACTGAGCTACAAGGGAAGTCCATGGGTCACCATGAGAAGCCCCATTTATGATCTAACACTTGGACATCACCTGGTGCTGTTCTCTGGGGTGGGCTGGGGTCATGACCTCAGTCAGGGACTCTAACTACCCCTGTGAACAGCCCTCCTCATGGACACTGAGGTTTCCCAGCTCCCCGCTTCCTGGCCCAGCCCCCCGCTTCCTGGCCCAGCCCAGGTCTCATCCCCAAGCCCTGCCTCAAGAGGCTGGAGGGGATCCAGAGACCCAGCAGGGGAAGGGGCAGCGGCCCAGGCTGGGTCTACTCCCAGAGAAACGGAAGGAACCTCCCCCATTCTCCCTTCAGCCCAAAAAGAAGCCCCAAAGCTCAGGGGCCACCCTGGGCCACCCCTCCTCTTTCAGGCAGGATACGGAGACCCCCGAGTGATCACATCGCCTGTCAGTGGAAGGACTGTCTTCTGATTTCAGATCAGCTCAGTGGTCTGCCTGCCCCTTGTCCCCCTCTACCTTTACAGAACCATGTGGCCTTGGGCACGTCCTTATCTCCTTGATCCCTCAGAGCCTCCTTCTCTCCTCTGCTTCAGAAAATCTGCATTCCCAAGCATCCCCTTGGGGACACTGTAATACCACCGTTGTATCCAAGGGAGGCAAGATGGAGAAGCTCAGATCCTGCTCTAGGTGAAATGAATGAGGAGTCCTTGGAGCAGGACGGACTTGGGTTGACTCCTGAAACTGCCCCTGACTTGCTGCATGCATTCATTCAGCAGCATTTCTGGAGCGCTAGTTATGTGCAGGGCAAAGCTCCAGGAGATGGAAACAAAGTCCAAGAAAGCATGGCCCCTCCCTTACAAAAGCCCTGCTTCATGAAGGAGGCAGTGATTATGGCGGTGGAGGCGGAGAGGGCAGGGGCATCTCGGCCAGCCTGGCGCGGGAAGCAGTGTTTCTGGGGCCTCTCCAGATCTCTAGGCAGCGATCTGGTTGGAGGGGTCTGTCGAAGCTGTGTACAGCTAGCTCTGTGCATACGATGAAGAAATGTCAGCTCTCCCCATCAAAGAAATGGGGAAATTTCTCAGGGAAATTGTTTAGGAGGCTTCCAAGCCACTCATGCCTTAGCAAAGTGACTTTGGCCTCTGTGTGACTGGGTTTCCTCATCTGTAAAGTAAGGGGGAGGGGACCCACCTCCCAGCATGTTTGTGGGCTCTCAGTAAGGCCAAGGGCGAGAAGGCACACCTCTGCCTGACAGCCAGCACGCTGTCTGTCAACGGGAATCCTCCACGGGAGATTAACACACTTATTATTTGGAGGGAAGTTAGGCCAGGGCGGGAGGAGACCGCAGAAGAGCCCCTCAAGCTGCAGTGTCTCATCCTCCCCCTGCCCCCGCCCCCGCCCCAGGTATATGCTCTTCAGCTCAAGTTTCCCCAGCTCCAGCTGCCCAGAACATTCCACAGACCTCCGTCCCAAGCAGCTCCCCACCCCAGTCCCCTTCCAATCAAGGCTCATTTCTACGTACATATAACAGAGAAATAAATGGGGTGAAACACTGAAACTATTTTGTTTGTCATTTGTTATAGATATTTAAAAGTGCTAGCTGATGTTCAAGAAAGCCCCTTCCATACATACATTTTGACCCAGGCTGCAACTTGTAGTAGAGGCATGAAAGGAGGACTCTAATTTTAAGCGCTGCATCGAAGACAGTGTGGCTTATGCGCCAGTTGACAAAGGTCAGAGAGGCTGTGAGCTCCTTCCAAAAACCTCGCTCCTGCTTAGACACTTGGTAACATCTGGACGACTCTCCTATGCAGGCACACCAATATTTAACGGCTCCAGAAGAATTTTGTCTGTGGGGGCCTTCGCTGTCCTCCACCCAGCATACCACCCAAAAGCTATCTGGGGGTGGGGAGTGTCGAGAGGGATCGTTCCAGAAATGAACCGCCACTCCCACTGGCGCTGCTGTCTGCTGTCATATAGAAACTAACCTTGGTGATTCAGGGCTATGTCAGGGCCCTTTCTGCCAGAGAAACCCAAATCACCTTTCCAGGCCCGAGTCTGTTACCACTTCCTCTTTGTAGATTTCCTGCCATGCCCTCCTCCAAACTCTCCTTCTTCTTCTGTGAAAGTCGCTTAGTCGTGTCCAACTCTTTGTGACCCCATGGACTATACAGTCCATGGAATTCTCCAGGCCAGAATACTGGAGTGGGTAGCCTTTCCCTTCTCCAGGAGATCTTCCCAACCCAGGGATCAAACCCAGGTCTCCTGCACTGCAGGCAGATTCTTTACTAGCTCTTCACGAGCCACAAGGGAAGCCCCCGAACTACTCCTAATAATTCAACTGCTTTTCACAAAGCATTGCCAAGTGTGGATGCATGGCACCCTCCACCATTAGACAGTGTCTTCATCACAGGCAGGGAAAAAGTCTTGTCAAACTCTGGTCCGCACATCTGGCACTCAAAAACTACCTGCTGAACAACCAACTCAACAGATACCTGAATTAAATGAATCTGGTTAAGTAACTAAATGTCTCAGTCTGTGGAACGACCACATCGGCCTAGAGAGAATGTTTTTCCCACCAAAATCAAGGGTTTTCTTCCTCCAGATGTGTTCATGGTAAACTAAACAATCATTTACAAGCCCCAAAAGCAAGAATATGTTTTCTCCCCTTGGACAAGAAGGGAAAAATTATGGCTGGATCAATTGTGAGGTTGCCAGTTAAAGTTTTCTGAGGTTGATAAAGATGGATAAGATTATTCAGGGTTTCCCAGGTGGTGGTAGTGGTAAAGAACCCACCTGCCAACACAGGAGACATAAGAGATTCGGGTTCATTCCCTGGGTCGGGAAGATCCTCTGGAAGAGAGTATAGCAACGCACTCCAGTATTCTTGCCTGGAGAATCCTATTGACAGAGCTGCCTGGCAGGCTACGGGTCCACAGAGTTGCAGAGTCAGACACGACTGAAGAGACAGCACAGTGCTTGTCAGGAAAATGACTCATCCCATGAAACAGTGAGAATGGACCTTATGGAGCACAAAAGTGGCTTCCTGTAATCTTATCCGAGGGGCTGAGTCCTGGGTAGCTCATTAGGTAAACCTGGCCCTGGATGTCCACTCAGGCAAGGCCTCTCCAAGGCAGCCCCTGATCCCTGGCACAGAACCAATGCCGACCCAACGAGGAGGCCGTTCCAGGAGCGGTCATTTCTTGCCAGTTTAAGGAAGGGAGCCTAAACTCCCCAGCAGACATGGCTTGAGGGGTCTGAGGAGCCTAGGACTACCCTTCTCCCCTCCTTGATCCCTCCAGCCCCCATGCTGGGCAGACAGCCAGCTTATACCCTTTTTTCATCACTCATCTGTATTTTAAAATGCTTTGTCAACCACACAATATAGACTCAGCAATAATTTGTTGATTTTTCAATTTTATGCATTCAAGTCAACCATAACTGTCTGTCAAAGTTTCCGGCCTCACCTACTCAAAGTTCCAGCAACATCCTATTATCAACAATAACAACTAACATTTATTGAGCACTTCTGCTGCCGTAAGCTCTTTACCTATATCACCCTCCTCAATCCTCACAACATTCCTTCATGGTAGATAGGATTCATATGCCCACTTTACAGACAAGGAAAATTGAGGCAAGGAGGCAAAGAGGTCAACTCATTTGCCGAGGGGCACTCAGCTGGACAGGCCCAAATCTGTTTCCAGGTCCTGGCTATACTGGCCTCACTGAACCAAAGGCACCTGAAGATTCAGGCAGCCGGTGCAGCCTGACTGTAGCATGAACACAGTTTCTATAAGATTTCAAGGCATTAGAAGCTGCGCCTGTTACTTGCCTTTGGGCTTCCCCGAAGGCTCAGAGGATAAAGAATCGTCTGCCACGCAAGAAACACAGGAGACATGGGAGATGCAAGTTCAATCGCTGGGCAGGGAAGATCCCCTGGAGGAGGAAATGGCAACCCACTCCACCTGGCCGGGAGACCAGGCCTGTGTTTAACCAACTGGGCTGAGGGGTCCCGAGGCAGGATATACTGGTCTCATGAGCGAGCCCCCTCTGGGGCTCTCACTGCTCCACTGGTAGCGGCAGCCACCTGTCCGTTGCCCCCTGCCCCTCTGGTTACCCACCAGGGGTGCCGAATCCTACCTGGTCCCTGGCTGAGCCACTCCCTGGGCAGAGCTTGGGATGACCAGGGTTGGGTACAGGGAGCAGCAGATGCCTCTGATGAGGAGGAAGCAGAAAATCTTCAGGACATTCACGGGCCCAGGAGTACAGAGCAGGGTGGGGTGCATGGACTTCCCTCCAGGGGCTCCTCCCAGCCCTGTGGGGAGAGGGCTCTGGGGTCATGTTATGGAAGGGAGTCCTCTCCGATCTGGTCCTCTTAGGGGGTAGTGTGAGGACCCTAAGAGCACATCTACCCCAAGGCCATATCCTCATGGGAGACTCAGCTGATGGACACGGGGGCTCCCAAGTATGGCCACAGGCCTAGTCAGAGGCCAGGGCTGGGGCGTGGGCACCCTTGCCACTAGCTCTGCCCTCCCCCACTTCTCATCCGCTCTGGCTCCTGAAAAACAAATGTGTCCCAGAGCCGAATCTCTTTGGCGGGTCAGTCGTTGGCCTGGAGGTGAGGAGTTGAGCAGGATGACTTAATGAAGTTCCTTATATTCTAGAACTCTGGACCTTCATCTCAGGAGGCCATGCCACACTGGGGACATTGACTAGTGGTACAGAATAGAGAGCCCAGAAATAAATTCTCAAATACATGGCCAATGGATTTTTGACAAGGCAGCCAAGACCATTCAATGGAGAAAGGGCAGTCTTTTCAACAAATGATACCGGGAAAAGTGGATATCCGCATATGAAAGAATAAAGATTGATCCTTATCCTATACCATCTACAAAAATTAACTCAGCGTGGTTCAAGACCTAAACTTAAGAGCTACAACTATAAAGCTCTTAGAAGAAGACATAAGGAAAATCTTCCTGCCACTGGAGTTAGCAATGATTTCTTGGCTATGACAATGAAAACACAAGCAACCAAGGAAAAAATTGATAAATTGGATTTTTTCAAAATTAAAAAATTTTGTGCATCAAAAGGACACTATCCGGAAAGTGAGAAGACAACAATAGAGAAAATGTTTGCAAATCAGATATCTGACAAGGGATTATCATATATATATATATATATATAGGCTCCTGGTGGCTCAGATGGTAAAGAATCCACCTATAATCTAGGAGACCAGAGTTCGACCCCTAGGTCAAAAAAATGCCCTGCAGAAGAGAACGGCAACCCAGTCCAGTATTCATGCCTGGGAAATTCCATGAACACAGGAGCCTGACGGGCTACAGTCCATGGGGTTGCAAAGAGTTAGACATGACTGAGCGACTAACACACATATATAGATATATCCAGAATATACATAAAACTCCTACAACTCAACAGCAAAAGCCAAGAATGCAATTCAAAAATGGGCAAATAAATAGATATTTATTTATTTATAAATATTTGCCCCAAAATGGGCAAATAAATCTTCTTTCTCCAAAGAAAGAAGTTGTCAGAATAAAGGTCAAAGATAAATAAATAAAGATTGTCAAAGAATAAAGGTCAACAATGGTTTGACAAAATGGTCAAACACAGAAGGACAAATATTGTGTAATTCGACATCTATGAGGTGCCTGGGGTAGGAAAATTCAGAGACAGAAAGTAGAACAGAGGTTTCCAGGGAATGGGAGGAGAGGGAGATGGGGAATTATTGTTTAATGGGCCCATTTGGGATGATGAAAGGGTTCTGGAAGTAGTGGTGATGGTCACACAACACCACGAATGTACTTGATGCCAATGAATTGTTCATTTTAAATCCTTAAAATGGTAAATTTTAAGTTACGTATATGTTACCACGGGCTTCCCAGGTGGCACTAGAGGTAAAGAACCTGCCTGCCAATGCAGGAGACGCAAGAGATGCGGGTTTAATCCCTGGGTGGGGAAGATCCCCTGGAGGAGGGCATGGCAACCCACTCCAGTACTCTTGCCTGGAGAATCCCATGGACAGAGGAGTCTGATGGGCTATGGTCCACAGGGTTCCAAAGATCCAGACATGACTTAGCACAGCACATATTTTACCACAATAAAAATTATCCCTAATTAAAATAAAGATTTGAATGTTGAAAGAGGCTGCACTGAGTCTGGGGACGCAGCCTCTCACTGCACTGCTCAGAGGCTTCCAGGGGGCTTCCCAAAGTCTGAACCCCTCGTCAGAAAGTGAATGGCCCCCTCTGCTTTGCCCACACCATTCTTCAGGCTGATTCTTGCCTCTACCCATCATGCCCTCGCAAGTCACACACCTGCTCTTTCCCAGGCATTCCACGCACTTTCCTGACCTAGTTCTCTCTGACTCTAGAGTGCTGTTTCCAGCTCTTCCAGCTGGAGAACTCCTATTCAACCTCCAAGGCCCACTTCCAAATGCCCCTACCCACTAAGTCCCAGTCCATTCGCACTTTTCCTGAGAACCACGATGTTTGCACATTTAGCTCCCCGTGGGCAGGAATCACCTGACTCGCTGCCCAGTGTTCCACACCCAACAACACAGGGCACAACCCGGCAGCAGCATGTGTCAGATGTGAAGGGGGAGCCTTTGGCAGCACACCTCTCACAGCTCCGTCTATGCCCAACTCCTTCTCTACAGAGAGACGGGGGGAGCCCTTCCATCAAGAGTCTCCTCCGCCTTTGTTGGCCGCCACCTGTGAGAGCTGACTCCAACCCAGGCTCAGGTCTCAGTGTTTCTTCTCATCTGGGCTGTGAGCTCAGGACGGCATATAGGCCCGAGCAGAGGGGGGCATCCCCTGGCGGGGGGAATCTCAGAACCCTGGGGAGGGGCAGGGCTGAGTGGAGAGGGGAGGACCCAGGGAAGAGCGTCATCAGAAGAACCAGGGGCCCCAAACTCACTGCAGGGAAGGGGGGAGCCCTGAGGAGAGGAGGGTGTGTATGGGTGGGTGAGGGGGAGACGGCCCAGGAGACTGCAGCCACGGTGCTCCTCTAACTGCAGGAGCCTGAGAGGACACCAGGCCTGTGCAGAACAGAGCAACTCAAGGTCTCCTTCTACCACGCTTCAGAGGGGTCCCCGCAGGAAATATTTTTCGCCAGGGTAGAAGAGAACTAGAAGTCGGGTTCTCACCCATGCCCACGCCTCCTTCAAAAGGAGGAGGAAGGGAAGGAGGATGGGAAGGTTCCCTCCCTCCTCCCTGCCTCCCTCCCTTCCTCCCTATGTTCCCAAAATTCACTGAGCACCTGCCCTGTACAGCAAGCCCTGCTCTAGGCTCTGGGAAAACAGTTTGAAACAAAACCGTTTTGTAAGACAAAAGCCTCACAAGGTCTCACAAACTCCCCAGGAGGCAGGTATTTCCTCATGTGGTCTTCAGCTCCACCCTGCCCTGATCAGAGGTTCTGGCACGATCCTGGAACCTCTGGGACTTAAGATGCAATCCCTCACAACAGTTATGAGGCACCGATGCCACACCTGACCCCAACACAGCAGGACACTTGAACAGGGAAGAAACTAGGCCCAAGGACACAGGGTCAGGTCTAGACTCGGACCTACCGGGGCTCCAAGCCCATCCTTGACCTCCTCCCCAGCCACCGCCACCCCACCCGCCACCACTGCACCTCCAGACAGGAGGATGGGAGGAGCTCTTTGGGGCCATGTTTGTAAACCCATGTCATCTGAGATAGGATGAGCTGTGTTTAGTCGCTCAGTCGTGTCCAACTCTTTGTGACCCCATAGACTTCAGCCTGCCAGGCTCCTCTGGCTCCTCTGTCCATGGGGATTCTCCAGACAAGAACACTGGAGTGGGTAGCCTTTCCCTCCTCCAAGGGGATCTTCCCAACCCAGGGATCGAACCCAGGTCTCCTGCATTGAGGGCGAATTCTTCACCATCTGAACCACCAGGGAAACCCCTGGATATCAGGGAGGCCCACAAACCCAGGAAGGCCCCAGTGTTTCCTTTCTTACCCTGAAACCTGATCAGAATACCCCCCCGGCCCCCAACTGCCACCACCATTCAACATACCTTCATCATCTGCAAGATGAAATGAGAAGGCAGCATCCCTTAGTCCAGACTTTGGCCACCTTGCAGGATAACCCTGCAGGCATATCAGCTCTCTGCATCCTCACATTTCCTCCCACAGAGGCGGGACTGCCCCACACAGCCCCCGTTTTGCAAACGAAGAAATAAACTAAAGAGATAAGCAGACCATTTCAAAAACACAGGCAATTTCCAGGGAAGAGCCAACACATGAACCCAGAGCTCTTGATGTCCAGAGAAGCCATGGAGTGGGGAAGGAGAAAGCAAAGAAGCAGCTACTCAGCCACCAGAGAAGATCCAGGTGGTCTGTGGCAACTCTGAGCCCTCCCCTTACGGGGTAAAGCTCCACCCACCTGGGAGCGGGCTGCCCTTCTCCGCCCAGCCTCTCCAGCACCAACCCATTAACTGCAGTGAACCAAGCTACTAGTCTGTCTCCCCATCCCGACCTGAAGGCAGAGGCTGTGTCCAGGGCCTCACAGAATCCCCCAGGAGGCCGGGAACAGGGACAGGCAAAGTCTGGTGAGGAGCTGGAATTAGGCATTTCAGTCCCCTTCTCTGTGAAAACTGGGCATTTGGGCCAGGAGGCGTCTGGCGTCTCTTCCAACACTGGGCGGGACACCCATCCCGACACCAGGACCCATCATGTTGGAGGGTTGACTTCCGGGCCTCAACCAAGGTCCCCGACCTGGCAGGTGGTCAGCCTCAGAGGAGGAAATAAGTCACATGGCCTCAGCTAACACCCTTGGGCTCTCACTGCCGGGTTTCCACACACTTAGGAAACAAAACCTGGGTCAGGGAGCCCAGCAGAGAGCAGGAGTCCCTGCCCCACTGGGTCACATTTGGGGATGAGTTCCTGCAATCCCATCAGGTGCTCTTCTGTTGCCCTGGCAACCCCAGGAGCTCCCAGTGGAGCCCATCTCATTTCTGAAGGAGGGGGAAAGGGCAAGCATCTGCTGTGCATGAGACACAGAGTGTGTGGCCAACTGGATGGATTACAGTGAAAGGAGACGGTAGGAGAAGGGGCACAGGTACCCCAGCTCCTTCTTCCTTCTCCACCCTCTGCAGTCCTTCCTTCCTTCCCACTGACTTGCCTGTGGGGTTCCATTCCCCTTTAGGCCTCAGTTTGTTGTTGATTAGTGGCTAGGTCGTGTCCGACTCTTGCAACCCTGTGGACTGTAGCCTGCCTCTGTCCATGGGATTTTCCCAGGCAAGAATACTGGAGGGGGTTGCCATTTCCTTCTCCATGGGGGTCTTCCTGACCCAGGGATCGAGCCCCAGCCCGCGTCTCCTGCATCAGCAGGTGGGTTCTTTACCACTGAGCCACCAGAGAAGCCCAGGCCTCCGTTTGCCAAATAAGATCCGCAACTCGCATAAAGATGGTGCTCAGGCTGGTTTCTCTTCCTCAGAACTGAGGAAATGCTCAAGAGCTGGAGGTGGGAGGAGGCCCCACTGCGGTGTGGGTGGGCTGGGTGAGAGCTCTAGGAAGCCTCTGGGGCTTGTTCCACCCCCAAGGGCCCCAGGGAGACTCTGCCTCCCCGGGGAGCCACAACCAGCAACGGGGAAGGCCACAGGTTATGAAGCACAGGCTCTTAGTCACCGCCTCCTCGCCCAAGACTCTGGTGGTTGCACGGACCACAAGCATGGTCCATCCCCCGGGGAGGGGGTCGCACAGGATCCCATGCAGGTTCTCATTCTCACCTGCACGCTGCTGACTATACTAGGTGCATCCTTGCAAGTGCTAGGGGGCACGCAAGGCTTCCATATAGGCGTGCACATGAATTGGTACGCATGTATGGTCCCTGGAATCACCCTGGGACAGACACCCTGGTCCAGGACAGATGAGTGTGAGCCGGGAACACCACCCCACAGTCACGCGGGACTCGGGCTCACACCCACTCCCAGGCCTCCACCCGCACCAGTAAAGGTATTGGGATGTGCTCATAGCTTCCTTCCAGACAAAAGAAAAGTGAGGAGGGTGAGGAGGACCAGGAAATTGGGTGGGCGGGGGAGCGGGGAGAGTCCAAATTGGTACCAGCACAGTAACCCCTAGAGGGCCTTTGGAAACTGTCCAAACTCCCGGTTTCGTAGAAATAAAATCTGGATCCAGAAGGGGAAGGGGACCCAAGGCCGTGCGGGGAGTTAAGAACAGCGTGGTGGAGACCCGCCACCATCTCAACCTGGACCTTAGCGCCTGCCCCAAACCTTCCACAGCCTCTCCATCTTCTCTGCCATAGCCTTGCCCTAGGACAGCTTGGGAAACCTGCTGCTCTGCCCCGACCCGGGACCCCGGCAGTCCATCTTCGAGGTGCTTGGGGCTGATGCCCAGGTTCCTGAACCCCTAGTTTGGAAGGAAATCCGCTCTCCAGGACAATCTGCTTTAAGAATCCAATGAAATGCGCACTGACTCCCTCTCTTTCTAAAACGCACAGCTGCAACGCGCCCACGCCCAGCAGCCCCAATTCTGTGGTTCCCAGGACACGACCAACCGAGGTGCGGTCGTAGGGAAAGCAGGGTAGTTGGCAGGTGGTGGCACCTCCGTCAGTGACCCTCCACGCGGGAGGGCTATGATATCTCCCCGTAACCCTCCTCTCACACGCCGTGGTGACCCTGCTAGCTGCCCCCGGAGCTGAATTCCGAAACCGCCCGCTGCCCAGTCCCCAGCCTTTCGCAGCTCCGAGCCTCCTCTTTGCACGTCTCTTTTCCTCTCCACCAAGCCTCAGCTCCCCTTCCGCGGCTCCCTCTCTTCCTTGGAGCTGCTGGTTGGGGGTGGGACGGGGCAGAGAAGAGAGTCTTGGCTAAGGCAGCAGAATGTTTCAGGGAGGCGCGGGGTGCACGGCCGCTGGTGTGTCTGGGGTCTCGCGACCCCTCTGTGGACACACTGGAGGCTCCGGTCGCACTCCTGAGTCAGCTTTCCTGGAGAGAACAATGTCCAGGCAGCACGGCGTCGGCTGCCCGCGGCCACCCCAGGGAATGGAGGTGGGGGTGCTACCGTCCATCTGTAGGCGAAAGAAGAGGGCACAGGCTGCACCTCTGGGTGGGAGGCCCCTGGGAGACCACCAGGAACTCGGATGGCTGAGAAGCACCAGCTTATGGCTGGAAGGTTTGTTGGCCAGACAGAAGTGTTTCTCTAAAAAGGCCCTGTTTTGAAGGAAGGCCCTCTTCTCAACTCTCTAGTCTGGACCAGCCGTCTCGGCCAGTGGTGTCCACAGCCCCAGACCAAGGGGTGGGGAGCGGGATTGCAGGGAGGGGGCCTTTCACTCTAAATTCGCTGGGTGGTATCATCCCGCAGCTGAGTACCCCCCTGTCTGGGTTTTCGAATCTGATGACCCGCCTTGTGACCGTAATACCTCCTGGGGAACCGGGTAGCGAGCGGGAGCATGTGGCCAGGTGGCACCTGGGTAAGCTGGGTCCAGATACAGGACCACGCTCCCACCGCCAGTGCCTCGGTCCTTCGGTTTCCTGGTGGGGAGTGGAGGGTCCTGGGAGCTGAGGACGCGGAGGTTGCCTCCAGCCAGGCATTCTCCCAGATCCGTCCCACCAACTCCCCTTTCCCGGCCGCGAAAGGCGCACCCGCTGCAGCTCGGGCTTCGCGGGTCTCCACCCCAAGCCCTCGGAGCCGCTGGGGATCCCGGCAGTTTTCCTATCCTTTCTCCTGCCGCCGCTTCGGGCACCCTGGACCAGAGGTGAACGGAAAAGTCCAAGCCCCTGACAAACGCCGGGACCCCTCCCTCCCTCCCCCCAGCTCCCGTCGACGCGAAGGTCGTTATATTTCCATTTTATATTTCAATTTGTCACCGAAACAAAGCCGCACGCAGATTTGCGGGAAGAGAGAAAAGGGCTGGGACCAAGGGATAAGGTATGATCACGGGGCAGCGTGCGCGCAACTGCTTTCTGAAACGAAAGTTCTCACGGAGCATGGCGACATTTTACGTTTGGTACTGTTAACTTGTTTTCCTGTTGTGGCCCCTCTCTGCAGCGCACCAAACTCGGGGCTTCAGCGACTTCGGGAGAGCCTTTGGCGGCAAGGTTGCTGGGGCAGCCGTCAGTTCCCAGCAACAGTGAGGACTGCGCAAATGCCCGACAGGCAAGGTTATTCTCTGGAGAAACGCCACTATCGGGAGAGGGGCAGGTTCTCTGGCTCCCCCGAAGCCTCTTCTGAAATTTCCTTGAAACAACTGAAAAAAAATCCCCCACCCTAGTTTTCGTTTAGGGATACAATATGTAAATGGTCTGTATCTCCATCCACGTGATAGTTATACCTGGAGCAAGTAATTAACAATTCTTCCAACGTTTCATTAACCGGATGCTTCACTGTATATAAATTATAATAAAGACACATCGACTGTTTTAAAATAATAGGAGACCTTTAATCCAGGTCTGTTTTTCTATTTAAGATGCTATGTGTTTAGGCTGAACTGTTTCAGCAGACTGAGGGCTATAGAAATTAACAAAGTAAAAAATTAAAAGCATCTTTCTTCTTCTCCTCCCCACCCGTAACTGACTGGGGATCCTGGACGTCACAGCTCCTACGCTTGAGTTTTCCCTTCATCATCCCACAATCATCCATGGGTTCTTAAGGCTAATGCGCGCCCCTCAGTTTCTCCCTGTCTTTTGGGGGGATCCCTCTTACACAAAGCACACCCTGGTTCTTTGGCTTAATTTGACTATGACCCACGTGGAGTTTACATATTTCGTGGTGTGTGGATTGTGTCGGTGCTGGTGGGGGGAATAAATATCTCTAGCATTCAATCACTGCGTCTAATTCGACAAATCAAGGCCAGCCCCTCGGTGGCGCCCCAGGGGTCTCCGGCCGGGCCCAGGTCTCCCAAGACCTCTGCGCGGAGAGCACTGCCTTCACGCGCCGGGATGGGAAGGTAGCAATCGGCTAGCAACGAAAACCTGCGTGCACCGAATAGAAAGCGAAAGAGAAGGAAGTAGCAAGACTGCTTTCGGAAGCGTCCCGGCGCGCCTGGCCGAGGCCTGGGGTGGCGAGCGCGGCTTGGAGAGTTGGCCCCCGTTGCGAGCGAGATGCCAGGGTCCCGACTCCTGCAGGGATGAGGCTCTTTGAGCAGCTGAAAAACATTGGGTCTCCAACCTGGCAGGTCTCCTGGGGTACAAGCCGCCAAGTATGGGCCAGGATGGGCGGGGACTTTGGAAGGGCGACGTGTGGCCCCAGGGAACCTGGTGGGGTTGGGATTGCAGAAGGCAGGATACGGTGGGGCTCTTGCATAAAATAGTGAATGTGTATGCCTGAAGGGAACCGTGACTCCACGGTTCGGGACCCTTTCAGTACCGACGGGGAAGCAGTGGAGGCGCAGTTAGGGGCAGGAACTTCTGCAGCCTGGATTCGTGTCTCCCCTCCAAGTTCCACATCTCCGAGCAGCACCCGCCCCCCAACTCCCCACAGGAGGCTGCAGGCGGCTTCCTGCTCCAGGCTCTCGGGCTGCGGCCCCAGTGCAGCCCCCGGACCCACAGCTCTCCCGTCAAGGAGCGCTTGTATCCAAGAACTGGCTCCCGGCGGAGGAGACCTCAGACCCTCACTTTTGCTCCGAGCAGTTACACAGATGGAGGAACTGGCCTCTGGCCCCCGGACCAACGGAGCTGGAAAGGTGGTTGCCAGGCCGAAGCCCCACTGGGTGGCGGCCCGAGCCACAGTCAGCCTGGCACCAAAGCTGAGTCTGCCTCTGCCTTTCCCAAGCTCCTGGGAACCTCCGAGGCTTTTTCCCTCCTACTCACTCACTTTCCCCCTTTGGGGTACACACTCTCACGAGTGTAGGGAGAGAACCATGTCGGTGTGTGCGTGCTTCAGAGTCCCTGCCTGCTGCCAGCTCCAAAGGTCTTCTGCGCAACCGCCTCTCTGGGCGGCAGAACCTCACCTCTTGGTGCCTCGGTTCCCTCCTTTTGGGCCTAATGTGCCTTTCCCCCCAACCCCCACCTACAAGAGCCAGAAATCTCCTCCTGGCCAGAGAGACAGCAGCTGCTGAGAGAAGGAAACGAATAAGCAGAGCTGTCCATAGTTTGCGGCCGCACCCTGAGCAGTGCCTCCATCTTGGACAGCCGGGGAGGGCAGTCCTGTTGGTGTTTTCCAAGCTGCCGTTTGTTCCAACCTGCGGCTTTGGGATTTTACCAGCGCAGGGTCAGCGCCCGCCCTGTCCTCACAAGCGGGTGCTTACAGGTTCCCAGTGCAGCACAGAGGCCGACGGAAGAAACGTGGAGGGGGCAGGCTAGACTCCTCTGTCTCTCTGGGCTGGGGGCCGTGGGGGTGTGTGTGTGAGACATTTACTACCCAGTGAGGCCTGACTGTCATCTCCCTGGGATGCAGGTGAGGAAATGGGGCTTTAGAGAAGCTCCTCACACGCAGGTCAGCGGGGAGCCCCATGGCCACTGCCTATCGAGGGTGCATTATGGAGACTGGCAGTGGGGGCCCAGCAGGGCTCAGAGGTGGTGCTCAGAGGGGTCTCACACTTTCCCCCTTTCCCTCCAAAGCCGAAAACATTTCCAAATGAGACATTGGGAGCCACGTAGAATCTCTCCTTACCTACTTTCTCAGACGCCTTGCTGGGGAATTTCTCTAAAACATGAAAAACCAGTGCAGAGGGAGGGAAAACTGTCCGTGGGGTGTTCCGTCTGGGATATACCCACACCTAACGTTCCCAAAGGACAGGAACCAGGAGAGGCCTGGCGGGGGAGGAAGCCTGAGTCCCAGGGGGCAGGGGGGGCGTGCAGGCAGGGGCACGTGGACAGGGTGAAAGCCCCTCGCTGCCTGAGTGTGGAAGAAGCATCTGTGCGGAGATGCGGCTGTGATTCACGCCGCCTGAACTCATTCCAACAGGAAGGTGGAGAGGCGAGGTAGAGGAAGTGGGGAGAGCCCCGGAGCTCTCAGCCTGCTGTTCTCTGGGTTTGAGAGGCCACACGAGTGTACTAGGTGTGTGTGTGAGCCTGCTGCTCCTAAGGAAGAGGTTGTGTGTGTGTGTGTGTGTCCGTGTAGAATCCAAGTGTAGACAAGAGTACGACCCTGTGAATGTTTGTGCGTGTCAACAACCACTTAGTGGACCCCTTCTGAGCCTGTGGGGAGCCAGCTCCAGGCAGAGGGTAAAAAAAAAAAAAAGCATCGGCAGAAGTTGTTTCCTAACGTTATTCCAGTCGCCAAGGCCTCCACCCCGTCTCACCTCTGTCCCCGGGGCCCGGTGTCTCATCCCGCCTGGATCAGTGCAGCCAAACCACTGTACTGTCAGAACCAGCTCGTTTCCAGGGCCCTTTGTGAGGGCCGTGGCCCAAGGGGGAGCGTGTGAACCCAGCGCTCCTAGCCCAGAGATTCTCCCATCCGTCTCAGTTTCTCTCCCTGCCAGACTGGAGCTCACCAGTGCCGATCCTGTAGCAGAAAAGGTTCTGGCCGCAGGCCTTCCTTGAGAAGCCCTCTCCTCCTCTTTGGTCGCGGCGCTCCGGGGCCCAGGCCTGTGTCCCGTGGCCGCGTTCAAGGGGGCTTGGAGGTCATTTAGGCCTCGAGTTCCCGTTGGGCCCAAATCAGGACCCAGAACCTTCCCTCTGGCCCAGCACCGCGCCGCCTGGAGCTCTGTGGCTTCCTGTTTTCCCAGCCGCTCGGTCCTAAAGCGTGGTTCAGAGGCCGGCCGCCTCCCGGGATCGCCCAAGGCGAAGCGCTTGGGAACTCCGATTCGCTCGCCTCGCCTGCTGCGAGCCACCCCGATTCGGGTCATCCGCGGCCTCGGGCGTCTTCGAACCCGCACCCGGCTGGCTCCCCTGCGCCACCGCATCCACGGCGCGCCCGGCCGGCTGCGCTTCAGGCTCCCGGCCGGGCTCCGCACCTGCGATGCTCCCACCTGCAGCGCCGCCCGAGGAGCCTTCTAGCCGGCCAGGAGTCAGGCCTCAGCGGCCCGGGAACCCGGAGCCCAAGCGTTGTGCTGCAACTGTTTCCCGCCTCACGCCGGGAGCCGGTGCTGCGAAGCATCCGCTTCGAAGCCGGCCCGGCAAGCAGCGCAAAGCAAGCGGTTTGCGGAAACGGCGAAAAGGAGGAGAAACGGACTCCGGGTTGAGTTTTAACAGCCAACGCTCCGTGCCCTTGGCCGAAGGATCCCAAGGGGGCTGGACGGATTCCCCCGGTCCCTTCGGAGCGGTCGATCCCCATTTTCCGACCCAAAGTCACAAACCGCTCGGCCCCACGCCTCCCCAGCCCGCCAACTCTCGCCTCCAGCAAGTTGATCGCGTTTCGAAGGTCCCGGAGCCCTGGGTCCAGGGGTCCCCAGCCCCGAGGGATTCGCACATGCACTCACCGTAGCAGGGGACCTGCAAGGCCGCGTTGTGGCCGCCGCCGCCTTCCTGGAGTTTGAGGCTGCCGTCCGGGGGCGTCTTGCAGGCGCCTCGTTGCAAGTAGAGATGCGGCTGCGGCGCGGGCGGCTGCGGCTGCGGCGCGGGCGGCTGGGGCTGGAACTTGCTGAAGGAGCCCCGCGCCCCGGCGCCGCTCTCCAGAGGTGCTGCCGGGTCCTGCTGCCCCGCGCCGTAGCGGGCCCGGCTCTTGGCGTCCCCGAATCCCTGCCCTTTGGCGGCGGCCGACAGGAAAGTTGTGCTGAACTTATCACCGCCGGGGTATGCCCTAAAAGGCGACGAGCCCTCCCGGCTCTGCGACACCGGGCTGTAGTAGGCGTCCATGGCAGCAGCCGGCGACTCGCAGTAAGAGACGCAAGTCTCAGCATTCATGCCTGGCTCGCGCGGGCGACGGGCGGGGGCGCGAGCGGGAGCGCGAGGACGCCACCGCGCGCCTTGGCCGGGAGTTAGGAGAGGCCAGGAGGCGGTGGCTGTGCGCTGCGCGCGGGCCTGCTCGCTCCCCCTCCTCCCCTCCACGCCTCTCTCTCTGGCTCCTCACCCCCTCCTTTCTCTCCCTTCTCCCTCCCCACAGCTGGCCAAGGGAAAGAACCGAGGACTGTAAAAAGATTCAGATGTTTCGGAAAGTTGACCAGATCTCCCAAACCCTCTTAAGGTTTTTGAACCGGAAAAAGAGTGCTTTCCCCCCCCCCCCCCGACTCTTTCTTTTTCCCTTCCGTCTCCCTCTCCTCCTCTCTGCCTACTCCCCTTCTCCCTCACCCTTACCCCTTCTCCCTTCCTTTCTTTTAAGGAGGTGCTACTAATTCGGTCGCCACTCCGAGGGGATTCTACGCGGAGCCGCCCGAAGGCCTTTTCAAGTCAAGGCGGGGCCAGGGAGGTCTCTGGAGTCCCCGGGCTCCCGAGGCTAGGTGGGTCCAAGCTTCGGCCTATGGGAGGGGGGCATGCACAACTTTAGTGATGGATTAAAAAAACAAAAACGAAAAACAATCCAAAAAATCTGACAGGGTTTGACATTTGGAGGCAGAGGGGCCGCTAACTTCTGGGTGCAGGCAAGTCGTTGGGGCACATCCCTGAGAATTTAGCGCGCAGCTGCTACGGTAAATGTAGCGCGCAACTTTCCTGTCTTCCCAACTGGTGCCTTTTGCTCTATTTCCAACCCCTTTTCCCTATTGTCGGTTCCTCCTTGAAAGTAACACAGTCACACACACACACACCCGCGCGCTGCAGTCACCCTGCGCACGGCCACTTTCTTGTTAACTGTTTTCCTCCCTTTAAGGGCACGGGCGAGGGTTGCGGAGGAATCCATGTTCACTCAGACACTGGAGAACCAGCAGGCTGCTCCAGTTTCTGAAGCTTTGCGCCCAGCCCAGGAGATTTTCTGGCTGGGTTAAGGGCGCTTTGAGAGTGGGGAGTTGGGAGACCCGCACCTCACCGCTGCGCAGTCACCTGCTCACTGCTCAGGTGGGGGTGAGACAGTCTAATCTCTGGCCTCACAGTCCCCACTAGAAAAGTAATGGCCTGGATTTGACGGGTTGTGTGCGCCTCAGGGCCCTGGAACGGGCCACAGCAAGGGAACAGGACTTCACTACAGTGAGCCGCGTCCCTTCTACACGGCTAATCACTGATTGCGCCTCACAGCAACCGTGCTTGGTGGAAATCGGGGTCCCCAAATTTTCCGATGAGCAAACCGAGGCTCAGAGAGGTATGAGCCCTTGACTGAGGTCACACAGCTGGGAAGCAGCAGCGCCTGCCTTGAAACCCACGCTGAGGCTCGTCCCTCCGCCGATCTGGGATGACGTTGCTGACAGTGAAAACGAAAACACGCAGAACGGAGGAAACGGAGCTCTGACTGTAGGATGACTCGGGTTTGGAGGAGCCCATTAAGAGCAGTCCTGGATAAACTGCAGAGAAAAGGACAGAAGACATATCTCAAGGGAGGCTGGGAGTGGGGTGAAAGGTGAAGGGGCAAAGTAAAATGAGAGAGGGCCTGAGCGCCCTGAACCCAGGAATGTAGGTCAGAAGTCAATCTTCTGCACCTAAAAGGTCTCCCTAAGAAGAAATATCGGGGGCGTCATGCTTCTAACCCCCAACCTTATCCTAGCTAATCCTCACCCCCACCCCTCTCCCTTGGTATCTCTGCTCCTTGCTCTGCCGCCGACTGCGGGATCCCACATCTGGTTTCCATCGCGGCTTACCTTGAAGTGCTCGTTAGTAAAGATATTCTGCAAACCGTGGCCAGGGGTGCGCAGGCCTGAACCCCTCCCCCACTGCCCATAGGGACCAGCACCTCTCTGGCTCACGGCCCAAGCCAAGTGAGGATCTCATATATACTGAGTCCTTGTTGTGCCAGAAGCCATCCACAGGTTGTCTCTTGGGGCTACCCCAACAATCTGGGGATGCTGGTCGTCTCCTCATACCCATTTTCCAGATGGGTAGACTGAAACTCAAAGACACCAACTAATTTTCCAACCTCAGTTAGCCAAAAGTGAGTGAGCCTGCATCATCCCAAATTCTCCTGTTCAGCCCTAGTTTCTTTTAGTTCTTAGACTCTGCCAAGTTCTGGAATTCCCGTCTCATCCCTGTGCTTTTTGTCTTGCTAATAACTTGGTATTCAGCAAAGAGTGTCTCCTCCAGGAAGTCTTCCCATCTTTCCCAGTCGAAGTGCATCTCTGTTTTGGACTTCAGGTTTGTCTGGTTGCCGGTTCAGTGTTCATCTCCATCGCACTAGTCTGAGGTTGCAAGAGGGCAGCTTCTGCGCTGCCTGGCGCCCCGCAAATATTTACAGAATAAAATATTAGAGCCTGGGTTCCTTCCACTGCTCAGCGAGGCAGTTCCCAGCGTATTTGGTTTCCTCTAGCCAAGGACGACCGGCTGCTCGCCCTCCCCCTCTTCATGAATCAAGCGACAAAATTAAGAGTACGCTGGCCTCTCCCTGGCCGCACAAGAACAGTGAGTTCTCTCAGAGAAGGGGCCAGGCCTGTCTTGTTCACTGCAGGGCTTGGCACATCCTAGGTGCTCATAAAATGCGCATTGAATGAATGAATGAAAACGCTGAGCGATCCAGTCTGAGATCTTAAAGGTGCATTTTCGCTAAGGCGTTCCAAGCTGAGAAGGCTACTCCGGTCCCCTGTGCCCCAAAACTGGCTACTAGAACCCAGATGATGTCTGCGATCCTTCTACTTCTCTCCCCTCATTTTCCAATTCCAGGAGTAGACACAAGGGGGAAACTAAGAGAAGTGAGCTATATGGGGTGGGGAATGGTGACTAGACAGGTAGAATGGCAATCACCATATTCTCTAGTAACTTCTGAGCTGCTCTGGCTGTCAATGAAAAAAGACAAAACCAAAAAACAACCCTGCTTCGATCCAGAAAGCTTTCTTTGCGTTGGTGGTATAATGGTTAGCATAGCTGCCTTCCAGAAAGCTGTCTTTGAGTGCTGCCTCCTGCCACCTACCCACCCCACGATCTTATCACCAGTTTCATCACTACTCCATTATTTAACCTTTTCCTGGCCACCCCACCCCTCACCCCTCACCCAGGGAGGAATTTCAGCCTCCCAGCCCTCCAGGCACAGACTCTGGCGTCCTCAGTCAGAAGCCCTCCTGGTGCACTGAGGTCATGGTTCTTGGAACCAGCAGGGGGGCCTTCTACCTTTCATGGTACCTTAGAGGTGAACTCAGAAAGAGTGAGCATCTGCCTGGGCCTGAGAATGTGCATGTGGGTTTGCCTGTGACCAGTGAGAACATTCTGGGCATGTTGTTTTCCCCATGAAAACCTCCACAGACCCCCTGCCCAAGTCCCTTCAAACACGTCTTTTCTAGGAGAATGAGAAGCATAGCTGGTTATTTCTGTGTGCGTTAAGTCATTTGCAGGTTGATCAGCCCATGCCTCCCTATCTCCCTTTATCTCTCCCTCCATCTCTCCATCCATCAATCTATCCATCCATCCCTCTGCCATAGCTGAAAGCCAAGGCTCTCCCACCCAGTTCTCCTGCAAGGGTGCGGGGCATCTTTCCAGCCAGAAGTGAGGTGGATGACTCTGAAGCCTGGTTCTGGTCTTTGCTCTCCCCTTGCATTATTTCTTCCTCGGCTAAGGCTCCTCCGGCTTGCTGATTGTCCCTCCATCACTGATGTGTCTGGCAGTATCTCTACACTTCTGATCACTCTAATGTGCCAGGAATAGTGGGTGCAGCCAGTCCCTCTGCTTCAAGTCCTGATTCCTGTCCCCAGCCCTGGCAGACACACCCCTTGGCCGTCCCTTCTCTCTCCCAGTGGCACTGTCCCACTTCACCCTCTTGGAAGCGGCTTCCCCCTTCGATGGGCTCCGCACACAGCCTGGGAAGGGGGAGTGGTGACAAAGTCTTTGTCAAGGCCAAGTGCTCAGTGTCACCTCCTCTTGGAGGCCTTCCTTCACCACCCTAGCATCTGCCTGGTTATTTCCTTGATCGTCTCTATTCTGACCTGACATTTTCTCCCACATTTATCAACCTACTTGTTTTATTGTCTGTCTTCCTACCAGAACGTGAGCGCATAGCTACACTCGCCCCAGGAGGAAAATACAGGGCTTGGCACATAGCACCACTCAGCACTCGATAAATATCTATTGAGCGAGTGACTAAATGAGTGAATGAACCAGTAAGTTGAATGAACAGATGAAGAATACTGGAGGAGAAATGCAGTAACTGCCCAGTCCCTATGGCTCAGGGCGGGAGCTCTTGAGGCTGGGGTGTAGAACTGAGTTGGAGAACGGGGAGGCATGGACTGGAAGTTCTTTCTTTTAAAGGGGAGGACGGATTCGGAGCCACCCCCTTTGGTCTGAGCTCCCTCCACTCCATCCGGCGCTGCAGTCTCCACCTCCTACAGACAGTGGAGCTGGGGAGGGGAGCAGCCCTGCTTATCTGCTACTTGACTTCTCCTGACAGTGCCCCAAGTCTTGGCCCCCCATGTGGGTAAAACCGGGACCATACACACCTCAGCAAGTCATGTACTACCTTGGCTTGCACTTGCCACTTTGTAAATGCCAGGAGGCAGCAAAGATTGCTCGAAAGGTTGGGGCTGCTGAATAGACATTTTGGACATCTGCAGAGGGGCGGGAAGAGTCAGGATATGAAGGGGGAAGGCCAGGGATCTTACAAATCTTGGGCAGAAATGCTTCTGCTCTGCAGACCCGGGCACACAGACCTCACATTCCCAGCAGGACATAAATTAGCAACTGTGTTTTGGACAACTGTTAAAAGTCAGCTCTTGCACACAGATCTTAGCAGTCCTTGAAACGGCCCGGTGATGGTACTATTATCCTCATTTTACAATGATTAAAAATATATATATCGAAGCACAGAGAAGTGAAGCGACTGCTTACAGTCACACAGCAAAGCAGACGACTTGGGATTCGAATTCAAGTGACTTGATCTCAGAACCCACGCTCTTAACCACTGCGCGTTCTCTGACATCTCTGCGGCGACGCGGGTGGAAAAGTTCCCGAGTCCTCTCGGCCTACCGGGCGCTCAGAGAAGCTCCCCCTTTGCCAGTGCCGCGGGCATAGGGGCAAGGGGCTGGGGGCGCTCGCCAGCCTCGGCCGCACGCGCGGACCCTGGTCCTGTGGCGGAGGACCAGGCTATCGCCCCGAGGTCTGTGCCAGCGTTCGCCACCGGCGTCCAGCCTTCCAGCGTCTGCCCGATCTCCCAGGAATGCAGACACCTAGTCACCTTCCTGCATTCGGCTCCAGCCCCCGCGCAGCCCCCGGGACAGCCGCGCCTGCTGTGGGATGGAGCCCGGGAGGGAGGCACTCCCCACCAACATTCTCTGAAGACTCCAAGGCCACGCGGCGTGGGCGGGCGCACCCCCGGCAGTCCGCACCCTAGTGCGCTAGGCTGCCCGGGGCAAGAAGCGAGGGTCTCTTAGGCGTTTTGAGCCGAGGGAGGACCTCGCGAGGGGCCACCACGCTCCGAGAGCGCCGGGTCGCCTGCGCTTCCTCCTGGTCCACGGCCCCTATCTCTCACCCGGACCGGTACTCCCCGTTTAGGTGTTTAGCGTTCGCGGAGTCTGGCCCCTGGTCGGCTCCCTGGTGGCGCACGATAGGGGATTCAGCGCGGGGAGAGGCCCCAGAGGGACCTCCTCTTCCCCATTCTCCGCTTTCTAAGGCCGGGGAGCGAGGGTCCAAAAGGAGGTCTGCATTCAGGGACGTATCTTCATTCACATGGAAAAAACACTAACTCCCGAAATGCGGGTAAACGGGGCGTTCTCGTGGGTTCTAGACGCTTGCACAACTGTTCGGTAGGGAGGGTCAATGAAATACAAAGCTGGAGGGATGAAGGTTTTTAAAATGACCAGGCGCGACGCCCCGACCCGCAGGAACGCATCCCTCCACCGCCCTTCCCCGCCCCCACGTTGCGTTTCTGGGACCTGCCTTCCCAGTCGCCCTGGTACTTTTCAGCGTGGGACTGGGGCTCCTGTCTGAACGCGCGGTCCAGGCGCACGACAGAGCCTGGTTCCCTGCTCCCCACTTATCCGCAGGGGCAGAGCAAAGAGCTCAGGGCAGGGAGAGAGAACTGAGAGGGCCACAGCTGGCGAAACTGGAGTCTGGCGAACCCCCCAGGAAAACCCGACTTGGCTGGAAAGCTCGTGAGGGGAGGCCTGGACATCGCCGGGGTGACAGCCTTAATCCTGGATCCGGAGAGGAAGTTGGAACCGGAAGTCCTCCTACGGGGGTCCTTGCACCCCTTGCATATCGGTTACAGCCCAGGAGAACACAGATCATTCACCTCCGCAGATAATTCCCAAACGTCATTAGCCAAAACCCCAGCCAGGTGTTGGGACTGGAGCCCCGTGTCCCCTCTTTGTCTTCTCCTCTGTCCCTTCTCTCCTGGAAGCCATTCCTCTAGGGTTTCAAAAAGATGGGCCGTGGGGAGGTGGAGGCCAGAACACACCAGCTCGGTTATACAGGAGTCCTGTGGCGCCTTGTGGGCAGAAATGAGGTCTTATTTCCTGGGGGTGCTTGCTGGGTGGAGAGGATCTGCCCTTGCCCGCTCAGCCTTAGTTCTAGGGAAGTATATTTCGAAACTTTCTACCCATTTCCCCGCTGGGGAGATGGAGGCTTCAGTGATGGAGGGAAGGGAGTGTGGATGGCCAGAGGGGCCTCTGTGCCGTGGGCGCTGGGACTGTTGAGCTGACAGCCCACAGGTCTCTTACTGTAAGGGGTGGTCTTCCCAATCTACCGCTCAGATAACTGAGCTGGAGCCAGGGAGGGGGAGAGGTGAATGGGACAGGCTAGGCTTCGGATTCTCCCTCTCTCTCTCTGGGATCCTTGGGGTGAGCCCTGGGGGGCCCTTTCCCTCCGCCCTCCCTTCTCCACTCCGCTCCTGCCCACCAATCCCTGGAGCCTGCTGGCACCACACCCTCTCAGTGCCCTGACCACACTCTGCTGCCATCACTGGGAAGGGGCGGGGAGCACGGCCCCTAATTCCCTTTTCTCCTCTCCCACAACCCCAGAGTCCTTCTCCTCTAAGGTTTCGTTTGTCCCTTTGTCCCCTCCCTCAGCCCCAAGAATTCGTGGGCAGCCAGCAGCAGTTGTGATGACTCTAATTCCTGCAGTGCCCCCAGCGCTGGTCTCATGGATGGTGGGAGGGGCTACTGGACTGGAGGACAGAGCTGGGCTCAGGAGCCGTCTGTGGCAGGCCTCTGGGGCTGGGAAGAAAGTGGGGGAGGGTGGTTCAGGGAGGAGGCAGAATTAGTGATTCCATTAGTGGTCAAGAGGCCAGCTGTAGATTCAAGTTTGAATCCCATTTCTGCCACTTTTTCGCTGTGTAACACAGGCTATGTGACTTCGCTCATGGGCCTCAGTTTCCTCTCCTGTAAAGTGGGGAGATTAGTAGCACCTATTTCATTGAACAGCTGCCAAGATGAAATAAGATCATGCTCACTTAAGGAGTTTTCTAGTATCAGCAATGGTAATCTCCTTTCTGTCTGGAACACTCTGCTCTTTTAAACTTCACAGCCCAGACTTAAGGAACCAGAAATGACCAGTTGGAGTTCCTGCCCTTCAACCATCGTGACGGCCGGTCATATTTATCTTTCAGACCACAGCTCCTCCCTGGTCAGGGTCTTTTAAAGCACCAGGAGTGAAAAGGCCAAAGGATTTTTCAGGCTCTGCGGTCCAGCCATTCCTGATAGTTGGTGCACATAAGATGGAGGCGGTGCGTTGTGTTTTGCGGAGGGGTAGCTGCGCCCAGGCTCAGCCCCACCTCAGCGCTTTCAGCAGCAGCGCCTTCACCTCTCTTGCTGCTGCTGCTGCTGCAAAGTCGCTTCAGTCGTGTCCGACTCTGTGCGACCCCATAGACGGAGCCCACCAGGCTCCCCCGTCCCTGGGATTCTCCAGGCAAGAACAATGGAGCGGGTTGCCATTTCCTTCTCCAATGCATGAAAGTGAAAAGTGAAAGTGAAGTCGCTCAGTCGTTTCTGACTCTTAGCGACCCCATGGACTGTAGCCTACCAGGCTCCTCCATCCATGGGATTTTCCAGGCAAGAGTACTGGAGTGGGGTGCCATTGCCTTCTCTTCCCTTGCTTCTCTGTAAACTCATGACTGTCCTGTGGTGGAGGGTTTATGTCATCGCTTTACAGGCAGGGAAATGGACGCCCCTTGCCTACAGCACACTTTGAGCAAGAGGTCAGGATGACCCTCAAATACGGGGCTCCTGGCTCCCAGGCCTGGTATGTTTGTCCCAGCGTCCAGAGCGCGCAGGGGCCTCAGAGACAGGGCCCCGGGGTCTGGCCACAGCGCCTCCTGCCTGTTCCTCCTCCCCCCACCGCCTGCCTCCAGGCGGTGAGGTCTGGGCCCCAGCACCTGTCGAAGGAGCCAGCCGGAGCGCACCAGCTGATCCGGGTAATCCGGGGCTTTGTGATTGGCAGGGAGGAGCCCTGGAGGCGGGAGGGTGGGGAGGAGGGGAGGGTGAAGGAGAATGCGGGAGACAAGCACTTGTTGAGCAACCCTGGATGCCCGAGAGGAAAGGAGAGACTGATAACCAAGGGCGCTTGACTCAGTGCCTGGCACATAGTAGGTCCTTAGTAAATGATGATGGTTATTCTATTTCTATCGCCTCCTGGTCTTACTAGATGTCTGCCAACTTACCTAAACCCCTCCATCTGAGGATGTCATGCCGTAACTTTCACCCTCTCTCACCTACCCCACCAGGGGTCCTTCCCTCCTTGGGACCAGTGGCCGCACTCCCCGCTTGCCTGGAGCCCGGTCCAGAGCGCACAGCTGCGGCCAGGCTGTGAACACTTCTGGAGTCAACCTCTCCGCCCAGAGCCCAGGGGTGGGGGGTAGGGGTGGAGGTGGGAGTGGGGTCGGGGTGGGGTGGGGGTGGGGGTGGGGGTGGGGTGGGGGTGGGGAGAGCGGCCTTGACCGAGGAGCGAAGGACGGAAAAGCAGTGCAGCCTTAAGTCTTCAGGGACGCTATGGCGAGTGCTGGCAGGTCGCCCCAGGCCGGAGCGAATTGACTTGGAAAACCAAAAAAAGGCAACTGATAAAAGAAACAACCAAATCTACTCCCCCCTCCAGGCTTGAGCAGCCGCCAGGGGCCAGAGGCGAGGCCCCAGGAACCCGCCCGCGGACATCCTTAGGAGGTGGCGTTTTTGCTGCATTTATTCGGTGTCAATTCAGGGCCCCTCGCACCTCTGCTGATCCGCGCAACATCCCTCCCGCCATAGCCCTCACCCAGGGGCTGCGAGGCTGAAGGGGACACGGCCGAACACCCAGGGAAAGGGCAACCCGGCCGGAGTCGGCGGTGGAACGAACTTTGACTGGAGAGCCGGGCCCTGCGTTCTCAGGCCTCCGCGCCTTTACGCGCTGGGGGCTTGGACACCCAGGTTCTTGCCTCAGCCTCTTCTCCCCAGATGCCTTGCCATCCTCGGGAGCGCGGAAACGCCTAGCTGCTTTCTCCAAGTTGAATTCGTTTCCAGGTCGTAGTGGAATTTTTCAACGGGTAGTTGAGAACGGTCAGCTTCTGGAGGCAGGCATCTGGGCGCTAGCCCTGATCCGGGCTGGTGCAAGCTTGGGCGATCCATTCTCCTCCCTGTGCTTCAGTGTGCTTATCTGTGAAATGGCAGTGACTCTTCTCATCTCCTGGGAAAGCTGTGGGGAGCAGAGATCACCTGGGTAGGCGCTCCCTTAACTCCAGTTGTTAATCTTTTGGGGGATAGTTGCAGATTTTGGGGGACTTGGAGGAACACTCAGTTCTTGTGGCCACCCGACCTCCTGTCCAGTTCAGATCACCCCTCGCCAGGATTCCAGGATTCTGGGATTCCTGAGTGCTTCACCCGGGACCATGTGACTGGCTCTTTGATGGCCCATAGAGTCCTTTCTTGGTGGGTCTTCTTTAAAAAAAATTTCACTGGTCTTGCCCTCACCCTTGCCAAGCTAACTGGACTCACTTTCAGTTTCTTGGGGATGAAGGTAGCAGACAAAATGAGCATTGCCAAATAGCAATCGATGCATTTTTTTCTTTTCCTGTCTTAAGGTGAAATCCACATAACTTAAAATTAACCATTTAAGGCTTCCCTGGTGGCTCAGACAATAAAAGAATATGCCTGCAATGCAAGAGACCCAAATTCAATCCCTGGGTTGGGAAGATCCCCTGGAGAAGAGAGTAGCTATGCGCTCTAGTGATCTTGTCTGGAGAATCCCATAGATAGAGGAGCCTGGCAGGTCCATGAGGTCACACAGTCAGACACGACTGAGCGACTAACACATAACCATCTAAAAGTGAGCGATTCAGTGGCATTTAGCACATTTGCAGTGTTGTACAACCACTGTCTCTGTCTAGCTCCAAAACATTTCCATCACCCCAAAAGGACCTATTTTTCTTTTTCAACACTTTCTCCAGAACTGAGCTGTGTGCTGGCGGAGAGCGAGAGGTCAGCACTTCATGCCCTTTCAACTTATCTTTTCAATGCCTTTAACAGGAGCTCTGTTTACAAATGACTTGCAAAGTTGAGCTCAGGAAACCAGGGAGCCCCGGAGATGGGAGTAGGGTGTTTATTCAGAATCCATGGGGGGACCAGTGTGTGTCTGAGAGTGTGGGCTGGGCCCAGGGAATTATTGGACAGGGAGCTGGAGAACCAGGTCCAGAGAGAGGGTCTTTAATGGCCCTGCCCATCTAAAAGCTATAGATAAAATTCTCATCCTGCAGGAGTGAGGACTCTATTTCACAGACATTTTAAATCACAGGCTCTCAGTCTCTTTAGGAAAGCTACTTCTTTGATCATCCGATGAAAGCTGAGGACCCTCTTCTTGGACAGATGCAGCGAAATGCTGCCTTAGTTTCCAAGGGTTTGTAACAAATGACTGCACACTTGGTGGTTTGCAAGAACAGACATTTATTCTGTCTCAGCTCTGGAGGCCAGAAGTCTGAAATCAAGGCGTTCCGGGGCCAAGTTCATAGGAGGGGACTTGCTTGTGATTCCCAGCTTCTGGTGGCTCCAGGCTTTCCCCTTGGCTTCACTTTTCCCATCACTACCTTCATCTTCATGAACTTCTGTCTTCTGCTCTCCCGCCTCTTATAAAGACGCTCATCATCAGAATTAGAGACTACCTGCTGGAGAGCCCAAGATCAGGTCTTCTTGAGGTCCTTTACTTAATTAAACTGTAAATATCCTTTCTGTAGGGCTTCCCAGGTGGTTCAGTGGTAAAGAGCCCTCCTGCCAATGCAAGAGACACAGGGGACCCGGCTTTGATGCCTGGGTCAGGAAGATCCCCTGGAGAAGGAAATGGCAACCCACTCCAGTATTCTTGCCTGGAGAGTCCCATGGCAGGCTAAAGAGTCAAACATGACTGTGTGACTGAGCACACATCTTTTCTGTAAATAAGCTCGGTCTCACAGGTACTGTGGAGAAGGCAGTGGCACCCCACTCCAGTACTCTTGCCTGGAAAACCCCATGGACGGAGGAGCCTGGTGGGCTGCAGTCCATGGGGTCGCTAAGAGTCAGACACGACTGAGCAACTTCACTTTCACTTTTCACTTTCAGGCATTGGAGAAGGAAATGGCAACCCACTCCAGTGTTCTTGCCTGGAGAATCCCAGGGACGGGGGAGCCTGGTGGGCTGCCGTCTATGGGGTCGCACAGAGTCGGACACAACTGAGGCGACTTGGCAGCAGCAGCAGCACGGGTACTGTGGCCACTGTCTTGGGGGACTACCTTTTAACCTCAGTACAGGTGCATACAGCCAGCTTCATACTCAACCTCAGGGGCTCTCAGGCTCCTGTCAAGTCAGAAATGTCTGATTGAATGTCACAAAGCGAAGTGAAGTCGCTCAGTCGTGTCCGATTCTTTGCGACCCCATGGACTGTAGCCTACTACACTCCTCCGTCCATGGGATTTTCCAGGCAAGAGTACTGGAGTGGGGTGCCATTTCCTTCTCCAGGGGATCTTCCTGACCCAGGGACTGAACCCAGGTCTCCCGCCCTGTAGGCAGGCGCTTTACTGTCTAGCCACCAGGCAAGTCCAGGAACGTTCCAAAGGAATCCTTAACTGCCACCTTCAGAAAGGTTGGAGAGAGTAGAAACCACCCTTCTCTTTAAGGAAGGACACTCCCACTTGCGGTTAAAAGGAGAAAATGAACCCACCATCCTGCCTCCGTGATACCATCTGCCCTCTTGAGGAAGGACATTCCAGAACATTCTAGAGGCAGAAACCAGTTGCCTTTTTACAAAGAAGCCCTTGAAAAATGCAAGCATCAGCCAGAATCTCAATTTGTGAAAATGGACCGACAGGAAATTTCTTCACCCTGTCAGACAAACTTCATAAAGGCTCTGTAGGGGCCCTACCGCTCCGAGAAGCCTTTTAAGAAAATTGCAACTTTTAGTCAGACCCTGAGGGAAGTCTCACAAAGGTCTTCACACCCCTTTGGCTCCTCTTTGTGGGGTGGTGAGGGAAGAGCAAGGGTTTTTTTTCCAGGGGAGGAGAGAGGTGAGGGATCAGGGCTGGGGAGAGGCTGCTCCGAGGCAGCGAACAGGATGGCTCCACAGATAGAGGTGACAGTTTCCTCAACTGAGTCCCCGGGTCGCCACCTGTGTCCTTCCTGCAGATTGGATTTATAGAGTGTAACATTTTAATAAAAAACACACACACCTTCCCATTTTGGTGCATTAAGAGATTTCTAACAAAACACTGTAATGTTGCTATAAATTTTTCTCCCAGCACCCTCACAAGTAATAACTCAGCCCCGGAATTTTGCATTTAATGTTTATTTTGATGGCTACATTCCAGTCAGAGTGGGGGCTCAGGGTGGGGAGGGAGAAAGCAAAAAAAAAAAAAAAAGGCTCCTCTTTCCTAGCCATTAACTGTGTGTTTTTAATTAAAAAAAAAAAAAGTCCCCACAAATTGGGGAGCCAACACTTGGAAAGGAAGGAGGGAAATCATGACACCCTATGAGGAAGCGCCAGTGGCCTCAGCTCTAGGAAGTTGACAGGGTGAGGCCCTGGCCGGGTCCTGCCAAGGTGGGTCTCCAGAGGGTTTCTGGAATGTCTCCTTTGCCCATGCCATGCATTCAGCCTGAGATGCCTTTTTCTCTTCCCTCAGAGCTTCTGAGCCTCAGAAGTCTCATCTTCTGGAATTTTCCCCACATCCTTTCTCCACGAGAGTTATGGGCCCTTCCCCTGAACAGTATTCATTCTATTCACTCAACACTTGTAGTGGAGTCTGTGGCTGGAACGGGCTCAGATGAAAGCGTATTGAGTGAATGAACAAGTGAACTGAGTAGGTTGGAGAATTCTATTTTATTCCATCTGAATTGCTTCCGCGAAGGCAGCTATTTTGGAATGGTTAATGATTTTCTCCCTAAAAAAGAATCTAAATAGTTCAAAATCATGTGGAGATCAGATCACAACCCCTTTTCCTTCAAAAGTGCTATATTTTAGTTGTCTTACCCCCCAGCGTCAGAAGGGAAGCTTCTAGTTTATTTTGCCTCCAGGTAGAAACAAAAGATGGGATGCTGGTCCAGACTGTCACAGATGGGTGGAGACCACTTCCTGGAGGCTGAGGCTGAAGAGTCCCACTGCCTGATAGCTGATTAATGCTCATCTTCCCTGTGCCTTGGCTGTGGGGCTGATACCCTTCTCACAACACCCTCTCCTTCTAAGAACATCACATTCCCCCAGCATGTCTTCCCATGGGGCCACTGATCAAAGCCTGGGTTCTGGGGTTGCCCTGTTCCCGAGGCAGGGGATAACACTCAAATTGTCGGTGGGGATAATGAATAGAGAAAAATGCTTGTAAACTATGGAGTGCCTGGAACACAGAGGGTGGCCCCTAACAGCGTATGTCTCAGTGACTGTGAGGCACGTAAGTGGGGGGATCAGACCCAAAAGTCAGATGATTTGCGCTTATTGGTGTAAGACCTCAGTTTTCTCATCTGTAAGCTGGGGACAACTTCAGCAGTTGGATCCTGGGAGGTGGGAGAAGGGGAGGATTATTTGAGAAAGTTGTTCATGGCATGTGCCTGACTCACTGTTCAGGTTGGGAGGGGACCTGGCCCTACCCCTGCCACTCACTGACCTATGGGCACCGTCAGCTGGCTGGGTTGGAGCCCCTCGCTTTCCTTACCTCCACCGCACAGCCTTCCCCAGAAAGGAAGGACAGCCTGTTCCAAGCTGCTTTACTTTGCCTTCTCCATGGCGAAAAACTGTTTTTTCATGAAGGGTTTCAAATCCTGCCTCTTCCACTTATTTGCTGGTTGACCTCGGATCAATTGCTTAACCTCTCTGGGCCTCTTATTTGCTTATCTGATAAATGAGGATGATAATGCTGGCCTTGGTGCATTGCCCTGAGGATTGAAGACGATGAGGAAGCCTGGTACACAGCAGGCACTTGATAAATGTTCTCCCTTTCCCTAAGGAGATGAGAAGCAGATACTGGATGTGATGCTCCGGGTACCTGTCCTAGGACCTACGCACAAACAGTGCCTACTAACTGCTCTGGAGGTATGGACCGGCAGGAAGCTGCATTGCCCATAGTGGGGAGCTCTCAGGAAGACCCCCTCACTCATCCTGGCTCTGTGAGGACACCATACATTCTTCCCTTTTACAAACTCTCAGCCTGGCCCATTGCATTTTAAAGCTGAATAAATAGTTCCAGGGCAAAGCCAGGGATCAGGGCTGCTCTTGGCTCTTTCCAAAGTATTTCTGAGCCTTTCAGCAGGATCCGAGTCCCCACCCTGCAACCCCTCTAACTTTAATGGGTGCTGATCACTTTACACCCTGTGAAACCCTCAGCAAATGGTCCTGATCTCTGATGTGCCGTTCAGGCTGGCAGCAGGGCGCTGGCACTCAGACTCTGCCTGAGGAAATGAAAGCCTGATGGGGCTGGAGGGGGAGGTGGCGAAGGAGCTTCCAGGCCATCATGGCAGCTGGAGGAAGTTTTCCCCTAGCTGAGCCATCCTGCACCCTGCCATCTCTCCCTTCTCAAACACGGCAGCCAGGCCTGCTCCGTCTGGGGCCTCACAAAGGCCCTTCCTGAGCAAGCTGTGTAGATGTCTACCCTACAGAAGTAATAATCGACAGGACCATTTATCAAGCGCCTATTATGGGTCAGACCCAATTCTCGACTTATCCCATGAATACCCTCTTCTGCGGCCCCCTGGCCACCCCGCCAGTCAAAATTAGCTCCCTCTTCGGGGACTCACTGTCCCTCACCTGCTTTAATTCTTCAGAACATTTGTCACTAGCTGTAATGATCTGGTTCATTTATCTTTTTCCTTTGTCTACTATACATCTCTCCTATTACAATGACGGGAACCTTGTCTGTCTGTTCATACACCATGGCCCGGAGAAGCGCTCAGTGCAGAATAGGTGTTCGGAAAATATTTTATTTTTCATCTGAATGAATCTTCATTCATCTTCAGAGTGATCTTATGGGAGGGGACTATGATTATCCCCATGTTCCAGATAGGAAAACTGAGGCAGAGAAGGGGCCAGGAGTTTTGACAAAGGGCACACAGGAAGGGCAGAGCTGGGATTCTGACCCCGGAATGTTTCACTGAAATCTGTGCTGTTCTGCCCCACACAACCTAACCCCACCCACCTGGCTTCCTATAGAGTGAGTGCTCTGTTGGAAATAGAAGATCTTGTCAGAAATGGAAACTTGAGGCCCCTGTGTCTGAATAGATACTTCCCGAATATTTATACTCATGATCCTACAATATTTTATTTTCTGTAGTTTTCACAGAAACCCATTACATTGTTATCTTTCTATACCATTTTATAATGAAGAAGTCAAAACTCAGAGAGGTTGTGTGCTTGCCTAAAGACACACAGCGAGGAAGTGGCTGAGTGGCCTTGGGTCTGGACTGGGATGGAAAGGCTGTGCTCATCTCACTTCTCAGATGCATGGCCTCCTGGGGAATCCGAGTGACCCCTCTGGACTCACACAGTCGGGAAGTGACAAAGCAGATACAGGGCCAGGTCTTGTGATGCTCTGCCCAAATCTCCCCTATTTCAGTATTGCAGCCTGGAAACCAGGCACACAGAAGGAAGGCATGAGGGTCCTGACCGAGGGCATGATGTGGTTGCCTTGAGGGCTGGGAATTGGCAAGGAAACTCACAAGGTCATCTGCATGTGTGTGTGTGTGTAAAACACAAAGATCTGACCCTGCCCTACCCTACTGCGTGGATCAGTGACTGTGGAGGGAAGACAAGGGGCAGAGAAGCTGGACAAACTAGCCAGGTTTATATGGGAAAACCTGCAGAGACATAGGAAGTAGGAGAACATCGAGAAAGGGTGAAGCTGCAGCCTATGGAGGAGAGAGGGAGGTTTGGGGGGTCTGGAGTCAAAGAAGGGAGGCTTCGGAGGAAGCTGCCAGGTCTAGGAGTTGGGGGAGCAGAGGGGGAGAGAGAGTCCTCAAGGTATTTTTCCACCTGATACCTTGGGAATATGATCTTCCTTTTCTGGTGAGTCTGCCATCAACATTTTAATAGAATTTTAAGTTACCTGTGGATGCTGGCTGACATTTTGTGGATTGAGACTCCGTGTCGAGAGAGAGGCATGAGCCAGCCTCGTTTGCGAGGGTTCATGTGTCTATGGGGTTCTCTACATGTGTGCACACGTCTGCACATGTATGTATTCACGTGGGTGGGGGCGTTTGCTCTAACTGAAGGCCTGTGTGCATGTGTACGTGTGTGCCTGGGGTACCGATGGCCTGTCCATCCCCCCTGCCCTGCCCCAGATTGTGAACACAGCCCCTACCCAGGAGTGGAGTCAGATGACTGGTGTGGGGAGAGGGGGGTTGGAGGGTCTGAATTGGGAGGAGTGCCCCACCTCCATTGTGGGAAAGCTGGCGTTTGTGGGGGCTAAAACAGGGTGTAGGGGGATGGGGATGGGCTTGCAGGGGCACAAGACACAGAATTCCTCCAGGGGGATTTAGCAGAGACAGGGGAAGAGAGCAGAGAGGGAGGGGCCCAGGCAAGGGGGGGGGTGGTCCTTGGCGGGGGTGGGGGGGAGTGGGGACACTCTAGAGGCGGTGAGGAACATCCAGCAAGACTGTCCCCATCCCTGCCTTTCCCTGCCAGTGATGCTGGGGCCTCTGTGAACCGATGGCCACGTGCAGGGGCTCAGCAGCCAAGGAACCACGCACAGGGGGAGCTTTTGAACTTAGACCCGAGAAACCGGGTTCTCAGCCTAGCTCAGCTCATCCCAACAGGCTGTGCAACCTGGGCAGATCACCTGGGCTCTCTCATCCCAGCTTCCTCACTGTGGCGCCACCTGGGGGCTGGAGGCCTGCATGGGCGGGTGGGTGGGACGGGGCTGGGTGGGCTCTGGAGTGCCGGTGTGTGAGGCCTGGGTTTCTTACTGGGGTCGCCAGTTTTGGCCCTGCCCTAGGCTCCCAAGAATTTCTGGACCTGGTGTTCAGCAAGCAGGGTACCCATTGGGTTGTCTCCAAATAAATGTTCTCAGCCTTCATTTTGTTGTATTTAATCTTCTTGAATGTGACCAAATCAGTCTGTTTTAGGAGGCGGGGGCCCTCGTGCAGGTCCACCTGCCCCCGTGATCACCCTCCCCCGTGCCAGGGGGGTGACTGATGACTACTCCCTGCCCTTTTTGGTGTTAACTTTAAAAGGTGTTAACTGCCCTTGGTATCCCTTCAGACCCAGCTCTCGCCTCTCCAGGAGGGATCACCTGCCTGGGTGATCGCTGAATACACAGAAGCAGCCTTGGCAGTAGGCATGAGTGTTGCCACTGACTGGCCAGGGAACCCAGATTCTTGACCCTCGGCGAGTAAGCACTGGAGCCAGCAGGCCGGACTCAAGGCCTTTTGTCTCCTAGCCCGGTTTGGCCACAGACTGTAATACTATGTTGATGACGAACTTATTTGTCAACCACTTTCCTCTTTGCAAGTATCAGTCATCCCCCACATCGCTGAATATGTTTGTTAATACTTGGTTTTTCTGGCCGTGCCGACGGACACACACTGTTCTGAAACCTGTCGTGTGATGGCTACACCTGAGACAAGCCTTGAACAAATGGTTTCTATGACTGCTGCCTTGCAGTTGTGTGTATAATGGTACCCTCCTTGCCCTGATCCCTTTCTATTTTTTCTACGCTGTTCCCTCCCCTCTCTGATCACACTTCTCCTTGAGCCTCCCTCTCCCCCACATTCCCTCTGCACCCTCTTGCAACCTGGTCTGCCCCCGTCCTCTCTCTCTCCCCCAGCCCCGTCTCTGGAGCCAGAGCCTTGGCCAGGATGAAAGCCACTGGCCAGGCCCATAAATCAGCCGGCCTGTGCCCCTTAACCTTCCCCATTAACCTCTCACACGGGCAGGCATTAGGTGTTACACTTGGCTCCCGTAAATTACTTGCCAATGAATTTATGAGTGCTCACCCCTCAGAGGCCTGCTTCCTCATCCTCCCCCACTTTCCCTCAGGGTTTCCAGACATCGAGCCCCAGCCTGGCAGTCAGTGCCTGGTTCCGGCCCGCGACTCCCTGAGTGATGCTCTGCACCTGATCCCCCCCGTTTCACACAAGGACTAGAAGATCGAAGAGGGGAATGGGAGGGGCGGGTGTGCGTGACAGTCACCCCTTAGCTCCGCTATCTAGAATCCCCTTCCCCGGAGGCCACCCCCTGGAGCTTCCACACGTTTACCTTGGAAGGTGAGAGGACCCTGAATAAGAATCCTTACCACTGTTTATTGTGTTTCTGCCACGTGTTTCTACCACGTGCCAGATGATCATGCTCATTGTTTCTAATTCTTTGAACAATTCTTCGGAGGTATGAATTGTTATCCCGTTTTACAGATGAGGAATCAGAGGTGCAGGCAAGTGATGTGACTTGGGCAGGACCGGGCACCACTGGTGCTGAGAGTTAGTGGATTTCATTGTATCCTGCGTGCCTGCTCAGTCGCTCATTGTGTCTGACTCTGCGGTTCCTTGGACTATAGCCCACCAGGCTTCTCAGTCCATGGGCTCTCCCAGGCAAGGTTACTAGAGTAGGTGGCCATTGCCTTCTCCAGGGAAACTTCCTGACCCAGGGGTCGAACCCAGGTCTCCTGTATTCGCAGGCAGATTCTCCTACCAACTGAGCTCCTACTCTATACAAATCCAAATCTGCAAAAACAAGGCCACGTATGGAAACCGTGATAAGCCCGTGACCCAGAATCTCTCTGCCTCACTCCCTCATCTTGCTGCATGTCGGTTTACAAGGAAAAATAGTAGTGACGATGTTCATGACGAGAATGGCTGACCCCCGTGGATGTTTACTAAGCACCTGTTATTATGCCAAGCGATTTATGTGCAGAAACTTGCTTAATTATCATCCCTGTGTAAGGTTGATGCTATAGTTATGCCTGTTTTACAGAAGAGGACATAGGCAAAGAGAGGTCAGTTAATTTGTTGACGGTCACCCAGTGAGGAAGGGCCGGGTCCAGCGGTCGGACCCCAAGAGTCAGCCTGCAGAACGCCCAACACTTCACCATGAGTAGTGACACTAATGACAAATGTGATGCCGCCACAGATAGAGCGACAGTTGCGTAGGCGCCCCAGGGGCCCAGTGCTGTTAGCCCCCCGTCCCTGCGGGGAGCCCCTGGAGAGTTCTCCGTGGGTGACCCAGGGGCGCATCTCACCTGGTTTTCCTTCTTCCGCTTTTCCCAGGTGACAGCAGGGGCGGAGCTACAAACTTTCCCCAGATGAGCCCAGGACCTCTCTGGGTGCCTGTCCCTGGCTGCTGCTCCAGCTCTGATCCCTGATCCCCAAAGCTACGGGGTCTCCACCTCAGCTTCCTGAGTGTGATCCTGGGGAGAGGGGAGCACATGTCTGGGATGGCAGGGAGCAGCTGGAGGGGGATGAGGAGGGATGCGAGGAGAGCACGCTGTGTTCCGGGGACCTGCAGGGACAGCAGACCGAAGCTGGACGGCAGGACTCCAGGAGGATGTTTCTGGGCCAGCTGTCACCAAGGGCCCTCCCCTCCCTGTCCCCACTCCCGAACTTCGGCCCACGTGAATGCCTCCTGTGCAATTCACCAAGGGCCCTCCTCTCCCTGTCCCCCCCGTGAACTTCGGCCCATGTGAATGCCTCCTGTGCAGTTCAGTCACCACTGCAAAGGAGGGGCAGACAGCTGCTTGTGTTCCTCTGGGTTGTGTGTGACCCTGACTTAGAGGGAAAAGGAAAGGTCAGCCAGAGGGTGCTGCCACAAAGGCAGGACGCGGGCCCTGTTATACTGGGAGGGCAGGAAAGCAAGAGCCATACAGACCTGGCTCAAGTCCCAGGGGAACAGGGCTGAATAGGGTCCCCTCCCAATTCACGCCCACCTGGAACTTGTGGATGTGATTTTGTTCAGACAAAGGTGTAACTGCAGGTGCCGTGAGTTAAGATGAGATCAACCTGGATTAGGGCGGGCCTGGCATCCTTGTAAGAGGTGGGAATCTAGACACAGACACGCAGGGGCGAAGGCCCTGTGAGATGGAGGCAGAGATGGAGTGTCAGATCCACAAGCCAAAGAATCTCAGCGGTTGCCAGCGCTCCCCAGGAGTGGCAAGAGGCAAAGAAGGATCCTTTCCTTAGAAGAGAGTATGGCCCTGCTGACATCTTGAGTTTGGACTCCTGGCCCCCAGAACTGGACGAGAGTAAGCTTCTGTTGTTTCAAGCCACTCAGCGTGTGGTACTTTGTTATGGCTTCTTGTTAAGAAAGCTGACAAGCGAGCTCCAATCACTTATGAGCAGGATGGCCTGGCATCAGTCACTGGTCTCTCCAGGCCTTGCTGAGCATCCTTGTAGTGAGCGTGACACTAGTTCAGAGGGTGCTGTGAGGATGGGATGGAATGATGCCTCCAAGGCTAAAGCGGTTCAGTAAAGACAGTGGATTTGGCTCTGGGATTCCTGGGTCAGGCAGATCCGCTGGAGAAGGGATAGGCCGCCCACTCCAGTATTCTTGGGCTTCCCTTGTGGCTCAGCTGGTAAAGAATCCGCCTGCAATGCAGGAGACCTGGGTTCGATCCCTGGGTTGGGAAGACCCCCTTGAAAAGGGAAAGTCTACCCACTCCCGTGTTCTGGCCTGGAGAAATTCCATGGACTGTATAGTCCATGCGATCACAAAGAGTCAGACAAAACTGAGTGACTTTCACTGTCATGTCTAAATACAGCGATTCTTCAGAGCTGGGCTTCCTAGTTCCTTCTGGAAGGACTGAGAGCCCCGTGTTATTTTTTTATGGTTAATTTTGGAAATTCCAAGTTAACAGTTAGGGTACAAGGTGATCACATTTATGTAATCTTTATCAGAAGTCTCACAAGTTGTATATTCAACATTTGAAGAAAAGCAACTCTAGTTTTTACTCTGTACATCCAGATTACATGCTTGGACCAACTGCACGAACAGTTAGTTTATACCAGATGCCAGCTGACTGCCTGATGCCAACTGGAAATAAAGTTATGTGCGTATGCGCACTCATATAAACTGATCGCTAACCTTGTATACAAAACCATATGTGTCTATCTCCCTATGCATATTGGATGCTTACATATTCATAACAGATGCGTACATATATCTGCTCAAGAAATCCATCCAGCAAATATTTATTCAGTGTTCACCTTGTGCAGGGTGTGTGCATACATGTGGGTGTGCAGATAGAGAGGAATACGTGTTCATACATAAATAATGTATACACGTAGCTGATTAGACCAGAAGCCAACCAAATATCTAGATGCCAGTGTAGGAGCACGGCTGTTGGAAAGCCATATACTTCAAATTCCCTGGCTGGGAACAGGCCGGAGCCTGGAGGTGAGCTCCAGCCCCCAAATGAGAGAGGGGTCAGCACAGGGCAGACAGCTGGGGCGGGAGGAAGGCCTTGGGCCCCCTCTAATGCCATCGGGGTGAGGCTTGGGGCTCCCAGCCCCTTCTGGTCAGTTGTCCCCAAGCTGTCACTCTCTCCGTCTTTGTGGGGACTTGGAACGGAAACCCATTTTGAAAAGAGTAGCATCTAGGGGCACGGCGACCTGTTCCTGCCTTCTCCCACTCTGAGCATCCTCAGAGTGGGATGTATCCTCTCTGGATACAGGGGCGCTGGATGCTTTGCTGGCCCCAGCACCACTTTGGAGACCTGCTGTGTGCTTCTCAATGCCACCCCCTCCCTGATGGCACTTCTCTCCGTGAAGGGGCCAGGCCGGGGAAGGGCTGCTCTGCTGTCACGCTTCCTTTCGTAACTGAGTGATACAATCTCCCCCTGCCCCACCTGCTGGACTCCAAGGGTGCTGTTGGGACGTGGCTGCTCTTCCTCCACAGCCCAGCCCAGAGTCTGCTTCCTAGGAGGCCCTTCATAAAATCTGGGGCACTCAGGGGTTTAGCCAGGTGAAGGGGTGTGTCCAGGGCCGCCAGGCAGTGGAGGGAGGCTTATGCAAACACGCCCTGACTCAGCAGACTCCCTGCTCCAGAAATGCTGCAGCTCACCACCCGCCTTGGACCAGGACCTCCCTGTGCCACCAACCTTGTCTGACCCTGCCAACCGGAGAGGGGAATGCCTGGGGTGGCCCTTGTATGGCACTTTCATATCTGAATTTCCAGTAACCAGCATGCCAACCTGCATACAGTAGGCAATCAGCTGGTGTTTGCTGAAAGAATTAATGACTTCAAGGCCTGGGTATAGAGCTCTGGGCCCTCGGGACTGTGAGGGCTCAGAGGAGCAGTGTTTTTGCCCTGGTAGACGGCGAATTCTCTGCTAAGACCCTAAAGCCAATGTGGCGTCTTAGGGGAGAGGTGGGTGGGCAGTCAGCATGGGGCAGGAATTGGCTGCTGGGTTAACAGAAAATGAACGAGATTTGCCTGTGTCAGAGGGGCTCTGGTCAAGGACACTTCCTGTAATAAGTAAACATTCCTGAAAGGGTGAGCACTTAAACACAGTAAGTGATGCTAAATGGAGGAGAGCAGTTCAAGGAGGGAGATTCTTTCCAGGTGAGGCTTGGAAGGGGAGGGAAGGAAACGATCTTTCTTTAAGCTCCTGTGAAGACTGATGCTAGAGACTGCACACATGTTCTTCCTGGAAAAGCAGGTCACTGGAACGATCTCTGTTTAACAGATGAGGACACTGAGGTTCAGAGAGGTAAAGCACCTCACTCAAGGTCACACAGCCAGGATGTGGCAACATCGGTCCGACTCAACTCCTGTACTGGTCTGGCTGCTGAATCTAGGTAATAGCTATATATTGCCTGCTTGACCTTCCCTTTTTGTTCTTTTTCTGTGAGGATTTAGTTATTCTCTAGAGCAAAAAGAATATGTTTTGGGGGTATTCAAGCTTTGGGGATTTTTTTTTCCGTCCTCTGGTATATTGTTAGGAGGGCTTCCGTGGTGACTTGGTGGTAAAGAATCTGCTTGCAATGCAGGAGACTTGGATTCAATCCTTGGGTGGGGAAGATCCCCTGGAAAAAGAAATGGCAACCTACTCTAGTATTCTTACCTGGAGAATCCCATGGATAGAGGAGCCTGGTGTGCTACAGTCCATGGGGTAGCAAAGAGTTAGACATGACTGAGCGATCAAACAACAACCGCAACAAATACCGTTTGGAAGGGTATCAGTTCTGGCCTCTTCCAAAGGCTCCATCAAAGATAACGTGGGAGGCTTTCCTGGTGGCTCAGTGGTAAGGAATCCTTCTGCTAGTGCAGGAGACACGGGTTCAATCCCTGATCCAGGAAAGTCCTGTGAGCCACGACTATTGAGCCTGTGCTCTAGAGCCCCGGAGCTGCAGCTACTGACTCCGTGCACTGCAGGTATTGAAGTCCACGCCCCTCGAGCCCGAGCTCCACAGCAGGAGAAGCCATCTCAATGAGAAGCCTGTACATGGCGACTAGAGAGTAGCCCCTGCTCCTCGCAACTGGAGAACAAGCCCTCACAGCAACTAAGACCCAGCGAAGGAAAAATAAATAAATAAATGAAATTAAAAAAAAAAAAAAAGACAGCATGGGCTTCCTGCAAGATGCCCCTCCACCATAAACCTATCCTTCCTGCTTCTTCAAGAGCGATCCCTGGATGCTGTAGTGAGAAGGATGTGTTTTTGAGGGGGCCTCTTCCCAGGTGGTGCTAGAGGTAAAGAACCCACCTGCCAATGCAGGAGGCATAAGAGACGCCAGTTCGATCCCTGGGCCGGGAAGATCCCCTGGAGGAGGGCATGGCCACCCACTCCAGTATTTTTGCCTGGAGAATCCCGTGGACAGAGGAGCCTGGTGGGCTACACAATCCATGAGGTCCCAAAGAGCCAGACGCGACTGAAGCGACTTAGAACAGCACAGCTCAGCTCATCCCTGTCAACTGGTATAAAAGCAAATTGTTTGCAAACTTAGATGCTGGAGAGATCAATGAAAGAACTAAAAGTGTTTCCACGCTGATCCCATAATCAATACACGTCTGGGGACTGATCCGACCGAGCCTGTGCTAGTGGCATGTGTGTGACTATCCCCAGGGCGAGGCCCCTGCAGGTCACACCAGTGTCCCCTTCCCCCAGAATCCCAGGTAAGTGGCAGAGAGCCTTGGCAGACAAACCTGGTTGAAAACACTTCCTGTAATAACTAAGCCAGTCTGTTTATCTAGCTTCTTGGCTACTAAACAGGCATTGTGAGGGAGGGGGCCCTTCGTCACTAAATCCCCATGCCCCTTTGTAGCGAGTGATGTCCTTTGTAAGTTGCTGGGTGTCCCTGAACAAGTTACTCCAGCCCTCTCTTCCTCATCTGTTTAAAAGGGGATTATATTACCACCTCCTACGTGCTGTGAAGTTTTAGCCCAAGCACTTAGCACAGAGCCGGGCACCTGGGAAGCTCTGAATGAACATCAGCTGTTAGGACCACAGTTAACATCATCTGCTGGGCAGGGCTGATGGAAGAGCTGGTGAGTGGAGGTGAGTGTCCCTGTGTGAGGGTGGGAGGGTGTGTGTGACCCCTGCCTCTGCTCTGGGGACACTGAGGCCCTGGGGCAGACTCTGGAGGGATATGGATAAGTCTCCTGTCTTGCTGGGGCAGACTCTGGAGGCATACAGATGAGTCTCCCGTCTTTGCTCCAGCGAGGAGGAACTTTGTCCTCCCGCACAGGCTGCCTCCTGCAGACTCTGTCCTCTGGACCGGCCGCCTGTCCCTTCCCTGGCGAGGGCGGGGAGGAGGCCCAGCCACGGGGCCCTGGCCCCCGGGGCGGCTGGCCCAGCAGGCCAAGGACTCTGTGTCCTGGGAGGGGAGCAGCCCTGCGCCGCAGCTGCTCCTCCTGGGGGGGGCTGGGGCAGCAATCTCATCTCTCAGCAGAGACCTCTCAACCCAGGGGGCAGTGCCCCAGAAAGGGCACAACCCCGAGACCCGCTCAGAGCTGCTTCCTCCTCCTGTTCATGTGTCCCAGAAACCTGAGAAAATGAGCCAAGTCCTGGGGAGAGGGGGCTCCAGCTGGGGGACCCGGTCCTCCTTGACCCCCACTTACTGCCGCTTGGGGGTGGGGAGAGCGGTCGTCCGCCCTCCACCCTCCGGAGGTCCTCTCCGCGTCCCGCCCTCCCTCTCAGGCCACGGGCCGGTTTTCCAGACTTCTCCCTTTCCCACACTCTTTCCCCGAAGCCTCCTTCACACACCCAGTTCTTCTTAAAGGGGTTCTAAGAAGAACGAATTTCCTATGAACAGAACAATGCCCTATTAATCTTACGAGGGATTTGAACTTGGCCACATTTCAGCTTTTGATTTAAATATCATTTTGGTAATGGGGGAGAAAAAAAAGAAGGCTGACTCTTGGACAGCCCCGAGTTTCCAATACCTTCCGAGCATGAGACGATTTCAAATATAAAATTAAATCCAACTCCCTTCTGCCTCCCCCCTCCCCCCACCGTCCCCTTCCCCCGCTTTCACTCAGACAAAAAAGCTCACGTCCCACATACTTCATGGGGATATTTCAAGTTAAAGTTTTGTTTACCTTATAGAAAAGTTAATTAGTTCCTTTTGATCTCACGGGGAAAACCACACAGGAAATTTTTCTTCAGAAAGTGTACACACGAAGGCATGCTTTACCCTCATAACCAGAGATATTCATTAAAACAATTCGTTTCGATTTTTAATTTAAAGAAAACATTTTACATTTTCCTGATTTATTATTAAGAGAGTAGTTGTCCCTGGGGCAGAGCGTGAAGGGGGTCGGCTGAAGTGTTTTTTGCTGTGCTGGCAGCCAGCATTGGGCAGTTTGTTTTGCTACTTTGGATAACAAGAGACTTCTGCAGAGAGGCAAACCTTCAAACACGCCAGATTTCAGTCGCCAAAATATTAAAAATCCAGGGTTTGGGAGATTGGGACTGTATGGTTTAAATAAAGATATTTAAGTTCTGAAATATAAATATTCGAGATCCTGAAAAAACATATCATTGCATTAAAATCTGAAACAGGCAATGGGTGAATCGAGGGGAGAAAATGTTTACTTTTTTGAGGTTTATCTAATGAAATATAATAAATAGTACATCATGCTCTTTTTTTTTTTTTTAACCCCTAGAGATATTTAAGCAATACCTGGATTTGTACAATAAGCTGCTTAGGAAAAGTCTAGAAAGAGAAACGGTTGGATTTTCGGAATGCGATTTTCAACCTTAAGCACATTTTCCACATCTTGTATTGTTATGGGATGAGGGATGCAGAGGACCCTGTAAATTGTGGAACTCATTTCCAGCCCAGACCAATTGAAAAAAGAAATAGTATGACTTCCCCGAGGTTGAAAGAACAAATTAAAAGATATTGCTGATGGAGCAGCCAAAAGCTGTGGTCCCCATTACTGCAAGGAAAAAAGTCTTAAATAGATATGGTATGGACAAAAAGCCTGTGGAAGAGATGTTTTTACAAAGGCAAAACCGCTAAAGCAAAACAGCTCTAAAGAGTGGTGTTGACATCAGTATATGATTTTGAGGGTATTTTTGGGTGCGTATCCCTTTCCTGCCCCTGACACAAATATTTGGAGATTGGGACTGTCATTGTTGATAAAAATTAAATTGATGCCGCATACAAAAGATATATAAAAACCATGTTAACATATGGGGCGACTTTGATGATGTTCTGTACACAGCAAAAGTATAAAAATCTGATGACATTTTATTGTCACCAATTTGCTTTTTAATCTGTCCCAACCACTGCTTTTAAAAACAGAACTCTTAATATAGATTTCTTTATCAAAAGTTTGCACCTGAAGATAAATTTTCTGATTTAAATGTATTCCACTCTCCTATTTTTTATTTTTGTTTTTTGGTAAATGGTGAAGGTGTGTGACAGTCCGTTTGTGAAGTTAGGGAAGAATGCATTTATTTTGAAGAGGGATTTAAAAATGCTGGCTGTAGGAGCAGATTCCTACAAATGAAGCCAGTTCTTAAGGCAAGTTTCCAAAATCTTTCTGTTCAAATACAGAGTCTGAAAGTCTTTTTAAAAAATTGTCCTTCTACAACACAATTATTTTTATTTCCTGCCTAAGATACCTTTGATATTTTCTTCTGAAGAAGGATTTACCTTTTTTTTAGAGCTGGAAATATTCTCTTTTTTCTTTTTTCCCTGGAGGAAAATGGTTTAATGTAAAGTTTAAGGGAGGGAGAGAGATGTATGGAAATGAATGGAAAACAGAAGCTTCAAACGGCTACCCAATTCCCTCTTTGGATTTGCCAAATAACAACTCAAAAATCAGATACTTCCCATAAGACCATTGATGGGAGACCTTCCCAATAAATATGCATCTATTCCTGTTTTCATCAAAACAAATAATTTTCTCTGCTGATTAGGGGCCCTTCCTTCTCCAGTACCCATCATTGGGAACTTTGAGATTTCACTAAACATATATACATATATATATATATATATATATATATATATATATATAATTTTCCTTTCCGTGAATTTCTACGAAGTTGGCTTTCTTTCTCCAGGAGGCTGGAGTAGAGTCGGGACCCTGGGTAGACACTTCATTGGTCTGAATGCAAGAGGGAAAGGGGTGACACTCTAAAGGGAAAGCCACGACCCCAAAGGAGAAAGCACGGACAGATAAAAAGAACAAGACAAGTAAATATTTTCCTAGCGCGTTTCCAAGTTAAAACCGATCAAGCTACCCGGTTAAAGAAAGGCAAAAACAAAATTCGTCCCTACCTTTGTCAGATGCAAAGTAATGAGGGGTTGTTCCCAGAGTGGTTATGACCTACACAGAGCTTCTTACCTTAAATCTATACATTTTGAACAAAAACAGCTTGGAGCAATTCTCTCCAAACAACCCCAAATGTTAACCATTCCAACTCAAGATCGGGTTTCTCCTTCAGCCTAGACGGTGATATCAGTTGGGTTTTCTTTTCTTTTCTTTCTTTCTTTCTTTTTTTTTTTTTAAATATGTATTCTTATGTTTCCAATCCTCAAACATACTTTTTTCATCTTTGTTAAGGCTCCTTCTGGCTGCTGGATGGGCTGGGAGTCGCAGGAGTCCTTCTCTTTGGGACAATTAGTCTCTCACTTGATCACTTGAAAACGGAATGATTTGTCGTGGTCACTGAGTGGGGCTCTCTCCCTCTTTCCTCTAATATTGTTGCAGATACGTAAAGTTTACTGCGTGCTGTAAATATGTCAGCTTTTGCCAGGGAGTTTGCTAATAAAGAACCTAGAGGTATTATTGATGGAAAAGATAATGTTTTCAATAAGACTGGCCCGGGCTAAAGTCTGAGACATTCCACACCCAGCCAAGCATAGGCGTTTGAAACGCCGACCCCCTGGCCGAGGTGCTGGGCTGGTTCACCGGCCACAGGCCGGCTGTGCTGCCTGCTTCTCCGTGGTCCCCGTGACTGTTTTATTCAGCGCAGTTTTAAACGCCCGACTGGTTTTAGGAGCTCTGTCCTTTCTGAAAAAATGGCCTTCCTGACCGTCAGGAATAGGTGAACTTATCAGAGAATCATGAGATACGCTTGCACAGATTGATCTCTTTGGGGATTTATCAGCTCACCCATGCTGAGAGCAGAGAAAAAAAAGATCCACCCTTTTCTGTTTGATGCTCACTCACATTTTCATTTGTAGGGACAACTTCTGAGTGTAAATTGGATTCATTTTTTTTCCTGGATGTTCGTTTGTGGAGGATTGTTTGGCTTCCCTCTCTTAAAGGAAAAAAAAAAAAGAAATCGCAGAAAGCTTGGCGTCCGTCTGCCCCACGGCCCTGGTGCCCTGATTTCAGCCTCCTGGTCTCGGTGTTTTGTCACATCACCCACATGACAGTTTCATCTGGTGCTAATGTGGCCGTCACATGGGTTGGTCATCAGAATTCCATGCTCATTTACCATTAATCAAATGCATCATTATGAATTGTGTATGCATTTTAGGGCAGACCCAAACCCCGGCTTGATAGGAAAGTGTTTTTGTTTTTTTCCACTTAACGTTCGGCAACGGCGGATGAATGGCAAGGCCAAAGTGACACTCTTTGTGTTTGCTTAGCCCAGAAATCAACAACCCTAAATTACAGGTTGGTAAGCTATGTCCAGGTAGCATTAGCTTCTCTGGGTGATTATTATTACTTAAGGGCGGCCACAGTCAGCGCCAGCAAACTGAAGCTGGCCAGAGGGAGGGCAGACAAGGCGAGCAGAGAGCAGGGTCTCGGCTTCCAAGGGGCCCGGTGCCTCCTTTTGACTGGGGGGATTTTAGTCTTAGATTGCATTTTCCTGGAAATAGGGACTGGCCCTTCTAATTTGGAAGAATGTGAGGTATTTGCAGGGCGAGTTCGGATGAGTGGGGGTGGGGACGGGTTACCACTGGATGCTTTTGGCAATTTGTGGACTCTACTTCCCCAGGACTCACTTGCCAGCTTGGCCTCTGTGGGAACATTCCAAGTTCTGGAACCTTCCTTGGAAGGCCTGACTCCTGTTGGTTGGTGGGGACCTGGCGTCTCCTGGGCGTATAAAGACGGTTTTCATTGGGAGTTTTCAGTGATTAAAGTCTTTCCTGAGGACGGGGGACTGTGTTTCAGGTAAAAACGCTTTCCTGAGCTGTCACAATAGTTCTGGGAGATGGGGGGCCTGGTGCCTGAGACCAGAGGGCCCCAACCTGACCCCTCTCCCCCAGCGAGCCTTGGGAGACAGATCTGACCTGGGCTTAGCTCCCATTCGTTGTCTAACTGCCAGCCGTCCCAGGCCAGATCGGGAACAGGGAAGGAGGTTGGTCCCGAAAAGCGATCAGAGACGGGGTACAGGGGCTGGGGTGCTGGCTTATTTGATGGCACAATTTTTTTTTTCCTTCCCAGCAGACAGCTGGGCCTGGTTGGTGGCTTGGAGGCCTCTCCCAGGGAAGCGGCGGAGCACTCTTGCCCCCAGGAATGTCTCTTATTTGTGAGGCTGTCCTGGGCTACTTGGGAGCTCATGATGTTAGGAAAGCCTGTTAAAAGATAAATACCTTTTCAGAATAAGCTGCTCAGGATCCACCTTAGCCTGCGGTGGGGGAGGCTCCAGGAGAGGCAGAGAGTGCAGTGCTGGGGGGCCAGGGTCTCTCATGAGGCCTCCTGGGCTGGCTTTGGGAATGTTCCTCCCTTCAAAGCCCCACTTCAGCCTGGAAGGGCTGAGCCGCTTCCCCAGAGGGCAGTCCAGGGCCGCGGCACACAGACTTCAGCCCTTCTCCCCTCTTCTGGTCAGCAGGGAGAGATGGGGCTCCCGAGAGCTGTGTCGGGTGGCAGCTGCTGGCGGAGGCCTCAGAGGTGGGCCCTATGCATAGGGCTGGGGCCAGGGGAGTGTGTGAGTGTGGGTGAAGGGGTGTGTGAGGGGCAGGTGTGACCTCAGGAAGGAGGGCTACTGGGGTCAGCATTGCTTCTCCTCCCAGCCCGTGACCTTCGGGGCCTGGAACCAGGCGGTAGCATCCAGCCTCTGAGCCCAGGCTCTGAGCCCAGGCTCCGAGCGGCTTTGAAGAGGCCTGTGGGTCAGCGCTGAGGGTGCTGTTTTTTGAGGCCTTAGGCTCCACTAGCCGGGTCTGTGTCTTCATCCCAGAATGAGCTGTGGCTTCACCAAGGGGCTCAGAACGGTTTTCCACTCATTCAAGGTCACCTCAAGCCCAGGGCTTTCTCATCTGAATCTTGAACCTAGCCTCTGTGAAGGATGTCCCGAGCTGTCACCCTGCTGACAAAAATGCTGGGCCCTGAGACCCTGAAATAGAGCTTCTCAGACAAAGATTTGAGCAACAGTCTAACTGAACTCCTTATGAAAATACAGAGGTCTGGTGCCAGGCCGAGTGGGCGGCCTTGGGAGTTTAAGGAAATAGGTCTGGTTCCATGGACATTTTTTTTTTTTAATTAGGGTTTGGGTCATTTTGGTTTGAAGTTCAACAAATCAGCATGGCTTGTCTGGCTTTTTATCTGCCACCTGGTTTGGTTCAAGGACAGAGAAACGTTTCTGTTTATAAAACATGTGCAGACGTGGCTGGCCAATGCTGGTGTCATTTCTCCTGGCTTCTGCTCCTTTTCAAGGGAGCTGGTAAAGCTGATCTTCTCCACCCTGGGCTGGTCATTTAGCCGGGCCCGGCTGAGGCCCCTGTGTAATGGAAAACTGCAGCCGGCTGGTAGAGGTGATGGGTGTGTGCGTGCGTACTCAGTTGCGCCCGACTCTTTGTGACCCCCTGCACTGTAGCCTGCCAGGCTCCTCTGTCCATGGGGTTTTCCAGGCAAGAATACTCGAGTGGGTTGCCAGTCCCTTCTCCAGGGGATCTTCCTGACCCAGGGATTGCACCCGTGCTCCTATGTCTCCTGCAACGGCAGGCAGATTCTTTACCACTGATCCACCTGGTAGTATGTAAGATAGATATTATCTGATGTGGAGAGATGTTCACTGCAGGCACTAATATAGACTCATTTTTGTAATTGCAAAAGTAACACATAAATCTGGTAAGAAATGAAAGCTGTACAGAAGTATTTTAAAGTAAATGAAATACCTTAATATTTGTACAGTGCTTAGAAGAACAGTGTCTGGCATGTAATAAACACTAGACACACTTAATAAATAAGAGTATATGGAACTAGAAGTCATTTTTCCTCCCAATTTGGATCTGCAGTCTCCCTCTCCAGAAGCAACCAAATTAATATTTTCTTGCATATTCTTCCAGAAATTTTATGTGCTTATGAAAGCGTGTCAGCACACATAATAATTTTACATCGTAAAGAGAAAAGGGTAGGTTACCAAGTAGCTTTAAAGAGCATAATTCTATTTTTAAAACAAACAAACAAACAAACATGCATAGAAAATAATCTGGAATCGGATATATCAATCAGGTAAAACTATGATTATCTTCAAAAGGTGGGATCATGGGTGGATTTTCTTTGTCTTTCTGTTCACTCCTTCTATAATTCTAAAACTTGATTAGAGAAAAACGCATATGAAGAAACACATGCATGGATGGGCACATGGACCCTGGTCCTCTTATATAAACGTGTTTAAGAGGGCTGACATCCATGCCAGGCCCTGGGATCCCATCACAGAACCAGCCTGGACAACCTCCCCTTTGCTCCCTGGGGCCAGCTGCTCTGTTGCTGACACTGAACCCTGATCTGCGTTTGGCTTTGCCCAGTGGCTCCAGGACTCTCCTGGGGACCCCTGGACTGATGATCAAATGAGGATAAGATTTGAGGGACTGTCCAACACATGCATCCCCCTTTAACTGTTTGTTTTGCTGCTTCTATATCCCTCTGCCAGTTGTGGGGAAGACCCCTTCCTCCCTCTGCCAGCCTGGGCCTGGGGGTGGCATGCCTAGTTGACCCTGATCTCCCATCAAGGAACAAAGGTGAGCCCCGTTTGAACTTACATGTCCATCCTGAGCCCCCGAGTCTCATGGCCTGGGTCCTTTGGACCTATCAGAAGCCCCCTCTGATGTGCCTCTGAGATGCAGACAGGCAGGCCGGTGCAGCACTCCAGCTTCCCCACCTGACTTCCTGGAAGCCAGTCTGGTCCCTGTAATGACCAGTGGAGCAGGGGTCTTGGCGGTGGTGGTCCTGAGTAGGCACAGGGGACTCCTCTTGACTCTGTAGACAAGAATGGGGAATCAAACAGACCTGGGCCATGAACCAGCTGCTGTTGCTGTAGGACCTGGGGCAGATCAGTTCACCTTTCTGAGCCTCAGTTTCCTCATCTCTAAAATGGGTGCACTGAGGGTACCTTCCTCCTGGGGCTCATATATCTTCATTCTCAATTCATTCCTTTAACACAGATTTTTCTGAGAGCCTTGTGTGCCAAGCTCTTTACTGGACTCACAAAGGCTCACATATAAGCTTCTACATAAGATACCAGAGAGAACAACAACAACAAAAATGTTTTCCAGAGGTAAAAGCATGGGGAAAGAAGGAGAGGCTTCTTGAAGGATGCATAGGAGTTCTGACACGGTGAGGGTTGCAGTTGGGAAAGAAAGATGAGGGGTTTCCACAGTCCTTGCATGTGTATGATTTTGCATATTTCTCACAATACTCTTAGAATTTGAATTTTCTGAGGGTAGGCTGTCATTGTTGCTGGTTGCTAAGTCTTATCTGATTCTTTTGCGACCTCCGTGGACCTCCATGGCCCACCAGCCTCCTCTGTCCGTGGGACTTCCTGAGCAAGAATGCGAATGCTGGAGTGAGTTGCCATTTCCTTCTCCAAGAGATCTTCCTAACCCAGGGATCAAACCCATATCTCCTGTGTTGGCAGGTGGATCCTTTACCATCTGAGCCACCTAGAAAACTTAGACTGGATTCAGCTAGATTGAATCATAAGCAGAGGGTAATGTGCTAGACAAAACCAAATAATATCGAAGAGTCCAATCTCCTGTCTCCTCTGCTCTCATCCTGGGGAATTGGTTGCCTCTTCATTTTTGAGTCAGGGAGAGGTTTCCCCAGGAGACCCATCTTCCATTTTCCTATTGCTGTTGTTCTCAGGGCTGGAAAGAATAAGGTCTTTAGACAGGCTGGCCTCCATCCCTGACTCTGTCACATGTGGGCTGGAGGTCTCCAGCAAGCCTCAGTTTCCTCATCAGCAAAATGGGCACAGTGGCAATGTCCACCTTGCCAAACTGCTGTGAGACTTCAGATGGGGCAAAGCACCCACTTAATGCCGGGCACATGCCAGGATGCCTGAGACAGGGCTGAGTCCTCTGCCAGCAGGGCCCAGTGTCTGGACTCAAGGCATCCTTCTCTTTATTACAAAGCCACACATTGAGTCTGAGCTCATCTGGGGCCCATGTGGACCCCGGGGAGTCCAGAGATGTTTCATCCCTCTGTTTGGCTTCCATTTTCCCCACCCTGGCTGAATGCCTCCAGCCACCTGCCACACCTCCAGATCCCCATCAGGCAGAGAAATTGGTGACCCGTAAGAGCAGAGGGAGAAGGAAGCTGTGAGGTAGAAACCAGAAGAGATGTGTTTGCAGATGTGAGTCGCAGGGGTGATTAGGACCCCAGGCACCGTTTCTGCAGGATGGGACCTTCTGGGCGACAGAGTCGACCGTGGAATCTACCCTCCTGGTCCCAACAGTTCCCAAATCGAGAAGGCAAAGAAGGATTGGCTTTTTTTTTTTCCCCCTCCCTCCTCTCATCTGTAAAATTGAGACATTACAGTTCCAAAATCGGCTTTGAGCCTGTAGAAATTAATCTGGTCTGGCAGGAGGTCTACAAATAAACATATTGTTTCGATTGGTGTTGACATTTGAATTGTGAGAAGGTTTGAAAATGTAACTGTAGTTGGGATTTTCCAGCCCATCTAAGTTTTTTTCCATGGAGGGGCTCAGTGAATGCCAACTGGGAACCCAGCAACTGCCCTCTTTAAAAGGACTTGGGCGCTGGGCGAGGCTGCGGATGTCAGGGCTCAGAGCCTGTGCTGAGGCGGCAGCCCTTTTGTTGGGGGGTGGGTAAGCATTTCAGGAGGCCCAGTGCCTCTGGGCATCTGGGGCAACCAGCCACTCCAGGAGTGACCTGAAACGTTTAGAGCAACTCCTGTGTGCCCGGAACCTTGTATGTGAAACCTCACTCAAGTCCTCACACCAGTGCTCTCTGTTGTCCAGTTGCTAAATTGTGTCCGACTCTTTGTGACCCCATATACTGTAGCACCAGGCTTCCCAGTTCTTCACCAGCTTCTGGAGTTTGCTCAAACTCATGTCTATTGAGTCAGTGATGCCACCCAACCCCCTTATCCTCTGTTGTTCCCTTCTCCTCCTGCCCTCAATCTTTCCCAGCATCAGGGTCTTTTCCAATGAGTCGGCTGGTCTCATCAGATAGTCAAAGGATTGGGGCTTCAGCTTCAGCATCAGTCGTTCCAATGAATATTCAGGGTTGGTTTTCTTTAGGATTGACTGGTTTGGTCTCCTTGCAGTCCAAAGGATTCTAAAGAGTCTTCTCCAGCACCACAGTTGGAAAGCACCAGTTTTTAGTGGTCAGCCTTCTTTGTGGCCCAACTCTTACATCTGTACATGGCTACTGGGAAAACCATAGCTTTGACTATATGGATCTTTGTCAGCAAAGTGATGTCTTTCTTTTTTAACACGCTGTCTAGGCTTATCATAGCTTTCCTTCCAAGAAGCAAGTGTCTTTTAATTGCTCTTATTATCCCCATTTTACAGACTGGAACACTGAGGAACTGAGAGGTTAATTTGCTAAAACCACATAGGAGTAAAATGCAGACTTAGACACAGCCTTCTCTGGCTCTTGGTGTCCTGCCCTATACAATCTACTTTATGCCAGAATTTTCCAGAATGTTGTCTCACCAAGAGAAAGGCTCATTGTCCCAGAAAAAAAGACTGAGCCTTGACTGAGGTGACCTGGTTGTTGAGAACACCAGCTCCATTCTATGTCTGGGACCCTTGAGGATTTAAGCCCCACCCCCTTATCTTCCTGCCACCAAGGAAGGGGGTCTGTCCTTCTCCCTCCCTCCCCACCTCCACGCTCTGGATCTCATCCTTCAGTGGCCTCTGAGTCCCCACTGCCTGCCCATCCCACCTGGCTCCAGCCTCCCCCCGCCGGCCCCACAGGGATGCAGCTAGTTCCCTGTGGGAGGGGCAGCTCTGAGACAGCCCCCTACTCAGGGGTGAGGTGCACATGGCTTTCAACCACGAACTCAGAGTGCTGGCCAGTTAGGGCAGACACCTCGTTTTGGGGAAAGGCTTGGTGATTTCTGTACCTGGCAACTTCTGTGTGTGTCAGGCATCATCTCCTGGCCCCTTAGCTCCAGAGATGCGAAGATCCATCTTCAGGGTCTTCAGTCACCTGCTACCATCTCCCTTCTGAGCTTCCACACCTACCCCCACAGAGCTGAGCATGGCCGGGAAACACACATGGGAACTATGCTGCCTGCTCCCCCTTTATCCTCATCATTGGGAGCATCTAAGGGGCCCATCTGGAGAAGCCTTACAAATAGCTGTGAAAAGAAGAGAAGTGAAAAGCAAAGGAGAAAAGGAAAGATACAAGCATCTGAATGCAGAATTCCAAAGAATAGCAAGGAGAGATAAGAAAGCCTTCCTCAGTGATCAGTGCAAAGAAATAGAGGAAAACAACAGAATGGGAAAGACTAGAGATCTCTTCAAGAAAATTAGAGATACCAAGGGAACTTTTCATACAAAGATGGGCTCGATAAAGGACAGAAATGGTATGGACCTAACAGAAGCAGAAGATATTAAGAAGAGGTGGCAAGAATACACAGAAGAACTGTAAAAAGATCTCCACGACCAAAATAATCACAATGGTGTGATCACTCGCCTAGAGCCAGACATCCTGGAATGTGAAGTCAAGTGGGCCTTTGAAATCATCCCTACGAACAAAGCTAGTGGAGGTGATGGAATTCCAGTTGAGCTATTTCAAATCCTGAAAGATGATGCTGTGAAAGTGCCGCACTCAATGTGCCAGCAAATTTGGAAAACTCAGCAGTGGCCACAGGACTGGAAAAGGTCAGTTTTCATTCCAATCCCAAAGAAAGGCAATGCCAAAGAATGCTCAAACTACCGCACAATTGCACTCATCTCACACACTAGTAAAGTAATGCTCAAAATTCTCCAAGCCAGGCTTCAGCAATACGTGAACTGTGAACTTCCAGATGTTCAAGCTGGTTTTAGAAAAAGCAGAGGAACCAGAGATAGAAAAGGCAGAGGAACCAGAGATCAAATTGCCAACATCCGCTGGATCATGGAAAAAGCAAGAGAGTTCCAGAAAAACGTCTGTTTCTGCTTTATTGACTATGCCAAAGCCTTTGACTGTGTGGATCACAATAAACTGTGGAAAATTCTTTAAGAGATGGGAATACCAGACCACCTGACCTGCCTCTTGAGAAACCTATATGCAGGTCAGGAAGCAACAGTTAGAACTGGACATGGAACAACAGACTGGTTCCAAATAGGAAAAGGAATACGTCAAGGCTGTATATTGTCACCCTGCTTATTTAACTTATATGCAGGGTACATCACGAGAAACGCTGGGCTGGAAGAAGCACAAGCTGGAATCAAGATTGCCGGGAGAAATATCAATAACCTCAGATATGCAGATGACATCATCCTTATGGCAGAAAGTGAAGAGGAACTCAAAAGCCTCTTGATGAAAGTGAAAGAGGAGAGTGAAAAAGTTGGCTTAAAGCTCAACATTCAGAAAACGAAGATCATGGCACCTGGTCCCATCACTTCATGGGAAATAGATGGGGAAACAGTGGAAACAGTGTCAGACTTTATTTTTTTTTTTGGCTCCAAAATCACTGCAGATGGTGATTGCAGACATGAAATTCAAAGATGCTTACTCTGTGGAAGGAAAGTTATAACCAACCTAGATAGCATATTCAAAAGCAGAGACATTACTTTGCCAACAAAGGTCCATCTAGTCAAGGCTATGGTTTTTCCAGTGGTCATGTATGGATGTGAGAGTTGGACTGTGAAGAAAGCTGAGCGCCAAAGAACTGATGCTTTTGAACTGTGGTGTTGGAGAAGACTCTTGAGAGTCCCTTGGACTGCAAGGAGATCCAACCAGTCCATTCTAAAGGAGATCAGCCCTGGGTGTTCTTTGGAAGGAATGATGCTACAGCTGAAACTCCAGTACTTTGGTCACCTCATGCGAAGAGTTGACTCATTGGAAAAGACTCTGATGCTGGGAGGGATTGGGGGCAGGAAGAGAAGGGGACGACAGAGGATGAGATGGCTGGATGGCATCACCGACTCAATGGACATGAGTTTGAGTGAACTCGGGGGGCTGGTGATGGACCAGGGAGGCCTGACGTGCTGTGATTCATGGAGTCACAAAGAGTCGGACACAACTGAGCGACTGAACTGAACTGAACTGACACTTGCTCCCCCACTGCCTGAGTCCTGTCCTCTCCTATCTCCCCAACAACTATTTACGCAGGGGTCCAAATTAGGCCAGATGCGGGAGGAAGGAGTCCTCAAGGGCAGGACCTCTATGCCACCTAGGATGAAGGCTCCCCACGCCCACACCACATCCCTTTGATGCCTGGAGGGACAGGAAGCAGGGTGGCAAGATGGTGCCTCTGGTCTAGTCCACACCCCACACCCCTGGTTTGGTGGTGAGGTGGCCCCATGCCTGACCAGGAAGATGACTCCTTGGCCACAGACTGGCCTCGCTGCATCCTCTGCTCCCTACCTCTCCTCCTGAGGTCCCTGGGGGTGGGGGGAGTTGGTGGCCTCCTAGGAAAGAACCCACTTCATCTGTACTACAGATACCACCCCCCACCCTGAGACCACGAGAGGCCTTGTCTTTGCACCTTAACACACCTCGTCTTTGCTCCTCTGTCTGCCCTGCCCCTAGCCTCCATTGGTTTGACTCCTCAGTGCCTTCCTCCTCATATTCAAAAGCTCGAAACCATGACCGAAAGTTTGGGGACACTGGGTTTGTCCTGACACATCTGGGAGCACATGTTCAGGCTTGGATCCGTCTGTCTGGATGTTTTCCGTTTGTTGGCTGGTTTTGCCTGCAAGAGGTGTGAACCTCTGATTGGATTTGAGGTTCTGGAAATCAGGAAGGTTTGTGTTCATTTCAAAGTTCAGAAAAATCACTGTGGTTTTGGGTCATGGTTGGGTTTGCCTGCCTGATGGCAGCGGTGGTCTGGGGGGTATCTGAGCTAGGTCTCTGTGGGGTCCCCATGGGGTCTGAGTGTGAGACGCTCAGGGGGTGGTCCTCTGGGTGGGGTTGATCCTGGACTCAGTGATGGGGTGAGTGGCCAAGGGCGGAGGCAGGGGTAGGGCGCTGTGCTCGCTTAATGAGGTCTGGATGCTCTGGCTTTCCAGCTATGGTTTAAAATCCTCAGTGCCACTGTCAGCCTAGTGGCCTTGGATTTTGGTCTGTAAATGCCAATATTGGCCTTGACTTACTGACTTCCTCAACTTTCTGGGCACTGACTTAATCCTCACTGCTGCTGCGGTATGGCATGATAGCACTGTCCTCATTTTATAGATGGGAAAATGGAGGCTCAGAGAGGTCAATAACCTGCCCAAGATCACACAGCGTATAGTGGCAGAGCTGGGACACAAAGCCAGGTCTCTGGCCCCATGGTGGACTGTCTGTTCTGCCCCAGACACAGTGCACAGATTGGAACGAGGGAGAGCTGGTGTCCAGAGCTGCTCTCCCTTCAAACTTACTACCAGCACACCTGGATGTGATTTTTCGTGGACACAGAGAGGTGGTTTGTGGGCAAAGCGTGACGAGAGGGCGGGGCTCAGAGTCTGAGGGCCCCAGACACGGTGGTGTGAGCAGGCAGCCAGGGGTCTTCTCTGGGGTCTGCCGATGACGGGGCTGCTCCTCACTTTTCTGAACCCCAGGTTCCTCCTGCCGCTTCCTAAGGCGGTTCTGAGGCTGCATGGGGATAATGTTGATAGAAACTCACAGAGGAGGTCAGAACATACCCGATTTCATGAGCTCTGCAAAGACGGCTGTGCCTCGTTAGTCATGTTCTTCCCAAGTTAGTGCAATGCTTGGCCCTGCGCTAGCTCAGTAAGTCCTCTTGAAGCCACGTGGGGTCTGGCCTCACAGTCACCGCTGTCAGTTTTAGAGATAAGTCTGTTTCCCTGACCGGCACTCTGGGTTGGAGTCCCGGATGGCCCCGACTTGTTCTGGAAGGAGCCCCACTGTCTGGGCACAGCAGTCTTCCTGCAACAGACACGAGCCTTTGGTCACCTCCCAGGGGTGTTTCCCCTGCCTGCTAAGGCCTGTCACCTCCTGCCTCTGAACTGACTCTATGCCTTTCCTTCTTCCTAGGGCTGGAGGAGCCTGACTTCCCTCCCCTGTCCAAGGAGTTCCCACAGTCTTTGGGTTTTCAATTGGAACAATGTGCTAGAGCTTGAGGTGCCTTGAAATTTAAAACAGCTACAGTTTAAAATCCTCAGTGCCAAGGTCCCTGTGTCAGCCTAGTAGCCTTGAATTTGGGTTTGTAAATAGCAATATTGGCCTCAACTTACTGACTTAACTTTCTGTTCTAGGCTCCTAGTTAATCCTCACGGCTGCCTCGGTGGGTGGTATTATAGCATTGTCCCCATTTTATAGATGAGTTTGAAGAGGTCCAGAGAGGTCAGTAATGTACCCAAGGTCACACAGCTTGCCATGGCAGGGCTGGGACACAAAACCGGCTTTCTGGCCCTGTGGCCAGCCATCTCTTCTGCCCCAAACACAGCACACAGATCGGAATAATGTGAAGCTGGTGTCCAGCGGACCCCTCTGCCTCTGACTTGGTCGGTGACTCAGAGTCTCCCTGGATCCCATCCCCATCTGGAACAGGGAAGGCGAGGAACGTGCCCAGCCTTGGGAGACATGAATGGCTGGCTGCTTCGTCGGGCTGAGTCGTCACAGCCTGTTCAGAAGGTGTGACAGTCATGAAAGGTGGCCTGTTCTAAACAGCACTGCCCGGGGCTGTGGCGGGGGCTGCCTTCCCCACACTCCATGCTGATTAGCTGGTCATGGCCCCCCTCACTCCCCACCCCGCCCAGATCTGTTCTGCCACCAAAACCACGAGTCTCAGGTCGGCAGCCCCACACCCTGTCCCAGCCATCCTGGCCTTCCTCCTGCTTCCCTGGGGAGGAGCGGCCCAGGCCCCCCGTCAATGCTGCAGTGTTCCAGGTGGCATTGCCCACGTCAGGATTGCTTTGCCCTCTTCAAAAAGGATCGGCCACTACCCCCACGGGGGCCTTACCGGGCTTCGGGGTTCCCTGGGTGGGAGCACAGAAGGCCTTTTGTGGCTGATGCGAAAAGGCGCTGCCACCTTGGAGGATAAGAAGCGACCTCTGATGAGAGAGTCACGTTGGCAGACAGGACACAATTTAACTTGTCGAAAAAGATTTTTGTTTCCCTTCACCCCGTGGGGCGGGAGTGGAATGAGGCAGGAAGGTTCTGTCCCCCTTCGCACGCTCTCCTAGCTTTCTTCTCCGGCGTCTCCCTTTCCTTTTTCTTGTCCGGCCTCCCTCTTCGCTCTGCTGAGATGTCCCCCTGTGTGTACCGCCTCTCGAAACGCACCCCTGTCTGTCTGCTTCAGGCCCGTGGATAGCATCTCTCCCTGAGATGCGCCTGCTCTGCGGGCTTCCACTCCTGCTCTCCTTGGATCCTCACAGGGGCCAGGATGACCTTGAAAAGCACCGGTCTGATTCCGTTGGCCTCAACTACCTCCTGGGTCGTCTCCTCCCCTCTTGCCCTTCAGTTTCTGCTCTGGGGTTCTCCCGGCAGGTTTCAGGCTCAGAGGCTTTGCACATGTGGTTCCTTCTGCCTGGAATGCTCTTCCCCCCAGTAACCGTGTGGTTCCCTTATCTCATCTAGGTTTTCACGAGGTCATCTTCTCAGACCCTGCTGGTCTACCCCATTTCAAGTGGCAGCCCCCTTTGCCAACACCACTGATCTCCCTCTGCCCCCAACCCCTTGCCTTTCTTCATCACGTGACCACTGTCTGGCTAGAGGTGGAGTTTCTAAGAAGTCAATGATGCTTAAGCTTCAGAGCCCCTCATCAGTAGGTTCCAAGGCCCGACACCTGAATTGATACTGATAATTTTTCATTCTTTTTTCATAAGGAATCCACTCTCCCCACCAAACTGTATAAGCTTCAGGTCCCATAGAAGCCTGGATCGACCTGGTCCTATGTCTGACAACGTATCTGTTTTCATTCTACTGTGTCTCTCCCTCTACTGTTAAAAAACAAACTCCAAGAGGGCAGAGGGTTTTTTTAAATTATTTATTCTATTTTGGGGGTTGTGCCGGGTGTTCACTGCTGTGTCTGGGCTTTCTCTAGTTGTGGAGAGTGGGGGCTGTTCTCTAGTTTCAGTTCACGAGCTTCTCGTTGTGGCGGCTTCTCTCGTCGCGGAGCACAGGCTCTAGAGCACGCGGGCTCAGTTGTCGCAACATGCCAGCTTAGCTGCTTCCTGCCATGTGGAATCGTCCCAGACCAGGGATCGAACTCATGTGCCCTGCACTGGCAGGTGGATTCTTAGCCACTCTACCTCCAGGGAAGTCTAGAAGGTAGGTGTTTTTGTCTTTTTTTGTAAAACTATTTTATCTCCAGGGTCCAGAACAGTGGCTATGCACAGTAGGAGCTTAATAAATGTTGCTGTATGTACGTATATATGACAACTCCAGGTTCATACTTCTTTCAGGGCGTCACATTTCTCTTAGGATAAAGGTCAGCCTCCTTAACACACCCCACAAGGCCCTGCCCTTCTGCCTGCTCCCAGATGTGCTAGGATTCAGACTCAGGGCCTTTGCACATGCTCCTTCCTCTGTCTGATGTTCTTTCTCTCCCCTGCCTCTGCCTCCATCAGGTCTCTACAGCAGGCAGTCTGCATCAGTGGGCACTCCACATATGTGGGCTCCACAGCCTCAGATATCGATGGCTGACAGTACCACACCATCTTAGCTGAGCGACTTGAACATCCACGGATTTCAGTATCTGCAGAGGTCCTGGAACCAACCCCCTGTGGAGACTGAGGGACGACTGGACTTGAATGCTGCTTCTCTGTCTGTGCCCAGCCTGGCCCTGGGGATACGTGTTCTGGGAGGATCTTGGAGCTTCTGTTGATAGCACTTGCTGCCACCCTCACGTGGTATCCATGCCATTGCTGGGTTAGTACTTATTTCCCTCCAGGACTGTAAGCTCCATCAGGGCAGGACCGCCTCTTGTGTGCTCCTGTATCCCCAGCGTAATGCCTGACATGTGCTCGTTTTTACTGACTCAGTCAAGAGCTGCTGAGGAAATGTGCAAGATAATAATACTTAAAAAAAAAAAAAAGGGAGGGAAAGACAGGAATCAGGCACAGTTAATATGAAAATACACAAAATCACAGACTCTCTGGGGCTTCCCTGGTGGAACAGACAATAAAGAATCTGCCTGCAGTGCAGGGGCCCTGGATTTGATGCCTGGCTCAGGAAGATCCCCTGGAGAAGGAAATGGCAACCCATTCCAGTATTCTTGCCTGGAGAATCCCATGGACAGAGGAGCATGGTGGGCTGCTGTCCATGGGGTTGCAGAGTCATACATGACTGAACGACTTAGCAGCAGCAGTAGCATGTCAAGTCAGAGTCGGGAGGGCATTTGTCCACAGCTTGTAGACTCTGGTCCCTGGTGCCCTGGGGATGCGCCTCTGGGAATTCTGGGAATTCTATGGAGTGGTCCCTACAGTCCACTGCTGTGAACGTGCAAGTGTGTGTGTTCACATGTGCACGTATGCGAGTGTGTGTTCACGTGTGTGTGCTCATGTACACGTATGCAAGCGTGTGTGCACACACACAGGTGTTGTGACTGGGGGTCAGGGAAGTAGAACGAGCTGCATACGGACAGATCTCAGAGCCCCATTCCCACTTCAGACAGAGCAGTTCTGCTTTTACCTGTTGAGGTATTGAACTTCTGCTTCTGATGTTGTTTGAAAAGAAATAAGCTTTCCATCCAAAATCAAATTTGGAAATTTCTGATCTGATTTATGGAGAAGGCAATGGCACCCCACTCCAGTACTCTTGCCTGGAAAATCCCATGGACAGAGGAGCCTGGTAGGCTGCAGTCCATGGGGTCGCCAGAGTCAGACACGACTGAGTGACTTCACTTTCACTTTTCACTTTCCTGCATTGGAGAAGGAAATGGCAACCCACTCCAGTGTTCTTGCCTGGAGAATCCCAGGGACGGGGAAGCCTGGTGGGCTGCCGTCTATGGGGTCGCACAGAGTTGGACACGACTGAAGTGACTTAGCAGATCTGATTTAACGCCCCCTTTCCATTTTAGGGATGAGTAAACTGAGATCTAGAGATGGAGGTCCTTGTCCTAGATCACAGAGTGAAAGGAGAACAGGACTGGGACCAACCATCAACCCCCCTGCCCCACCCCGCGGCCCTGCCCCCGGCCTGTTCCCTGATGCCCAGCCCCCTTTCTGGTTTTGGTACAGCGCTGCCGCCTCTCAGCTGTGACCAGGCGGCCGAACACCTGGATGTCCTGGAGCTGATGGAAAAGCTCCAGGGATCCCCATGCTTTAATCCCATCATGTAAATCAGGAATCATTTTACTTGCAGAAGACATGACTTCCTACATGCGTGCTGGAAAATTCACATTGTCTGGTACACCTACTCAGGGGGGAATCCCAACACACAAAACTAACTTTCCTTTGAGTCTTTCAGTTGATATCCACTGGCTACCTGTTCATTTATATTATTGTCTGAAAGTGCTCCTAGCAGACACCCAGCAGCAAGCACTGAAGGTTTAGAAAAATCTGTGGGAGCAAAAAGCAAATGATTCCATCCACTAGTTTCATGGGGGGTGGGGGGTGTAGGTGTGAGGATATGAAAAAAAATTAAAAGGATCATTTCCCATATACTTTGATGCTGGAACAAATACCTCTGGCCAATGTATAGGGGAGAGAAAAACCATTATTTTTCATTCTTTAAAAATAAGTCTTCAATTCATTCTCTGATTACAAAAGTACATCATAGGTACTTCTGGAGAAGTAGAACTTCTAGAAATGTACATGACTTAGAAAGTAAATATCAGTATTATTCCTAGCCCCCTCCCACCAACCACAGCTAATTCCAATTTGCTTTCAAACCTACTAAGTGTCAGGTTCTATTCTAGGCACTGGAGGGGCAACAGTGAACAAACATAGATGACAGTTGTGCCCTGATGGGACTCACAGCTGAATGGAGAAGAGGGGGAAATGGTCACACAATTGTAAAAAGTCAACTGTGTTTTGCTTTGAAAAGAAGAGATATGAAAGCATAAAATCTGGGGAGAGGAACTTTCATGAGGATTTCTGGCGAAGCTTTGTGAGGGAGTCAAGATAGAGTTGGGAATCTCCCATGTTTGTGAAGATGGGAAGAAAGAGAGGTCAAGGGAGAAAAAAAACGTCCATGCAAAGGCCTGTGGCAGGAGGGCAAAGAGTGACATGACCACAGGAACTGGTTCAGGCGAAGCGGCAGAGGCTCCTGGGGTTTTGTGAAGACCACGGTAAGATTTTTGGGTCTTTGTTCTAAGAGCAAAGAAAGCTATAAACTGTTTAAAGTAACGATTGCTGTTTAGTCACTAAGTCGGGTCCAGTGCTGTTGCAATCTTATGAAATACGGTTCTCCAGGCTCCTCTGTCCGTGGGGTTTCCCAGGCTAGAATACTGGAGTGGGCTACCATTCTCTTCTCCAGGGATCTTCCCAACCCAGGGATGGAACATGCACCTCCTGTATTGGCAGGTGGATTCTTTACTGCTGAGCCACCAGGGAAGCCCCTTAAGTAAGGATGCGTATGATTATATTTGCATTTGATATATATTCATTCTGACTTTTCTTGATGCATACATGCGTCAGCTAATGTTGTAGCAGAATGGCTTAAGCAGAAGAGATTCTGAACTGGCTCTTGTGGCTGCAGCTTGATCTGGGGTCTCAAACAGTGTCTCCAGTTTCTCTCCAATTTTCAGCCTTTTCATCTGCCCTCCTGACTCTTCCAAGCCCCATGGAGGGCCTCCTGTGGCACCAGGCGTTCATACACTATCTTTCAGCCTGTACCTCAGTGAAAACGACTACCTGCCTCCGCTGGCATGGCAGTTCTAGCCCTGCTCATCTTCAGCCAACCCCTAAACCAATCACTGTGTTTAGAGGAATGCGATGCTCTGATTGGCTAGGCCTGAGTCACATGTTTCACAAGGGGGCGTGGAATAAACTCTACCCAGAGCATATGGCCTGGTAGAGGGAAAATCCTTATGATGAAATTACTTGTAGAATTAGGGCTGAGATTGACCAGGAGAGGGCGCAGGGTGTGTTCTAGGAGGGTTGGAAATGTTCTATATTCCTGATCTGGGGGTAGTTAGGCAGGTATGTGTGTGTGTATATGTGTGTGTGTGTCTGTGTGTGTGTATGCTAAGTCACTTCAGTCGTGTCCAACTCTATGTGATCCTATGGAGTATAGGCCACCAGGTTCCTCTGACCATGGAGTTCTCCAGGCCAGAATACTGGAGTGGGCAGCCTTTGCCTTCTCCAGGGGATCTTCCCAACCCACGGATCGAACTCAAGTCTCTTGTATTGCAGGCGGATTCTTTACCATCTGAGCCACCAGGGAAGCCCAAGAATACTGGAGTGGGTGATCTATCCCTTCTTTAGGGGAACTTCCTGACCCAGGAATTGAACTCAGGTCTCCTACATTGCAGACAGATTCTTTACCAGCTGAGCTCCCAGGGAAGCCCATGTCCAGCTATACCAAGATTTTAAAAAATACCTCACTGGAGAGTGGGAAAGAGGAAAATCGGGATGTTGTTACCAAGAGGATGGTGAGTGGGTGTTCATTATAATACATTAATATGCTATGTATATACATTTGCTGTGTCTATGCACAGGGTTTCCCAGTTGGCCCTAGTGGCAGAGAATCTGCCTGCCAATGCAGGAGAGGCAAAAGATGTGGGTTTGATTCCTGAGTTGGGAAGATCCCCAGAGTAGGAAATGGCAACCTCCTTCAGTATTCTTGCCTGGAAAATACCACGGACAGAGGAGCCTGTTGTTGAGTCGAGTCTCTGAGTCCCATGGACTGCAGCACACCAGGCTTCCCTGTCCTTCACTATTTTCTGGAGTTTGCTCAAACTCATGTCTGTTGTGTCAATGATGCCATCTCACCCAGTAATCTCATCCTCTGTCGCCCCCTTCTCCTCCTGCCTTCAATCTTTCCTAGCATCAGGATCTTTCCCAATGAGTTGGCTCTTCACAGCAGGTGGCCAAAATATTGGAGCTTCAGCTTCAGCATCAGTCCTTCCAAAGAGTATTCAGGGTTGATTTCCTCTAGGATTTGAGGGCTACAGTCCATCGGGCTGCAGAGAGTCGGACATGACTGAGAGATTAAGCCCTCACACACACGTATGTACGTATATAATATATACATGTATGTTATGTATCAGTTCAGTTCAGTCGCTCAGTCGTGTCCAACTCTTTGTGACCCCATGGACTGAAGTATGCCAGGCTTCCCTGTCCATCACCAACTCCTGGAGTTTACTCAAACTCATGTCCACTGGGTCGATGATGCCATCCAGCCATCTCATCCTCTGTCATCTGCTTCTCCTTCTGCCTTCAATCTTTCCCAGCATCAGGGTCTTTTCCAATGAGTCAGTTCTTCACATTAGGTGGCCAAAGTATTGGAGTCTCAGCTTCAGCATCAGTCCTTCCAATGAATATTCAGGACTGATTCCTTTAGGATGGACTGGTTGGATCTCCTTGCAGTCCAAGGGACTCTCTAGAGTCTTCTCCAACACCACAGTTCAAAAGCATCAGTTCTTTGGCACTCAGCTTTCTTTATAGTTCAACTCTTACATCCATACATGACTACTGGAAAAACCATAGCTTGGACTAGATGGACCTTTGTTGGCAAAGTAATGTCTCTGCTTTTTAATATGCTGTCTAGGTTGGTCATAGCTTTTCTTCCAAGGAGCAAGCATCTTTTAATTTCATGGCTTCAGTCACCATCTGCAGTGATTTTGGAGCCAAAAAAAAAGTCTGTCACTGTTTCCTCTGTTTCCCCATCTATTTCCCATGAAGTGATGGGACCAGATGCCATGATCTTAGTTTTCTGACTGTTGAGCTTTAAGCCAACTTTTTCACTCTCCTCTTTCACTTTCATCAAGAGGCTCTTTAGTTCTTCTTCACTTTCTGCCATAAGGGTAGTATCGTCTGCATATCTGAGGTTATTGATATTTCTCCTGGCAATCTTGATTCCAGCTTGTACTTCTTCCAACCCAGCATTTCTCATGATGTACTCTGCATATAAGTTAAATAAGCAGGGTGAAAATATACAGCCTTGACGTACTTTTTTTCCTATTTGGAACCAGTCTGTTGTTCCATGTCCAGTTCTAACTGTTGCTTCCTGACCTGCATACAGATTTCTCAAGAGGCAGGTCAGGTGACCTAGTATTCCCATCTCTTTAAGAATTTTCCACAGTTTGTTGTGGTCCCCACAGTCAAAGGCTTTGGCATAGTCAGTAATGGATACATTGATATGTGTTCATATACACAGATTTTTTAAAAATAGAGCAGGACATTACAATTCTCCCTTGTGTAATGTTTTTTTCACTTAAAAAATCTTGGGCTTTCCCCCCCAGTAGCCACCATTTTACGCAGTAAACAATTTCAGAAGTATTCTTTAATTAGGCAAATGAGTTTGTCCCTTCAGGACTCCTTACAGGGAGGGTCACCCCCGAAAGATTCTTGGGACCAGCCCCCTTGAATGGAGCATTGCCTCAGAGGCTCCGCAGACTCATTAGGGGCTGTGTTAGTTTGTGCTGACATAGCAGAGGACCACAGACTGGGTAGCCCAAACAACAGAAATTTATTTGCTCACAGTTCTTGAGGCTGGATGTCCAAGACCAAGGCGTCAGGAGGGCTGGTTTCTCCTGAGGCTTCTGTCCTTAGGGTGTGCTCTGCTCCTCGTGTCGTCACGTGGTCGTCCCTCTGTGCACGTCTGTGTCCCAGTCCCCTCTTCTTCTTTTTTTTTTTTTTTTCCAACCCCCTCTTCTTAGAGGGACACCAGTCACTGGGTCAGAGCCCACCCGTATGGCTTTATGTTACCTTAATTAACTCTTTGAAGGCCTGACCTCCATATATATATATATATATATATGTATATGGTGGTGGTTTATTCACTCAGTTGTGTCCAATTCTTGCGACCTCATGGACTATAGCCTGCCAGGCTCCTCTGTCCATGCAATTTTCCAGGCAAGAATACTGGAGTGGGTTGCCATTTCCTTCTCCAGGGGATCTTCCCGACCCAGGGATTGAACCCAGGTCTCTTGCATTGCAGGCGGATTCTTTACTGACTGAGCTATGAGGGAAGCCCCATATATATACAGTCACATTCTGCAGTACTGAGGGTTAGAACTTCAGCCTGTGAATTATGTGGGGACACAGTTCAGTCCATGACCGGGGCCCTGAACCAACGTGCCTGCCCATCAGTCACCGTCATAATTTCCTTGCTTTGGGCCTTCCAGGTTTTTTTGAGCTTTAAGATACCAATAGCTGATTCACTTTGCTGTACAGTGGAAACTAACACAACATTGTAAATCAACTACACTCCAATAAAAATTAATTAAACATGTAAAAAGTTCACTTTCCCAGTGAGCCTAACTGTAGGGTAGAGCTGTCCTCTTAGCAGCTAAAAGCAGTAAGAGCAGAGATTAGCTGAAGTGACTGAGCTGGGCTCCACGGAGGACAGAGATCCAGGAGGGATGCTCACTGGCCAGGGCAGACATCTGGCCGTGGCTGAGTGCTACTTATGTCCCCTAGGCTGGCCCTGGGCCCAGCCATTCTCTGCAGGTCTCTTCAGATCCAGCTTGGACACTTGTCAATGTCACTCGCTGGGCCGCCAGACCTGGGTGTAGGGGTCAGGGAGAAGATGGGTGGCCTGTTTGGTGAATCAGGAAGATGTCCCGCAGAGTGGTGGTGGTTCAGGGGGTTGGTATGAGTTTGAGGTTAATCCTGTTAGTAGCCACATCCTGAACCTCCTGAGGCTCCTTGCCACCCTCCTTGCTCAGAGCCTGATGCCCACTCCCAGGCAGAAGGCAGACGAAGCCTGAGAAAGCTCAGGGTTGGGACAGATCTCTGGACCTCAGAGATGCTGCCATGGGTGTCCTTACCATTTCTGACAGGTCTGGAAACTGATCTGCTCCCTGCTGAGGGCAAGAAACTTGAGTCTCTGTGAATGCATTTCCTCTAGTTGTGAAATGGATGATACTACAGGATCCCTTGACAGAGAAGCTCGTCCAGCCTCTATGGTGAGTCTTGTGCTCTGAACATATTGTGCCAGGCTCTGAAGAAGCTGAAACATACTGTGCTTGTTTCATGAGGGAGGGGCTTAGGGTAGGATCAGGGTCAGGTGGGAACCCTTCAGAGATTATTGGAAAACTGTGCTTCTTGGGGGCAGAGGTTATGGGGAGACATACTGGTGGGGTTTTCATCTCTTAATTATGTGTAGGAGCTGAGAGACTCTGGAATTTTCCAGAAGAGAGGTCTAATCTTAGACCTTTATTCTACACTGATGCACACAGATATCAAGACTTCCTTTTGAAGGAAAGTGCATGACCTCATTCGCTCCCCAGATGATAAGAACAAAACTGTGTGTTGTGTTTTCTTTTTCACTTTGGCCACCAGGAAGCTCTGGGTAAGATCTAGTGTTTAGTTGCTGTTTCTTTCAGATCCTTGGTTTCTAACATTATTTTTCTCTTCCTTTCCCTTAATATTTGTCACTTATATTATGTACCAGTATTAAAATTAAATATGAATACTACATGTGTATGACTCATTTGGTATGGGTCCAGAATTTGGATAGATGCTGTATGTGTGTGTGTATACAGTGAAGAGCAAAACCTTTATACATAGGGACATTTATACATAGGGACACAGTACCAATTTCCACAATTGGCAAGCTGATTTTTATTGATGAGCCCTTATTAGGTAAAGTGCTGATGAAATGCTCTATAAATATTAATTCATCTTCATAACAACTCTAGGAGGTATGGACTATGATCAACCCCCTTTTGCAGATGAAGAAACTGAGGTAGATGGAAAGGCAGTCATTTGCCTAGAGTCACATGGGTGTGTGCTCTGCCGTGTCTGACTCTTTGAGATCCCGTGGACTGTAGCTCACCAGGCTCCTCTACCCATGACGTTTTCCAGGCAAGACTACTGGAGTGGGTTGCTATTTCCTTCTCCAAGGGATCTTCCCGACCCGGGGAAGGAACCTGTGTTTCCTGTGTATTCTGTGTCTCCTGCCCTGGCACACAGATTCTTCACCACTGAGCCACCTGGCACACGGTTCTTAAGTGGCAAAACCACGATCTGAATCTGGGCAGCCTGGCTCCAGAGCCCAGGTTTTAGATCAGTACTTTAGGGCTTCTCTGTGTTGTCCCGTAACGGAGCCACCAGCCACATGTGGCTTCTGAGCTCTTGACGCCTGGCTAGTGTGACTGAGGAACTGGATTTTAGATTTAAATTAATTTAAATTTAAATAGCCCATGTGTGGCTAGTGGCCGCCTGAGACAGCGCAGGTCCAAACCTCCAGGCTTGCTTCCTCGTGCCCATCCCTGACGTTGGTGGAGGGCAACTCAGAGCCATGTAGTGTAGTTACTACGTGTAGTTGTGATTACAATTTGCAGTAAGTATCCAGAGCCTTCAAACCCCCTCTTCCTCCTTGTCTCCATCCTTTCTCTTCTCCATTGTCATCATAACTAACATTTTTCTGAGCGCTTAAGATTCTCACTTAATTCTCCCCCAAATCCTTGGACATAGGTGCTTTTTTTTTTTTTTTTTTTAAATAAATCTGTTTAATAGAAGAGAGAGCCGACAGTCAAAGAAGTGTCTTGTGGGGAGTCCCAGAGCCAATAAGCAGCAGAGTCTGAGTTTGAACCAAAGTCAATTAGACTCTAAAGCCAAATTATGCTTCTCCATTTTTTTTTTCTTTTGCTTTTGAAAGAGTGAAACGTGCTCCATCTGACTCCTTAGGCCACAGGCCTGTCCGTTTCCATCCAAGTAAAGTTGTGTTGTTGACTGAAGTCAGCATTTTGGAAGGGAGGAGAGAGGAAGACAGAGGTGGTGAGCAGAGGCGGATGAAGCGCTGGGTCAGCACAGACCCAGAGCAGCTGGAGAGGCCGGGGCCTCCTGGGAGAAGCTGGGGCATTGCCCAGAGAGCCTAGGGCCCAGCCCCACCTCCCCCAGGGAGGAAGGTCAGAACAAGACGCCTCAGTTTCCTCATCTGTCAAATGGGGACAAGGAGGATTGAAAAAGACAGACAAGATGGAGGTCGCCCTTTCCAGCCTCAGAGCCCACCTCTGGGGTAGAAGCTCCTGGGAGCCCTCGCGGGGGGCGGGGAGGGGGGAAGTCATCTGGGCGCAGAGCTGTCTCCGCTGTGGGCGAAGGGAAGGAAAACAGCTTTCTAGCTGAGGGGTCGGGGTGGGCGGTGGGGGCTGCAGCGCATGGCTGTCAGCTGAGATCACTGCCTTCTCCCTCCCAGCTGCCTGGGGATATTATGAAGTTGCAGAGACAAGGAGAGGAAGCTCAAGCTTGGGGGCCTCTCTGGGGGGCTGGGGAGGGGAGCAGAGAAGGAGGACGTTAATGAAAAAAACATTCCTCGTTCAAGGTGACTGGAAGGGTTTGGGGCTGATTGGGTCAGGGTCTGACTCGGGCTGAAAATGAGTCCCCAGACTCGGAGCGACCAGGAGGCGTGGGACAGCCGCTGGGGAGCAGGCTGGTGCCGGCCCGGCTGACCGTCCCTCTCAGGGTAGCTGACTCCCAAAGACCCCTGACTCCAGGGACGCCCGAGATGGGGCAGCTGTGAGATCCCGGGGCCGGGGCTGTCCTGGCTGCGGGTTTCCTCTCCCAGTGCATGTTTCACCCCCTCTCCCGCCTGCCTGCCTCCAGACCACATCTGGGCACAAGCAGGGGCTGGTCTGCTGGAGATTCTGTTCTGCCCCAGAGACGACACATGCAGGCCCCACCTGAGAGACGGAAGGACCTTCCAAGAGGTGGGAAGGCTAAGATGGGTTTCTTGGGAGGCAGCTCCTAACTCGACTTCTCACTTTGCCTCTAGACAATTTCCAGACTTGCAAAGGGTACATGATACCTGACAGGTATCCGAATGGGGTACCTCTCCCAATCAGAGAGGGCCAGCCACTGCTCTAGTCCTCAGGATAGACTTGAGAGGTGGCCATTCTCCTTTCACAGCTGGAAAAACTGAGGCTCAGAGAAGTGAAGACTTTACCCTCCTCGCTCCTCGGCTGAGAAGGGAGCAGGACTGGGACCGGATTGCTGATCCCCTGGGGCTGGGGGGAAGAAACCCCTTGCAATTTATACCACTTCTCCCCACTTTGTTCTAAATGCCAGGAAAACTTCTGATGGCCCCCGAGACCTGGAAAAGAGTCCCAGCCTGGAGTGCAGTGGGGAGGGGAGGGGCAGAGCGGACGAGGGAAGGGGGCCTGTGATTTGTCCTCAGGCCACTTTGACAAGGCCCCCAGGGAAAGCTAAAGGAATAGATCAAAGCCACGTGGAGCCAAGAACAGGCCCTGGTTCATGCTGGGACCCCCGTCCCCTCTTCCAAACCCGATTTCATCGACTAGTCTTCATCCCTCCGGAGGGAAAAAGGAGCCCTTGTAATGTATTCTTGGGCTTCCCCGGTGGCTAAGATGGTAAAGAATCGCCTGCAATATGGGAGACCCGGGTTCGATCCCTGGGTTGGGAAGATCCCCTAGAGGATGGCATGGTAACCCACTCCAGTATTCTTGGGCTTCCCTGGTGACTCGGACGGTAAAGAATCTGCCTGCCATGCAGGAAACTTGGGTTTGATCTCTGGGTTGGGAAGATCCCCTGGAGGAGGGCGTGGCAACCCACTCCAGTATTCTTGCCTGGAGAATCCCCATGGAGGGAGGAGCCTGGTGCGGGTTCCAGTCCATGGGGTTGCAAAGAGTCAGACGTGACTGAGTGCCGAGCGACTCAGCACAGCACTGCAGTGTGTTTGAGGACACACAGAGCCCCCTTTCTTCCCTTGGGAAGCTTGGTTTTCCTTGGGATCGAAACTTTGACTGGCTACGCACAAGAATGCATCTTCATCCCTGGGAGCCCCACCAGAATGGGGACAAAGCCACCCCTTCTCCTGACTACATCAGTGTTTCGAGGGGCCCAGCTGCATCAGGAAGTTGCAGAAGATTCTGAAGGCTGTGAGCTGACTCAGACGGGATGCCCAGCTTCTGTAAGTCCTTCTGTTGGGCATCAGGAAGCCTTTGCAGTCCAGATAGCATCTCAGCCCTTCACAGATGAGTGAACCATCAGCTCTGGAAAAGACCCTGGGCATCATCTCATCCAGCTCCCTCATGGCATGGATGGGTAAGCTGAGGCCCAGAGAGGGGAAGGCACTTCTGGAATGGGGACCAGAGTGGGGCTGCTGGCTCCCAGGCTGCAGAGCCTTCCAGGAGCCCACACCAGGCGAAGATCTGATGCAGAAAGGGAGGAAGTGGATAGTCAGGGGCCTGCTCGGAGGTTCTGGGACGAACCAGCCCCTGGAATATTCAGAAATAGCCTCTCTGCTGAAGGCTCCTGCAGAGGCAGAATGTCCCTGTCTTCTTCAAGTCTTGTTCGGCTTGGCTGTTCCCAAGAAGTGGCTCCCTTTTCCTCTCCTCTTCCGGGAAGAGAAAGGCCTCTGTCAGTAGAGGAGAAAGGGTTCCAGAGAAAACTAGATGCAGTATCCTCAAAAAGAACTAGCCCCAAAACACTCCGGGCCCAACAATTCCCATGACCAAGACACTCCCAATGTAAGTGCCATGTTCTGGCCACGGATGGAATGTCACACACACACCAGGCACTTCCTGTAGGGTCACCTTAAGCCCTCCGAGGGACCTTGTGAGGGAGATGTTCTCAGGGTCCCATGGAAGGATGGAGAAGGCAGAACATACAGGATGCAGTGACTTGCCCGGCGCCCAGAGCTGGGGAATGGAAGGGGATGGGGCAGGCCATAGCTCTGTCTCTCCTGGACTCCGCACCGCCTTCTCACAACAACAGTTCTCCAACTAGCACTTTAAAAATCCGAACTGCCCATTTGCATTCATTTCTGCCCACTTCAGACACTCTACACCCTCTCCTTTTTTTTTTTTTTCCTGCTTTAGTTGGAACTTGCAAGTCTCTAGTGCCCTGAAAACACAAAACCCAAACCAAAAATGACCCTCCAAGTCCCAGGAGACACGATGGGCCTGGACACTAGCCTCCTGCATCTTCCCAAGTACAGGACTCCTGAATTTCTGTTCAGAAGCAGAACGGCTTTTTTTTTTCCCCCTCTCTTAGACAATGTGGTTCTAATATATATCAACAGAGCTAAAGAAAAGGCCTTTTTTTTTTTTAAAGAAGTTAACTTCATTTCAAGAACTTGTGTGTTTCTCATTAGTAACGCTGTCTTTTGAAATCCTGCCGAGGGAGGCAATTCCAGTTGAAATCAAAACTGATATGAGAGGGTTTGACTCCAATGTCACTCTGCTTCCCCTGCTCGCTGCCTTCTCGGGGGCTGATCGCTGCTCGGATGGGATGGGTGGTGGGGCAGGTGGCCAGCTCTCTGCTTGCTGACCTGCGGTTCCATGTCTGCGGTGGGTGTCGGTGTTTCCGGGGAGTCCGGTTGGTAGCGGGGCCTCCAGCCCGGCCTGCTTCTCACCTGATGAAGGAAATCAAGACTTGGGCTTGAGCTAAGTCCTTGAAGGAGGGAAAGCAGGACTCCTTGGGCTGGTAGCCAGGATGCTGGGGCCCATGGCAGGCAGAGGGCTCCAGCCATGATCAGAGCTGTGAGCTGAGTGATCCTTCCATGTCACAGGCAGGCTAGTAGGGCATGATCAGCTAGTCCCAAGAGAAGCCACGTGACTCCAAGTTCTAGGTATTTTGAGCTGTTTTCAGCAGAAATCTCCTAGTTTTGGGGGGCCAATTTTGACCATGTCTCTTCTCTCAGCGACCACGTTTTCTGGAGAACATTAGGAAAACGGAAAAATCTTTCCATGGTTGCCAGAGGGGCACCTCAGCCTTTCAGCTGCTGGGGACCACTTTCTCTGGATGAATCATTTTCTGGATGGATGAGGCAGGCACAGGGCATTCTCCCCCTGTCCTTCTCCTTTCTTCTCAGATTGGATTTTTTTTCCTTAATAAAATAAATAAATAAATAAATCTTGTTCTTAAGGAGAGCTGATGTGGCTTGTTCTACATGCCAAAGGGATTTGTTTCAAGGATGATAGAAATGAACAGGATGGCTTTCCCGATCCAGCCCTCTAATCAGATTTCCTCCATCCTTCAAGGCCTAGCAACATTTTCTCCACCCGCTACCTCTGGTGATGGCTCCAGACTGAAGGTTAAACCTGAATCGCTCTTTTTTACGCTGAATGGGTTGCTGCCATCTCTTCTCTATTGTATTATATAACTTTTCAGACATCCAGGTATTTCTGTCTTGTCTCCTTAGCTAGAAATGTGATTTCTGGAGGACCTGAGCCTTTTCCATGCTTGTGGCCCCAGTCAGTTATCACCAAGACTCTCTGCACAGAGTTTGCAAATCATAACAGTAATGAATGATTTAAGCACTGTTACATTTAAAGGCTTTAACCCATGTTCTTACTTGTCCCCTGGAATGGTGACTCCTTTAGAGAAACAGTGTTCCTAAGAGACAACCGGAATAATCATCGAGTCACTTTCTCTTTAAGACCCCTTCCCTCAGATTTCTTGGGCAGCCTCCACATACTTGGCTTCTGCTGGAAGCTTGCTCATGCATTGCCTTGTTTAAAGAATTTATGGATCTACTGATAAATCTATTCAGTTTTCCCCCAAATTAGTTTTGGAGAAGCAGGAGGCCATGTGTTGTGGAACCTGCCTGGGTTTAAATCTCAGCTCTACCCCACACCCTAGGTGGGACCCTCTGATCCTCACTTTCCTCATCTGTAAAATGGGCGTAATTACTATGCCTTCCTACCCTGGTTATGGGGTCTCGATAAACTGAGCTTTCAGTAATTGCATTTGCTTCCTTTCATTGCACTTTCACTTTTCACTTTCATGCATCGGAGAAGGAAATGGCAACCCACTCCAGTGTTCTTGCCTAGAGAATCCCAGGGATGGGGGAGCCTGGTGGGCTGCCGTCTATGGGGTCGCACAGAGTCGGACATGACTGAAGCAACTTAGCAGCAGCAGCATTGAGCTTTGCTAGGTCAGCACAGTGCCGCACTTGACCTAGAAGTAAACGTGAGATGCTCAAACATCAGCTATTCCGGAAGTCTTCCCCACATCCCTGCCCCGACTAGGTCAGCTCCCTCTGTGATCCACTCTGTGTCCTCCCCTCTCAGCACCTCCAGTTGGTACCTACTGTGTGTTATGAGTGGTTGACATCACTCTTTCCCACTAGGAGCTCCCAGAAAGTCAGGGCCCTGTCTGTTTTCACTCCCATTATTGATCCAGGTCTTGCCTAAATACTTAACAGACATTCATTCCCATCTCCTTTGGGTCCCTTTTCTGAGCTAAGTCAAAAGTTCCCTTGTTTTCCTGAGAGCCTTGTATCAGGGACTAACAGCAGAGGCCACAGAGTCGGGGAATTATGTCCATGGAGGTTTGATGTTCTCTTCTGTTTAGAACCTCTAAGATCCCTGACCCTTACTCCTACTGAGGACTTGGCGGTTGATGGCCATCCCACGTCTCCACCTGATCAACCTTATTCCTCCTTTGGGATGTGCTCCAAGGCCACCACCTCTGAGGAGCCTTCCTTGACTCTCTGTAACAGACGTAAAGACTTGGAAACACTTACAAGCACAGGCATGATCTTGATCACAGGCCTGTGGCTCCCCAGGGACTCACTGAAGCTTTGCCTTCCCAATGCCTGGTACAGAGATAATTACCAGTAAGTGCTAATTGAATGAATCCTGCCAAAGCAAAACCAAACCCAAGTCACTCCCACACTGCCCAGAAAAAGCTAGCACACACCCTTGTGATTTACACAGCTAGTTTCTTTCTTAATTCATTCAAAATAGGTTCATTGAGCACCCAGTGCAGACCCCACGCTGAGTGCTGGGGAGCCAGTGGTAAACGGGGTGGACTCTTTCCTATGTCCTAGTAGCCTGGAGCTCCCCGTCCAGGCCCGGAGATTCACAGGCAAGGCCAGAATAAAGCCAGGAAGCTGGGCGGCATGAGCCTCCCCAGCAGACACTTTCTGGAACCCACCATTCCCACAATGACCAAGCATCTCCAAAGAAAGGAAAGAAAATGAACCCTCTGTCCACAGAGGTGCATGGACCCAGGGGAGCAGACAGGCAGGGCTGACCCTCTGAACTCCGTGCGGGGAGGACTATGTCCACCCAAAACCAGCTGGGGCCGCCCAGCTGTGGGCCGGCACCGCTGAAAGGTCCTAATTAGCTCATTTCCCCAGCCCCATGGGCTGCAAGCAGGCTCTCTTCACCTTTGGCCCTGCCCCATCTCGCTCAATTTAGCAGTTCAAGGTTCACCGTGGTGTCAGGGTGGGGACAGGGAAAAATGTCCCCCTATTCCCAGGCCATTAAGCAAAACATCCCTTTGTGGTCAGCTCCACCCTGAAGACTCTCCCTTCCCTCCTCAGCCTGGTTCTGATGGCTGCAGTGACGGGAGACGACGGGTCTAGAGAACCAGCTTCAAACTCTGTCTCTCCTGCTGGACGAGCAGCTGTGTGATCCTGAGCAAGTGACTCGCCCTCTCTGATCCTCAGCCTCTTCAATTCTGAGGAAACTAGCAATGAGCTCCCTTGATGCTTGGAAGGATTTGGTGGGATAAGGTCTGCAAGGCAAGGAGCACAGGGCCAGGACAGACCAAGCCCTCAGTTCGAGCCCCTACAGTCTGCCCAATACTCCTTAAGACTGTCAACCCCTTGGGGGCAGGCACAGCATCTGCTGGGCTCCCCGCCGTGCGGCCAGCATCTTGCTGAGGTCCTGGACATGGAAGGCACTTCTTCATCCCTTTCTTTAGTCTCTCCTATGCGCCAGGCCCTCGGCCCAGGGAATAGCTGTAGAATGAATGAAGGTTTTCTTCTGCCTCTCACCACTTTTGCAGGGCTGAGCCCTGGTAAAGGGGGTCCCTGCCAAGCTCACGAGACACTGTGGATGGAGCGCAAGACATGAGGTCAGAAGACTGGGAAAGAGCCGGAGTTTTGCAGCCTGGTAGCCCACTTGTCTTAGGAAACGTCCTCCTGGCCTACACTCATACTCCTAGCGTCAGGGGCTGAGTGTGCCACGAGCCTCCATCCTACCCCTTTTATTGGCTCAAGTCTGGAACATCCCCTGCAGCTCTTGGAGCCTCAGCTTTCTCAGGAGAGGGAATGTGAATAAACATCCCCCTGCCCCAGAGTGACATGTGGCTTTGACCAGGCTTTTATCCAAGGAGTGAGCATGGTAGAGCCCAACTCAATGGATATGCGTTTGCGCAAACTCCAGGAGACACTGAAGGACAAGGAAGCCTGGTGTGCTGCAGTCTGTGGGGTTGCAAAGAGTCAGACATGACTGAGCAACTGAACGACAACAATGGTAGAGCCCAATACAGGCCCTGGCCCGGAGAGGACATGTCAACTTCCTTTTCTTCAGTCAACATGACAGCTACCTTATTTCTCCAGGCGTGGTCCTCTGCATCTTGGAGCTGGCTGGAAATGGAGAAGCCCTGGGTACCACCCCAGACCCACTGCGCCCACACCTGCATTTTAACAAGATCCCCAGGTGTTCCTGTACTGCCCAAACTTGAGAAACCTGCTCCACTGCGTGTCCGCTCCTCGGCAACTCAACTGGGGTGATGCTAATAAGAACTCTCCATCAGTTGAGTTCAGTTCAGTCTCTAAGTCATGTCCGACTCTTTGCAACCCCATGGACTGCAGCACTCCAGGCCTCCCTGTCCATCACCAACTCCTGGAGTTTTACTTAAACTCATGTCCATTGAGTCGGCAATGCCATCCAACCATCTCATCCTCTGTCATCCCCTTCTCCTCCCGCCTTCAATCTTTCCCAACATCAGGATCTTTTCAAATGAGTCAGTTCTTCGCATCACGTGACCAAAGTATTGGAGTTTCAGCTTCAGCATCAGTCCTTCCAATGAACATTCAGGACTGATTTCCTTTAGTCGGATCTCCTTGCTGTCCAACCTTGGCATAAGCCAAACAGAACAAGGGAGAACAGGATGGCCTATTTCAAAGCCAAGCAGAAGCAGACTAAGGGCTTTCTGCGGTGGGTCTCTGGGCCACAGCTCTTGAGGTTGCTGGAAGCAGATGGAACCCAAGAGTGGGGCGGGTGATGGGCGGTGGCCTCATCTCCATCCTGCGTTGAGTTTAAAAATAGAGCAGAGGGAGCATTCCATGTTTGGATGGATAAAATACCTTCTCCTGCTTCTCTTTATTAAGGTCTGTGGCGGGGGAGGGGGTCAGGAATCACGCCCCATCCTGTGGTTTACAGGACCTTTCCCTAATAAAGCCGAGGGCCAGGAGGCCGAGCATTCCAGGGGACTTAATTAAAACCACCAAGGGTTATTTGGAATAACAGACCATTTAGTCGGAAGCACTTGCCATGCTAATTCAAACAAGGTGATTACAGGCGATTAGCAAACCTAATGCCTTCAGTTTATAACCTGCCCCGAAGGAGGGATGAGCAAGTGGCCTCCGCTACTTCCTGTGGGTGGTGGAGGGGGCTGACCTGGGGCTGAAATTTCCCAAGGTCAGGGCCAAGTAGGGCTCCTGGGCTGCTCACCTGGGTAAAACGCTCTCCTAGTGTGAACTCGTTGGCAGGGAGGAGGCTGACCCCACCTGAGGAGGGTCAGAAAGGAATCTCTCCAGGTCTCCTGGGACCATCCTGGGCACATCCTTCAAGAGCTGGTCCCACCTGTCTCTTCAGCTATCTCTTCTGGGTCCTCTTGAGGGCAGAAGCTGGGTAGTGTAGTCCCTGTATCCTTGAAAGGGATTGATTATGGATGTGCCTATACACACCAAAGAATTATCTTTTATTTAGCACTTATATGCCAAACCCTGCGTGAAGCCTTTCATATTTGTTTTTGTTCAGTTGCTAAGTTGTGTCTGACTTTTTGAGACCCCATGGATTGTAGCACGCCAGGCTTCCCTGTCCATCACCATCTCCCAGAGTTTGCTCAAATTCATGTCCATTCAGTCACTGATGCCATCCAACCATCTCATCCTCTGTCATCCCCTTCTCCTCCTGCTTCAATCTTTCCCAGCATCAAGGTCTTTTCCAATGAGTCAGCTCCTCTCATCAGGTGACTGAAGTATTGGAGTTTCAGCTTCAGCATCAGTTTTTCCAATGAATATTCAGGGTTGGTTTCCTTTAGGAATGACTGGTTTGATCTCCTTGCAGTCCAAGGGACTCTCAAGAGTCTTCTCCAACACCACAGTTCGAAAGCACCAATTCTTTGGTGCTCAGCTTTCTTTATGGTCCAATTCTCACATTCGTACATGACTACTGGAAAAACCATAGCTTTGACTATACAGATCTTTGTTGTCAAAGTGATGTCTCTGCTTTTTAATATGCTGTCTAGGTCTGTCATAGCTTTTCTTCCAAGGAGCAAGCATCTTTTAATTTCATGGCTGCAGTTACCATCTGCAGTGATTTTGGAGCCCAAGAAAATAAAATCTGTCACCATTTCCATTATTCCCCCATCTATTTGCCATGAAATGATGAGACCAGATGCCATGATCTTCAATGGCAGAGACTCTTGGAGGGCACAAACAAAAACTTGTGCACACCAGGACCCAGGGCAAGGAGCAGTTCATAGGCACCACCTTGTATAATTCACTGAAGTCAGTGCTGTTATTGTCCCCATTAGATGGGGGAGGAGCATGGGGCATGGAGAGACGGTTACGGCTCCAGGCCACACTGCTGAAAAGTGGTCAGTGTGGTCTTCTACCCAAATTCACCGGACTCCAAGGCCTTCCTGGAACCTCACTGAATTTCATATTACAGTTGAGGGGACTGAAGCTAGCGATCATCAGCTGGTGAGTGGAGGAACTAGAATCGGCCCGCCATGTTGCTGCTTCCACCCCACCGCTATACCTCCCCGCTGGAGCTCTCTGGAGAGTGTGCAGAATGGCAGGCAAACCTGGAAGGGGTGCACGACACCAGGGAGCCTCACCAGGGAAGGGCGTCCCCGACAGGGGGCTCTACAGACATCTGGGGTAGGGGGCTTTCAGGTGCTGGCAACCGGAACCCCCAAATCAATGGGCTTCAACTTCTTTAATAGGGGATATTTATTATTACGAGCAACAAGAAGTCCTCAGGGCTGATTAATTTAGAGGCTCCACAGTGTCATCAAGAACGCAGGTCTCCTTTCTCACTTTCTTCCTTCCTGCCTTCCATTCATCAGATACAACTGGGCTCCTTCTAGATGCCAGGCACTCTCCTAAACCCTGGGTTTACAGTGGTGAAAAAACGAGATCTTTGCCTTTTTGGAGCTTGCATTCTTGGGTGAAGGATAACATACATACACTATATGTGTACGTGTATATATATGTGTGTGTATATATATATATATATATACACACATAAAGAGTGTGTGCACATTATACATATATATGTATATATACCTAATATTATACATGTGTAATAAGTAGTGTGTATATATAACATGCATTTACTATATGTATGTATTTATATAAATATGAAATATATAAATATATGAAATATATGAAATAAATATATATGTGTGTATATACACACATTAACACAATGTGCATATATATTATATATCCATATTGTATATGGATAATATATATGTATTATATATAAATAATATATGTAATATGTATAAATAACAATGTCAAGTAAGAGCTATGAAAATAAAACAAACAAGGGGAAAGAGAGAGAAGGAGGAGAGAGAAGTCAGAGAAATCCTTTTTAGGGGCTGGCTTTGAGCAGAGATCCAAATGAAAGGTAAAAATGAGCTCGAAGAGAACTGGGGAAAGTGTTCTTGGCAGTGAGCACTGCATGTGCAAAGCCCTGCAGTCGGTCAGTAGTTGGAGTGGAGCCATTGAGACCTTTCTGTTGTGCAAACTCAGAGGGTTGGCTTCTCCTCTAGATGAGTCCCCTCATGGTGGTCAAGGTGACTGTAGCAATTTCAGACACTGTAGGCAGACATGACGCTTCCTGGTGTCTTCTGTAAATCAGTGGAGAAACCCTTCCCAGAAGCCCTCAGTATACTTCTCCTCAATCTTATTGGTCAGAATTGAGTCACTGGTCCAAGTCTAAATTGATCCCAGACAGGAGAATGGACCACAGTGGTCGGCTTAGACCAGTGGGAATACACCCTTACAGCTGGAGATGGGGCTACACTGGTTTGAGCTGTAGGGGATAGATACTCCCCTGATAAAATGGGGCCCTTCCAGGAAGAAAGAAGGGGGATATAAGTAGAAATGATGTGTACAATTACGGGTCATGATTTTAAAAGGAAAGGGCATGTCCTTCCCTTCTCTGGCTGGAATCTGAGCTTGCTGGTAGTTATCCAGTCTTGACCATGAGGACAAGGGCAGCTGCCTGGGAATGGCAAAGCAGCATGACAGCAGGAGACTGGGAATCATCAAGTCAGCTCCAGAATGCTTGCGATCAGACGGTGCGGAGACATAGTTAGAGGAGGTACAGACAGAGACAGAGGCACAGATAGGTTCCTGTCAGCGGGACTTGCATTCTAACTGATTCAGCTCCCCAGTCCTGCTTCAACCAGAGCAAGTCCTCTTCCCATATCAGGGCCCATGTCATGCTTTCCTGGAGAAAAAGCTCTGCTGCTTAAAAAACCGTTCACAATGACTGGTGTAGTCCAGCCTCCCCATCTGACAAACTGGGAAGGGAAATCCAGTAAAGGGAAATGACTTGTCCAGGACCGCACAGGCACCTGGGTCAGAGCCAAGATCAAACTCAGACGCTGCCCAGTAAGCGCTGGTACTGCCTTCCTACATTACTCCCATCAGGCATATTCTCTACTGCGATCTTGAAACTGTGCTATGGAGAATTCCTTGTTGATTCAGTGGGTAGAACTCCGTGTTTTCAGTTTTGAGGGCCCAGGTTCGATCCTTGGTTAGGAAACTAAGATCCCATGGCGGGGGAGGGGGTTGACCCCAAAAGCTAGAAACAAAATCACCAGCAACAAAAAAACCACAGATAAGACAAGCAAAAACAAACTAACAAAAAATCCACAAAAAAACAAAGAAACCACCCCCCCCCCACACACACACACAAAAAGTACCAAGAAGAGAGTGTGGCTGATTCCAGCCCTGGTGGAAGACAGCCTCAAGGTTCCTTGGCATTACATGCTCAGGCTGTCACTCCAGCTTTTACTTCCTTTCTACATGTGAACCTCAGCCAGGATGTGGACTTGGGCAGGGAGATAGCGGCCTTTTGGCTTTTGCTAGCAGGAAATGGCAACCCACTCCAGTGTTCTTGCCTGGAGAATCCCAGGGACGGGGCAGCCTGGTGGGCTGCCATCTATGGGGTCACACAGAGTCGGACACGACTGAGGTAACTTAGCAGCAGCAGCAGCAGGTCTCAAACTTTGCTCTGCTTAAGACTCATCTGGAGGTGGGTGAGGGAGGGGGTGATTATAATGCAGATTCGTGGGCCCTTTCCTGAAAGATTCCGACTCAGTAAGTTTGAGATTGTTGTTATTCAGTTGCTAAGCCATGAGTGACTCTTTGCGACCCTATGGCTTCTCTTTCCTTCACTGTCTCCTGGAGTTTGCTCAAATTCATGACTATTGAGTCAGTGATGCCATCTAACCATCTCATCCTCTGCTGCCCTCTTCTCCTTTTGCCTTCAATCTTTCCCAGCATCAGGGTCTTTTCCAGTGAGTTGGCTCTTTGCATCAGGTGGCTTAAGTATTGGAGCTTCAACTTCAGCGTCAGTCCTTCCAATGAATATTCAGGATTGATTTCCTCTAGGATTAACTGGTTTGATCTTGCTGTCCAAAAGACTCTAGAGAGTATTCTCCAACACCACAGTTTGAAAGCATCAATTCTTCGGCACTCAGCCTTCTTTATGGTCCAACTCTCACATCCCTCTATACGACTACTGGAAAAATCATAGCTTTGACTATGTGGACCTTTGTTGGAAAAGTGATGTCTCTGCTTTTTAATACACTGTCTAGGTTTGTCAAGGCTTTCCTTCCAAAAAAGCAAGCATTTTTAAATTTCATGGCTGCTGACACCATCTGCAGTGATTTTGGAGCCCAAGAAAATACAATCTGTCGCTGCTTCTACTTGTTCCCCATCTATTTGCCATGAAGTGGTGGAACCGGATGCCATGATCTTAGTTTTCTGAATGTTTAGATAGGGCCCAGGAATCTACTTAAAAATTAAGGCCTCTCTAGAAGCTGTGTCACAGGTTGTCCATAGGCCACACCCTGAGAAACACTGTCTCAAAGAATTCCATAGGAAATGTTTATTCATCCTAAGGGAACAATCCCACAACCAAATCTGAGACTTGATATTGTTTTTCCAGGTGCCACCACTGTGTTACAGCAAGAGAGTTTGTATTACAGCAAAAGTTCGATTCAGCCCACTGTCCTGACCCATGGTCCAGGGCCCTTTCCATCATGTCACTGGCCTAAAGAGGACCCTGGGAGCCTCCTGTTGGGGTTAAAGTGTCTGTGGATGACAATATAATGGACTTAGGGTGAAAGCATATTAAAAAGCAGAGACATTACTTTGCCAACAAAGGTCCCTTTAGTCAAAGCTACGGTTTTTTCCATCATGTATGGATGTGAGAGTTGGACTGTAAAGAAAGCTGAGCACCGAAGAATTGATGCTTTTGAACTGTGGTGTTGGAGAAGACTCTTGAGAGTCCCTTGGACTGCAAGGAGATCCAACCAGTCCATCCTAAAGGAAATCAATCCTGAATATTTACTGAAGGACTGATGCTAAAGCTCCAATATTTGGCCACCTGATGCGAAGAAATGACTCACTGGAAAAGATCCTGATGCTGGAAAGGATGGAAGGCGGGAGAAGGGGACGCCAGAGGATGAGATGGCTGGATGGCATCACTGACTTGATGGATATGAGCTTGAGCAAACTCGGGGGTTTGGTGATGGATAGGGAAGCCTGGCATGCTGCAGTTCACAGGGTCATGAAGGGTCGGACATGACTGAGTGACTGAACTGAACTGAGGGTGAAAGTGTCAAGGTCTTGGCCAAGTTTTCAGGTGGCCATGATTTTTTAATGTGCAGATCAGGGAGCTCAGTGCCAGTGATGGAATTCTGCAATTTCCTCTATATTTGGACTCTGCTATGTACATGTAATTGTCAAACTGAGTTAACCTCTCTTACCCTCAGTTTTCTCATCTGTAAAAGAAGGATAATAAATACCTATGTCCTTGCACTGAAGAAATTATTGATAATCCTTGGGAGGAAGGAGAAAGGGGGAGGGGAGAACAGAAGCTTTGCTCAGCGAAAGTTGGCACGGGGAGGAGGGACAGAGGACACAAATGAATGCTGACCTCTAGAGTGGCTTTGGCAGGACATGGCCCATGTGGGGCCTCCCACAGTGCACTACTTACCTGGCAGGGCGGGGGGTGCTGTCAGGGAGGGTTTGCAAGATTTAACAAATAAAAATACAGGATGCTGAGTTAAATCTGAATTTCAGATAATCAACAATTTTTGTATGTTTCATACAATATTAGGGATACATAAAGCATTATTTGTTACTTATCTGAAATCCAAATTTCCTGGATTTTATCTGGCAATACTTGATTATGGGAAGAGTATGTGAACCGTGAACTTCCTGATGTTCAAGCTGGTTTTAGAAAAGGCAGAGGAACCAGAGATCAAATTGCCAACATCCGCTGGATCATGGAAAAAGCAAGAGAGTTCCAGAAAAACATCTATTTCTGCTTTATTGACTATGCCAAAGCCTTTGACTGTGTGGATCACAATAAACTGTGGAAAATTCTGAAAGAGATGGGAATACCAGACCACCTGATCTGCCTCTTGAGAAACCTATATGCAGGTCAGGAAGCAACAGTTAGAACTGGACATGGAACAACAGACTGGTTCCAAATAGGAAAAGGAGTACGTCAAGGCTGTATATTGTCACCCTGCTTATTTAACTTATATGCAGAGTACATCATGAGAAACGCTAGACTGGAGGAAACACAAGTTGGAATCAAGATTGCTGGGAGAAATCTCAATAACCTCAGATATACAGATGACACCACCCTTATGGCAGAAAGTGAAGAGGAACTAAAAAGCCTCTTGATGAAAGTGAAAGAGGAGAGTGAAAAAGTTGGCTTGAAGCTCAACATTCAGAAAACGAAGATCATGGCATCCGATCCCATCACTTCATGGGAAATAGATGGAGAAACAGTGGAAACAGTGTCAGACTTTATTTTTTGGGGCTCCAAAATCACTGCAGATGGTGACTGCAGCCATGAAATTAAAAGACGCTTACTTCTTGGAAGGAAAGTTATGACCAACCTAGATAGCATATTCAAAAGCAGAGACATTACTTTGCCAACAAAGGTTCGTCTAGTCAAGGCTATGGTTTTTCCTGTGGTCATGTATGGATGTGAGAGTTGGGCTGTGAAGAAAGCTGAGCGCCGAAGAATTGATGCTTTTGAACTGTGGTGTTGGAGAAGACTCTTGAGAGTCCCTTGGACTGCAAGGAGATCCAACCAGTCCATTCTGAAGGAGATGAGCCCTGGGTGTTCTCTGGAAGGAATGATGCTAAAGCTGAAACTCCAGTACTTTGGTCACCTCATGCGAAGAGTTGACTCATTGGAAAAGACTCTGATGCTGGGAGGGATTGGGGGCAGGAGGAGAAGGGGACGACAGAGGAGGAGATGGCTGGATGGCATCACTGACTCGATAGACATGAGTCTGGGTGAACTCCGGGAGTTGGTGATGGACAGGGAGGCCTGGCGTGCTGCGATTCATGGGGTCGCAAAGAGTCGGACACGACTGAGCGACTGAACTGAACTGAACTGAAAGGATCTTATTAGTTGAGGCTAATAATGAACCTGAGCCCAAGAAGTAGTTCATGGGAGCCTACCCAGGGCTCTGATTCCACCACCAGGAACTTGCCTTTTTCTATTTCTTGGCTTTGCTTTCGTTTGTTTTCACTCCTAAACAGCATGAAGGTAGCCACCAGCAGCTCCAGGCTATCTTTCCCAGCAGCCTAGCTAATGGAGTAAAATAGCAATTCCTCCTTCCCATCCCACACAGTAAAAGTTTCAGGCCTCACTCTTATTGGCCCGAATTGTCACATGCCCTTTACTGAACCAATCACTGTGGACTGGGAAGATGAAGTCACTTGATTGGCCAGGCCTGGGTCATGTGCCCATATTAGGGGCGGAGAGCGTGAAAAGGGAAAACCGTGGTACTGTTAGCACTGTGGGGAGTGGAACTGGGCTGCGGAAAACAGCAGGTGCCCACAGAGGGGGAGCCTTCCTCCTGACGGAAGCTTCATCTCAAGGGGCGGACTTGGCTAAGCCTGTGTGGCCTCCCGGGCAGGGCAAGTCTGTGTTCTTGCTGCTCCTGGAAAGGTCTGGGATTACAGATCACACAGAGCTAGAATAAATTCCAGCTCTGCCTGTGTGAATTGGGCCAGTTCTTTTACCTCTCTGTGGCTCAGATTCCCCATTTATAAGTCAAGAATAAGTAGCTCTGGCATTATCAATGTTATCAAGCAAGCAGAGTGCCTGGCACTCTGTTGTAACCTCTCTGGAGGTTTTTGGGGATTAGTGGTCCTGGTGAGGTCCTTTTAAGGCAGAAGTGGCAGTGCTTTGGTTCCTGGATTGTTGGAAGGACCGTCTTTCTGTCTTCGGGTGGGTAAAATGCGTGAATGGTCCTTGCCCACTGGCTGTACCTACCCCTGGTGAAATAATATCAGGGTGGGGAATTCAGGCCTTGGAGTCCATGAGCCTAGGCATGCCACACCTCCCCACTTGTTAGTCATGTGTCAAAGTCATGGACGTGGGCTAGAATGGCTCAGGATACCTGACAAAGTAGGCTTCCCCTTCTGGGATCTGTAACCATCCTTGACTCACGCTCTCAGACTGACTACACAAGAGACATGTGGTGTTTTATTCAACAGCCAGAAAAGCCTTAAAATAGTCTGTTCCCACATGCCTGAAGTGCTCTATCATGGCTCTGTGCCTTGAGTTTTAGACTTTCATCCTTTCCAAGACATAAATACTCCTGGGAGGGGTTCGACATTAAGCAGTTAATAACTGTTGACACCTCTCTGTGAATGAAGGTGCTGAGAACAAGATTTATAAAGGGATGAGAGAGGGAGAGAAATGGGCATTGGGTGTGAAAGGAAGTGGGTTCGGGTCCTGCTGATGGGGAGAATTATTAAGGCAGAGAGGGTGCGGCTGCCTCCTCCAGGCGGTGCTGGCTCACACCGGGAAGCCAGCTCTTCAGGCTGCCCTGCCGCTCGCTGGTGCCTGGGACCCTGGAAATGGAGGCAGTGCACATAGTGAACAGAACGTGAGCTTTGGAAACACGTGGAATGAGGAAAGAATCCTGCCTTTTCCAGTTAAACACAATGTTGTTTGAGCTTCAGCAAATCATTTAACGCCTCAGAATCTCAGTTTCCTCATCTGTTAAATATGGATCCCTGATACAGGGTTAGTACCGGGGTGTGTGAATTATGTTTCAATACTCTGCATTCTTGGCTTACCCACCGAGATTTTCCTGAAAGCAGCTGGCTGGCTCTAGATCTTTCCATGTTCTCATGGCAACCCCACCCAAAGGAATCCTCCCCACACTTCCGGCTCCTGACCCTGACTTCAGAGACAAAACCAGACAGCCCATCAGACCCTTAAGAAGAGGCTCGTGGTGTTAGGTCCTGGCCCAGCCTTCACCACCAGGCCCCCAAATCAGGAGGCATCTTGTACCTCCCGGCTCCCTTGCCCTCCAAGCACCACCATTTGCCCATCAAGGAACTTGGACCCACGTCGAGTCAGACAATAGCAGCTTTGTTCTCCATTAAGGAATCTTAATGGACTGAAGAAGAAGGGGAAAGAAAAAAAATCTGAGCTCTTCCCTAAGAAGCTCATAATTTAATAGGTGAAATGTCAGGGAAAATCAATGCCAGGCTGTTTCCTGGCGGCCTCATTATGCTGTCCATTAAACAACTTTTATGTTTTGTTTATAGTTGCTCGTTTTTTCCCCTTCTTATTCCACCCCCCCTTTTTTTTTAAATAAAAGAACATTAAAAATTTTATGATGTTAAAAAGGGACATGGGCTGAGAAACCGAGTTACGAGAAACCTACTGACCATCCCTGGCAGGGCTGGGAAAATTCAGTCACCCCAGAAAAGGAGATTCTCCCAGGAGCAGACTAAGGGGCTGGCCCAGCAGCACGGGCTCGAGGTCAACACATTCTTAGCATTTGGCTGATTCTGAGGGCATTTCTGAGGTAGGAAAGTCTTGTTTGCTGGATGATGGTCAGAGCGGTCCTGGAGGGTCCAGAGAGAGGGAAGAGCAAGCGGACATTGGAGCTTTCCTTTTCCCTTCAGGGAGAGCAACCTGGGGCTCTGTTGTCTGGCAGGGCCTGGCAGGTCAAGAGAGGCGCTGGTCTGGATGTAGCCTTCTTTACAGGCCTGTGAATGAGAAACTCAACACGCAAAGGAAAATCTTAGGAAGTGAGGCCTCTGGCACAGTCAGCTGGGTCCTGCTTGTTCCCAGCTATGGTCTGGCCACAAGCTATGATCACTTGGGGGACACCCCAACGTGAGAAATGACCCAGGCTCAGGATGAAGCTGCCCCCGCCCCTACCCTCAGCCTGGGAGTCTCTTGCCTTGGTCAAGGTGGGTGGGCAGAAGTCAATCTCTCTGGAACTTCTAGAGGATGTGTTGTGCCCTCCCCTCGCCCCACCCATCCCCTGCCCTGGGATTGATTCTCTGAATCATCTCAGACATCAGGGTCTAGACCAGATTCTGCCAGGTTATCAGAAGAGAGGGTGGAAGGTCTCTAAGTATAGGCTCCTCCAAGAGCCTGCCCAGAGAACAGAAGTTCACTGCAAGTAGCTGATGTGGGGGTTGATCCCAGGAAATTCCAGCAGAAGAGTGGGAATCCAGAGTGGGAAAGGGAGCAAGCTGGTCAAGGGTGACGTACTGAGTTGACTGGGGCTTCCCTGGTGGCTTAGTAAAGAGTCTGCCTGCAATGCGGGAGACCTGGGTTCGACCCCTGGGCTGGGAAGATTCCCTGGAGGAGGGCATGACAACTCACTCCAGTGTTCTTGCCTGGGGAACCCCCATGGACAGAGGAGCCTGGAGGGCTACAATCCATGGGTCACAAAGAGTTGGACGTGACTGATCAACTGAGTGAGCGACTGACTTAATTACCATGAGCAACCTGGGCTTTGTTCATTTGGGGAAATAGCTAGCATGTCCCCTGGGGAAGGGTGGGGAGGGCACAGGTTCTGGATCAAAGCTTCCCCTCCCTCCCTGTCTACCCTGGGCCAGGTTCATGCCAGGCACAAAAACACAAGGATGGAGAGGGGGGAGATGCAGCTTTGTCCTGCAGGAGTTCCCTGCCCATGGAGAACCAGAAGAGGGGCATCCTCCTTGGGGCTGGCACGGTTGCTGTGCACAGGCCAGGCCAGCTTTCCTGTGTTCCTTGCCTGCAGCTCAGAGCTGAGTTCTAAGGCCTTCAAGATGGAGGTCATCATTCCTACTGCGACCCGCACCGTGCCTGTGAAGTGGCCCAGTAAAGAGATTCACTCCTTATTCTGAACTGAACTGTGCTGCACCGCACCCCTGAATTCACATGTTGAAGCCCTGACTTCCAAGGTTTCTGGATCTGGAGACAAGGCCTCAGAGTTAAATGGGATTGTAACTGCGGGGCCCTAATTCGATGGGGTTGGTGCCCTTATAAGAAGAGGAAGTGACACCAGAGATCTCCCTCCACGTGTACAGAGGAAGGACCATGTGAGGAGATGAGCAGGGCTGTGGGGGTGAGAAAGTGATGTCTACAAGCCAAGGAAAGAGCCTCCGCAGAAACCAACCCTGATGGCACTTTGATCTTGAACTTCTAGCTTCCAGAACTGAGAGACAATAAAGTTCTGTTGCTTAAGCTTCTGAGTGTGTGCTATTTTATTTGGCAGCCTGAGCGGGCTAAGACTTGAAAACCTGAGACCAGACTAGGTGGATCTGAATCCCTTACTTTTTTTTTTACAGGCTTTTTTTTTTTTTTTTTTTAGCATTGTTTATGGGCTTCCGTGGTCTCTCAGACAGTAAAGAATCTCCAAATGCAGGGGACCCGGGTTCGATCCCTGGGTTTGGAAGACCCCTTGGAGAAGGGAATGGCATCCCACTCCAGTATTCTTGCCAGGAGAATTCCATGGACAGAGGAGCCTAGTGGTTGACAGTTCATGGGGTTGCAAAGAGTTGGACCTGAGTGACTAACACACTTTCTGTTTACATTTAAGCTGTGAGAACTTGGGAAGTTTTTTATTTATTCTCAGTGTTCTCATCTGTGAAATGGAGAGAATGATGATACCTGTCTCAGGAGCGACCCCTCCACAGCCAAGCGGATGAAGACGAAAAGCATCAGTTCCCGCTCTCGAGTCTCCACTCCCCCTGAGCAGGCAGCCCTGCTCATCTCAGCTAGGGCTTCAGATCCTTGGGAGTTAGCTGACTATGGACTGGTCTGGGATGGTCCCAACTGCCTTCAGGAGCATCATTACAGGTGCACACATCAGAAAATGCTGCCCGGGCCAGCTGGCACATCACACGGGCAGAGCTAAGTCTCTGCCTCCCAGCAGGCTGTCCCAGGCTTCTTTTTTTCCCCACTTCTTCTTAAAGTCTTTATTGAATTTGTTATAATATTGCTTCTGTTTTATGGTTTGTTATTTTGGCCGTGAGTCATGTAAGAATCTTAGCTCCCTGACCAGGGATCGAACCTGCACCCCCTGCATTTGGAAGGCAAAGCCTTAACCACTGGACCACCAGGGAAGTCCCTGGCCCAACCTTCTTCATGAGCCGGTGGCACAGTTCCACATGAGTGAGTGGAAGCTGCCAGACTTCCCAAGGCCTACGCTGGAGCTGCCACTCCGTCACTTCCACCCCATTCTATTGGCCAAGGCGAGAGTCTCTGATTAGCTCAGACGAAGGAGAGGTGAAATGGACTCCACCTCTGCATGGGGATTGGAGCACAGTCGTATCGCAAAGGGCACCTTTAAGGAAGTCATTGACTGGGGCCATGAATTCAATCACTGTACTCAAAGCACATTTGAGGGAGGAAATGTGGTCTGCGTCAGCAGCTCGGCTGTGTCTGATTCTTTCCAGCCCCACAAACTGTAGTCCGCAAGGCTCTTCTGTCCATGGGATTCTCCAGGTAAGATGCTGGAGTGGGTTGCCATTGCCTTTTCCAGGGGATCTTCCTGACCCAGGGATTGAACCTGGGTCTCCTGCATTGTAGGCAGATTCTTCACCATCTGAGCCACCAGGGAGGCCTGAAATGTGGTACCGTATAAAAGTACTTGAAAAGATTATGACTGAATGATGCTCTCTACTGTTTTTGTGAAGGAGCCAGCAATTTTTAAAGGTAAGTCTAGATGCCCATGGGTCATTGAGTCAGAACCGAATTACTTTAAAACCAGAGATTCTTTGAGGGTGAACACACGAGTCTAGATCTCTGTCCGTGTGTCACACACACACAACACATCCAGATGAGGTGCTCAGACATAGCTAGACACACACAGGTGCACGTGGCCCCTAGGCGTCGCGTGTGTGGCACGCACTGTCACAGGCTCCAGCAGCTGGTTCACACACCCAGCAGACATGGATGGCCCCACACACAAGGTGCCCGCACACACACGTGTGCTCAAACACCTGGACACACAGATGGAGCAACCAACACACATCTATCCCACAGGGACACAGATGTGCGTGTACCCTCCTCCCCGCAACTGCTCATCTCCACGGGGCTTTCCAGTGAGGCCTCTTCAAAGGGGTGGGAGGCATGAGTGGGTGGGCTGGGGAACAGACGTGGTCATTTGGCTGCATTGCTTCTCGGGGTTGGCATCAGTGCTCACGGGGCAGGCCAAAGGATGCCTTGTAGATAAAAGGGAGGCGGACCATGAGTCTCCAGAGACGGGACTCTCCTCAGGTGGGGCTGAGGACCCAAAGACAAAGTGCCCTCCACCAGCTCCAGTGCCTAATTGTCCCTGGGAGTGATGCGTGAGCCCTGGACTAAGCAGGCAGACTGAAGCTACTCCACGCCCCCAGCCCCACCTGGTACATATTGGCAGGAAGTTAGAGGTGACAGTGATGATGCAAAGTCCCACCACTTGGTACCTCATGTGGACTATGTCACAGCTTCTTGGCCATCAGACCCCCAGCTGCTGCATTCTGGGGTATAATTGGGTGGGTGGGGGGGGAGAGAGGGTTTCTAAGGCTCAGCTTTCCACCTCTGAGAGGATGACAGCTGGCCAGCAGTCACCCCCACACCTCCCCTGTGGGTAGCATTTATTCAGTGTTTTGCTAAAAGCTCCTTTCTTTTATTTTTAAAAAAATATTTATTTATTTTTGGCTGCGCTGGGTCCTCATTGCTCCTCAAGGGCTTTCTCTAGTTGCAGAGAGCAGGGGCTACTCTCCAGTTGTGGTGTGTGGGCCTCTCCTTGCAGTGGCTTCTCTTGTTTCGGAGCACAGGATCTCTAGCATGCGGGCTTCAGTAGCTGCAGCTCATGAGTTCCAGAACGCAAGCATAGTCATTGTGGTTCAGGGGCTTAGTTGCCCCATGGTATGTGGGATCTTCCAGGACCAGGGATGGAACTGATGTTCACTGCACTGCAAGGTGGATTCTTAATTCACTGGACCACCAGGGAAGCCCCTAGAGGCTCCTTTAAATCAGCATTTCCCCAACTGAATCCCTGGTCAGGGAGCCTGATAAAAATGCACAGTCCTGAGCTTCACCCCAAACCTGCTGAATCAGCCATGAAGAGGTGGTGAGCTGTGTGAGCGCTCATCAGGCCAGCTGGGAAAGGAGGGCAGGGCCTGGGTGGTGTGGGTGTGGCTTAAGGCAGTCAATTCCTCCCCTTGGTTTGGGACTAAGGGGCTGCCCTGGGTTGCACTGCAACCAGGAAAGTCCTGGGCAAACCCAGGTGAGTTGATTACTCTGAGTTGCTCCTTATATTAATAATAGCTATCTAGTGGGATGGCTTGGCAGGCAGAGGCATGGTCCCTGAAATACTGCATGGTTAAAGTTATTTGCCCCAGGTCACAAACCATAAGAGTCAGGGTCTTCCAATTCTTTGGAGGGAGTGTATGTATGTGCTAAGTCGCTTCAGTTGTGTCTGACTCTGTGCAACCCTATGGAAGGCAGCCTGCCAGGCTCCTCTGTCCATGGGATTCTCTAGCAAGAATACTGGAGTGGGTTGCTGAGCCCTCTTCCAAGAGATCTTCCCCACCCAGGAACTGAACCTGCGTTTGTTAATGTCTCTTGCATTGGCAGGTAGATTCTTTACTGCTGAGCCTCCAGGGAAGTCCTTTGGAGGGAGCACTTCACAATATTTGTCTTAGGCAGCCTGATCCATCCCCTCTTCCCTCTCTCCATCTCTCCCCATCTCATTGCTATCGTATTTCCAGCGTTTTCTATCTTTTGGGGGTCTCATGCCTCCCTTGTTCCATCAAGACTGACTGTCAGGAAGGATGAGCTATCAGTGGTAATACTTAAAAGTAATTTCTGTGTGGGCTGTGCATTTGAAGTTTCATTTTTAAGCTTGGAACAGAGAGCGTTTTAGGGAGGAAAGCAATGTCTGGATTGTCACTGAACAATAGCACCTATTCCTGCAAACCCTGTCCCAGCAGCCCTGGGAGAAACTCAGGGGGTGTCCTTTCACCTCTGAAGGGAGCCTGGGGCCCTGGGCCACCCTGGCCCATCTTTGTCTTAACTCTCCTGAGAAGGGTGAAATCTTAGCTTTTGAGCCAGGAATATTGTTTTGAAAAAATGAAACGCCCAAAGAGTCCCTATAGTCCCCAAACCTCATTTTAAAGGGATTATAGCAGCTGGCTTGTAAATCCTGTTTCTTATGGTGGGGGGCTTAGAGTGGGGCTCAGGCAGGGCTGGGGTAAGGGAAAGAAAGGAGGTCATTTCATTTCCTGGAGAGGAAAGCCTGGGTTCTCCCCTCTGCTGAGCCTGGGACTGAGCTCACTGCCTCCACAGGGGAAAATGGACTTGGAATCTGGCGACCAGGGTTCTAGCCTCAACTTTGCCAACAATTTATGGCTGACCTTGGGGCTGCGCCATTGCCTCCTCTGGGCCTCAGTCTCCTGGGTGACAAGGACTTTTGTTTAACTGTTTATTTTGTGCTGGGGTGTGGCCAATTAACAATGCGGTGAAGGTTTCAGGTGAACAGCAATGGGGCTCAGCCATGCACACACATGTATCCATTCTCCCCCAAGGGTTTGAAAATCAAAAAGAGTTTTGCCATCCTCCTTTCTTTTCCTATCCTCCAAGTAGGAGTCCCTCTCTCTGGGGTCCCCCCGCACGTGAGGGTGTAACAGAGGCGGGTGACGGGAGAGCTGGATCAAAATGCTCTGCGCAGGGAGAGCTTCCTGGGGGCAGTTGTGGGGCTGAGAGATTGCAAAAACTCTAAAAAAAATGAGGCTTATTTTTGGGGAGTGGGTGAAATTGAGGAAGAGATGTGACACCTGCCATGAAGTGGGACTGGGGGAGGGCCAGGTGGGGAAAGAGGATTTCAAGTAAGTTTCACAGCAAGCTGTGCAATGCAGTTCTCCTCCCTGGAGCCCCCTGCAGAAGCTTGAGTGGCCACCATGGAGTTATGGGGTCAGATTAGTAGTTCTTCTGGGCAAATGCGTGTGCAGACGCAGGTCTCATGGAAAGAACTGCAAGGTCCATGTCAAATTGATTGGTGTTTCTAGCCTCCAAGACGGGTCCAGACTGGTACTGGTCCCAGGGTGGGGGACAAGTCACTAGTGATGAGGGACAAATCACTAGTGATCTGGGTGAACTTAAGGTTCACTACGCCGAACTCATGATAATTGTGAAATATTGATTTAAAAGGGTCCTGGAAGAAAATAAGGCATGCATCAAATCTGAAATTTTGAGGAAATTAATGCAGAGGACAAGATCCAAAGAGGTATTTATGTTAATAAATTATGAGTTGATCCAACGAGAGCGTTTAAGTGATGCTCTGACTACAAGGCCAGTGGCTCTAAAGGCCAGCAGCAGCAGCTGCCAGAGGACAGGAACTTGGTGGGCATCAGCTAGCCCACACCCAAAGGGTCTGGCTCCATATCCACTGCCCACGCCCCTGTGTGCCAGGAGATTACACAAGCCCCTTCCCCAAATATCCAGTCGCTATCTGAAGAGGCGTTAGGGAGAGCTGGGGAGGAACTGAAGTGTCAGTGAACAGAATGAGCTGATGAAAGAGATTGTTAAAGTGGTTGAATGAGAGGGAGTTGTGAACCAGACTAGGCAAAACTCAGCTTCCCTCTCTCTTTCACCCCTGCATTGACTTCTTTCTTTCTTATCTTCTTTCCTTCTCCCATGGAGTACAAACTGGTTAGGGGATTTAGAGTAACTTTAGAGAAATAAACGACACGATTGTGGCAACTTCGCTCCGCTTAGAACAGTAGCGCTCCTGGACGATCTTCATACACACAAATCATGTAAATCAAATTAAATAATTCTTCAATCAATAGCATCTCTCATGGCCTTTTCTTGGACAGTCATAATATTAGATGTGAAAATTTAAGATCCTGAGAGTAAGTGAGTGAAAGATGCTCAGTCATGTCCGACTCTTTGCAACCTCAAGGACTGTAGCCCGCCGGGCTCCTCTGTCCATTGAATTCTCCACGCAAGAATACTGGAGTGGGTAGCTATTCCTTCTCTAGGGAATCTTCCCAACCCAGGGTCTTCTGCACTGCAGGCAGATTCTTTACCATCTCAGCCACCAGGGAAGCCCAAGGTCCTGAGAAGTCCTGTACTTAAAAAGAAGACTCTTGACTGTGAGCCTTTCTCAAATGCTTTTGACTCTGGTATGTTACCTCCATACAACACACGTTGAGATCCAACAGAATTGCTTCCTGAACAACCCATTTTGAGAAATGCAGGTCTGCGAGCTGGCATGGTGCCTTCCATCCTGACAACTCAAGTGCTGATCAGCCGGGGAGATATCCAGCTCCCAGCCCAGCCTCTCCTGGGAGGGCAAGAGGATTGACTCCTCCACAGGAGGCTTCTAGACAAGATCCGATCCCAACACCATCTCTGTCTCCTCCACCAGGGAGAGGTCAGAGTGACCTGCCAGCCATGGATTTTCAGAGCTCCCAGTTTCCAAATAATTTCTCCCCACTGCCTAGGCTTCCTTTTGCCTCTGTTACTGGGATTAGAAAGAGAAGAACAGCTATGAAGACATGAAACACCAAACAACAAAAAAAGCCCGGACTGAACAATACCCCAAGCCACATCAGAGCAGCCCTTTCCTTGCTGGCCCTCCGCCTTGTGCAGAGTCGGGATGTCTGGGTATGTCTCCCGGCTCCGCCCATGGTCAAGGCCAATGTACTCTCTGGGGGGCCTTGGTTTCCCCAACTCTTCGCTGTTTCTCGGCCACCCTCCTTGGGTGGTGTGAATGAGTGGGAGGCCAGAACAGCCTCCATGATGAAATATCAGCCCTAAGGTAGTTGCAAGCTCTTTATTTAAGTACTTAACATTCTGAACAACCTGAATACTGTATTAATGCTAATTAGTAAGTTAACATCTGTTCAGCATTTGACAGTTTACAAAGCAGTTAGACAGTCGTTCCTAGGAAGAGCCCCTGAAGTGCACAGTGCTTCTCTCCTCCATCAGAGAGGAGCCAGAGAGGAGCGGCAGCTTGCCCAAGGTCACACAGGTAGTTGGCAGACTTGGGGTTTGAACCAAAGCCTTCTGATTTTAAATGGGGACATTATTAAAGAGCAGAAGACCTTTGAGAGTTTCTTTGTTTTTGCCGTGATGAGAAAATGAGACTTCCTTTATCGTGCTTTCTGTTGTCTGTTTTTGGATGTGCGTGAGAAGAAATTAGGCTGGGTAAGTTGTGTAGATACCCTCTCACTCAAGAGATCTGTTTTCAGAGAAAGGAGAAATTCTGTGGGCTGGGGGTGGTTAAGGGAGTCGTCCTACAGGAGGTAGACCCAAGGCTGGGCCTTAAAGAATAAAACACAAAACATATCAAAAAGCTCTAATACGGTAGTCATGTATACCATAATGTAAGATTCATTTGGTGCTCAGTCTTTACACATAGGACAAAAACAAGGTTTTCTTATTTTTTTAATTCAAGACAGCACTTTGAGCTGTTACTGTGAGGCATCTGGGGGCTAGCTTGCTAATACCACCTTGTCCCTTGGAATAGGCCCCTGGGATCAGAATGATTTTAAATGTAAAGAGGAAGGAGACAAGTGTTCCCCATCCATGGGGAGGTGGAGGAGCTGAATTTGGCTTTCAGCCTCTGTTCTGTTTTCAACCTACTTCCCTCCATCAAAGTGGCTCACCTGGCCTCCTGGGGAGCGCTCAGACAGGGTTGAGGACTCAGGCACTGGTCATGGAGTTTTGGGGGGATGGGGTGGGAAATCCAGGGAATCTGAATTTGAGGCCTGGGCCAAATTCTGAGGCTGGAATTGGAGGAAGAGGCAGCTGGTGTATAAGTGTCTATTCCATCAAAAACACAGAGGAGAGAAAACCTAGAACAGAGATCAGTAAAACCACGGGAGACCGAGAGGCCAAGAAATGGATCAGGATGAGAGTCAGGGGAGGCCGAGCCTGCGGGTGGTAAGGAGAGGAGCTGTCAAGGCCCCTGGGCAGGCTGGACAATGAGTGGAAGAATCATGTTTCTAATCGCATTTCTGATTCCAACCTCTTTGTTCAGTGAGTGAAATGAGGTAGTGATAGTCGATGGGGAATTGCTTCAAAAAGGAGAAGAGGTTTGCAATGGTGAGTGGCACACGAAAGCTTCATGACTGGTTGTTAGCTCCTTTCTCTCGGGTATTTATCTGTGTAGGTGGCAAATAGGGAACTCGTGCCTGAATTTCTCTTCTCTTTCTGGCTCCCTACAGGGGCTCATGTATTTACTCATCTGGCTGTCTGTTACGGCATGTGACTCTCTGGTTGCGTCACACGGGCTCCAGAGTGCATGGGCTTAGTTGTTTTGCAGCATGTGGGATCTTCGTTCCCCGACCAGGGATGGAACCCATGTCCCTTGCATTGCAAGGCAGATGCTTAACAACTGGACCTCCAGGGAAGTCCTGAGGGACTCTTGAAAACAAGGTTGACTTGAGGTTTGCTCATCTCCTGGCTGATCTCTTCCAGTCCCGTGACTTTTAACCTCCACCTCTTGAGTTTCCTATGTGGCCTCGCCAAGTCTCCTGGGTCCTCTGGGCTTCCTTTCTAGTCCAGACCCCCCTTGATAACACCGCAGGGGGTCTCCAGTTCAATCCAGCCACTCTCTCTGCTCTCCATCATGCACACACACTGGTGTTTCTGTTCTTCTAATATCCAAGCTTGGTCTCACCTCCAGGACTTTGCTTGTGCTTTCCCCACACCCTCACGTGGCTGGCTCCTCGTGTAGGGCTAAGTCAGAGATCACCTCCTCAAAAGGCCTTCCATGACCACCCATCTTAAGAAGCATCCCCATCACTAGTCACTCTCATTACCTACTATTTTTCTTTATGGTGTTTGATAATAGGAAATTCTTTCTTATTTACTTTCTTTGAGAAGTAATGCCTATTTTTTTTTAAAAAGTAATATATGTGCATAACTTTAGAAATTTATATTCAAATAATTGTTACATTAAAAACAGCAGGCTCCTGTGTTCCCTCCTTTCTGCTTCTCAGAAGCAGTATTTTTAGTTCTTTTGGCTGCTACCTATATTTACCTCTGTATTTCTAAATAGTATCTTTGTATTAGAAGTCCTTGGTTTTTGTACTTTATTCAGAATTATGATCTTTCTACTGAGGGTTTAACTTTTATACACTCATAATGGTTTTATGCACACAAGGGGTTGTCCTTTCCCTCCATCCCCCCTGAATAATTTATCCCAATTTTTAGTAAAATTCATTATCCAGCTCTTCATCATCATGACTATGTAAATATTGTTCATGGAAAGACGCGAAATAATAGCATTGTTCTCTTTCTTGCATAATTTTGCATTTTTTCTACAATGATTTGAAAAGTATTAAATTCCTTCTTGTGTTCATTTTCTTAGTTTTCCGTGTTGTTCAGTCACTAAGTTGTGTCTGACTCTTTGAGACCCCATGGACTGCAGCATGCCAGGCTTCTCTGTCCTCCACTCTCTCCCAGAGCCTGCTCCAGTTGATGTCCTTTGAGTCTGTGATGCTATCTAACCATCTCATCCTCTTCTGCCCCCTTCTCTTTTTGGTTGCAACCTTTCCCAGCATCAGGGTTGTTTCCAATGAGTTGGCTCTTTGAATCCGTGGCCAAAGTTTTGGAGCTTCAGCTTCAGCATCAGTCCTTCCAATGAATAGTCAGAGTTGATTTCCTTTAGGATTGACTGGTTTGATCTCCTTGCCCTTCAAGGGACTCTCAAGAGTCTTCTCCAGCACCACAATACAGTCAAGTAGGGTGAGCATTTAGGGGAAAAAAAACAGGTACTACTGCCTAGGGGACTGAAGAAGTGAGGTTCAAGTGATCTCTGATGACCAGAGGAGCCTAAGCTATCCTGTTGAGGAAGCATCTGTCTGGAGGGTCAATGGTGTGTCCTGGACAGAGAGGAGAGTATGTGTAAAGCCTGGTGTATTAGTTAGCTATTGCTGCATAACAAATAACTCCCTAAGTTAGTGGCTTAAAACATTTATTATCTCACAGAGCCTGTGGGTCAGAATCTGGACATGGTTTGGCTGGGTCTTCGGGCTCCAGGTCTCTTACAGGTTTAGTCAAAGTCTCAGCTGGGACTATAGTTATCTTAAGGCTTGACTGGGAGTGGATCTGCTTCCAAGCTCAACCAATGGAAGTACTGCTAAATTTAGTTCCTCCTTGGTTGTTGACATGAGGGCCTCCATTCCTCCCAAGCGGTCAGCCTAATTGGTTCCCTGCCACATAGGCTTCTCCACAGAGAGTTCACAACATGGAAGGTGGCTTTATCAGAGCGAGCAGACTAGAGAACAGGACAGAAGCCGCAGTCTTTCATGACCCAGTCCCAGTGACAGTCAGTCCCCTTGCTACGTGTGTGCTCAGTCACTCAGTTGTGTCCAACTCTTTGCAACATCATGTACTGTAGCCCATCAGACTCCTTTGTCCACTGAGTTTTCAAGGCAAGAATACTGGAGCAGGTTGCCATTCCCTACTTCAGGGTATCTTCCCAACCCAGGGATCGAAATTGCATCTCTTGCATTGGCAGGCAGATTCTTTATCACTGCACCATCTGGGAAGTCCCATTACTTTGCTAGTCAGAAGTGATTACAATGGAGTCCTTGGGTCCAGTCCACTCTAAAGGGGAGAGGGCTCCACAAGGATGAGTCCAGGGGACAGCTGTCTGATCACTTTTAGAAGCACCTTTCACCTGGGATGTGGTACTGGAGTGTTTGAGTGGAGTGTATACATATCCAGCAGAGCTGAAGCCAAGAGTGTGAGGGGGAGAATGGGGAGTGGAAGTCTAGGGGGTTAGGCCGTTGCCATGAAGGATTTTTCAGTCCATGTCTTAGCTTGGGCTATTATAAGGAAATACCATAGACTGAGTGGCTTAAACAATAGACTTTTTTTTTTTTTTTTAACTATTCTAGAGGCTGGGAAGTCCAAGATCAGGTGCTGACATTTTTAATTTCTGGTGAAGGCTCTCTTCCTGGTTTGCAGATGGCCACCTTCTCTCTGTGTGCTTCTATGACACAGAGAGAGAGAGACAGAGACAGAGAGAGGGAAGGGAAACTCTCTGTTGTTTCTTCCTACAAGGGCACTAATCCCAGTAAGAGGGCCCCACCCCCATGACTTCATCTAAACCTCCTAAATGCTCTATCTCCAAAAAGCATCACCTTGGAGGTTAAGGCTTCATATATGAATTTGGGAAACCATGATTCAGACCATAGTAGCACGTGAGGTTCATGATTGGATATACAGTTTTTGGAAGATCAGCTGGGCTGCTTTGAGAAGCTTAGAGGAACCACACTGCAGAACAGGAATTATTTAGGATAAAGAAAAATGGCAAAGGAGACCTAGGAGGGCCATGAAGCAAAGTCAGGTGAAACCTGGATGAGGGTGGTGGCCTGAGGCCCAGGAGAAAACATTTGCAGGAGGTGGTAGCACAGGTGTGGCCCATTAGTTCAACTGTCCTCAGGCCAACTTCACTGGTAAAGTCATCCCTGGCTCAAAAATCCTGAAATGTAATGGCTTAGCCCCAACCCCTCAGTTATAGCTGAGGATACAGGCCTAGGGCAGTGATTTTTGTGGGAAGCAAGACCATCTGGGGCTGACAGGCTGAAGGCCACACCGAGCTCCACAGTTTCTAGACTTTGTCTGATGAGCAAATTTGCATTCTGCTTGCCCTCAATGTGAGACAGAGAGCTTGTGATTCTGTGAGTGAAAGAGGCTGAGAGAGATAGGCTGAAACGGTGAGAAACATCTCTGTAAACCTTCTAGAACACGAGCCCTTGTGGTGCAGACAGTCATATGAGACCTTCTTCGGGGAGGGGCGGGGGCGTAAGGGGAAATGGAGCCTGACAGAAGGACCAGTTTTGGAGATATTAATTATTCCCCTTTTGGGGCTCCTGGCCACAAACTCCTGTGCCCAGCCTGGATTAAAGCCCCATGTTGCTGCAATCCTGGGCCTCCAATGAAGAGCTTTCCAACAACGCAAAACCGCTGATGAGGCCATCCTGATGGAAGGCCGTGGGTCCCCCCTCCCTGGACCCCGTCCTGGGTCTTGGCTTTGAAATCCCTTGCAGTGCGGTGGGGGTGGGGGCTGTGACTCTGACGGTCTGGAAGCCCCCTCCCCACCATGCTGCTGTTCCAGGACCAGCCAAGAACAGGGTGTGCTCCCTGGACAGGCTCAGCCCCTCCCCAGCCTCCTGTTCTTGGCCATGTTTCTGGGAAGCTCACTTTCTTGGCGGGGGTTCATGTGTTCCAGGCATCAGATCCCACCATGGGAACCTCACTGTCTGGGGCCACCTTGCCAAGCTGCACAAGCATTTACCACCCGCAGGCAGGCAGGGAGCAGCGGGGGGACAGGGCTCCGGTCTCCCCAGAAGCAGCTGTCATTCTGTGCTGTCTAGGCCTGGCGGGAAGCCACGGTGACACCTCAAGGACCCCTTCTCACCCCCAGCTGGCCCACCTAGCCTTGCCTGGGAACTGTTAGGCTGCTGGGCATCATGATGAACCGCAGAAAAGTGGGGCCCCGAGCAAACGCCCCATCTCCAAACTCAGAAGGAGCCATGGAGGGGCGTCTCCACAGAGCATCTGAGCAAACTCCGTTGCTGACACAGGTGCGCCCTCACCCTGTACTCCGGGCGGCTGCCTTCTCATCACTCGAGGGACCTAGCAAAGGACAGATGCAGAAACCAAGCAGCGTAGGGGAGGCCCCTAGAGGACCCCTTCCTCATGACCTCCAAGGCCGATATCAAGTGTAGGACGATTTGGTTCTGGTGAAAACCCTTTTCCTGGTTGCAGACTGCTGACTTTTTGCTGTGTCCGCACTGGGGGGAGGGGGTGAGCTAGCTTTTTCTCTTTTAATAAAGGCACTAATTCCATTTCAGGTTGCCTTCCAAAGGCCTCGCCTCTTGAAGCTATCACCTTGGGCCTTAGATTTTCAACATATGAATTTTGGCGCAGGGGACACAATCATTTAGATCATGGCAATAATTCTATTATTAGGGCTTCCCTGGTGGCTCAGCTGGTAAAGAAGCCACCTGCAGTGTGGGAGACCTGGGTTTGATCCCTGGTTTGGGAAGATCCCCTGGAGAAGGGAAAGGCTGCCCACTCCAGCATTCTGGCCTGGAGAAGTCCATGGACTATACAGTCTACGGGGTCACAAAGAGTCGGACATGACTGAGCGACTTCACTTCACTTCGGGATTTATCCATATTGCTATGTGTTGCCCTGTTTCACTTAGTTTTTAAAATTTTAGTTTTAACTTTGAAAAAAAATTTATTTATTTTTGGCTGCGTTGGGTCTTAGTTGCAGCATGCAGGGTCGTCCCTGTGGCTCCCTTCCCTCTGGCTGCGGCACCCAGGCTCAGAAGCTGTGGACCGTGGGCTTAGTTGCCCCACGGCACGTGGGATCTTAGTCCCCCCTACCAGAGATCGAACTCGCATCCCCTGCATTGGAAGGAGGATTCTCAACCCCTAGACCACCAAGAACGTCCCCGTTCTAACTTTTTATTTTGAAATAATTTTAGGCTTACATCAAAGTGGCAAAAGTGTGCAGAAGTTCCATCTACCCTCCACCCAGCCTCCCCGGATAGTAACGTCTTACAGAACATTTACCAAGACTAAGTGAACACTGGTACGATCTGTAGGAACTAAACTACAGACTTTATTTGGATCTCACTAATCTCTCTAATGTCTTTTTTTTTTTTTTTTTTCTGTTCCAGCAGCTAATCTAGGACACCACACTGCATTTCGTTGTCATGTCTCCTCGGGCTCTGATCTGTGATGGCACCTCTCTGGTTCACTTATTTTGACAACCATATAATATTCCACTCTGCATTTTCACCATGTTGATTCATCCATAGTGGAGCCTTTGGGTTGCTTCTGAGGTTTTGCTCTCATGACGAGTGCTACTGTGAAACCACTTGTACATGTGTCTTGCTATATAAGAGTTGCAAGAGTTTCTCTTGGGTGTATACCAGGAATTAAATGTTCTGAATCATAGGTTTAAATGTTTAGCTTTAGGAATAGTGCCAAAGCTTTCCAGATTGAGTGTATCAGTCTATAAGTCTATCATGGTTTATGAGCCCTTCCTTATTTGATGTGGTCAGACTCATTAATGTTCACCAATTGCATGGGTCTAAGTCGGCTTGATTGCTCTCAGTTCTTTGAATACACCAGTGTCTTTCCCGCTCTGGACCTTGGGCATAGCTGTCTCCCTGTTGATATGCCCCTCCTTTCCAACCCCCCTCTCCTCTTGCTCTTCAGATTCCATGGAGGGCTTCGTACTACACCTATCCAAGCCTGCCCTCATCCCCTTATTGCATCTATCATCTTGTCTTTTCTCTCTGACCACAGTGTCAGCTCCACAAGGGCTGTGATCACATCATTCCTCCCCATCCATGCTCACCAGCTGGGCACAGTGCCTGGGACCCAGTGGATGTTCAACACGTGTCTGTTAAATGAATGAACGAGTGGATGGGACTTGTCTGTACAGGATGCTTCCTATTGGGAATCACCCTGGCCCCACAGCCAGTAAAAGTAAAAACTTCATCTGGTTTCCAAACCCCAGCCTCCTGTTTTCACCAGCAATAATTTGCTGCAAACCCTGCCAGCAAAGGACAGACCATTTGGGATGCATAAAGCAAAATGGAATCATGTGCAAGATCTTTGGGGTGGGCTGTGCTGCTTGTCCCGAGTCTGGGGGCCCTAGAGGCAGGAGTGAAGGCTGGAGGAGGAGCTGGGTGGGTGAGACAGAAGAGGTGAGGGAGAGAAACACACATCTCCTTGCTGGCTTCTTTTCTCTCAGTTTGACATGTGAGAGCTTGAGTGAGGGTGTGCAGGCCACACAGACAGTGCGGGGATCTTCCACTTCTAGTGGGAACTTCACTGATGGTGGGTGGTCTCCTGGGCAGCCCCATGGAGGGGATGGCTTCTCATGGCTGGAGGGCTCCTGGGAGAATTTTCAGGGTCCCATCAGGGATTCTTGCTGATCTTTTATTAGAAAAATTACTGGGGCTTCCCTGGTGGCTCAATGGTAAAAAAAAATTTGCCTGCCGGTGCAGGAGACAAGGGTTCGATCCCTGATCCAGGAAGATCCCTCATGTCCCTCATGAGCAACAGGGCCACAACTCTTGAGCTTGTGCTTTAGAGCCTGAGAGCCACAACTACTGAGCCCATGTGCTGCAACCACTAAAGCCCACACACCCTAGAGCCTGTGCTCTGCAACATGAGAAACCAACTGCAGAGAGAAGCGGATGCATCGGAACTAGAGAGCAGCTCCAGCTTTCTGCAGCTAGAGAGGTGCCTGAGCAGCATCAAAGACTCAGCAGAGCCAAAAATAATAAAAATGCAAATAAATAAAATTAAAAACCATACTATTGTACTCTTGGTTCTTTCTGGTTGTAAATAAAATGTGTACAATTGTAGGAAAGAAAACAACTAGATCCTTGACTTATCCATCACCCAACCATCTCACCGGTTCCAGTGAGATATTTGGCCGTTCCAGCTGCCATGTTTCCTTCCTGTCTTTCTTTCTCCTCCCATGTTCACTTAGGAGAGCCTGGGAAATTGAGTGATTATAAGGATTAAGAATATGGGTTTTGCACACTGACAGCCCTGATTCAAATTCTGACTCTGCCTCCTGCTGGCTGCCTGTGTGTGTATGCTTAGTCTCTCAGTTGCATCTCTTTGTGACCCCAAGGACTGTAGCCCATCAGGTTCTTTTGTCCTTGGAATTCTTAAGGCAAGAATACTGATGTGGGTTGCCATTTCCTACTCTAGGGCATCTTCCTGACCCAGGGATCAAACTCATATCTCTTGTGTCTCTTGCATTGGCAGACAGATTCTTCCCAACTATGCCCCCTGGGAACCCTTGCTAGCTGCATGACTTTGGCAAATTCTTTAACGCCTCTGTTTTCCAATCTGCAAAATGGAGCATTAACTCCAGTACTCTTGCCTGGAGAATCCCATGGACAGAGGAGCCTGGTGGGCTGCAGTCCATGGGGTCGCTAAGAGTCAGACATGACTGAGCGACTTCACTTTCACTTTTCACGCATTGGAGAAGGAAATGGCAACCTACTCCAGTGTTTTTGCCTGGAGAATCCCAGGGATGGGGGAGTCTGGTGGGCTGCCATCTCTGGGGTCGCAAAGAGTCGGACACGACTGAAGCGACTTAGCAGCAGCAGCAGCAGCAGTGCCTGCCTCTTAGAATGGTTCTAAGGATTTCATGCCCTATGCATATAAAGCACTGGCCCATGGTAACTACTGAATAAATGTTAGCCACTGTTGTGTCAAACTCATTCAGTCATTCAATAAACACTGCTTTGAGCATTCACTATGCGCCAAGTACCGTCTGTAGAGCTAGGCATACAGCAGTGAACAAAGCAAGTGTGTTGCCTGTCCTAGGGGAACTTACACCCTCTTTGGGGTAAGGGTGGAGGGCTACCAAATAACATGCTAATGAATTTATGATCATGTGATGCCATGAGCCTCCTAAACATAAAGAATAGGGTGCTCTGAGCCATCTGAAAAAGTTACATCTCAGCCTGATCTGAAAGACAATGAAAAATATGCAGGGTGGGGGTGGAGGAAGGGGAGAGAGGCAGAACGTTGGGGGACTTGCTTGGTTAGAAGGAGGTTTGGGTGTGTTGAGGTGCTGACAGCAGCCTCTGTGGGTGAATCCAGCTGAGCAAGGGGACAGAGGTGGGGCTGGAGTGGCAGCTGGGTCACAGTCTGTGGGGTCTCGTCAGTGTCCTTGAAGATTTTTAGTCTAATTCCCATACAAACAGAATATAAATTATAGGCAAATGTGTCTAAAGGCGATCGCATGTTGTCCACCATCCTGTGCCCTATTCTTCTCGCACTTAGCCTAGACTCCAACTTCTCTAAAAAGCGGTCCTAGACATCATTTTGAATTACTGTGTAGTACTCCACTGTGTAGATGGAGGCATAATAAGTCAGTTCTCTGTTGTTGGAGGTTTGGACTGTTTCCATCTGAGGGTAGCCAGTGGCTGCTCGTCACGATCCCAGCAGTTTTTCCTGGGGACATGCTCCCATCCCTCCATGGCCCAGGAATCCCCAGTAGACAGGAGGGAAGGGGCGTGCAGAGCTTTCTCCCCACCCCCAGGCTGGCCTTTGATGTTATGGAAAGTTGGCTGGCAGCTGTTGGCTCTCCCTGGCGCTGGCTATACCAGGCTGGCATTCACCCTTGACCACAGCGTGAAGCCCATTTAGGCTCCACCAGGACATGGAGCCTCCTTGCTCTCAGTCTCTCCCTTCTCATTTCATCCCTTTGTTCTGCAGCCACCAGCCCCCACCCCCCAGCCCTACCGCCAAGGGATGAATGAGCTGGGGAGGGGGTCTCTGGCCTGTTACTAATTATTTCCAAAAGTCCCCTGTGACTAGGCAGGTCGGGCTGGGACAGACGCCAGCTCTTCTCCCTCCATCCTGCAGCTCACGGTTCAGAAAACACAACTTTGAGGAGGAAGCCAGGTAGCCCTGCACCGGCAAGGGGCATGGAAGATTTCTCTGGAGGGACACGTTAGGGGCAGGTCCAGAAGAATGACTGACGTGGGATGGAATCTGCTGTGGGCCATTGGGAAGGCTCTGCACCAGAAGAAATGTATGCGGGGTCACTATTCACCTTCTTTTTCCACTCTTAGGGCCATCCTGGGAATGTGGGAACCAGAAGGGCCTCTCTGGGTCTGACACAATATAAGAGCTTGAAAAGGGATTGCATGAATGAGGGAATGAAACAATCCCTGGATTCAGAACCCTAGAAGGCACACAGGAAGGACACCTGGAGATCACCCGGTTCTGTGTGCTTCATCTCTCTGGGGTCAGGCTCTTTTTAGAAGAATCTGATGAAGGCTCTGGTCCTTTTCTCCAATCTTTTCTCCTATCCACACACACTCAAAGCTTTTAATATGATTTAGAGGCTTCCCTGGTGGCTCAGTGGTAAAGAATCTGCCTGCCAATGCAGGAGATGCAAGAGACCTGGGTTTGATCCCTGGGCCAGGAAGATGCTCTGGAGGAGGAAATGGCAATGCACTCCAGTATTCTTGCCTGAGGAGCCCAGTGGGCTACAGTGCATGGGGTCTCAAAGAGTAGGCCACGACTGAGCACACACACGTGTGACACTGTGCCTGTCTCCTTGGGGCTGAGCACCTCTGAGCCTTAGAAAAGTTCCCACATTTGGGTTCAGGGCGTCACAAGCAGGCTGTGGCTTAGGACCTCCATCTTCTGATTGATGGCATGGAATAGGCACTGGCTCAAAGCTCCTTCCAGGATTAGAATGCAAAAAAACTGGTTTCTTTCCAGAAAAGACATTCTCTCACCCTCTGAGGGAGTCACTTGCCTCAGTCAGCTAGCCACAGAGATGACAGAGAGACAGTGACTTGACAATCCCTTTACTTGGGGGTGGATGGGAGTGGGCAGAAAGAAGTGTGGCCAAGGGTCTGCTACAGCAACTGAGAAGGACTCAGTGACCTTGAGTCTGGACTACAGCATGGGAGAGTTCAGTGAGGGAGACTGTCATCATGACAGGAGGTGGCCAGGAAGAGTTGTGGAGTTTATAAATAATGTCAGATAAAGTCTAGAATGTGGGACCCTCTACCTACCAACAACCAGGCTCCTGTCTTACAAATGGTCTCCTCTGTTTTGACTGTAAGCTTCATGATTTGTGTCCACGAAGACAAAGATTTGTGTCTGAATTGCCCTTTCAACTCTATATAAGGCCAGGCACAGAGTAGGTGTTTAAAAAATATTTATGGAATAAATGAACCAATTGGGCTGCAGCAGTAGAGACTCTCCTGACCCCAGCCTCAGCCTGAGAGCCTTGTTAGGGAGACGAAAGAGGCAGCTCCAAAGACCGGCGGTGCCTGAGGGCGTCTATGCAGTCACCGCCCTGCTCCCAAACCCCTTTGACAGGCCTGCTGGCATTTGGCACGTGGAGGCATCTTCTGGACCACAGAGTGCTTTCCCATGCGCAAGGCCCCACGGAGGCCTCAGGGAGCCAGGCATGGTCCTGCCCAGAAAGCTTCCACTTGGGTCATTAATAGTGCATTTAATTAAGGAAAGCGGGCTTCAAAGAGCTGTGGGTTTATGGGAAGAGACTTGGATGGAAGTCATTATTCTTTCTGCCCCATCTCGCCCCTCATTCTGTCTCCTCTGTCTTCCATTCAGCCCACGTTTGATCTCCTGCCTGGGCTTTCTTCTGCCGGCTCGGGGTCCAGGGGGAATGGGCTATTGTGTCCATGGCAGGAAGGATGGGGAAACCCTTTGAACTGGCCTCTGGTCCAGAGGAGCGGCCACCCTGGTGGGCTCGGGTAGGGGAGCTCTGAGAGGTGTCTGGGGGTGTGGACTGAAGGCAGGAGGCGGTGGTGAGGACCTGCAGAAGAGTTTTCTGCCAGATCAGGTGAAGGAGGGGCTCTGGTTTGCAAAATGCCTGTTTGAGAAAGAGCCATAACCTTGTGTTACACCTTCCCTGAGAGATATAATAGCAATCACAGTGATTAACATTTTTCCTTCTCACCAAGAGCTCATGGTGTGCCAGGTCTGTGCCGGGCAAAGGCACTGTTTCATCTTCACAACAGCAGTCCTTGTCTTACAGATGAGGAAACAGACACTCCAGTGCCCTGGCCCTTCTCCAGTCACACAGCTGACATCACTCATCTGTGTGACCTGAGTCACGAAGGCTCACCTCTCTGAACTTCTGTTTTATTCTCATCTGCCAAATGGAAAGATCAAGCTACATGTATCTGGTTCTCATGATGAGACATATGAACTTTGATGTCATTTTTGTCTGGTTATGGCAGGATGGACCATACAGAGGTTACCAGCATCAGTGTTTCAGCAGAATGACTCTCAGGTCCCAGGGGAATTATTCAGGAGGTCTCCATAGCAGGTGAGAATCCATGGTGATAAAGCTGTGTCTTGAGGATGAGTTCTAGTCCTTACTTATAATTTGTTGAATGTGGCTCTTGGGGACGGCCTCCTAAAAAGTCGTGGACTGCAGCCCCCTGGAGGAGGATGGGACCTCGTGGGTAAGCCAGAGGGTGTGGGCCCTAATTTGGAGAGAGAAAAGGAGGGCGATAGAGATAGGGGAGAGATAGATACAGGCAGAGATGTAAAGAGAAAGAGACACATGGCTTTACAGAGAGTGAGTGAAAGGGAGTGACTCGGAGAGAGAGAAAGGGAGAGGGAGAGGAAAACGGAGAGAGAGGCAGATAGAGAAACGGAGGCAGAATAAGAGAAGAAGAAAAAGAATACAGAGGAAGAGCCAGAAAAACGGAGAGTCTGAAGGGGGCAGGAGTGGAGGCTGCCCAGGCGGTCCGTGTGGGGTTGAGCCGAAGCCTCCTGTAATGGCGGTTCTTTTCTCCCCAAGACAGTAGCTGAGAGGCAAACGCCAGCACACCCCAGAGAGCCGCCTGGGGTGAGAGCCCGGGAGAGAGAGCAGAGATGCGAGGCCTCAGAAGGCGTTGGGTGGGGGAGAGAGAAGACTGCGGTTCTTTTGGTTAAACCGAAATTATGATTGTCCAGCTCAATTTCAGAAGTGCGCGAGGGTCCTCAGAGCAGGCCTCGTGCTCTGTGTTTTACGGGTGCGGGAACATTGTGGGTGTTAAGCAAACATACTCTCTCAAGTTCAATCACGGAGGGGAGCTGGATGGGAGCGATTAAACAGAGCAGCTCTCACAGCTGGAAAAACAAATCCATGCGCTGAGGCATCAAGCGGCGGCAGGAGCCGGCCCCTAATCCAAGATGGCGGAGGCAGCCCGTGGGCTCTGCAGTAAAAGGGCGGCCGGGCCTGGCCCTGCGCCCCGGTCTTCACTTGAAATCTCAAGCTCATCGACGGGCAGAACCAGACAGGCTCTGGGAACTGAGTGAGAACAGCACTGCCTTCCAGGATATGCCGAGGCCAGTCCCAGCTGGTGCCTTACAAATATTCTCTTTAGCCCTCACAGTAGCCCTCTGAGTAGGTCCTATTGCTTAACCCACTACCTCTTTGCTTGTTCTTTATGGGGTAGCCCCATTTTATAGGCAGAAAAACTGAGTCCTGCTGTTTGTCCGAGTTCACACCTAGCGAATGGCAAAGTCAAGACTTAAACCTCGTATCTCCCGCTTTCTTAGCCACTGCTGTCCAGGTGAGCCCCGTGAGATACTGCAGGTGCCTCCCACAGGGAAGGTCCTGGCCATGGCCACAGAAGCCCCCGTGGGTTGGGGATGAAGAGCAAGAGGCCAGCTGGAGGGACCCTGTCTCCTTTCCGGGTCGTAACCTGGGAATGCAGACTTGCTCTTTTTTTCCAGACCGTCTGTAAGTAGCATGTGCCCCAGGAAACCCTTTTGGGGGAGGTAAAGGGGATGGGCAGATGGCAGGATGGGAGAGGGATAGCTCCTGACTTGTTGGCTCAGCATGTTTTCATTTCTCCTTTTGCTGGTGACTCACTTTTCTTCTGGAGATCTCTCCTCCTCCATTCCATTTGATTCTAGCAGAAGTTTCTTTCCCAAACCTTCCCCTGCCCTTCATAGTGGCTTGCATATGACTCTGTGTCTCTGTTAGGAGTACTTTTACCTGTGAGTAATAGATTGCACACCTACCAGGAACTTCAACAACAAAGACATTGAATTATCTCCCATAAGGGAAAAAATCTGGAAGTGGAAATTTCTAAGTTTGGTGTAACAGCTAAACAATATCATCAAAGACCAGATTTTTATCATTCTCCTGGTATTACTGTACTGGACTTTTTTCTTTGAGCTTGTTGCCTTATGGCGGCAAGATGGCTATAGTGACTTTTGTATTATGATTCCATCCAGAAGCAAGGATGCAAGAATCTTTCCTCTTGCTAACCTGGCTTTTATCACGGAGAGAAAAACTTTCCAAGAGGACACTAACGTACTTTCCCTTATATACTAGATGTGTGTGTGTGTGTGTGTGTGTGTGTATTAGTTGCTCACTTGTGTCTGACTCTTTCCAACCCCATGGACTGTAGCCCACCAGGCTCCTCTGAACATGGGATTTTCCATGCAAGGATACAGGAGTGGGCTGCCATTCCCTTCTCCAGGGGATCTTCTGACCTAGGAATCAAATCCTGGTCTCCTACACTGTGGGTGAATTCTTTACTGTCTGAGCCACGGGGCTCTTATATATAGTATATATTTTAAGTTGTTTATCTGGACATCTCTCTAATTCTCTTAACTTAAAGTCTCCCAGGTCTAACATCTGCATTCTTTATTTTTGACGTTATAGGTGAAAATCCAATGGTATCTTGCCCTGGGGTAGAATGACTCTCATGAAATTGAGTACAGAATGAAATGTCATGGACGTTTGAGGAGGAAAGGGCAGTGCGTGGGGTTGCCTTCCTTAGAGATCTCTTAAAATAGGATTCTATTGGTTTTCTATTCGTGAAAAGCAATTGACTACACACGTAGTAGCTTAAAACACACACAAACTGACACCCTCATTTATCATCTCATGTTTTCTGTGGGTCAGGAGTCCAGGCACAGTTTAGCTAACTCCTCTGCTTTGGCTTTAATCCAGGTGTTGTTGGACTGAAGTCTCATCAGAAGCTTGACTGGGGATTGATCTACTTGCAAATGCACTCGGCATGTTAGCAGAACTCATCTCCTTGTTGTTGTAGTACTGAAGTGCCTGTCTTCTTTATACCTGTCAGCTGGTGGCTGCTGGCATTTTCAAGAAGCCACCCACAATTCCTTCTCTGTGGCCCTTGCACAACGACACGGCAGTGTACTTCTTTAAAGCCTGCTCGGGCCTCTCTTTCTGTAGTCTGCTAAGATGGAGTCTTTTATAAAGAAACGTGCCCATGGAAGTAACATCCCTCTGTGTTTGCCACATTCTGTTGGTTAAAAACAAGTCACAGGTTCTGTCCCACACCAAGAGGATGAGCACAGATGTCCAGGCAGGGAGGCAGTGAGTCTGGAAAAGAGTGAGGAGTGGTGGGGAACTGAGGGACTTTAGTTTGTATTCTATGAGATGATGGACTTCCCAGATGGTGCTAATGGTAAAGAATCCGCCTGCTAATGCAGGTGCCTGAAGAGATGTGGGTTTGATCCATGGATCAGGGAAGATTCCCCTGATGAAGGGAATGGCAACCCACTGCAATATTCTTGCTTGGGAAGTCCCATGGACAGAGGAGCCTGGTGGGCCAGTCTGTGGGGGTTGCAAAGAATCAGACGCGACTGCGTAGGTACACACAGTTGCATAATGATAGGGTCCAGTTTGTACAGTGCTGTCCCATGTCTTCTCCCAGTTGATCAGAACTGCTCTCTGAGGGGGAGGATGGTGGGCAGTAAGGTGCTGTCTCCATTTTGCATCTGGGAGACTGAGTCCCAGAGAAGAGGAGGAATTTGCTAAGTACTCCCAATTCAGGAGAGTTTGCCCTCTTAGCCCAAGAGCTGAGGGAAACCTCCTCCTGTTCCCTATTTGTGTGCATTGTGGGAGGGGGTGCATGAATGGGAGAGACACCCCCAAAGGGTAGACACCCATGTGGTTAACCAAGCCGCGTCAGGCACGCCCCAGTGCCAATCCGCGTGCCCACCAGAAAAGCAGCCACACCCCCCCCACATTATGACAGGGACATTCCTCTCCCTGGGTTTCACCAACCTCAAGACAGGAAACCAAGTGGGTTTATGGGTTTACAAGCTGATGAGACAAGAGACAAAGGCTCATTAACCCACTCCTCTCGGTCCTCTGGAAGACTGCGTTCATCAGAGTCTCTCATCTCACATTTCGTTTCTCCCGTCCTCTCGTGGCCATTCATCTGCTGGCTTTGCCACGGTTCTCAGGCTCCTCTGTGCCTTCAAGGCCTTCCTAGGCGTCTCCCTTGTCTTTCCCAGGAGCCTTGCCATTTTCCCTTTTTCATCCATTCATTATCCATCCATATATCCGTTCATCCATCCATCCTTAGAGTCGTCACTATGTTCTAGGACTTACAAGGATGGACACGGGGCGGCCTGCCGTAACAGGCCTTGGTTAATTTGATGGATCAGCGGCACGAAGAGAAGGGAAAGCCTGAGAGAGGGCTGGAGAGGACTCTGATAATGACTGTGGGCGGCTCAGGGCACTCCACCTGCGCTCAGTCTCGCCAGGAGTTAGAGTCGCAAAGGCAGGCACTTGCTCCAGACAGTCAGAGGGAGATGTCTAAGGACCTTGTGGATTTGACATGATGTTTGGGCTTCTTCTCTGAACTGGCAATCTTTCGTGTCAGGGAGAGGAGTTATAGGAGACCTAAGGCCTTAAGAAACGGATATGTCTCCTAACCAGCTTTCTGTCTCAGGAGCCCACCTGCTCCGTCCATCCACAGAGTGATCCTTCTAAAGCACAAATCTGACCACATCCCTCAATGAATTTCTGTGGCTCTCCAGTGCCTTTAGGCTAAAATCCAAGCTTCTTTGCTTGGCCCAGTGTTGTCCTTTCCCTTAGAACCCTCTGTTCCGGCTTGCTTCTTGTTTCTCTCATGTCACTTCTCATGCAAGTGATGTGCTGGTCAACCAGCTCTCTGGAAGAAATCAAATTAAAAAGCCCTGATTTGTAGCAATTGCCAATTTCTGTGGTGCAAATACTCCCACCCTGGCTGATTTCAAGCTGCCGACCTTATTCCGCTGAAGGCAGAATAGGAAAGAGATGACAAGGATGGGTTCTTGGAAGCCCTTCCCTTTTCTCCACCTGATGTAGGACAGTGTCCAAGGTAAGCGTGTTACATTCCCAGTATCCCCCTTGAGACTGTGTGACTTAGATCAGCTGCTTAAGCTCTCTATACCTCAGTTTTCCCTAATCTAAAATGGGGACAGGGATAATGCCTCCTTAATATGCCATTATAAGAACAAAATGAGAGGATGCATCAGCGTGGCTAGTACAATACCTCACACACAGCAAGTACTTAATAAACTGTAACCATCACGTCTATCTGTGGTGCTTCCCCATCCTTCATCCTCAGCTCAAAGCCACCTCTTCCCTGGAGCCTTCTGTGATTTCATCATTGAACTAAGTTACTGATTTTCTACACCAGAACGCTGGCAAAGATTGAGGGCAAGAGGATAAAGGGGCGACAGAGGATAAGATGGTTGGATGGCATTACTGACTCAATGGACATGAGTTCGAGCAAACTCTGGGAGACAGTGAAGGAAAGGGAAGCCTGGCGTGCTGCAGTCCATGGGGTCACTAAGAGTCGGATACGACTGAGTGACTTCACTTTCACTTTTCACTTTCATGCATTGGAGAAGGAAATGGCAACCCACTCCAGTGTTTTTTCCCTGGAGAATCCCAGGGGCAGGGGAGCCTGGTGGGCTGCCGTCTATGGGGTCGCACAGAGTTGGACACGACTGAAGCGACTCAGCAGCAGCAGCCCCACTGACGTCTGGTGTCTAATTCGTCTTGTTTTGCCGAGACTGGCACACAAATCTGTCTTTAAGGACCACTAGTGAGTTTGTTCATGAAACAGGTAGGTGTGTGTTGGGGGGCCAGAGCCAAGTGGGAAGCAGGAATGTGGGCGGAAGTGTGCGCCAGCGGTAGGAGGTAGCGGGGAGGGAGGCTAGTCACCTATGCTGGATGGACCAGTGCGTGTAATGACAAGCAAGGATGTCTGGCCAGCTGTGCCCACCCAGAGACCAAGGCGGTCCTCATGCCTCAGAGCCAAGAAGGTCACAACCATCTCGGTTTAGTGGAAGGAGCTGGCTCCCAGGAATAGGCTTGTCTGTGATGGTAAAGCTGGCAGGCCGGTTGTTAGAGAGAAGCCAGCACGGGGCCGTGACCCAATGGAAAAATAAATCCACATTGTGCCAGACGAGCCTGGTTCCAGGCTGGGCGAGTTAATAAAGTGGCTCTGAGGTGGTTTGGAGCCATGGTGGAGGGGCTGGGGAGGAATTTTCTCATTTCTCGTAAAACCTTAATCAGTGTTAGTCACTTCAAGTGATTACGAGGACTTAAAATAGCCACCAGCAGCGAGCCTGAAGGACCAGGCCGAGGCCGCTTGGTTTTGTTTCTCTGGGAAGCGGAGCTGGGCCTGGGAGGGACACATGTCTGTCCCTTGCTGGATCATGAGCACTCGTGAGCTCACTGAGGGCAGAGCTGGGCCTGGCTGGCTGGCCCATCCCCACGCCTGGCACAGCTCCTGGGACAAGCCCCTGCAGGGAGCCACCCACTGGCTGAGGGGGCCACGCAGCTCAACGCCAGTCCCGGGGCCACTGCTGTCTCTCCAACGCGTCTTCCCCCTTGCTTGCTTTTCCTTCTGTTTTCCTCACCAGAATATCAATGCTTTTCTCACTGCTGAATTCTCAGTGCCTTGAGCAGTGCTTGGTGGGTGCCAGGAGCTCAGTGGAGGGACAGATGCGATGGGGAACCACCTCCAAAGATGCCCCTGGGACGATCACGAGGTCACTGGTGTTGCTGTGCCCACCCTGCCCTCCACATCTGGCTCAGGCCAGGCAATGGTCTCCCCCTCCTGCCCACCCTGGGGCCTTCTGGTAACGTCTGGAGGCACTTTTGATTTTTATAACTGGCTGGGGAGAGGGTGGGGATGGTACTGCTGGCACCTAGTAGGTGAAGTCAGTTTTGTTTTGAGTCGCTTTCCATTCCATGGACTGTAGCCCACGAGGCTCCTCTGTCTGTGGGATTTCCCAGGCAAGCATCCTGGAGTGGGTTGCCTCTTCCTCTTCCAGGGTATCTTCCCAACCCAGCGATAGAACCCATGTCTCCTGCATTGCAGGCAGATTCTTTACCACTGAGCCATTTGGAGATGCTGCTACACAATCTCCAGGGCACGGGACAGCGCCCTGCGATGAACCCTTGTGTGCTAAGTGCTAAGTCACTTCAGTCGTGTCCGACTCTGTGCGACCCCATAGACGGCAGCCCACCAGGCTCCCCCGTCCCTGGGATTCTCCAGGCAAGAACACTGGAGTGGGTTATCCAGCCCCAAGCGTTCATAGTGCAGAGGCTGAGGAACCTGCTCCACATGGGGTTGGTAGTGCGATATACAAAAGACTAGAAAATTGTTACTTTCAGATGACATAATAGTGACTAGAGTATTTCATTTACAAGATAAACCTCTACCTTTATGTTCCAACAATACAATACTGGGCCTGAAAGTGATGACAACCCCCTAGGGGTGGGGTAGGGCTGTGTCTGTGAGAATTCAGTGGGCATTCAAGGCCTTCAGCATGACACCCAAGGGGCCCTTGGACAGCAGGGAGGTCAAACCAGCCAGTCCTAAAGTAAATCAACCCTGAATATTCATTGGAAGGACCGATGCTGAAGCTGAAGCCCCCAAACTTTGGCCACCTGATGCAAAGAGCTGACTCACTGGAAAAGACTCTGATGCTGGGGAAGATTGAAGGTGGGAGGAGAAGGGGATGACAGAGGATGAGAGGGTTACATAGCCTCTTCAGCTCTGCAGCCTGACGTACTGCAGCCCATGAGGCCACAAAGAGTTGGACACCTCTTACTGACTGAACAATAGCAACAAGCGCTGAGGGGCCCGCGGGCCACAGGAACCCTGTCTCATGTCAGCAGGTGGCTTCTGCCACGTCCTTTCTGCTGCCTGCTCTCTGACTGGGTAGGGAGCCAAGAGAAGATGCTTATAAGCTTGGGACCTAGGCTGTGGGGAGGATGCTCCACCCTAGCAGGTGAGATACAGGGCTGGGAAGCCAAGACTGTACAGATTCAAGTCCCATTCAGCCCTTCCTGCCTATGTGAGCTTTGGCAAGTTTCTTTCGTCTTTCTGTGGCTCAGTTTCCCTCGCTAGGAACCGTGGCTCCCCGAACAGGCTGTTGTAAGGATGAAATGAAATGATGAGACTGTTGCTGAAGATCCTGGCTGTGGTGTCCTGGTGACCGGAGTGTGGTGTCCCAGCGTTGCCTCTCACTGCGTGACTCCCCGCAAATGGCTCGACTTTCTGGCCTTTTCTGGCTTCCTTTTCTGTAAATCCTGGGACCTAGAACTACCTGCCTCAGTGTGGGGTCTGAGGATTTCCCTGCGACAGCGCATTGAAAGGAGCCCAGCCCATGAGGAGCGCTCAGCCTGTGCGGCTGGTGTGCTCCCAGGTGCTAGCCCGGAGCCCGGCACACAGGAAGTGCCCTGAGTGTTCATTCCTTCCATCCTCGCCCGGGTCAGGCGCGGCCCCTGGGGGGAGCCTCGGTCCCTGCTGGGACCTTTCTGTTTGTGCAGCCTGCCTTCTGCCCCAGCCTCTGCCCGGGCGGCCACCCTGGGTCAGGGCAGGGCCTGGAGCCAGGCGGACCTTCAGCTTTCAATTTCTGCTACTCCCCCTTCCCCGCCTTGGCCCATTCCACCTCGATTAGCTTCCTGGCCCGCCCCATCCCTTCCTCTTCCCCTTTGAAATCCTTGCCGCTGTCCCGGGTCCCTCCAGACACTGCACAAAGGCGTCTTGGATTCCAGCATCAGCCCCAGAGGCCAGCCCCGTAATTCAATTATGGTGGGGAGGCTTTCTCCTTTCTTCCCCACCCCCCCCCCCCGCCTTCCTCTCCCTTTCTTTCTTCCCGTCTTTTTTCTTTTTTAGATCAAAAACCAAAAGACAGACATTGTGACCCTCAGAAGATGCTGGGACTGAAAATTCCCTTCTCGGCTCCAGGCCCTTCAAATGAAATACCAAGAATTTTCTCCCCTCGGAACACGTGTGCAGCATTTGATGTGTGTTCTTTGTCTGGGGCTTCTTTCTGGGGCCTCCCGCCCAGTGCTGGGGACCCATACAAGTTTTCCACCAGAGGAACGAGGGTGGTGCCCTTTATCTACCCAGCCTAGACTCGGGCAGCCCTTGGCTGGGCCCAGGAAGAGATACCGTCTCCTATAAGCCATTGCTCATTTCTGAGCTTGGCATGTATTTTTTTGTGGCCTTCACACATGTGAAGTGTGTGGATGGGATTGTCGCCTGGAAGAAAGCAGTTGGGAGGGGTGGGGGACAGGGCGGTGGTCCCGGCCTGGATCTGGCTCTTCCGTGCTGGGTGATGGAGGCAGGTCACTGGCTCTTGCTGGGTCTTGCTCACCGGTGGACTTCAGTTCTGTCTGCAGTTCAGCAGATGTGGGCTTAGAGTCCACCAGGGTCCCAGCTCCATGCTGGGGTCTGGGGACAAAAACCTACCAAAAAAACCCCATGTCCCAGACCTCCATGAATTTGGAGAAGATGGTCTTTGAAGCCCTTTCTGGCTCTGATGCCCTAGAAGCAGCCAAGAAAGGCTCAAAATAGACATTTGAGCTGACTCAGCCCGGTGTTCCCGGGAAACCAGGTGGCAGGGGTAGAAGATTTTCTGTTGCGTTTTAAAGTGAATTTTCAGGAACAAATAGACTCTTAGAGGCAAAAGTTCTGAGTATTCAGCTGTCCCAATTCCTCTGCAAAAACATGGAGGTCAGGTACTCTTCCCACCTTGCCCGGGAGAGACTGTCACCTCTGGGGGGCAGGCAGCACAGAGCATGGTGGGAGAGCTTGGCCTTTCTGCACCCCGGTCGCTCATCTTACTTTTGCCCACAAAGGGCTTCACAGAGGGAGTCCGATCCCTGTTTCCCCAGACAGGCATGGGAAGTTGGTGATCCTGTATTTATACAGGATCTAAGGAGGAGGATCCCTTCCTTTTCCAATCTCAGCTACCCCTTCACAGCTCTTGATTCCTGCATTCGGGGCCCCCGAGGGGACCAAGAATGACCAGAATTGGAAAAACCACAGGCTGGGCAGGGTAGAGTGGTAAGCAGGAGTGGATCCATGGGGTAGCTTAAAGATGCAGGAGAATGTTGGGGGTCCAGATCAGAATACCCCAATGGAAGTCGTTTACCCATCCACGGAATTTCCCAGGCAAGAATACTGGAGTGGGTTGCCATTTCCTTCTCCAGGGGATCTTCCTGACTCAGGGAACGAACCCAGGTTTCCTGCATTGCAGGCAGATTTTTTTCTTTTTCCTTTAGCCATGGACTTCATAGTTTGAATATTTGCAATTATTATTCTATATACAAATGTTAATGTCTTACGAAACTCTTATTCCGTATTGCTAGGTCACTTCCCTCTTCATTTTATGTCACATTTCCGTCAAGAACTATTTCCCCGAATCACAATCTGCCTGATTGTGTGTTGTTGTTCAGCTGCTAAGTTGTGTATGACTCTGCAGTGCCAACACTATAGCCCACCAGGCTCATCTGTCCATGAGATTTTCCAGGCAAGAATACTGGAGTGGGTTGCCATTTCCTTCTCCACGCAGGCAGATTCTTTACTGTCTGAGCCACCAGGGAAGCCCACCAATATGGAGGATGGCAGAAAAGAAAGGCTCTGTTTGCAAGGGAGAAGGAGGTCCAGAGGACGAGGGGCCTCTGCCTTTTTCTGCCTCTGAGCTTTTGCTGAAGCTCTTTCCTTCCTTCTGAAACACCCTCCCGACAATGCTGCATACTCACACCTTTCCTTGTCATCATTGCCTGGCTCAAAAGGCACCTCTTCCATGAAACCCGCCTAAATCTCCCACCTGGAAGTTGCTTTTTTCTCCTTCAAGCTCTCATTGCATTTTGCCTGGACTGCTCAACAGATCATTTCATTTCATTTCATCTCACACTACTTTAAAAGCTACAGACTATTGTTTAATCATTTTGCAAAGTAGGAAACCCAATCCCAGAGAGGTTCTATAATTTTTCCAAAGTTGCAAAACTCATTTATTGTACAGCTTCATCGACTCTTTTACCATGTAGCACCCTGCTCATTATTCGTGGCCCAGGCAGTGTTATTTTAAAAAAATGCTTGGTACCCATTCCATTGAGGATGACTTAAAATTTTTCAGTCCTTACATATTTGCATTGATGTGTTGTAGTAAAAATACAATCAGCACAGTAGACCTATTATTTTATATATGCTATTGCATAAAATGAAGCCTGAAGAGGTTAAGTGAATTTTAAAAATTCAGAGGATTATTGTGTGTGTGGTGGGGGAGTGAATTTTAAATACTAATTAAATAGTATACACAACAAAAACTGTGGATGTGGTTGAGAGATGACTGAAGTTTATGAAACACTGGTTTAAGTACATCCATGGTCTACCAAGGTATTTTTTAAAACTTCAAAAAGTAAATTATGAGGAACAGTAATTACATATTAACTGGAGAAAAATTTGGCAATTGAGATGAGCCAGGAAAGGTAAAATCGGCCTCCACACAGGGAGGTGCTGTGACAGCTAGCCTGTTAGCTTGGTGGGAGCCCAAGCTCAATGTGGGTAGCAAAATGGAACTTCCCTGGTGAAGGTTCCTCGAAGCTACACTTAGAACCTGGCCTCGGGCTGACGCTGAGACCTTTGACTCGGTGGTAACGGCCTGCCCAGTGGCTTGGAGATGCCAACTACAGTGCCGCAGACAGTGGGGTCGTGCTTTGGCTGGAAAATCCCATGGATGGAGGAGCCTGGTGGGCTGCAGTCCATGGGGTCGCAAAGAGTCGGACACGACTGAGCGACTTCACTTTCACTTTTCACTTTCATGCATTGGAGAAGGAAATGGCAACCCACTCCAGTGTTCTTGCCTGGAGAATCCCAGGGACGGGGGAGCCTGGTGGGCTGCCGTCTATGGGGTCGCACAGAGTCGGACACAACTGAAGCGACGTAGCAGCAGCAGCAGCAGCATCCCCTGCCCCAGGTGTTCAGTGTAGTCCCCTGAAGCTGGTGTAAACGCCTTCCTTCTGCCCTTACCCTTTGTCAGCTCTTGTACATGACTTTATTTACATGTATACCATCCTCCTCCAAGCCCTTAAAGTTCTCAGGGTCTGAGACTTGCAGTGTTTGCATACAGCTTGGCACAGAGATTCTGAGTAAAGAAAAATTTTGCATCAGTGCAATCCTGTCTGGAGACCACTGCAGACCAGATGGTTCCTAGAACCCAATAGGACAGAAAAAACAAACAAACAAGAGCTTTACTCTCTACCCCTGAGGCAGATCGTCTCTGTTTCTTACCGGGTGGTCTTCTTGGCTTTTATCTTTTCCTAAAATGTAACCACTGAATATCTATTAACTATCCATCTATTTATCCATCCGTCCATCTATCTATATCTCTCTATTTATCTAGATCCACACGGAAAACAGTATTGTTCTTTTGGAACTCCTGGGCGATGAAGGCAAATGGTATAATTTATTATAATGAGTAGCTATTATGTTTCTGACCCAAATTAGTGCTTCTTCCAATTTATCTCTTTCAATCTTCATACTTGTCTTGAGATGTCAGATATTCTTCTTCTTCAAGGAAGAGGAAACTGACTCTCAGAGAGAATCAAGACTTGCCCAAGAGGACTGTGCCGATCATGAGTGAGGTTCACCAAATATTTTTTTGCTGAGCTCCATGGCACATGGTAGGATTGTACTTCCTTGGAATTTGCTTTAGCCACTAAAATGTGAGTGCCTCATCCTCTCCCACTGCCCAGGCAGGTGATGGCATTTCAGGTGGCGGCAACTCCATCAGTCTTGGCTCTGGAGGGAGGATATTGGGGAGCAGAGTCTCTGACTGGTTTGGAGTGGGCTTGTAGTGTGAGCAAGACATTGTTGTAAGCCCCTGAGTCTTGGGGATGTTTATTCCTGCATCATAGCCCAGCCCTTCCTGAAGCAAACAGTTCCAAAGCCAGTGAGTTGGCAGGGCTGGAATTTAAATCTCAGACTTTCTAATCCCAATGCTATTGCCGTTCCTACTGTCTCCACAGTTCCTGACGCCGTGTTTTGAGGACACGTGGACTCTGTGGTTTTGAGACCTCAGAACTTCTGGTGTATTGATAATGTAAACATGGAAAAAGTCACCTCCCTTGCAAGCTCTAAGTTTTCCTGATTTCAGATGAGTCTGCGGCAAGCTCATTTTAGTAGGGAGGGTTGAGTGAATGACTGACAATATAAAAATAACAATAATAAAACAAGACAACTAAAGTGGGTGCTTACAACACATCATCTATTGTGTTGAGTTTATCTCTTTATCACCAGCTTCCGCAGTAGTTCCTGTTTCATACAGAAAACTTGAGATTTAGAGAGGTTAAGTAACTTGTCCAAGTTGATACATCCTTGCAGCATGGAATGGCTTCCTAGCTGTCAAGGCAAAAATGGAAAGCAGTGGGTTATACACTTTTCACTGTCTGTTGAAAGGAAGCCTGTTGGCATTTAGTACCAAGGAAAAGTCTGATTTCCCCCAAGAAAATGAAAGTTTTTCCATGGATCATTTTATGAGGAATATTGTGGAGTGCATGACTTTTTATAAAATCTTTTATTGTGAGTAAGTTGAAAATTATTTTTAGAAAAGTTGCAAGGATAGAACAAAGAACCCCCTGTTACCCTTCATTCAGATTCACCCTTGTTAACAACATCTGCATCATTTGCTTTATCGGTCTCTCCTTCTGCTCGTATGACTATTAGTTTTCCAAGCCATTCAAGAATAAGCTGCAGACACCATTCTTCATTCATATTCCAGTCCAGAGTCACACATTACATTTAGTTGTCCTGTCCATCTGAACTCCTTTAAGCAGTCCCTCGATCTTTCGTTGACATTTTCCCAGAGTAGATTATTTGTAGAGTATCCCTCAGTATAGGTTTCTCTGGTGTTTCTTTCCATGTAGATTTGAGCTGAGCATGTTTGACAGGAATGTCACTGAAGTGACGCTGTGTGCTTCTCAGTCCATTATCTCAGGAGGCACATAATACCCGTGTGTCCCATTCTTGTGGATGGATGGTGAGTTTACCCTCTTGAATAAGGGGTGTCTTCCAAGTTCCTTCAGTGCCAGGTTACTAGTTTTCTTGTTGGAATAGGCAAGTGATTGTGAGGAGATACTTTGAGAGTATGCAAATATCCCATTAGTTCTTAACTTTCACATACTAGTTTTAGCATCAACTGATGATCTTTAGTACAATGTTTTAAACAGTGGTTTTATCAAAGACAAAAAAATTCTTTCCAAGACAGTTTCTTATTCAGAACCATTCTGGACATCTGGGATAGCACTTCTGTTCAGAAAGATCATTATCACTTTGCTGGACTGGCTGAGGGTTCTTGATATTCCTTGACTGCTAACTTGTCCCAAGAGGGGAGGGGGGAAGACCTAGGAAAACTTGGAGTCATTTAAAGCATTTGGGGATAAGAAAAGACTTCTGCTCATTGTTGGAATAAGTGACAGAGGAAAGAGAAGTTCACATTTAGAGAATCAAACCCGATTTATTAATTTGTAAGGGTTGATGTAAACAAAATCCCAGACTGAGTCTAAAACAACTAAATTTGCTTTCTCAGTGTTCTGGAGTCTGGAAGTCCAAGATCGAGGAGACCTCTCTCCTTGGCTCGTAGGTGGCCGTCTTCCAGTGTGCCCTATGTGGCCTTTTCTCTGTGTGTAGAGAGCTCTTCTTCATCTTACGGAAACATCAGTCATGTGAAATTAGGGAGCCACTTTCTGACTTCATTTAGCCTTAATTACCTTTTTAAAAGCCCTATCTTTTAATACAGCCAAACTGGGGGTTAGGGCTTCAACATATGAATTTATTGGGGGTGGTGCACAATTCAGACCATAGCATTTGGATAAGGAAAAAATCAGGAGAACTAAAGAATGATGAAGTGTTGTAAGCTTTTTCTACCACCTCTGCCCCATGCATTCAGTGGGCTTGTTTATAAATGCCATGAATGAGCAGTCCTCACAGGACAGATCTTTATGTTCCTTTCTCCAGATAATATGTCCAACTCACTGGCAACCACATAGAGTGCAAACCCATCCTGTCTCCAAATGCTGGGTACCTGAAGGTTCTTCCATATCATTCTAGACTCAAGAGTGGTGGCGGACAATGGAGTCCAAAGGTGCTCCTTGAGGCATCTCCTAGGGAAGTGATGCCTTGGCCTAGGGTCTGGGCCACACATTGCCCCCAGTCCTGCTGTACAGTTGTGTGTGTCCAGCAGGGCTGACTCATAACTATAGCAATATTAAACCTATAAGAACCAATCCCTTAGATCTCAAAATGTTTCTTTCTTAAATCTGGCCCTTAGTTCTCTGCATACTTTGCCTATCTATAGCTTCTTGGTTGTAATGGGTCTGTCTATAAAGAGAAACCGTCAGATCTAGACACCATGTCTTTCTTCTTTGTTAGAAAGATTCCCCTTCTCACAAGTTCCACTGTCAGTGAGGTCCTCAGTGGAGTATGGTGGGGAGGGTCCTCTCCATATTCTTAGCTCCTGGAGTATAAAGGGCTCCCCAGTCCCTGAGTTCTGCTATTTTAGGGCTTAGCTGTCTTTCCCATGGCATCAGCTGCAGCCACCTCTGGCCATTTCCCTTGCTTCCAAATTCTGTTGTTCCTCCCTATAGTCCTTCACTGAGTCTGACACAGGAAGCCTAAAACCCACTTGGGAGCCGTCCCAAGAGTTTTCTCTCCCTTCCAGACCTTCCAGGGTGGTGCCAAGTGGGAGGAGGTGGGACACAACTCTTCGCCTTCCTGCAACTCAGCAAATTGAAATTTATGAGTTTCAATCCACATGAAAGGGCCCCCAACTAAGTCTCTCTGGATTCATTTGGAATGCTGAATTAATTTGGAAAATAAAGGGAAAAAACAACTTGGTTTCAGCCCAGCAAGGGATCATGACATTTTACCAGGTCCTGTCACCCCTTTAAATTTTCTTCACCTCCTACTTGAGTACCTCCTTCCAAGCTGACCATAGACAAAGTGGGGATGGTGGCAAAAGTCTATCCTGTTGTGAGGGTCATGATTCACTCAAGAGAGGGTGCACACTGAGGAGTCTGGACCATCACACATCTCTGCAGAGAGCAAGTGAGACTTCAGGGAAAGGACTCTCTCTAAGGGGAGTGTTCTCATTGTTAGGCAAGCATAAGCCTTGAACTTTGAGGCTGAAAGACCAAGGTTCCAATTGTTCCTCTGCAGGAAATACATTTTTTGACTGTTGCCTTTCCAAATAGCCTTGAGGGGAGGGCTAGGGGGAGGACAACAGAAGGGACAACCTCCAAAATTCATCCTGTATCAGCACATTTCTCTCCTGCAATGATCTCACCTGAATTCACTGTAATCTTGCTACCTTCCTGTTGCAGTTACCACTGGTAATCCACTTCCACTTTTTGCTACCCCTTCTCCCCATCCTCAAATCAGTTTTTCAGGCATCAGCCAAAATAATCATTCTAAGACATAAATCAGATCACATCTCCTCTCTGTGAGCCTTCCATTGCTTGTCATCATACTTGGATACAAACCAAACTTCTCAGGGGACCTGAACTGAAGGGAACTGAAAGTCATTCAATCATGTTCGACTCTTTGTGACCCCATGGACTATAGAGTCCATGGACTTCTCCAGGCCAGAATACTGGAGTGGGTGGCCTTTCCCTTCTCCAGGGTATCTTCCCAACCAACCCAGGGATCAAACCCAGGTCTCCTGCATTGCAGGCAGATTCTTTACCAGTTGAGCCACAAGGACAGCTCACCAGACCTACTAAGTAATAAAACCTGGCCCCTGCCTTCCCTTCCACCTCATTCCCTCTCTCTGTGCCCCACACTAGCCAAACTCCTTCCTTCTTCACTGCTCCTCCAATCCCCAGGCTCATTTGCCATTGTCTGTTCCCTCTGCCTGCAACCTCTTCCCCCTCCACCTGTCTGGCTCCTTCTGGTCCCTCCACATGCCCTCCAAATGCCCTTCTTAAGAGAGGCCCTCACTGAACCATCAATGTAAAGAAATGCCCCTGACCCCAGCCTGTTTTATTTTCATGGTTATTACCAGCTGAAAAACCATCCCCTCTGTTTTGTTGCTATTGTTTTGCTTATAGTCTGCCTTCCCCACAGAAATGTCAGGTCCGTAAGCATAGGAACCTTTCAGATCTTGTATCCCCAGTGGCCAGAATGGTGTCTGGTCCATAGTAGCTGTTCAGTCAATGTTTGCTGAGTGAATGAGTGATCAGAGGGGTGCTGGCAGGCGATGAGACCTCCTCGTCATTATCTGTTACTTCCTCTAGAACATGGGGATAATAGTACCATGCTCATTAGGTTCTTTGAGGGTTAGATGAGTTCATAATGTAAAGTTCTTAGAACAGTGCCTGCGTGCATGCTTGGTTGCTCAGTCATGTCTGACTCTTTGCCATCCCGTGGACGATAGCCCGCCAGGCTCCTCTGTCCATGGGGTTTTCCAGGCAAGAATACCGCAGTGGGTTGTGATTTCCTCCTCCAGGGGATCATCCTGACCCAGGGATCGAACCCACGTCTCCTGCATCTTCCTGAATTGGCAGGTGGATTCGTCACCACTGAGCTACCTGGGAAGCCCCAGAACAGTGCCTAGTGCACAGCAAGCAAGGTAAGTGGTAAGTAGTAAGTGATAGTGATACAGTGATAGGTGATGATGTCAGGAAGTGATAACTGCCAGTTTTGTTACTTTAATAGTCTTACAATTAGGGTTATGGATGTGTTTCCTAACACTGTCTTTGAAGATTGAGTGTCTCACAGAGTGCCACAATATCCAGGGGTGCTCTTCTCTCTGAGGAATGTCCTCGAGGGCCCCTTGGTGGTGGGAGGCGCCATTTCATCTCCTGACCTTTGGAAGACCCTGGTAGAGGGTTGGGAAGAGTGTGAGCTGTAGTCAAATGTGGACAAGTATAGGTCCCAACTGTGTCATTTAATCACCATTTGATTTTGAGCAACAAATAAGACCTCTCTGAGTCTCAGTCTCTTCAACAAGGAGATGCCAAGAATTCCCCATTGCTGGAAGGGTTGACGACATGAGCAGGTCCTCAGTAAAGTTCCGGGCCCGTGGAGTCCAACTCTGCCCCTGCTGGAAAAAGCATTGATTGGAGGGTGCTGGTCTCCTGGGATGCGGGACACCTTGGCCCGCTGCCCCTCTGTGTCAGCTCCAGAGCTTGCCATCTTGGAAGAAATCAAACACTCCAGGAAAAATGACCCTGGCCACGTTGTTAATGTTTGACAGCTGTCAGAATGCGGCAGGGTCTCCCCGTCTCCTGAATGGAGCTGATTTCCTTCCCATGTCTCTACCTCTCCCAGCCCTGGTACAGGCAGGAGAGGTGAGAATCACATAATAAAGCCTTGCAAATAGCTACTTGCCTGTGGCGAGAACTGGTTCACGCTTCACTGTGGACCACTAGGGCTTCCCTGGTGGCTCAGACGGTCAAGAACCTCTCTGCAATAAGAAGACCTGGGTTCAATCCCTGGGTCAGGAAGATCCCCTGGAGAAGGGCGTGGCAACCCACTCCAGTACTCTTGCCTGCAGAATCCCATGGACAGAGGAACCTGGGGGGCTACAGTCCATGGGGTCATCACCACTCAGTTGATATCAGTGGAGGGTGGAGAGTAAATTCTCTGAAGCTGAGCCAGGTATGTGGTTCAGATCCTAACACTACCATGTAATTGCACAAGCCCAGAGGGCTCCAGTCATATCAAATTCTACATCAAAGGAACCTGTGAAGCAAGAGTAACTCCATAACTGGGGTGTTATATCCCTGGGCTTGTATGACCAAACTTTAGTTTCCTCGTCTGTAAAATTGGTGGAGAGATTAAACCAGGCAACATGCAGAAGGAGCTGGGCATTATAGTGGCTCAATAAAGAGCAGCCATGCTGATTAGTTCTGCTTCTTTCCCTCACTGGATATTCTTGGGATATTTAGCTTGTGTGAGAGCCCCGAGGGCTCACTTGTGTCTGCCTAGAATCACTCACATCTGCCCCCACGTTGGAGCCTTGTTCTTGAGATCTTCATGAGTGAAAACCCACCAACATATCTTCCCAGGAGAAGATACTCAGGGAGGCTTCCTGATCTTTCTCTCTAGCTTCTCTCCCTCAATTCCTCTGACTGTGAGGGGCAGAACGTCTCCGGTGGGGACCAGTGGTTCCTAACGCCTGGGGACGTTTGTTGCCCAGGGAGTCGGGGCAACAGCGGTTGTGCGGTGATGGGGTGGGCCTGATGGAGGCGGGAAGTGCGGTCCGTTTTCATACCTTGACTCTGGCGACCCCTCCCTTGAGCCTATGTGAAAGGTGAAGGGTTGGGGTGAGGGGAGGGCATGACTTCCTTCCCTCTGTTCCTGGAAATGAATCCATGGAAAATCTTGAGGTGCTCTTCCCACCTCTGGAGCCACTGGGACACCGCAGGCCTCAGGCTGGGGACTGGCTGTGGGAACATTGCAGAGCTGACGGGATCAAACTGACTTTTTGACACTTTTCTGTGGGAAGGCGTCGCCGAGTGAGAAGCTAGTTCCCAGAGCTGAGGCGGAGCTTTCATGTGGCTCCAGGGCTGACACGGGCCCCCTTCACAGGAATGGCAGGCTCTGCCTGCTCCGAGAGGCAGAGGCCCGACGTGGACACTGGGGGATCCAGGCCCAGGCCATGAGGAAAAGGCTCAGTCCCAACTTCTTTCTACCCCCAGTCCCCCGGCATCTACCTCATCTAAGGCTGGGGCAGCAGCCTGCCTCCTGGGTTCAAAACTCTTCTATTCACCAGCTTGTGTGACCTTGGAACAAGCTATTTAACCTTCTGGGTTTTCATTTTCTCATCTGCAAAAACAAAGATGAGTCAGAAATGAAGCCAACCAGTGGGAAAAAGTAGTGTGGGTTACTGATTACGGCAATGTTCCAGACACTTACGGGGGCTACTATTTCATTAAAATATATTATTTTATTGATACAGGTTACGTATATTTTTATTTCATTGAATCAGGACAATCCTGCAAGGGAGAGATTTTAGGCCCATTTTACAGATGAGGAAACTGAGGTGGGGGCTTAAGGAAAAAACACTCGGATGGTGGGGGGCACCGCCCAGATGGAAACCAGAGCTGTTGGCCTCCAAAGCCTGTGTTCTTTTTACTACGTTCAGAAACCACTCTGCCTCAGGCTATTAATGAAAATATAGTTTGCATTTTGTTAATGAAGCCGATCATGACCACCTGGACCTGACAGCATCCTCGTGGCCCTGTCCTTGGAGCCTCCGGGTATCCCATGTGGTAGAGACAAATGTCCTCCTTTCATGGGGTGGGGGGACACTGAGGCTCATGAGACCAGAGAAGAGACCCAGCAAGGAAAGTGTACGGGCAGCAGGCCTCCCACTGCTGGTGAGATGTCCAGTCCACTCTTCTTCCCCTGGAGCCATGCCAAGCCTGGGAACCAAGGGGCCTTTGGAGAATGCCACCTGGAATTCGGGTGGCCAGGCAGGAGGGATCTGCCCCTTGGCCTTCCTGCAGCCTCCCAACATAGCTGGGGGATGACTCACATCCCATGGGGCACTTCTCTAATCGTCCGCAGGTATGGAGGACTTTGCTGGTGAGCCTCCCAGGGGCCTGATGGTCCAGGCCCAAGTGCAGGGAGCTGGGAAGCCAAGCGGCCCAGAGGAGGTCAGGGAGGGTGGCCATCTTTGTGCCACTTGCCTGGGATCCCCAGGGTTCTGTTCGTCCGGGCAGGGTTGGACCAGCTGAGGCTCAGGCCAGGCCAGTGTCCTGGGGCCACGTGGTAGAATACTGGGCTGGGGAAACAGACAGAATCGGCCTTGAGTTCCAGTTCTGCTGCAAACCAGCTGAGAGACCTTGGCTAGTTGACTGCCTCTCACTGAATCTCAGTTGCTGCTTCTGAGAAAAGGGGCAATAACGGTACATCCTCCACAGGGGTGTCAGAGGACCCCAAATTGATACTGCTTATTTGACAGTAAAGAGGTTTCCACATGGATGCACTCAATATTTGTCAGCTGTCATTGTTGCTATTATTATCACCCTTTGTCCAATTTCCAGAACTTTCTGCCAGCTCAGAGCCACACAGAAGAGTTGTGCCCCGGGCTGCTTTGACAGACAACCTCAAGTGGGGGGCCCTGAGGGTCTCTTTCCACTAGCATCAGCTCTTATTTGGGGACTGTTAAGTCTGAAGGACTTCTGGTCTTCGGACTGTCCCTTTGGAGACGCCAGCACCTGTGATGGGGCTTTTCATCAGTGAAGCTTTCATTGGGTGATCAGGGATGGAGTGATGGCCTTCTGGGGAGGTGGAGTGCAAATGCTGGCTGGCAAGACTCCTTTCTTCTCTGAGGCCCTTCCTGCCGGGCAGAATCTGGATGGATTGAGGCCTCTATGCGGTGGGGTTTGGGGCCTGGGATTCAAATGACCCAAGCTGTGAGGTCCTCTCCTTGGTGGGTCCCTGGAGGGCCCCTCTCAGGACATGGCTGTCTTTGCTGTGGAGGTGTCATACCCTCCACATTGGTAGAGGACAGTGAGGCTGATTCACAATGCAGCTCAGGCAAGACGAGGCCCCTCTCTGAGCTTCAGTGTTTCCCTCCGAGCAGTAGGTAGAGTCTCCTTGGCTTCCTCTGCCTTCCTGGGAGAAGCTGAGGATGCAGAAGCTGGAGAGCATACCTAGAGGGACCCAGGACGAGCTCCTGATTCGACTGGGAGACTTGGTGGATCTTCAGGGCTCCCAGTGAGCAGGCTCACCCACACAACTGAGGGTGGTCAGCGCATACTCCAGGCCTCTGCCTGAGCTCTGTGTTGCTGATGGCGGCTCCCGCTCCCTGGGCAAGGAGTGAAGATTAATTAAAGTTGTCAGAGCTTAAGTAAAATCACCGATGTCAATTTCCTCCCTCTGGTTCTTGCTGTCAGAATAAATTGGATAGTCATTACCTAATACTCAGCCCTATTTTCCCAATATTTCATGGGCACTGACGTGCTGATGGGAAACAGGGAAGGTGAGGCCCTTCAGAACAGGGCAGAGGGGCAGCTGCATGGGGCTGTGCTGTCCTGGCACAGGGTCCCATCTCAGGCCTCTCTCTGGGACTGTGGCCTCAGGAGTGGGCTCAGAGGACAGTCCCAGGGGCCAGGGATTGGGCTCTGTCCATAGAGGTCACTATTCTGATCCAAATGAGACCAAAATGCCTCTGTTTGCTGATCTGTAAAATGGAGATGTTGTGCTTTAGGTCTGCCTATCTCCCCAGAGTGTTCATGGGCTCCACTACACCAGGGCTTACGGTCATTCACCTCTAACCCCCAGGGCCTAGGACACCACGAAGAGTGGGGATTTAATATATTTTTTGAACTAACATATGCAATAAAATCAAGCATGGGAGGGATCCAGAAATAGCCAAAGTGATCCTGAGGGAGAAGAACAGAACTGGAAGACTTACTCTTCCTGGTTTCAAAACCTGCTACAACGCTGCAGTAATCAATACGGTATGGTGTTGGCATAAAGACAAACACACATATAGACCAGTGGAATGGAGCAAAGAACCTAGAAATAAAGGCTCGAACATACTGTTACATTATTTTTGACAAGGGTGTAAGACCATTCACTGGGGAAAGGACAGTCTTTTCAACCAATATGCTGGGAAAATGGAATATTCTTCTGCAAAAAATGAAGTTGGACTCTTACCTAACACCATATACAAAAATTAACTCAAAACAGATTAAGGACCTAAATGTTAAATGTAAAACTCTTGGAAGAAACCATAGGACAAAATCTTCATGACATTGGATTTGGCAATGATTTCTTGGATGTGACATCAAAGGCATAGGCAACAATAGGAAAAAAATAGACAAATTTGACTTCGTGAGAACTAAAAAGTTTTTTTGCGTTAAATGTTACCACCATCCACAGAGCAAAAAGTCAGCCCAGGAAGTGGGAGAAAATATTTGCACATAGTATATTCGGTAAGGGGTTAATATCCAGAATATATAGAGAATGCTTAAAATTCAGCAACAGGAAAACAAACAGCCTGATTCAAAATGGGCAAAGGACTTGAACTGACATATCTCCAAAGAAGATAAACCAATGGCCAACAAGCACATGTGAAAAGATGTCTTCTTTTCATCACTGATTATTTAATAATCTTTTTATCACGAATCATTAGGGAAATGCAAATCAAAACTACAGTGAGAGTTTGTACACCTACATCTCACATTAGGACCTCACGTTAGAGACCACATCCATTAGAATGGCTACTGTATAAAAGGGAAGTGAACAAACAGAAGTCAAGTGTTGGCGAGGAGTAGAGAAATTGGAAAACTTGTGCACTGTTGGTGGGAATGTAAAGTGGTGCAGCTCTGTGGAAACCAGTGCGGAGAGTCCTCAAAATCTTAAACATAGAACTATCATATGACCCAGCAATTCCTTTTCTCAGTATATTCTGAGAAGAATTGAATGTAGCGTCTCAAAGAGGTATCTGTACACCCGTGTTCGTAGCAGTATTATTCACAACAGCTAAAACTGTGGAAGCAACCCAAGTGATCATCAACTCATGACCGGATTACCAAAATGTGGTCTATACCTATATCATTCAGCCTTGAAAAGGACAGAAGTTCTGACACATGCCACTGCATGGGAGAATATTGAGGCCATTATGCTATGTGAAATGTCAGTCACAAAAAGACAAATACTGTAAGATTCCATCTACAGGAGGTACTTGGGAGTGGTGGTGGTTTAGCTGCTAAATCTTTTGCGATCCCATGGACTGTGGCTCACCAGACTCTTCTCTCCATGGGATTTTCCCAGACAAGAATACTAGAATGGCTTGCCATTTCTTTCTCCAGGGAATCTTAGTCAAAATCAGAGTCAGAAAGGATAATAATGGTGGTTGCCAAGGACTGAGGCCCGTGGAGGGGCGTGGACGGGGAGTGTTAAATTGTTGCAGAGTTTCAGATTTACAAGATGAAGAGTTCTAGGGGTGGATGGTGGCGATGGCTGCAGAACAATGTACTTGTACCACTGAACTGTGCACTTGACGTGAAGCTGAGCAAACGCTGGGAGGTAGCGGAGGACCGGGGGACCTGGGGGCTGCAGTGGATGGCATTGCAAAGTGTCCGACACGACTTAGCGACTGAGCAACGACAAAGTGCACTTTAAATGGTTAGGAAGGTAGACTTTATGTTACATGTTTTTTAACACAATTTTTAAAAAGAAAAAAAAAATCAAGCATGGAAAGCGCTTTGTAAACTCTGAGACTAGGCCTATCTTGGACATTTCCTCCTGGGTTGGACCTTGAGAGATAAATATTGGGACCAGCCCTCAGTTTGCAGTGTAGATCATGGGGCAGCACCTCCCAGGCAGTCCGAACATCTTAGGCAGATATAAGAAGCAGGAAAGAGGAGAAGCCCGCCGTGACGGAAGTTTGTGTTTTTTCTTTCTAAACAGTTTGTAGGTCTAGAGAAGACACAGTGTCACCCTAGTTCCTGAGTCCAGCGGCACCACCCAGAGGGTCCCGCCTACGTGGGACAAGGATACGCCCCCTGGCTGCCTCTGGGAGGCCCAACTGGCTGCTCTCTCTAAAGTCCCCATGGTTCCCAGGGCTTCACAGTATTGCTTAATCCACCGCCCTCCTCCCCCACCCCCCCAATATAAGCAGCTTTTAATTTACGGGGACTCAATCGTGGCCCTGGGGCCTGAGCTAGGAATTAAAGCAAACAGGCATCATTTACCATAAACAGGCCTTTCCCCAGCGGGGTGTGCAGCCCGGGGACAAGGAAACCCCGAGATCCTCGGGCACTCACAATAAAAGCCACCAGCACACAGGGCTGCCAGCCAAAGCTCTGATCGAGAGGTTCATCGGCTCCTTCGAGGAGCCTCGCAGGAGCTGGGAGGGGCCGTGGACAATGCGGGGTGGAGCCCACCGACTGGCTGGGGAACAATGGATCTTGATCCATTCTGGAGACTCCACAGTTGTTCTAAGTACGTCCTGGAGATGGGGGCTGTGGGGGTGGGGGGGAGGTGGAAGGGATTTGGCTGGGGGCACCCCTCCCCCGCCCCCCTCTCCCCCTGCAGCTCCACAGCGTCCTGCGGGCCAGTGGCACGCTCTTAAGCAGCTAACAACCAGTTCTGATTAATGGTGTTTCCTGATTTCCATATTGTAAAGACTCCCTCCAAAGGCCAATTTCGAGCACCCTTTTGGTGGTATCGCAGATCACAGAACTGGGAAGAGGGGTGCAGACAGGGCATCACTGTACAGGGCTCCTGCCATGCCCTAAGCATAGACGTAAATAACCTCGTGGGCATTGATAATAGTACTTCCAAAAAAGGTACTAAAGTGCTTAGAAAATAAATGAGCTTTGATTATTTATTACCTTTGTTTTTAATGTGTTTATTTAGCTAGGTTCCTATTGTCTGGTTTGGTTGCTCAGTCATGTCCCATTCTTTGTGACCCTATGGACTGTAGCTCACCAGGTTCCTCTGTCCATGGGATTTTCCAGGCAAGAATACTGGGGTGGGTTGCCATTTCCTCCTCCAGGGCATCTTCCCAATTCAGGGTTTGAACCCAGGACACGTTCATTGCAGGTTGTCTCCTGCACCACAGGCAGATTCTTTACCAACTGAGCATCACTAACTGCTTCAGAAAGTCCTGCTCTCGAAAGTCCCAAAAACATAACAGTGAGTCTCGTGAGCTGAAACAGCTTTGTATGAGTCAGTGTGGCTCCTGCGTATCGCCAAGGATGGGAGACCTGGGCCAGGCCTGTCCCAACCTCCTCTCCAGCCTCTGCATAGCACTGAGCAGCACCTGACCCTCCGGGAAGTGAGAGACTGCCCTTGGGTGAAGTCTGGAAGCTGATGGGGTGGGGAGGGGAGAAGCCAGAGTGGCCACTGCTTGGGCTCCAGCCCTGACACCCCTTGGCCTGGGCAGCCTGTTCCTTTCCCAGAGTCCCGCTAAGGTGGAGCTCTGCATGACCCCAGCCTCCTTTGAGGGGTTCCACTCCTCCTGCAAGCCCCCCTTTGGCAGCGGGGTATCTGACAGAATTGACCACAAGCCCAGCCACTTGGCCGTGGGTAGTTCTGACAGAAGCATGTGGAATCCCACAGCTTTATCACAGTGGGAAACCATTTTATTTTATTTTATTTTTTTTTTAGTTTGAATTTTTATTGCAGCATATTTACAATAGCCGAGATAACAGAAGCAACCTAAGTGTTCATCAACAAACAGATGGATAAAAAAGATATGAGATAGATGTACACACACTGGAAAATTATGCAGCTATATAAAAGAATGAAATCTTGTTATTTGCAACACATATAGACCTGGAGGTTACTATAGTTAGTGAAAAAAATCGGACAGAGGAAGATAAAAATCTGTTTTCACTTATATATAGAATCGAAAATGGAGAAGGCAATGGGAACCCACTCCAGTACTCTTGCCTGGAAAATTCCATGGATGGAGGAGCCTGATGGGCTGCAGTCCATGGGGTCACTAAAAGTCGGACATGACTGAATGACTTCACTTTCACTTTTCACTTTCATGCATTGGAGAAGGAATGGCAACCCACTCCTGTGTTCTTGCCTGGAGAATCCCAGGGACAGGGGAGCCTGGTGGGCTGCCGTCTATGGGGTCGCACAGAGTTGGACATGACTGAAGCGACTCAGCAGCAGCAGCAACAGCAGAATCAGTTGAGTGGATGCCTCTGAATGAAGGAACTTCTTCCTCTCTCACGCACCATCTGCAGCAGCATCCCCCTACTGCCTCTTCCATGAGGTTGTTGTGACATGTTTCCTGAGGCTTCTAGGGAGGAGACTGTGGACCTAAAGCGGTGGTTCCCAGTCTGAGACTTGGCGGCGCAGCATTGGCACCATTGGAAACCATTGGAAACCATTTTATTAAAAAAAACACACATTCATTTATTTGTTTGGTTGCACCAGGTCTTGGTTGTGGCATGCGGGGCCTTTAGTAAACTCTTAATTGCAGCATGTGGGATCTAGTTCCCTGACCAGGGATCGAACATAGACCCCCTGCACTGGAAGCATGAAGTCTTAGCCACTGGACCACGGGGGATGTCCCGGAAAACTCTGGGCTCCACGGCTTCTTCGGGTATCGCATTCTGCCCACACCACCCCTTGCCTGCTTACTGCTAACAGAATAACTCGGTTATACTGGTGTTTACTAAGCTACCACAATGCAGCCTTAGGCGGGAGGAGCCTCTCCTATCCCCATTTTTGTAGAGGAACAGAGTGGGGAAGTCTCTCGCCCAAGGGCACACAAAGACTATGCTAATACAAGCCGAAGTCTGTTGTTGAAAGCAATAACAGAAAAATTTACCTATATTTCCTACAAATAGTTAGTCCTCTATTTGTGTGTTTGTACAATTGATCTTCCGTTTGTCCGTACAAATCTGGGTTGGTGATGAGCGTCCCGGGTTGGGGGACAGAGGAAAGCTTTGGGGATGGGCAGAGGGCCACACATACCAGGAACAGAAATTAGCACGTTGGCAAAAAAAAAAAAAAACAAGAAAGTATTTTGGTCTTTCTTCCTCTGCCTGCTCCCCACTCAGGACACCCTTTCCCACTGGGGAAGTGGGAGTGTTTTCCAAGAGGCCTCGATCAGTGCTAGGTTTGAGTCCTAGCTCTCCCCACTTCCCAGCCGTATACCCTTGAGCAGGTCGGTTTTCCTGTCCGAGCCTCAGCTTCTTCATCTGTGGAAGGGGAGAGCTTAATTCCAGGCAGTGAGGGTGGCGATGAGAGTTAAAGCAATGCTCACTCAACACAGTGACGGCAGGGCCTGTCCATCGCTTATTTATTACTATCAATAGTTTTAGGGTTCAGATGACCTGGGCTTTGGTCACTGTGGCCCGACTGCACCCCTACCCTGAGCCTCTAGTCTCTGTGGCCACCCCTTCACTGGCACCTCTAGCAGACTGTTTTTCTGGTCTTTTGACAGCAAGATTTAAAGCCCCATCTGGGTGCATTTGTTGAAACTATGAATGAAATTCTAGGGGAGCAGTGGCCCACCTCTAGCTGCCTGGTATTGATGGAATAAATGCTCACATTTCCTGTGCTCTCCATGGGCTGTGGACTCTGTATCTGATCACTTTAAAAGGACCTGATATAGACGATCCAGGTTCAGAGCCTGACAGGGGAAAGAACACAGAAGATCACGCATCAGGTGAGATTGTCCTGGGGCCCAACCAGGCCTTGGAGCAGGGCAAACAACTCACACTGGCCTGGGGCATCTCCGCAGACTCAAACCATGCCTGGAAATGTGTGAAGGCGACCAGGAAGCCAGCCTGGTCAGGTGCCAAGAAGGCCTGGGGGTCCCTGGGGGCTGCCCCGGGTCTGTCTTCTCCATAGCTGCCACCCTGCCCTCTGGGTGTGAAGCCATACCCTTCACCCATGGGGCCGGAGCCTTGATGGGAACAGGAGCCATGAGCACAGTCTCTCCCTTCAACTGTGCCAAACAGACCTCCTCACCGCAGATTTGCAACGTCAAAGGCTGAGCTCAAGTCACCCTCACGGCCACCTTTGGGAGATGAGTGAAAGGCCCACTTTACAGATGGAAAAGGAGAGGCCCAGAGAAGCCCACTGGCTGGGCTGGTGGTGGCTCAGCTGTGAACTGTAGTCTCTCCACGTGTTCCAGGCCTTCTGATTCACAGGCTAGTGCTCTTGCAGCCAGGCCGCCACGGTTCCCACGAAAGTGACTGGGTGTGTGGCACTGGGCAGAGGGTGAATAACTTTGTCCTTCTTCTGCAGTGGCTCTGACCACCCCAAGTCTGGCAGATTTACAAGAACAGGCTTGTAAACTCAGCAACACCCCATAATCCTTTTTATGGGGACTGCTGCGGTAATGGACATTCATCAGCTCTCCCAGGCTAAGCGTAGTGAGCCTTGGGGGGTGAGGGACAGAGGGGAGACATGCCGGCCCTCTACCACCCCCATCACTGGATCAATCATCCCGGGAAACCGCAGGACCAACAGGTTTCTGATCAATGCCAAGACCTTCAGCCAGGGGGCGCTGTGCAGCCAAGGTCGGAGAGAAAGCTACAGAGGTCAACAAAGCGTGGGAAACACCTGGACACCGGCACTGGCTTCATCTGTACGTCTCCCCAGGAGCTCGGGTGGGCCAGGAAGAGGGGAAGTTTTGTCTAACGTGCCAATTCCCAGGCTTCTCTCCAAACCTCCTGAATCAGAATCTCCGACGGTGGCCCGAGGAACGTGCCTTTAATAAGAGCTCCCGAAGCAGCCACCATCTCATATTCACAGGTTTAGGAAGAGGCAGAGCATAATGGCAGAAAAGTGCGAGGTAGGTCAGATTTCTCATTTACTCGCTCAACATTCTTCCGAACTTGGCCCTGGTCTCGGGCGGGTGAGGCCGCCCTTTGCCGCCTCATGGGTAGGATCTGCCTTCACCTTCACCTGTGCAGTGAACTTGGACCCTTCCCTGCCCTCCCTGGCCACTGTGTCATCCTCCGCCAAATGGGAGGAGTGCCTGCGGTCCTTTTCAGCTCTGATACTGTTAGATGATTCAGTCGGGGTGTAAATAATTAACCAGGATGGCCTTGCTATCAGTTAGCATCTGGGCTATTTAGGGGACTTAGGACAGATCCTGGTAATACCCTGGGACTCCAGGCCGAGGGCCTTTCACATCCCTTTTCTGCCTGCCCACTCTCCCTGAGGGTGTGAGCTGTGCCCTTCAAGCCAGGGGAGAGCATGGTGGTGCTTCCCTCTGTCCACGTGAGCTCAGAAGGCCAAGCACTGGGGATCTGTAAGGCCTGAGGTGGACTTGACCATATCTTGAGGCCCCTAAACAGCAATATTGCTTGTTGGGTCTTAGACTGTGTTTCTTTTAGTTAGATTTGGGTTTTAACAGGTTGCCGAATGATAAGTCATATCTGAGTACTGTCTTCATTGTTATTTACTTCATACATTTCCTCAAATCCATTGGTTTTCTTTTACTTAAGGAAATTTATTTAAAAGGGAAATGTTATATTATTAATATTACTGTAAGTGTAAAAGTAAAATTAATTTTATGAAGAGAGTAGAGCAATAAAGGTTAATACAAGGGAAACAAAACAAGGTGATTAAAACCGAGGCAGATCTAGAGTGCAGTGGTGGTCACAAGATCTACACTTGACAAAGTGCCGCAAAACTCTGCATGGCGGTGGTCTAGTTGCTCAGTCGCGTCCAGCTCTTGCGACCCCATGGACTGTAGCCTATCAGGCTGCTCTGTCCATGGGATTTCCCAGGCGAGAATACTGGAGCGGGTAGCCATTCCCTTCTCCAGGGGATCTTCCCAACCCAGGGATCCAACCTGGGTCTCCTGCATTGCAGGTAGGTTTTTTTTTTTTTTTTTTTTTATCCACTGAGCCAGCAGGGAAGCCCGTTCATTGCACCAATGTCGATTTCCTGGTTTTGCCCTTGTGCTTTAGTTACGTAAGCTGTAATCACTGGGGAGAAAGGTTCACAAGACCTCTCTCAATCATCGTTGCAACTTTTTCTGAATCCGTAATTATTTAAAAGTAAAAAACCAAAAAACCCTATAGATACTTTCTTTTAGCCTGAGGCTGGCTGTCTCTCCTTTTAAAGAGGGATGGGTAAGAGTTGATGTCAGACATCCTAACCCCATACCAAGATTTTCTCCTAGACTAACCAGAAGGTTCGAGAGAGCTTCTGAAAAGAACCAACTTTCTCCCTGTGGGAGTCAAGATCACTAAACACTAAACCGTCTCACATGCTATGAGTGGTGTGTATATCTGCTTTAGGAAACAGTGTCCCCAGCTTTGCCTCTGCTGGCCGACCTGGGATAGATAGCTCACAGCCTTGCTGCCTGGCTGAGAGAGAAGCTGCTTGTAGAGCATCACAGAGCTGCAGGCCCCAGCCCCACCCGGCCAGTGTTTTTCACGTCCAGGAACCCACAGACATGGGCCATGCTGTTGCCAGGCGCCTCCCATGAGCTGGCACAGAGCATCCTGAGATCAGGATGCCCGGGTCTCAGTTGCAGCTCTAATCAAAACGTTACTCTGTGGTCTCCGGCAAGCCCCTCTCCTTTCTGGATCACTTTTTTTTGTGTCTGTTATATGGGATCTGGGTTTCCCTAGCTAAGAATCTTGAGAGGGCACCAAACCTCTTCAAGTTATAAGGCAACTACTGTCTGTGTGTCGTTCCAAGGAGACGGTCTAGGGTTATGCTCTCCAATCTAAGGCAACCAACCATCCAGGTTTGCCAAGGACCCGGGGTTTCCAGGGCAAGGGACCATCACTGCTAAAATCCGGAGAATCCTGGGCAAACTGGGATAGTTGGTTACCATAAACGTAATGGCCAGTAGACACGTGTGACTACTGAGCACTTGAAACATGGCTAGTCCAAATTAGATGGGCTCTAACTGTAAAACACACAGCAGATGCTGCAAAAGAAATAAAATATTTCAATAGTTTTCAATTGGTTATATGTTGAAATGATAGCATTTTGGATATATTTGGTTAAATAAAATATAATATTAAATTATTATTAAACTAAGTCTGTTTCTTTTGATTTTTCAAAAAATGTGGCTACTTAGAGAATTCCCTGCTGGCCCAGTGGTTAGGACTCACGCTTCCGTTGCAGGGGGCACGGGTTCAATGCCCAGTCAGGGAACTAAGATCCCACAAGACAGGGCATGATCAAAAAAAATGTGGCCACTTAAAAATTTCACATTCTATATGGGTCTCACGTCTGTGTCTCACATTGCACTTCTACTGGACATCACTGCTCTAGAGCCTTCTGGTCTGTGACTCTCAAAATGCTCCAGCCCTTCTTGATCGAAACTGTCTAGGTTCCTTCCAAGTTAGTGATGGCACTTTGAGCTTTTCTGAGTAGCTGCCAGGCCCTCTTCTCCTGGAAAGCCCTTGTGTGAAGACACGTGCACGCACGTGTGCGCGTGCACACACACACACACATACACACACACACGTGCGCGTGCACGCGCGTGGGCCACCACCCACCCCTCGCCTTTCCCGACGGCCCCCTTACCCTTGTCCTTTTGTTGAAAGGCACTCCTCCTAGCTCAGGCTGCCTCTCCCCCCACTCCATGTGATTTTCATTTGTCTAATTAAAACTAATCTGATAAAGGCAGGAATGGCAGAGATGCGTAAAAGCTCCAGTGAGCACAGGTCATGGCCTGATCTAAAGAGGGCGTCTTTGTCTCCCCACCCCCAGGCAGCAGCCAGCTGGGCAGCGGGTTACCCGGGGGAGCCAGCAGAGGAGCCGAGACCAGGGAGGGGGCTCTTCTGGGACAAACTGCATTGACATCGCCGAATTGATCATTTGCAAACACAAGAAAGAAGCTAAAAAAGGAGAAAAAGTCGTGTGAAAAAGAGGGGTGCTCAGGAGTTAACTGTGGGCTAGGACCCTGGCTTCTCGTGCCTTCGTCTTTCCCATCTGGTCAGTGGCAGCATCTGTGAGAGAGGAGGGGGGTTAGCCATTACTCTGGGCAAAAAGAGGAGAGTCTGGTATGGATGACATGAGTCTGGTATCATATATCCAGGGACACCGAGCTTCTTCGGAGCCTTGAGATCTCCCCAGATCCACCTCTGGAGCCATCCTCCAAGGGCTCCCCTCAAAGACACTTCTTCCAGAGTTCGGAGCCCTGGAGCAGCCCCTCTGACAACATGGGACATTGTGACCCCCACCTACCCTCTCTCTCAGATCACTGGGAATCCAGAGATGAACTAGATAGGGTCTGGAATATCTGAGATGTTCTGTGTTTGTTGTAGCTCTTCAATTTAAAACTCTCTACTTCTTCTTTGGTTGGTGAAGTTAGTCCAGTAGGGGAAAACCAAAGATGCTACTGATGAGTGAATTAACCAAGCTAGAAGCATTATTGAACAGTTGGTGGGTAACTGGGCCTCTGATGGAAATTTTTGATGGAGACAAGAGACGAAACAAGGAGGTCACACTTGCACTGGGGAGGCTGCCCTCATGTACGAGAAAAGCCAGGGAAGAAGATAGACCCACTCAATGGTCAGGCTGAGCAGAGCCAAGCAGGGGTCCTGGGGGTGAGAGTGGGGAGACAGCCAAGGAACCTCGGGTGTCGGGTGGGCATGAGATGAGGGCAAGACTAACGGGAAGAGGCCTGTGCTCTAGTTAGGCGTTCTTACACCAACCCTTTGAACCTGGGCAACTCAACCCACTCCCTGGACCTCACCTTCCTCATCTGTAAAATGGGGGTGATCCCTGGGTCTGTCTCTTTACTGAACATAAACTTCTAGGACTGGAAGCACCAGAGAGGATTGGGTGAGAATTCCAGGTGCGAAGAAGGGTTGGGGCACTCCTGGGAGGACCGAGACAGCTGTCAGTAGGGAGGACCCGTGGTCAGCAGTGCTGGGAGGAGCAGTTCTCCAACGCTGGGGGAAAGCGACCCAGCCCTCCTGCTCATTCCAGTCCATCTCAGGGCAAGGAAGGCCCGTGGCCTCGCTGGGGTCTCAAACAAGCAGCCGTATTGTGTGTGCCCAGCTGGGGTGCGGGCCAGGGCGCGTGTCATGGGAACAGCCCCTCTGCTTCTGAAGAGAGGAGCGAGACGTGGCCTCAGAGGCCTTGCCCGGCGCCTCTGTTCTTTGCTGACAGACGCAAGGCCACTTCCCTAGAGCCCCTTTCCGGCCTTCTTCATCATCTTCCCAAGGCGAGCGGAACCCCGAGTCAGAGCTGACTGTGCGGGGAGGACCGGCAGGGAGGTCAGATCTGGGTTCTAGCAAAGTGTTAAAGATGACTTCTGCCACTTCTAGTTCCTTTCTACTGGAGCTCAGTCATGCTATAGACCCTGTCACACCAGTGTGGATTCAACTTACGAAAATCAGGAGGTTCACCAACGCCAACCATGGTGGGCTTTACTCCTTGCCTTGTTCTTTCGACCTGCCAATCCGTAAGTGGTTGTGAAGGCTGTCGTGAACCCAAAATTGTGCCTCAGTGTTTGCGGATGTGCATAGCTTGCTCTTCTAGCGTTGGAAGATACTCCATATGGACTGCACCCCAGATACGGGTCTTCTCTGCAAGGTGTCTGGGGTCAGGTGTCTCCCTCCCATTGTGTGGCCTTGCTTTCTCTTCCTTACAGAATCATTGCCATCCAACGCTATCTCACACATTGACTTACTTGTGTACCTGTGTACTGTTACCCAAGCACATGGCTTCGTGAAGAGCAGCCCTGAGCTTGTCCTATTTTCCTGCTGGATCCCTGACCCCTAGAAGAGGCCAGTCACCCGGCAGGCAGTAAAGAGACGTTTGTTGAATAAATGAATGTGGAGACAGGCGTGCTGCTCTCGTGTGGGACATTCTAGAATGGTAGGAAGGTGCGATTAAGCAGAGCTATTATTTGGGCTGGCATCAGCCATCGGTCAGGGATCCGGTGGGAAACAAGGGACAAACTGGGACAGGTTAGTTGAAGTCGGTTGACCCAAGGGCTGTTAACAAAGGCCCAGTCAGTGTCAAGGGCATGGAAAAGTGACAGAAACACAGGGGTGAGGGAGAAAGGTGTGACCCCGGGGACACCAAGGGCAAGGCAGGGTGGGTGCGGTTAGTAGAATCACAGGGAGGGCAGCCTGATGGGAGCTGTGGGCTTTGGTTGAGAGTTAAAGATGACCCTTGGTGACCTTGCAGGGTGAGAGTCAGGGAAGAAAAGCTCAGCGTCCCCTCCTCCTGTTCTTCCTCCCACACCTGTGGGCTGAGCCCAATCAAGCCAGAAGCCAGCAGAGCCGTTCACACAGGAGATGGGGTCAGAGGGAGAGTCAGCCTCATGGGGCCCAGGCAGGGTAAAGGGGATCTGGAGGGATAAACAGAGAATGTCCAGCCCAGCTGGTAGAGGGGGACACGGCTGTGCCTGTGACTACTGCTACGTAACAAATCTCCCCAAAACTCTGGTTAGAAACAACCACGATTAGGTTAGTATCTTTCATGGTTTCTGTGGGGCAGGGATCCAGGAAGTGCTTTGCAGGATGGTTCAGCTTGCAGTGAGTGGTGTGGGTGGGGCGGAGGGTGGTGGCTCTCACAGTTACAGATGGACAGTGAGTGCAGCCAGGGTGGCGAGGGGCTAGCGAAACTGGGAGGGAGCAGGTATCTAGGATTCTTCTAGAAACCTCTGGCCTCTCTGTGTGGTCTGTCCGTGGGAGCTAGACTGGGCTTCCTTGCAGCATGGCAGCCTTGTTGTGGAGCAAGTCTGGCCCGGGACTCAGGGCTTCAGCTGGAGCCTGCTTAGTGAACCCAGCATAAGCACCGTCACCTTCATGACCCGCCCCTGAGTCAGAAGGTGTCATGTAGCCTCACTTCTGCTATAGTCTAGTGGTGACGAGTCTCTAAGACTGGTCCAAAAGCAAACGGGGGAGGCTATAGACCCCACCGCTTAGCGGGAGGAATGTCGAAGAATTTGAAGAACTGTTTCCAAAGGTTAGAGAGTGTGGAGGCACTTGAGTTATAATTGAGTATCATTTGGGTGCTTGCCAAAGAAGGCTATGACATGGTGCTTGGTGGAGACAGGGATGGGGCGGAAAGTTCCAACATGGTTAGGAAGTTCGATCTGTTGAATTTCTCCTTTTCAGGTGCTAAAGGACAGGTCAAAGAGCATCCAACCTGGGGAGGCAGAACCCTTCCCTTAGTCTCCAGAGATTCTGGGCTCCCTGAAAAGAGAAGTTGGGTGATAGGGGCAGAACCGGCACGCACAGGTCTCTGGGGCTGCTCATCCAATGCTAGACAACCAAAGGCCAGTTGCTTTTGGCTCATTTTCCTCCCACATTCCCCTCCCAGACACCAGTAGCCTCCCTCCCTGGAAGGAAGGGGGAGAGAAAGGCAATTTGGAGACTATCAAAGCGAGTGGCTTTCACTTTCAGGGAGCAGGCTGGGGAAGATTGCTTCCAGGTGCCTCTCGGGGCCCCTCCCAGCCCGGCGGGGGCAGACGGTGGGCCTGGAGGCAGGGGCAGCGGGCCTGGGGGCTGGGTGAGCTGCTCTCTGGCCCCGGTGTCTTTTTCCAGAGCTGTCAGGGAGGCCTGCTTCTTAACCAGGTCTCAGCTCAAAGGTCCCCTCCTCTCTCATCCCCTCAACCAAATCAGCACCTCTGGCTCCGTGCTTTCTAGAAGAGCAGCCCTCAAACCCAGTTCAGACGGCCCCACTTGGGCCTGACTTCTGGGGTACGGAGTCCCTGGCTGAGGTGGTATGCCTACTTGGAGAACACACCTGCCCATCTGGACAACACCCAGGGTTCTGGGAACTCTGGATTCCCCGTCCGAACATTCTGAGCCCGCTTCCCTGGGTCTGTCCTCCGAGGGCTAGCTCTGCTCCTTGTGTGGGCACCCGCAGTCCTGAGGGGCAGCCCAAGGGTGGCCCTGTGGTGTGTATGGCGTGGGTGCTGGAGGGCAGGGACAGAGCTTTGATGGGTCCATACACACGCACGTGAGGCCCCTCAGGATTTGGAGCAGAGATAGGGTGGGAGAGAGGGGGCGTGGACGAGGACCTTCCTTTGCACTAGTGCGAGGCCCACAGATACCGGGGGTGCTCCTGGATTTCTGTCTCATCACTCTGTTTCCATTTATTCCTAATGCTTCCACTGTCTGACACCCATCACTCCTTTTCATTTTTTCTATCCCCTTCTCCAACTGGAATACATACCCAGCAGGAGCTGGGGCCTTGGGTTGCATGCCTGCTTGGGAACTGGGGTCCCTTCATCTCCTTCGCATGAGGTAGGTGTTAGTCTATAAGAGGGTCCCAGCAGGAAGGAGTTCAGTTCAGTTCAGTCGCTCAGTTGTGTCCGACTCTTTGCGACCCCATGAATCCCAGCACGCCAGGCCTCCCTGTCCATCACCAACTCCTGGAATTCACTCAAACTCAAGTCCATCGAGTCGGTGATGCCATCCAGCCATCTCATCCTCTCTTGTCCCCTTCTCCTCCTGCCCCCAATCCCTCCCAGCATCAGAGTCTTTTCCAATGAGTCAACTCTTCGCATGAGGTGGCCAAAGTACTGGAGTTTCAGCTTCAGCATCAGTCCTTCTAATGAACACCCAGGACTGATCTCCCTTAGAATGGACTGGTTGGATCTCCTTGCAGTCCAAGGGACTCTCAAGAGCCTTCACCAACACCACAGTTCAAAAGCATCAATTCTTCGGCACTCAGCTTTCTTCACAGTCCAACTCTCACATCCATACACGACCACTGGAAAAACAATAGCCTTGACTAGACGGACCTTTGTTGGCAAAGTAATGTCTCTGCTTTTGAATATGCTATATAGGTTGGTCATAACTTTCCTTCCAAGGAGTAAGCATCTTTTAATTTCATGGCTGCAGTCACCATCTGCAGTGATTTTGGAGCCCCAAAAAATAAAGTCTGACATTGTTTCCACTGTTTCCCCATCTATTTCCCATGAAGTGATGGGACCAGATGCCATGATATTCATTTTCTGAATGTTGAGCTTTACGCCAACTTTTTCACTCTCTTTCACTTTGATCAAGAGGCTTTTTAGTTCCTCTCCACTTTCTGCCATAAGGGTGGTGTCATCTGCATATCTGAGGTTATTGATATTTCTCCCAGCAATCTTGATTCCAGCTTGTGCTTCTTCCAGCCCAGCGTTTCTCATGATGTACTCTGCATCTAAATTAAATAAGCAGGGTGACAACATACAGCCTTGACGTACTCCTTTTCCTATTTGGAACCAGTCTGTTGTTCCATGTCCAGTTCTAACTGTTGCTTCTTGACCTGCATATAGTTTTCTCAAGAGGCAGGTCAGGTGGTCTGGTATTCCCATCTATTTCAGAATTTTCCACAGTTGATTGTGATCCACACAGTCAAAGGCTTTGGCATAGTCAATAAAGCAGAAATAGATGTTTTTCTGGAACTCTCTTGCTTTTTCGAAGGAGTTCAGTTCAGTTCAATTCAGTTCAGTCACTCAGTCGTGTCTGACTCTTTGCGACCCCATGGACTGCAGCACGCCAGGCCTCCCTGTCCATTACCAACTTCCGGAGTTTACCCAAACTCATGTTCATTGAGTCGGTGATGCCATCCAACCATCTCATCCTCTGTTGTCCCTTTCTTCTTCCTCCTTCAATCTTTCCCAGCATCAGGGTTTTTTCAAATGAGTCAGCTCTTTGCATCAGATGGCCAAAGTGTAGGAGCTTCAGCTTCAACATCAGTCCTTCCAATGAACACTCAGGACTGATCACCTCTAGAATGGACTGGTTGGATCTCTGTGCAGTCCAGGGGACTCTCAAGAGTCTTCTCCAACACCACAGTTCAAAAGCATCAGTGCTTCGGTGCTCAGCTTTCTTTATAGTCTAACTCTCACATCCATACATAACTACTGGAAAAACCATAGCCTTGAATAGATGGACCTTTGTTGGCAAAGTAATGTCTCTGCTTTTTAATATGCTGTCTAGGTTGGTCATAATTTTTCCTGAATTTTAATTCCAAATCACCCAGGTTTACAGATGTGCAAACTGAGGCCCATGGAGAAGGGACTTGCTCAGGTTACCTAAGTAGTATATACGTGTGCTTAGTCCCTCAGTTGTGTCTGACTGTTTGCAACCCCATGGACTGTAACCTGCCAGGCTCCTCTGTCCACAGGATTCTCCAGGCAAGAATACTGGAGTGAGTTGCCATGCCCTCCTCCAGGGGGGTCTTCTGGACCCAGGTTGCTGCGTTGCAGGCAGATTCTTTACTGTCTGAGCCACCAGAGAAGCCCTAAGTAGTATGTGGCATGTCATAGGTGATGATGCTGACTCCTAAAAGCATGATGTTTATTTTTCGGCCAATTGACTGAGTGACCCCACCCAGACCCAACCAGTGACGGGGGCCACCTCTAAGCAGGCAGTTCCCAAAGTGGAATGTGTTAAAAAATACAGGTTCCCTGCCCCGTTTGTCTTGATGCAGGATGTCTGTCCTGGCACCAAGATGTCTGTGCTCCCAGCATGTACCACAGTGAGAATGGGGGATGCCCAGCGTTGGGAGGGACGGCAACCCTGGGCTTCAGCTGTTGGTGGTGGAAAGTCCTTCCAGAATCCAGTGCCATACCTCGCTCAGTCTTTTGAGGGAGGACATGACGCTTTTAGGCGAGGGTGCCTGTCCCCAAGTTCCAGGTCTCAGAAGGCCCGATGCCCCCAGGAGGGCAACAAAGGGTTGTGGGGAGGCGGTGACCTCTCTCTCATGCCCCCTGCTCTGTCTATCTGAGCTGTTTTTATTTTTGTCATTATTTCATCCTCTTCTGAACACTTTTTCCTCTTTTGGTCCATACTTTTCATCTGATGCTGAGTCAAAATCGATACATTTACTTTTTGTGTGTGTGTAAGAGATGCCCACTTGGTAAAGGCCCCATTCCTCTTCTTCCTTCTCCCCAGCTGCTGCCTCACACCCAGAGAGGACCATGCCATACAGAGAGGGCAGGGAACTGAGTTTCTGACCCCAGCTCTGCTATGAGCACGTCGCTACATTTTCTGCAACCTTAAATGACAAATAGCAGCTTCTTCCCTCCCAAAGATGGCGTGATGGGTGTGATCATGAAAGCAAAACTTCCTGGAGAACCAAAGACGCTGCCTGTCACAGGGATGATGCTTCAGCTTAGCAATGACCCCCTGAACAAACACATCCGACTCAACTCTCTGCTTTGAGTGGGCATCCCTCAATACATGGAAAAAAGTAAATACGTGGATTTTGACTCAGAGTTAGATGAAGAATATGGACCAAACCTCTCATGTCATTCCTACTTTCTGCTACCTGCTTTTCTCAAGGGCGTTTGCATCTCTCATCTGCTGGGGAGATGTCCAGGCTGCATGTGCCCACCTCTGAGGCTCGGGGCTTGTACAGGACAATATAGTACAGTGGTTAAGATCAAGGCTTGAATCCAGACTGTACAAGTTCAAAATTTGACTCCTCGCATTTCTTAGCTGTGTGACTTTCGCCAAATTACTTAACCTCTCTGTGCCATGGGTGATTAGTGATGCCTGCCGCAGACTCAGGATGGGGCCCATATGTCTCTCAGCTCCTTTGACAAAAGTAAAATCTCCCCTGAAACCACACCTCACACCAGGTTCTGTCCAGATTCTTAGTCTTGGAAGCAAGAAGCTTTCCTATAGAACTGCAAGCAGAGAGGCCCTGAATGAAGATGGGGCAGGACTTGCTCCACAGGGATTTGGCTTCCCTTAGAGTGGGAGTGTCTACACTGGCTCCCAGTCTATTTACCCTGAGGCAGTGGGGTTGGCCCCCAGGCCTCGTGGCCAGCAGCCACGAGATTAGACTGCATGGGGCCCCCCTCCCCAGCCTGTCCTTTGAACCCCCTGCATACATTACTGATCCCTGAGCTGTCACTGTGGCCAGGCCACATTTCTAATGTGTTTACAAGGTTCCTCGTGGTTCCTTCCTCCCCAGAGTTTCTGCGGCCCTCAGTTTTCTCTGCTTCTTTACCCACTGCCAGCCTCCCCACCACCCCACACCTTGTTAAAGCCAGTCTTCATCTGAGATCCCAGGAGAGATGGCGTGAGAGCTTCCGCTTGGTGGTGTCCTGAACACAGCCTCTGCTGACCCCAGGCCTCTGAGTGGAAGGGGAGATATGTCTGGGAGCTATGGGGCCAGTGTGTGTGGGTTCAGGCACGACTCTGGGGGGATGGGAAGAGCAATTAACATGACATCTGTGGACTCCCCTGGTGGTCCAGCGGTTAAGAATTCGCCCGCCAGTGCTGGAGACACGGGTTCGATCCCCGGTCCGGGAAGATCCACATGCCTCAAGGCATCTAGACCTGTGTACAACTACTGAGCCTCCTTCCCTTCCTCCAGCTGGTGTTCGGCCACAGGGGCGTAGCTCCCACTCCCTGCAGCTAGAAAAAGCCCATGTGCAGCAACGGGGACCCCAAATAAATTTTAAAAAATGGCACCTGTGAGTGCCATGGCGACAAGGAGACTGCTGGAGATTACAGGTGGGTGATGGCGCAAAGAAATGGAACCGCCGTGGTTAATGGTGAGGGGGGAGGCGTGACAGGCGACCCCATACACGTCACCATGAGTGACTGACAGAGCTGGCCCCATGGGAATTCGTGGGCTGACCTTGCACCTGGGTGACAGCGGCAGCGACACAGAGTTGGGAGACAAGGGAGCAGCTGAGAATGCGGGCTGGTGGTGGGCGCAGGACCTCAGACGGTGCTGGGGGGTGGCTGGGTGGCAGGCGCCCAGACTCCGGGCTGCCTGAAGCCACGGGTCAGGGGCCTCCGGCGTGTCTCTAGGGGACATTGTCCATGCCGGAAAGAGAAGAGCGAATGTGTTTTCTCCGCCTGTTAAAAGTGATTCTGAGCGAAGGGGCTCGCGTCCTGACTGGCGTGAGCCTGACTCCGCCGTGTCAGAAGCTGATTTTTCACAGATGCTGAAAAGTTAGGAAGTGTAATTACGGGGAAATTGCACTCAGGCAAACGAGTACAAGCCAAGGGCTGCCAGGCCCCATTCCTCACCTGAGCCCCCTGATTGCGCCCGACAGCCCCACATCTGTATGTGCTTTGCAGCCGGGAGAGGAAAGAAAGCGGGAAGCGGAGAGGGTTTGGGGCGGAGAGGGGGGTTGTGGGGACCTTCAGCTTACCCTGCCCGCTGCTCCCCCCACCTTCCTCGGGGAGGAGCTGATGGAGGGCGAGGCTTGGGGGCGCATTCCTGGGTTCCCAGGGCCTTCCAGGCTGCCCACGACTCCTGGGGGTGATGGAAGGAGCTGGAGGAAGACGAGGAGGCAAGCTGAGGGCTTTCCTTCCAACGTCCTCATCTCATCGGCGGGGCAGCAGAGACGGGTCACACGGGGGGGTCAGCAGGATGCGACCCTCCACCTCCAGACCAGCCAGGGCTCCTGTCGCACGCACACCCCCTCCCCAGCTGGGAGGCACAGGACTGACCGCAGGGCTGAGCCCACGTGTGGCAGGCAGCCCCTGCCCTCCGCCCAAGCCTCCCTGCAGAGCCACCCAGCCGCCTTGGCATTCCTCAGATTCCTCTCTCTCATCTTCACTCGGTTCCTGCCCCTTGGCACCTCCCTGCTGAGGAAGCTGGGAAGCTCCTGGCCAAGGGGTGGTGATAGTGGGGGCCCCCCAGTTCCTCCCGTGCTGCGGAGACCACTGCTCCATCCCACGGCCCCCCACCAGCTCCTTGTGTTTCGCTTTCCAGCTCCAGGGATGGTGCCAGAGAGTGGGGCAACCCGCCTTGTTCAATCCCTCTTGGGCTGACTCAAGGGCACCCGGATGCTCACGGCTCCCGGCTCCTTGCCCATCCCCCGATAGGGAACTATTCTTGCCACCAGGCACAGAGTTTGTTCCCCAGCTCCATCCTGGTAACCAGCGCCCTTCCCCCGAGCCTCCGAGGTGGGCACAGACAGACCCTGACTGGACCAATCATCCCACCATCCTCCTGGCCCTAGCCATCAGGTCAGGGGGTGACCAGGAGAGCTCCACAGGGGGTCACTAGGAGCAGGAACCGGCTTCATTCCCGTTGGAGCTGAGAGGTTGGGAATCCGAGGTTTTCTTTTTCCAAACAGAAGCCCATCTGCGGGGGACAGGGTAAGGGGGGCGGGGTGGAGGAGGGGAGGGGGCGGAGTAGAAAATCAGCATGTGTGAACTCTGGATTCAGCCCTCTCCACATCCCCACAGCTCCCAATTACATTAGCCAATGATTCTATTCTCTTCTACTCTATGGGCTTCCTAAGTGGTGCCAGATAAAGAACCTGCCTGCCAATGCAGGAGATAAAAGAGATGCTGGTTCCAATCCCTGGGTCAGAAAGATCTCCTGGAGGAGGAAATGGCAAACCACTCCACTATTCTTGCCTGGAGAATTCCATGGACAGAGGAGCTTGGTGGGTTACAGGTCATGGGGTCACAAAGGGTCAAGAACACGACTGAAGCAACTTAGCACGCAGGCACGTTCTATTCTTTTCCATTCTGTTTGGTTTCAATACATTCAACCTGATTTCTGTCACTTGCAATCAAGAGACCTGATTCACGTAGCTGCCTCAGAGCTGGTGCTTGGGTGTCCCGGGAGGTACTGATGGGTACATTGGCAGGACTGAGGTAGGACCCGTACAGAGAGCATGGTGGTCACCTGTTGGACAGGAGGGCCTCGGTGGGGGCAGTGTGGCCTGGTAGAAATTTGCTAAGGAGTAAGTAGTCAAGGCTATGGTTTTTCCAGTGGTCATGTATGGATGTGAGAGTTGGACTGTGAAGAAGGCTGAGTGCCAAAGAATTGATGCTTTTGAACTGTGGTGTTGGAGAAGACTCCTGAGAGTCCCTTGGATTGCAAGGAGATCCAACCAGTCCATTCTGAAGGAGATCAGCCCTGGGATTTTTTTGGAGGGAATGATGCTGAGGCTGAAACTCCAGTACTTTGGCCACCTCATGCGAAGAGTTGACTCATTGGAAAAGACTCTGATGCTGGCAGGGATTGGGGGTAGGAGGAAAAGGGGACGACAGAGGATGAGATGGCTGGATGGCATCACCGACTCGATGGACGTGAGTTTTCGTGAACTCCAGGGGTTGGTGATGGACAGGGAGGCCTGGCGTGCTGCAATTCATGGGGTCGCAAACAGTCGGACACGACTGAGCGACTGAACTGAACTGAAGTGGGCACAAAGGAATAATACAGCAGAACCCCAACACAGAAGCAAACGGAGAGCTGGAGTCCAGCTGCAGCCCCTGGAGAAATGCTTATCTGGGGGAGAGAGAAATCCCACAGTCCCCAGAGAGAAGGGACGCCTGGTGGCGGGTGGCGGCGGTGGGGGGGGGGGGCGGGGGGCGGGCTTCCGGGCCATGCTTAGCCCAGAAAGCGCACGTTTACTGCCCAGCTGAGAGTGGATGCTGGGATGCTCCTGCAGCAGCTGTACCAGGAAGGGAAGAGCCAAGAGCAGCCCAGAGAAGGTCTGAGCAGAAGGCAGCCCAGCGTCACGGTTCCCCACCCTGGATCTAGGCAGAAGTGGACTGGTGTTCGCCCAAGTGTGGGAAACACCATGGAGGAGGATGTGACCTGGGGCTGAACCCCCCTTCCCCTTGAGTCTTGGATCTGAGGAACTGTAGTCAGAGACATGACAAATGATGTGAGATACCAGACGTGGGCCGGCAGGCCCTGAGCAGGACCTCATGGGTTTCTGGCAGCCCCGGCTAACTGTTGCCAAACCCCAAGTGAAGAGGGATTGGGACTAACCTCGGCTATGCAGCTCTTTACTCTCAGGGAGGCTGTTGAGAATCCTTCGTGTCACTTGGCAGGGAAAGTTCCACTACCCAGAGGCAGCATGGTATGGAAGGAAGAATCAGCGTTTAGAGACAAACATTAATTGACTTGGAGTCCTGGCTCTGCCACTTTCAAGCTCAGAGACCTTGAGCAAGTCACCTGATCCCTCTGAACCTCAGTTTTCTCATCTGTGAAATGGGAATAATAGTATCTTCCCCATGTGGGATTAAATATCACAGATCTAAGGTGAATTAAATGAAGCCAACATATGTCAATTCCAGGCACTCCCCAAACACTCTCCTTTCCTTTTGTCTGCTGTGGTTTAAGCAAAACCCTTGAGTTATAAAAACCACCTAGGGAATTGTTAATCCAAGGTACCGAACTAGAAAAATGTTTACATCACTCCTCAGCACTCAGCTTCAGCTGATCGAGCAAGTAGCTCTCCGCCCCTCCCCAGCCCTCACCAGCCAGTGTTCAAGGCAGAATTCTTCTCGGGAAAGCCAAGTTTACCAAAATGGCACAAGACACAACGTCTTGAATAAAGCAAGATGATCTTGCTTAATTTGGAGCTCTTCAGGTTCAGCTATTAGCAGCATCAGCAAGCTGTGCGGTGGGGAATTTTGTGGTGGTGAGAACCCACCCTACCTTACTTCTCATTGCTTCAGTTCCTCCCATACACCTCGGCCCCAAGCATGCCACACTCTTGCCTTGCAATCTTCCATGGCTCCCTCTTCCTTTGGAAATAAGTACAAAATTTTTTTTTTTTAAAACCTGGTATTTGATGGTACCCGCTGTCTGATCTCAGCCTACCTTTGAGCCTTATCTCCTGCTACTCTGCTTCTTACCCCTTATCCCCTGGTCCAGCTGAACTTCTCTTTTCCAGTCACACCCTGTACTTTCCAGCCTCTATGCCTTTGCTCAGCTTGTGCCTGCTGCCGGGTTTGCCCTTTTCCCCTCAGCCTTTGGAAATACGATTCCTTCTTCACAGCATCCAGCGAATCCCATCTCCTTTCTGAAGTTCCTCTTTTACCCCGAATCAGATGTGATCCTTTCCACCTCCTTTACACACTGCATCTCATCTTGTGAACTTCAGCTTCAACAGTATGGAAACATTCCTGCCCCAAGAAGGACTGATCGCTTCCACTCGGGGTCTGCAATTGCTGTTCTCAGTATGCGGCTAGGATGAGTTGTTCAAGTGCCTGCATCCTCTGTCAGGCCACAGAGACGGGGACACCTGGCCTTGCCCGTACACCTCTGTGCCCTTGCTTATGGATTCCAGCATGCTCAACCACAGGACACTGGCTAGTCCCATTCTCTGTATATATCTAACGTGCCTGGAAATAACAACCTGAGATTTGCTCTAAGCATAAGGTCAAGTCCACCCCTCTGCTCCTGGCAGCCAGGGGCCTTCATGTTCTGTTTCCCCTTCTTGCTGTCAAAACTCCTCTGCCACCAAGCAGTTAGACCTTGGGTAAGTCACCTCCCCATCTGAGCCTTGATTTCCTCCACAGGAAGATGGAGTTTGGCCAGAATCATCCTTAACATCACACTCAGGCTAACAATTCTCCTGGAAGACTCTTGTGGAGGAGAAGCAAAGCAATTGATAGATATATAGTCAATAATATTATAGTTAAAATAGTTAATAATACTTGAAAGTCGTTAAGAGAGTAGATTATAAATGTCCTCAGCACAGAAAAGAAATGGCAGTTGTGTGATGGGATGGAGGTTAAGGTTAAGCTGGTTAAGGCTGTGGCAGTCATCACTCTGCAGTGTGTAGGTGTATCAAATCAGCACAATACCCACCTTACGCTTACACCATGTTGGAACTTCCCTCGTGGCCCAGTGGCTAAGACTCCGTGCTCCCGATGCCAGGGGCCGGGGTTTGATCCTTGGCTGGGGAACTAGACCCCATATGCTGCAGCTATGGGTTCACGTGTCTCAACTAAAGATCCCGCATGCTGCAACTAAGACCTAGTGGAGCTAAAGAAATAATAAGTGTTTTTAAAAATTACACAATGTTATAAGGGTTTCCCATGGCACTAGTGGTGAAGAATCCACCTGCCAATGCAGGAGACACAAGAGACGCAGGATCGATCTCTGGATTGGGAAGATCCCCTGGAGGAGGGCATGGCAACCCACTCCAGTATTCTTGCCTGGAAAATTCCATGGACAGAGGAACCTGGCGGGCTATAGCCCATGGGGTTGCAAAGAGTCAGACACGAGTGAAGCGACTTAGCATGCACCATGCAATGTTATATGTCAATCATATCCCAAGAAATCTAGGAAAAATAATGTTGGATAAATGCCTCGATGGTGGAGTTCTAAGCACCTCGACCGACATTTGAAGCAGACAAGGGTAACCAGGTTGGTGAAGGTATAGACAATGTTGGTAAGATTTATCCTTATCATTTATCAGGTATTACTGTGTGCGAGGCACTTCGTGTAAGCTATCTTGAATCCTTCCAGTAAATCTTTGAGGGAATATTAAAACTCACTTTATAGATGAGGAAACTGAGGTTCAGAGAGGTGATGTGCCCTTCTCATTATTCCACCAGCAAGCGGCCAAGGCAGAACTTGGAGCGAGGCCCAGTGGGCTCCCTCCCAGACTCCTCTGGCACATTTCAGGCAGGCCCAAGTGGCCAGAGCAGGCCCTGCCTGCCTCCCCTCCTGCCCTCTGTGGCTGTTTCGTATCCTGCCGGATTCCTGAGGTGTCAGGCCTCATTAGGGCCCGCGGCCCCAGCAAGCGAGGAGAGGCAGTTGACAGGTATACAGTCTGACCGCGGCTCCCTTCAAATTATCAAGCTGTCTTCAAGCAGGAACGCGCCGGGAAGCTGGGCAGAGGTCCCTGGCTTGGCTGCATAATCTGATGCACATTAAAAACATCTTTTGGACGCCTTTTCCCTGCTCATTCTCACTCTCCCGGCTTCTCTTTTCCTCCACCCAACAAAAGCTGATGAAGTGAGCTGCCAGTACAAGCTCTCCAGCCCAAGCAGGGTCTCGTTGATTGGACGGCCACCCAAGAACGGCTGACATTCTTGGTGTTTGGCTGGCATCTGGGTGAGAGTGCCTGTGACATGGGGCCACACCCAAACGAGTTATGACAGGGAACAGAAGTGCTGCCTGCTTCTCCAGTTCCCAGGAAGGGCTGCAGTTTTACCACAGGCTTCAGTAAAAAGCCTGGACTAATACTAATCATGAGTGGCATTGGATGAGTGCTTGATTTGGCGGCCAAACCTCTTTTTGAGTTCAGGGTGTTCCCCATCCCATGAGTCAGGGCTTGAGGAGGATGGCCTGCCTTCCACCAAGACCCTGAGAAAGCCAGAGCCTTGCTTTCCCAGGGGCCCTTGCCACCAGGAAGTGGGCACGTGACCAGAGCCAGCCAATCTGATGCTCCTGCCCAGCGCTAATTCAGCCCAGGAGCAGAGGAGGGTCTGCTCCACTGTTCTGGGGCGGCCGGGCCGCAGGCAGTGGGCATCTGGTGCACAGGGCTGGGGGTGATACTCGGAAAGCTTCACTGGGTGAGTTCCGTACGCTAGTTTGGACTGTGGTTCTGCCTGCTAGTTCTGCCCTGTTTTGGCATTTTCTGACCCTAGATTTCCAGCCCTCCAGATGACTCTTCTGCAACTTCAAGGGCAACTTCTGTTGTTTTAATTAAGGTTCTCTGGATAGAACTCGCATGATGGCTGGTTTAATTCTTACAACAACCCTTGACATAGCTCTACTTATTTAGTCCCATGTTAAACACCAGGAAAGTGAGTCACAGAGTGATTCAGTCACACGGGCCATACAGTGAGAAAAAGCAGACTGTGGATTCAAACCCAGGCATGAGAGCCTGGGCTGTCAGATGCTTGGGGAAAGAGCCTATGGAAGGCCAAATGATGGCACCCAAAATGTTGGATATAATTAGGTTAAGGATCTTGATGTGAGGGGATTATCCCGATTATCTGAATGAGCCTATTTTAATTACATGAGTCCTATAAGAGAGAGATGAGTGCAAGTGTGCGGTAGTTTGAGCATTCTTTGGCATTGCCTTTCTTTGGGATTGGAATGAAAACTGACCTTTTCCAGTCCTGTGGCCACTGCTGAGTTTTCCAAATTTGCTGGCATATTGAGTGAAGCATCATCTTTCAGGATTTGAAATAGCTCAACTGGAATTCCATCACCTCCACTAGCTTTGTTTGTAGTGATGCTTTCTAAGGTCCCCTTGACTTCACATTCCAGGATGTCTGGCTCTAGGTGAGTGATCACACCATCGTGATTGTCTTGGTTGTGAAGATCTTTTTTGTACAGTTCTTCTGTATATTCCTGCCACCTCTTCTTAAGATCTTCTGCTTCTGTTAGGTCCATACCATTTCTGTCCTTTATCGAGCCCATCTTTGCATGAAATGTTCCCTTGGTATCTCTAATTTTCTTGAAGAGATCTCTAGTCTTTCCCATTCTGTTGTTTTCCTCTATTTCTTTGCACTGATCACTGAGGAAGGCTTTCTTATCTCTTCTTGCTATTCTTTGGAACTCTGCATTCAGATGCTTATATCTTTCCTTTTCTCCTTTGCTTTTCACTTCTCTTCTTTTCACAGCTATTTGTAAGGCCTCCTTGGAAGAAAAGTTAGATAGCATATCTATAGAACATGGATAGCATATTCAAAAGCAGAGACATTACTTTGCCAACAAAGGTACGTCTAGTCAAGGCTATGGTTTTTCCAGTGGTTATGTATGGATGTGAGAGTTGGACTGTGAAGAAACCTAAGTGCTGAAGAATTGATGCTTTTGAACTGTGGTGTTGGAGAAGACTCTTGAGAGTCCCTTGGACTGCAAGGAGATCCAACCAGTCCATTCTGAAGGAGATCAGCCCTGGGATTTCTTTGGAAGGAAGGATGCTAAAGCTGAAACTCCAGTACTTTGGCCACCTCATGCAAAGAGTTGACTCATTGGAAAAGACTCTGATGCTGGGAGGGATTGGGGGCAGGAGAAGGGGACGACAGAGGATGAGATGGCTGGATGGCATCACTGACTCAATGGATGTGAGTCTCAGTGAACTCCAGGAGTTGGTGATGGACAGGGAGGCCTGGCGTGCTGCGATTCATGGGGTTGCAAAGAGTCGGACATGACTAAGCGACTGAATTGATAAGAGAGAAGTCACTCAGTTGTGTCTGACTCTTTTCAACTCCATGGACTGTAGCCCTCCTAGCTCCTCTGTCCATGGAATTCTCCAGGCAAGAATACTGGAGTGGCTAGCCATTCTCTTCTCCAGGGGATCTTCCTGACCCAGGGATTGAACCTGGGTCTCCTGCAGGAGATTCTTTATCATCTTTAAACAGATTCTTTACATTCTGAGCCAAAAAGAACTAAGGACAGAGCAAAAGTCAGAGAGAAGAGAAGGTGCCACATGGCTGGTCTGAGGATGGAGGGAGGGGCCACGAGCTCAGGCATGCAGGCGTCCTCTGGAAACTGGCAAAGTCAAGGATACAGATTTCTCTCCAGAAGGAACCTGCCCTCCCAACACCTTCTTTCTAACCCAGTGAGACTGATTTTGGACTTTTGACCTACAAAACTGTATACAGGTTTATGTTGTTTTAAGACACTAAATTTGTGGTAATTTGTTATCTTAGCAGTAGGAAGCTCCCGGAGCTATAAAAATGTTTATGCCATTTGTAATTTCTGTTGAAGGTAGGCTATTGAGAAGATGGAGCTCCGTGAGAAGCGACCCCGGAACCCCAGGGCCCAGCACAGCACCTCGCTCAGGGCTGCTGTTCAGGTTATCTAGAAAGTGGAACTATGGTTCCTGCTTGAACTTGCTTGTAAAGTTCCTCATTCAGGCCCCCAAGAGACAGATTTGAGAAATCTGTGCCTTGGCCAGATTTTTGTTTCTTCCTATATTGTTCCCATGAAAGTGAAAGAGGAGAGTGAAAAAGTTGGCTTGAAAGTCAACATTCAGAAAACTAAGATCATGGCACCCGGTCCCATCACTTCATGGCAAATAGATGGGGAAGCAGTAGAAACAGTGGCAGACTTTATTTTGGGGGGCTGTAAAATCACTGCAGATGGTGACAGTAGCCATGCAATTAAAACACACTTGCTCCTTGGAAGAAAAGTTATGACCAACCTAGACAGCATATTAAAAAGCAGAGACATTACTTTGCCAACAAAGGTCTGTGTAGTCAAAGCTATGATTTTTCCAGTAGTAATGTATGGATGTGAGAGATGTACTATAAAGAAAGCTGAGTACCAAAGAATTGATGTTTTTGAACTGTGGTGTTGGGGAAGACTCTTGAGAGTCCCTTGAACTGCAAAGAGATCCAACCAGTCCGTCCTAAAGGAAATTAGTCCTGAATACTCATTGGAAGGACTGATGTTGAAGCTGAAACTCCAATATTTTGGCCACCTGATGCGAAGAGTCAACTCATTTGAAAAGACCCTAATGCTGGGAAAGATTGAAGGCAGGAGAAGGGGAGGGCAGAGAATGAGATGGTTGGATGGCATCACTGTCTCGATGGACATGAGTTTGAGTAGGCTGCGGGAGTTGGTGATGGACTAGAACCCTGGCGTGTTGCAGTCCATGGGGCCACAAAGAGTTGGATATGACTGAGTGACTGAACTGAACTGATATTGTTCCCATGAGGTCATGGTTGGTGGGAGCGTGCCCTGGAATAGCTAACACAGTGAATGCCTTTCATGGGCTCATTCCCTTTGTCTTATTTCTGGGAAATAGCATGGGCTTCAGGCAAATGTTACAAAACCCAGGAGGTTCTCCCATCCCTGTCATGCTCAGAAGCTCCGATGCCTAGAGCTGTGTCCTGACAAACTCCTGTTCATCCTTCAAAACTAAGCTGACTAAATGCCACATGATATCCTGGATTGGATGCTGGGCTGAGAAAGCTGCTGAAATTCCAACAGAGATTGTAGCTTAGTTAATAGCTAGTTGCTCAGTCGGGTCCAACTCTTTGTGACCCCATGGACTGTGGCCCTCCAGGCTTCTCTGTCCATGGGATTCTCTGGGAAAGAATACTAGAGTGGGTTGTCATTTCCTTCTCCAGGGGATCTTCCTGACACAGGGATCGAACCCGTGTCTCCCGCATTGCAGGCAGATTTTCTTTTACCACCTGAGCCACCAGGGAATCCCAGTGTCACAGAATGGTACCAATATTCATCTCTTAGTTTTCACACAAGCAGCTTGGTTATATAAGATGTTAACCTTAGGGAAAGCTGGGGGAAGAATATATGGGAACTTTCTCTACTACCTTTGCAACTTTTCTATAAATCTAAATTTATTCTGTAATAAAACATTTATTTTAAAAGAAAACTATCTTGGTCCAGGCATGGCCAAGAGTAGAAGCCCACAGACAGAGAACAGACTTCCGGACATGGTGAGAGGGAAGCGGGGAGAAGGAGAGGGTGGGACAAACAGAGAGAGTAACATGGAAACACATACACTACCATATGTGAAATAGATAGCCAGTGGGAATTTGCTGTATGACTCAGGGAACTCCCACCGGGGCTGTGTGACCACCTAGAGCAGTGGGATGGGGTGGGAGGTGGATGGAGGTTCAAGAGGGAGGGGACTGATTCGTGCTGATGTTTAGCAGAAATCAACACAATATTGTAAAGCAATTATCTTTCAATTAAAAATAAATAAATATTAAAAAAAAGAAACAAAAAAAGAGTGGAAGCCCCTGAGGCCAAGCAGAATCCCTGCCACGTACACCTACGTGCTCTGTTCTCATCCCTGTTGTGGCTGAGACGTGTTGGTCTTTCTCCTGGAAGCTTGTGAGGGCAGGCGCTGTGTCTTCCTGCGCCCTCTGTGACTGTTACCGAGCATTTACAGTGCGCCTGCCACTGTGCTAAGTGCTCTACGTACTTTCCATGTATTAACTCCTTTAGCCCTTACCACAGGCTTGGAGGCAGGTACTATTGTTATCCCCATGTGATGGGGATACAGATGGACATACTGAGGCATAGAGAGGTCAAATAACCAACATCCCACAACTGGCAAGCAGCAGAGCCAGGACCAGGATTTGAACAGCTCCCATAGGACGCTTCCAAAATCCACATCGTGCACCCTCTGCCATGGGAAGCCATATAGTTTCGGGTTTGAGCAGACCTTTTGCATCAGGTTAGCATCCCAGCTCACCACTCACCAGCCGTGTGACCCTAGACAAATGGCTCGAACTCTGAGTTCAGTTCCCTCATCTGTGAAATGATGAGAAGATAAAAACGACCTTCCAAGGAATACATGAGACGTGCAGAGTGCTTCGCCTGGTGCCAGACGCATAGCAGCTGTGATGATGATGGTAAATGGTAACCATGGGGATGACGATAAAGGTGGTAAATGGTAACCATGGTGACGACAGGATGAGTATAGTGATGATAGCGAGGATGATTTCATGCTTGCTGACTGAGCGAACATTGCAGGAGCAAAAGGGGGACTATTCTCAGCTTCTGGAAAAGTCAAGACACAACAGACTGGGTGTTGGAGGAAGAGTAGATGCCGGCAACGACTATCGATCCAGAGGCCGGAGTGGAGAGAGTGAGGGAGGAGGAAATTGCCAGGGAGAGCAGCCAGCAGAGAGCAAAGGAAGAGAAAATGGTCCCAACCCCGGACCAGACGCACGCCCCTCTGACTCTGCCGGTGGGTGAATGTGGGCACCGCGACCTCCTGTGCTGCTCCAGCCCAAGAAAAAGCAAGTAGGCCAGGCCTCGTGCCCGGGCAGCCTTGCTCTCCCCTTGAGAGAGAGGAGTTGTTGTTTGCTCTGTTGTTTGCTCCACGAGCGGGCTCTTGTCCCTGCCTGAGCAGGAAGCTTCTCTTGGCGGGAGGAGGAAGCACCAAGGGACCCTGGAGAGGAACCTCTGAGACTACATGCTCCAGGTTCCTGCTCCGGGTTCCTGCTCCAGCGCCTGCCAGAGCCCAGGTGGCAGGGGGCTAAGGAAGCCCTCGCCACCCAGAGAGCGGGGCTCCAGAAGACTGGCACCCGCGGGAGAGGTGGCGGCTGTCAGCACCGAGGAGAAGAGCATTCCAGGGCACAAGAATAGGCCGACCGCGAGACAGGAAGGTGCTGTCTTTGCAACCTCGCCTTCTTCCCTGGAGCAGAAGAGGCCACATGTTGGGAGGCCCCAAGGTTTCCTGGAACTGTGAGGTGTAGGGACCTCTTTCCAGGTGGGCCAGTTTCCCCCGAGGACTCCCAGAGTCCTGGGCATGGGTGGGCACCCTCACGGAAAGGGTCCCATCTGTGCTTGTCCCCGTTCTGTAAAGACACCCTCCCCCACAGCTGATGTCCTAAGGAGAGGGTGCCCCTTCTGCCATCACCTGGCAGAAGGTGGTCCACACTCTTATTGTTCATGTGAGACCCTCCATGAGACAGTGTTGGCAAAGCCTGGATCCCACCACGAACACAGAAAGCATATGCAGACTTCAGCTTACCCCTGCTCACACACCCTTGCGCATTTAATTGTTCACCTCTTAAACAGCAGTTGAGTGCCTTTGTGCCAGGCCCTGTTCGAGGAGCGGGGGGTGGGGGAGGGGTGGAATGGCAAACAAGTCCTTGTTCTGGGCCTAGCGCCAGGGCAGGACATGACTACAAAGGAGGAAAGGGATAGTGAACAGCAGATTCTTTTGGATGCAAAGACACCGAGTGTGGCTAGGAGATGCAGATGTCCAGATCTGGGGACATCGAGCAGCTGCCTCAGTCTGGCAGTCAGGGAGGCTTCTCAGAGGAGGTGACCTTGGAGTGGATCCCTCGGAGGTGAGAAGCAACCAACCATGCAAAAATCCGGATGAAGAGGATTTTGAGTAGGAAACAAAGCAAAACATCAGGCTGCAAAAACCCCACCTAAGGAAGGAGAGGAGCGGTCGAAATAGAGCAGGAGCAGGGGAAGTTGGCGGGAGAGTGGTGGCTGGGTGTGCAGACGCAGGGCCTTATAAATCAGGGGAAGAAATCTGGACTGAATTCTAAGGGAAATGGGAAGCCATTAGAGAGCTGTAGACAGAGGTGTGGTGTTGATCTGGCTGCTGTCAAAGCCCGCTCTAGCAGGGTGAGGAAAGTGGGTGGCAGAGGGGCAGAGGGAGGAAGCGGGGAGCCCTAACAGGTCTGTATCAGTTGCAGCCAGAGAGGGTGATGGCTCAGACTAGGGGGGAGGGCAGTGGGCAGAACGAGGCTCTACAGTGTTCTGGAAGGTTGAGCTGATGGGAGCTGATGATGGAGTAGATGAGCAGTGACAGAAAGCAGAGGGTTAAGATTAGGACAGGAAGCTTCTGTCGGCCGGAGGAAAAAGAGCCGAGGGACGCTGGAGAGGAGCCCCCAATACCACATGCTCCGAGTTCCTCCTCTAGCACCTGCCAGAGTCTAGGTGGGCGTGGGGCTTGAGGCTTGAGTTGGTGCTTGAATTGATGTCTGGGTGACAATGGCCATTTGCTGTGTGGAGAAGAACAGGTAATGGGGTGGGGGGTGGGTGTCGGGGTCAAGAGAGTGGCACTTTGCACAGGAAGCTGAACTTCGAGGGGTTTGGTCTGAACTGGGGTTTTTATGGGGTGTTTGGGAAAGCGGTTCAGATCTATGGAGCTGTCACAGTGTGTGGGAGATTGTGGGAGCAATCAGATCTCAATGAAAACACAGCAACTCCCGTTTAATCTATTTTGTAGATTAAAAATTTTTACGGATTCAGAAAAAAAAAAAAAAAAAACTTCATTATAGCATTGTTCATAGTAGCCAAAAAGTAGAAATAACTCAGTTCAGTTCAGTTCAGTCGTGTCCGACTCTTTGTGACCCCATGAAGCGCAGCAGGCCAGGCCTCCCTGTCCATCACCAACTCCCGGAGTTCACCCAAACTCATGTCCACCGAGTTGGTGATGCCATCCAGCCATCTCATCCTCCGTTGTCCCCTTCTTCTCCTGCCCCCAATCCCTCCCAGCATCGGAGTCTTTTCCAATGAGTCAACTCTTTGCATGAGGTGGCCAAAGTACTGGAGTTTCAGCTTTAGCATCATTCCTTCCAAAGAAATCCCAGGGCTGATCTCCTTTAGAATGGACTGGTTGGATCTCCTTGCAGTGCAAGGGACTCTCAAGAGTCTTCTCCAACACCACAGTTCAAAAGCATCAATTCTTCGGCGCTCAGCTTTCTTCACAGTCCAACTCTCACATCCATACATGACCACTGGAAAAACCATAGCCTTGACTACTCAAGTGCCTATTTGACTACCCATAGCCTTGACTACATCAATAACAGATGAATAGAAAAACAGAACGTGGCATGTACATACAATGGAATATTTTTCAGCCGTAAAAAGGAATGAAGCTGTGACACATGTTACAACATAGATGGGCCACGGAAATGTTATACTAAGTAAGTACCCCAGATACAGAAGGACAAGTACTGTATGATTCCATGTGCATGAAGTACCTAGAATAGGCAAACTCATAGAGACAGAAAATAGAATAGGTGTTACCAGGTGCTGGAAAGAGGTAAGAAGAGGGAATTAAAAAAAAACCAAAAAACAAACAAGAGGGAATTTTTGTTTAATGGGTCCAGAGTTTGAGCAAACTCAGGGAGACAGTGATAGAGAAGCCTGGCATGCTGCAGTTCATGGGGTCGCAAAGCTGGACATGACTGAGCGACTGAACAACAACAAGTTTTTGTTTAAGATGAAAAAGATTTGGAAATGGGTAGTGGTGATGGTTACATTTGATCCTCTGTGTACCTGGGTCCTGTACTGTGCTTAGTCACTCAGTCGTGTCCAGCTCTTTGTGACATTATGAACTGTAGCCCACCAGGCTCCTCTGTCCATGGGAATTCTCCAGGCAAGAATACAGGAGTGGGTTGCCATGCCCTTCTCCAGGGGATTTTCCCAATCCAGGGATCAAATCCAGGTCTCCTGCACTGCAGGCAGATTCTTTACTATCTGAGCTACCTGGATCCAGGTCCTGGCAGATTTGCATTCCAGGAAGGGTGACCTTAGGTGGAGATTCACCCAAATTTACCTGTCTCCACCCACCTGCAGGGTATCTTCATCTGATGCTCCAGGTTGCCTTATCTCAGTCAGCTCAGGGTGCCATAACAGCATCATAGTCTGGGTGGTTTAAACAACAGATACTTATTTCTCACAGTGCTGGAAGCTGAGAAGTCCAAGATCAAGGTACTGGTCAGTTTGGTTCTTGATAAGAGCTCTGTTTTCGGCTTGCAGACCTTCTCACTGTGTCTTCACATAGGGGAAACGGGTGGGGGCAGAAAGGGAACACTCTAGTCTCCTCCTATAAAGACAATAATCCCATCGGATCAGGGCTCCACCCTTGTGACCTCATTTAACCTTAATTACTTCCTTACTCCAAACACAGACACCCTGGGAGTTAAGCCTTCAACATATGAATGAATTATTGGGGTGAAGGGATCACAAGTCAGTCCATAGCAGGCTTTAACCTAAGTGTGGCCTGATCCAATCTACACTCCTGCCCCCAAATCAGCATCTCCTCCTCACTTCTCCCCTCCACTGCTGGCAGCTCTGTGCTCCAAGTCATTCAATGGTCCGTCCTCTCTCCCCGCCCATGACCCATCTGTCATCTGCTGTCACAGAGGTCTTTCTGAAACACTAAAGGGGCCATCCCTTCTCTATCCCCATCATGTATGCTCAAACACCCACAGTGGCTCCCCACTGCCAATTAGATAACAGTTAAACCATTCACCCTGGTATTCAAGTTCATCCTACGGAACCATCCAAACCTGTCTTTCTAGTTACTCCCCCATTCTCTAGTCTAACTGTTATACTTTTCCACTCCTAAGGGGGAATTGGGCCTTCCTGGTGGCTCAGGTGGTAAAGAATCTGCCTATAATGCAGGAGACCGAGGTTCAGTCCCTGGGTCAGGAAGATCCCCTAGAGAAGGGAATGGCCACCCATTCCAGTTTTCTTGCCTGGAGAATTCCACAGAGGAGCCTGGCGGGCTACAGTCCACGGGGTCACAAAGAGTCAGACACACTGAGTGACTACCACTTTCAGTTAAGGGGGAATTAATCAGCCTGGATATCTGGAAAGTCTAGGCTTGGAGAAGATTTCAGAAATAAAACTATCAGGACTCAGTTGCTTTTCGTCACTCAACCCTTCAGGTCTCTAGGGCTTCCTTCCTTCACTCTTTCCTATTACAGATGGAGTCCCTCCATGCAGTGGGGGAAGAAAGAGAACCCGGTCACGGGCAGCTGCAGGCTCCCACCATCCCAGTGTAATGGCCCCGTGGGAATGAGAGCATCTGCCTACAAGCCTAGGGAATGATTCTGATTGGCCAGGTTTGGACCATGTGCCATCCCAGGTCAGTCACTGAGGCCAGAAGAATAGGGTGCAAGATTGGCCAGGCAAGGATCACATCACCACGTGGTGGGCCAGAAACATGGACTGTCATGATTGGCACCTTGCCAGTGATGGAGTAGGGGAAAGGCAGCTTCCCTGAAAGGTGTGTGGCAGACGGAAACGATAGTCCATCATACCACTTCTCTTTATTACATAACTGTTTGTATTTGATTCCCTTTGCCTGTGTCTATGTGCGTCTCACATGCCACATTTATACTCCCTGGGGACAAGGGTTTGGGTTTTTTTTTTTTTCCTTCCTAAAGCTCCACACCTGGCATAAGGTTTGACCCATACGTTTTCAATAAATGCTACTAGCTGTGCAAAGAGTGTCCTCTTCCCCCTATGCTGACCTTTCAAATGGTCTTTAGTGAGGGAGGGGAGATGAGCAGACTGTACCCTTCAGATGGGATCGCCTGGTTCCCTAGGGGTTCTGAACACCTCCCCAAGGACCCCACTGGGAAGGACAGTGCATCATCAGGCTTCTGTATCGTCCCATCCCTGGTTTTCTCTCTTCCGTATAAATTGAGATTTCTTATAGAAAATTTTGTTGTTCAGTCGCTCAGTCGTGTCCAGCTCTTCCCATGGACTGCAGCATGCCAGGCTTCCCTGTTTTATAAAACTTTTAAAAAAAGATTTGAAAACCACTGTTCTGGAGAAGGAGACAGATAGGCTATTGGTTCTTTGAGCTACTCCTCCTTGAAGGATTCTGTGGTCAAATGAACATGGGAAACTTAATTCACTTTAGCCCCTTCCTGGTGAAAAAATAATGCACATTAATTTATTAAACGTGCTGAGAAGTCCTTCTAGAAAGAATATGTTTTTGGATTTGTTTAACTGGTTAATCCCCAAGATGACTCAATCATAAATTATACTGTCTGCTAGCACCATTAACACCCTGCAGAACCGGTGTCCCATAGCATACAAACTGGAAACTCCTGGCCTGGGGATCTCTAAGGTCGCTTCTGAGCCTGCTGTTCTTGAATCCCTGTGAGAAGTGGCTGATAGACCTGGAGACAAGGAGACTGAATCTTTTCTGATAGATCTGTCATTGGACGGGGTAGCTATTTTGCATGATGGATCCCCCACGGGAAGCCTGGCTTAAAAACTGAGCTCTCTTAACTTATTGGTGAAGGTATCACATGGATCATATTTTGTTTTTTAAACATCATTTTAGAAACAAGTGTCCAAAGAAACAATGTCCAAAGTGACATACCTCCTTTGCTCCAGTAACTCTATTCCTGAAACTATCTGAAGGAAGCAGTGTCACAGATGCACAGAGATGTAAGTACGGACAGGGACATTCACCAGTTACTGCTTATTATCTTGAAAGCTAAAGACTATTTGGAGATCCAGCTTTAAGGTCTGGTAACAAAACTTCAGGGCATCCATGGAAGCCAGCAGCCACTAAACACGGTATGATAAGGTAAGGGAGACATAGTATGAGCATGAGGTGGGATATGAACCCTTTTACATCAAAATATCTGTATTAGTGCTTCTCAAACTAGCCATGCTGAAGGACTGCTTTGCAATGTTCAAACTGCTGCAAGTCAGTAGTTTTGTAAAGCACAGTATATAAAAACATGGTGTCCGTGTCAAATTGCTCTGGGAGTTTTCTAAATGCTTACTCTTGTTTTCCACACTCATCTCTTTAGGCACCAGGAACAAAGAGTTCCCAGGCCACACTTTAAAGCGCCCTGTTTTATATCTTATATAAAAGTCTGGGAGGAAAGGCAATGCTAGGTCAAGAGTGATTTTTTTCTCTAAACAGTGAGTTGGAGTGGTCATTCTTTTTCGGTTTTTTTTTTTTTTTTCATTTCAGCTTTGCTACAAGGAAAAGCTCATTTCTTGAGTAATAAAAAAGTGTCCAAGGTGGGGATGGATGAGCATTTAAGAAAGAGGCTGTACAGGCTGTCTGGCGGGGTGGGCAGCGGGGAGCGGATGGCCTTGGCACCTTTCAGAACCCAGATGAGACCTGTGGCTGCCTTTGTAGCAGGAGAACGTTTGTGAGTCAGCAGCTTCCTTCAGGCAGAGTTGGGAAGCAGCAGGGGAATTCAGTCCTCTTCTGAGTCTGGAACATCGTCCCTGTTCCTCATCTGGGCTGTGCCCAGCATTCCATCCGCCCTGGACACTGAACTCTCCGGCCATCCTGCCAACCTCTCCCCAGCCTCGCCAGTGGGAATACAGAGCATCGCGGACCTCACCTGCCCAGCGCAGCCCCGCCCGCGCCCGCGCCCGCGCTGAGCCGCCAGACATCACGTCAGGGCCTCCAACGGGGAGGCTGAGCCGCATGGAGACCGGGCCCCCGCCAAGGCCCCGGGGCTAAGTCTGCTGGCTCCTCGGCTCCTCCGGGGAGTTTTCCCAGTGTCCTCCACCCTGCCAGCCCGCCAGCCAGTGGCGGAGGGAGGGTGGGCAGGAGCTGTGCAGTGTGGTTAGCCTGGCAGGGGGAAGGGGTGGAAAGAGCCTTCTCCGCCTGCTGCCATTCCTGCGGGATGTAGGCAGCGCTGTCCCCCAGGACAGGAGTCTGGCTTTGTTGTTGCTGTTTCCTCAAGAGAAGAAAGGGCAGAGATGAGTTTCCAGACGCCAAGAATGGGGAAGAATGTGAACCCCTGCTGGGATGACAGGGCCCCCGCCTCCGTGGTACCCAGACCCAGTGGATGCCTGGGGGCCGCGGGACCAACCGCAGCAAACACAGCTGGCTCCCCAGAGCCACCCCTCGCTCTGGACCCCAGAGGGAGGGTGGGGTGACTGCAGATGTCTTGTGCCTCCCCAAGGGCAAATCATGGTGGTCAGGGGACAGATCTAAGGATTCAGACTGTTCCAGAGTTTCCCCCGACCCAGTGAGACAGGTGTTAGTGTTATCCAGTTTTACAAATGAGGCAACTGAGGCTCAAAGCAGTAAAGTGGCTGAACTGCCTGAAGCCACAGAGTTGGGAAGTGGCAGAACTTGGACTCGGGCCAGGTTAACTCTAAGGCATCTGCCAGGGCATTCTGTCTCCTAAGATGGTTAAAAAAAAAGGTGTGGTCTAAGTCTGGTTTGTACTCCCCGCCTCCTTCCAGACAACCTCACTGCATCTCGAGCTCCTAATGCATGGTGTGTAGATTCTGCTTCTTACTAGCCTCCGTCCCTGTCGGAAGGTGCCGAGAAGCCAGTCGTTGTCAATGTGCTCACTGCAATAACTCAGGAAGATTTCATCCCAGAAAGATGAATATTTTCAGAGTAGACTCTGGGAAATCCAAATCAAGGCCCAAAGAAATGAATGTCTAATGGTGGAATTTCAAACACCGTGGCGCATCTTTGACTGTGGAGTCCTTCCTGGGGCTCTTCAAGTTCTCCTCTACCCTGTGTATAGCCAGCCATGCCCCACATGCTATTGCAGAAGACCTAGATTCTCACCTGAGTTCTGACCCCCATTAACTGTGTGACACTGAAAAATCACCTACCCTCTCTGAGCCTTAAGAAACTGAGGAGGGTATAGCAGAAACTGATTCAGGGCCCACTTGTATCAGATTCACTCATGAGTGATGTGATAATTGTAGGTTCTTATGCATGCCCCCTTCCCCCAGCCCTAATGGATGAGCCCCTCTGGAGGGTAGAACCAGGGAATCTGCCTTTTGAATTCTGACAGGCACTAGAGTTGGACAAGCACTGACACAGAAGATGTCTAAGGTCAATTACAGGCTCTGTATGGGATCCTAAGGTTGATGAACAGTATCTTTATGTCTGCCTCCCCACTCCCACTCCCACCCAGATTTTCTATGCCAAGGAGAAGCTGCAGGGGAAGATCTGACATGCATGCTGCTGGGGCTTAACCTGCAGCTGCAGCAGAACAGCAATGGGTGAAGGACTGAGGCCTGGGTAGAGCCAGAGCTCTGTCCTGGGGACTGCAGACTGGATCTTCACTCCAGGGCCGGCCTGGCCCGGCCCCAAGTCCAGAAGTCCACATAGGCTGGAGCCTGGGTGTGGCCATTGCTTCAGCCCACATTGTCCTGGGCTGCTCCAGATCCCTACCCTCGTGCCACAGATCTCTGGTCAGGGACTCCTGCCGTTCCAGGTTCTGGAGGACTTGCCAGGGGCCTGGGTCTGTCTGCCCACATTAAAGCCCTGCTGAGTCAACCTAGATAGCATATTCAAAAGCAGAGACATTACTTTGCCAACAAAAGTCCGTCTAGTCAAGGCTATGGTTTTTCCTGTGGTCATGTATGGATGTGAGAGTTGGGCTGTGAAGAAAGCTGAGTGCTGTAGAATTGATGCTTTTGAACTGTGGTGTTGGAGAAGACTCTTGAGAGTCCCTTGGACTGCAAGAAGATCCAACCAGTCCATTCTAAAGGAGATCAGTCCTGGGTGTTCTTTGGAAGGACTGATGCTAAAGCTGAAACTCCAATACTTTGACCACTTCATGCGAAGAGTTAACTCATTGGAAGACTCTGATGCTGGGAGGGATTGGGGGCAGGAAGAGAAGGGGACAACAGAGGATGAGATGGCTGGATGGCATCACTGACTCGATGGACATGAGTTTGGGTGAACTCCGGGAGTTGGTGATGGACAGGGAGGCCTGGCATGCTGCAATTCATGGGGTTGCAGAGTCGGACACGACTGAGCAACTGAACTGAACTGAGTCAACCTGGTCCTCTTTCAGAGGTGCTTCTGGATGATGTCAGCATCAAGGGCCAGGTGTGGGGTTGGGAGCCAGTTCAGGGCGAGATGCTGCACTGGGTCATCCCATCTGACCCAAACTTGGGAAAATGAGTAGAATTCTACAATGCTGGCTGAGTTTCTAAAATAACCAAGAATTCAGATCAAATCCTTAGAAAGATCATCAACAACAGTCAAGAGAAAAAAAATTTTTTTAATAGGATTTGTAGAACTATCACATCTTTGCAAATACATGTACTTTAATGAGTGTTTATGTGTGAATCTATGTCTATTTCCATATGGACCCAGAGATGGGCCAAACTTTACAGATTCAGAACATGGTCTTCCACAAACTGTCCTCTCATCAGCCACCGGGGCTACCTGTACTTCAAACCAGCTGGCTACAGACTCTGAGATCCCCATGGACTCCCTCAGGTTTGACAAGTCACTAGAAAGACTTATAGAACTAAAAAAACACTATAATTATTACTGTTGAAAGGACACAAATTAGAAGATACACATGGAGCTAAGTCTGGGAGGGTTCCAAATACAATGCTTTCATTACCCTCAGGACCGTGTTACCCTCCTGGCATCCACATACGACAAAGAATACTCCAACCAAGAACCTCACCAGGATTTCGGTGTCCAGAGTTTTTAATGGGGCTTCATTGCATAGGGATGATTGACTGAACTCAATTGCCAGCACCTTCCCTTCCCCAAATGTTGGGCCGATACCACATGGCTCAAAGCCTTGATCCTCTAATCACAGGCTTGGTGTTCCAGGAATGGCCAGCTCCTGTCCTGAGCCGTCCTGTTAGGAGTGGCCCCAGGGGGCCACCAGGAGTAATAATGCACTCCTGTCACCCAGCAAATTCCAGTGACTTAGAGATTGCCTCCCAGGAACTGGAGACAAAGACCCAGCCAAATGCTTATTTCACAAAATGTTCACAAAATTTAAAAAAAGATTGAAAGGAGTTCCCTCAAAATGTGAATACTGGTTCTGTCAGCATGCTGAAGGTTGGATTATGGCAGACATTGTGATACACTCACCAGAACCCACTTCTCTGCTTCCTGACACACAGTTAGACTACATTCCCCAGCTTCCCTTGCAGTCAGATGTGCCCATGTGACTGAATTCTGGCCAATGAAATGTGAGCGGAAATAATGCTTGCTATTTCCAAGCCTAACACATAAAATCTTTACCTTTTTTTTCCCCTACCTACTGGCTAGAAACAAAGAACTCAGGGCCCTAGAGGATGATGGACGCATAGGCTATGAAGGTTCTGGGTCCCTGAATCATCCAGAGAAAAGTCATGGGTCAAACACTGTCACTGGACTTCTGCATGAGCAAAAACAGTCTATTATTTTAAGCAACTGAGATTTGAAAGTTGTTTATGAACATCAGGTGCCCACCTTAATTAATGTACAGGCAAATTTCCTTTCCTCCCCACTTATGTTAATTTTCTTAACATGCTGTAATAAATATTATACTTACTGTTCTTGTCAGAAGAAAAAAACAAACACCGAGGTTATTTTTTAATGACAACATACAAAAAATTAGGTAGGTAGAGTGGAGAGTGCCTGAATGATTTTAAAATGTTTTTGAAGAAAAAAATTAAAAGAAACAGTTGATAGCGCAGGAAAAAAAATCTTTGTTCTTCTTGAAACCCTGAACCCTGAGGATCCTCTCCTTTCTCAGTAACCCACCTAGCAGGCCTTGAAGTTGCCTTTTTCCTTGAGTGCCCCCAGAGTTAAAATCATGTTTCCCCCAGAGGACTTCTTCCCAGCCTGCTATATGGGTTGCCTCCCGGGAGCTGCTTCTGGTCCTACTCGGTCCCCTTGGCCTAGGGATGTGGCCCAGGGATGTGGAAGAGGACTCAGGCTAAGACCCTAGTTTTCTCTCCATCCACAAGTTTTCTCCCTTATAAGGTGGGTGTTTCTTTATAGAGAACAATCTGGGCTCCATAAGGATATCTCATCAACCTTGCTACCTTGATGTTTCATCAAGAAGGAGATTTTTTTTTTCTTTTTCCCCTTCTGCTGAATCTGCTATGGTTTCACAGAGTAATCAGACCCAGGTCTGGGGCCTGTCCCCAGTGCCCACCCCTATGACGTCTTAGAGCTTGCCCAGGGTCTGGGGCCCCAAGGATGTGCTTCCTGGGGATACACTTCTAGTTCAATTCTAGAGAATTTCCCTTTTCTCATTTTTTTCATCCATGAGGTGGTTGGTGTTGTGTGGGTGTGCTTTTCATTATCAATAAATACAGGATTTGTATTGGGATTCTCCAGATAAATAGAACCAATAGAATGTGTGTGTTTACATAGAATGAGTGTGTATACATATAATGTGTGTGTATATTATCTATATGTGTATCTCTATATATACAAAGATATGTGTATATACAAACATCTTTAGAGAGTGAGGTTTATTTTGAAAAACAGCTCATGTGATTACAGAGGCTGATAAATTTAGAATCTACAGGGTTTCTCAGCAGGCTCGAGACCCAAAGACTAGTCCTTATTGCAGCTCAAATCCAAAGGCCCTCTTCTGGCAGGATTTCCTGTTGCTTGGGGGATTCAGTCTTTTGGTCTATTCAGTACTTTGACTGTTTGAATGAGGCCAACCCATATTTAGGCACTTCCCTGGTGGCTCAGACGGTAAGGTGTTTACCTGCAATGCGGGAGACCTGGGTTCAATCCCTGGGTCGGGAATATCCCCTGGAGAAGGAAATGGCAACCCACTCCAATACTCTTGCCTGGAAAATTCCATGGATGGAGGGGCCTGGAGGGCTATAGTCCATGGGGTCACAAAGAGTCAGACACGACAGAGCAACTTCACTTCGCTTCACCCATATTTATGGGGGGCAATCCGCTTTACTCCAAGTCCACTGATTTAACTGTTAATTTCATCTCAAAAATCCTCACATAAACATCCAGGATAATATCTGACCAAATATCTAGGCAGCATGGCTGGGTCAAGTTGGCATATACAGTTAAGCATCACAGTTTCCTTGAAAACCCAGTCTTTAGGTCAGTTTTCCTTGACATCTAAGACTTCATATTCCAGGAGATTTTCAGCTCATGGAAACTATGCAAAACAGCTACCTGCTGAATGCTATGGACTCCTCACCATCCCCATCCCCATCCCCATCACAACCATCATTGTTATTATCATTATTCCCACTTTACCAAGCAGGTACCAAAGCTCAGAGAAGCTCAATGACTCATCCAAGATTACATAGCTGGGAAAGAGAGGAAATGGATTTGAACTCAGATATTCAAGCCAATACTGCGGTCCATGTGATCAGATTGGTTAGTTTTCTGTGATTGTGGTTTTCAGTCTGTCTGCCCTCTGATGGAGAAGGATAAGAGGTTTATGGAAGCTTCCTGATGGGAGAGACTGACTGAGGGGGAAACTGAGTCTTGTTCTGATGGGCAGGGCCATGCTCAGTAAGTCTTTAATCCAATTTTTTGCTGAAGGGCGGGGCTGTGTTCCCTCCCTATTATTTGACCTGAGGCCAAACTATGGTGAAGGTAATGAAGATAATGGTGACCTCCTTCAAAAGGTCCGTCCCATGCATGCACTGCTGCTCTCAGTGCCCCCAACCCCGCAACAGGCCACCGCCTACCCACGCCTCCGCCAGAGATCCCTGGACACTCACAAGCTCAGACCATGAACTCCTTATTGCCAAATTCAGACTTAGATTGAAGAAAGTAGGGAAAACTTCCCTACTTCATGTATGACCTAAATCAAATCCCTTAGGATTATACAGTGGAAGTGACAAACAGACTCAAGGGATTAGATCTGATAGAGTGCTTAAAGAACTGTGGTTCCTGACATTGTACAGGAGGCAGGGATCAAGTCCATCCCCAAGAAAAAGAAATGCAAAAAGGCAAAATGATTGTCTGAGGAGGCCTTACAAATAGCTATGAAAAGAAGAGAAACGAAAGGCAAAGGAGTAAAGGAAAGATATACCCATTTGAATGTGGAGTTCCAAAGAATAGCAAGGAGAGATAAGAAAGCCTTCCTCAGTGATCAATACAAAAAAAAATAAAGGAAAACAATAGAATGGGAAAGACTAGAGATCTCTTCAAGAAAATTAGAGATACCAAGGGAACATTTCATACAAAGTGGGCTCAATTAAGGACAGAAATGGTATGGACCTAACAGAAGCAGAAGATATTAAGAAGAGATGGCAAGAATATACAGAAGAACTATACAAAAAATATCTTAATGACCCAGATAATAATGATGGTATGATCACTCACCTAGAGCCAAACATCCCAAATGCAAGGTCAAGTGGGCCTTAGGAAGCATCACTATGAACAAAGCTAGTGGAGGTGATGGAATTCCAGTGGAGCGCTTTCAAATCCTAAAAGTTGATGCTGTGAAAGTGCTGCACTCAACATGCCAGCAAATTTGGAAAACTCAGCAGTGGCCACAGGACTGGAAAAGGTCAGTTTTCATTCCAATCCCAAAGAAAGGCAATGCCAAAGAATGCTCAAACTACTGGACAATTGCACTCATCTCACACGCTAGCAAAGTAATGATCAAAATTCTCCAGGCCTCAGCAGTACGTGAACCAAGAACATCCAGATGTTCAAGCTGGATTTAGAAAAGACAGAGGAACCAGAGATCAAATTGCCAACATCTGTTGAATCATCAAAAAAGCAGGAAGTTTCCAGAAAAACATCTATTTCTGCTTTATTGACTATGCCAAAGCCTTTGACTGTGTGGATCACAACAAACTGTGGAACATTCTTCAAGAGATGGGAATACCTAACCACCTGACCTGCGTACTGAGAGATCTGTATGTAGGTCAAGAAGCAACAGTTAGAACTGGACACAGAACAACAGACTGGTTCCAAATTGGGAAAGGAGTACGTCAAGGTTGTATCATTGTCACCCTGCTTATTTAACTTTTATATACAGAGGACATCATGAGAAATGCTGGACTGGATGAAGCACAAGCTGGAATCAAGATTGCCAGGAGAAATACCAGTCACCTCAGATATGCAGGTGACACCGCCCTTATGGCAGAGCGTGAAGAAGAACTAAAGATCCTCTTGCTGAAAGTGGAAGAGAAGAGGGAAAAAGTTGGCTAAAACTCAATATTCAGAAAACTAAGATCATGGCATCTGGTCCCATCACTTCATGGCAAATAGATGGGGAAACAGTGATAGACTATTTTTCTGGGCTCCAAAATCACTGCAGATGGTGACTGCAGCCATGAAATTAAAAGATGCTTACTCCTTGGAAGAAAAGTTTTGATCAACCTAGACAGCATATTTAAAAGCAGAGACATTACTTTGCCAACAAATATCCATCTAGTCAAAACTATTGTTTCTCCAGTGGTCATGTATGGATGTGAGAGTTGGACTATAAAGAAAGCTGAACACAGAAGAATTGATGCTTTTGAACTGTGGTGTTGGAGAAGACTCTTGAGAGTCCCTTGGACTGCAAGGAGATCCAACCAGTCCATCCTAAAAGAGATCAGTCCTGGGTGTTCATTGGAAGTTCTGATGTTGAAGCTGAAACTCCAATACTTTGGCCACCTCATGCGAAGAGCTGAGTCATTTGAAAAGACTCTGATGTGGGAGGAGTGGGGATGACAGAGGATGAGATGGTTGGATGGCATCACCAACTCAATGGACATGAGTTTGAGTGAGCTCCGGGAATTGGTGGTGGACAGGGAGGCCTGGCATGCTGCAATCCATGGGCCTGCGAAAAGTCAGTTATGACTGAGGAAGTGAACTGATTGACTGATTCAAACCAAACCTAGCACTTTTCATTATGCCGTGCTGTCTCTCTTCAAGCAAATACAAAAGCATTTGCAGCAGGGCCTGGCACCACTCTGGGCATTGATAGTATTCTTGTGCTTAGTCTCTCACTTGTGTCCGACTCTTTGTGACCCCATGGACTGTAGCCCACCAGGCTCCTCTGTCCACGGGGATTCTCCAGGCAAGAACACTGGAGTGGGTTGCCATCCCCTCCTCCAGGGGAACTTTCCAGCCAAGGGATCGAACCCAGGTCTCCCTCATTGCAGGCGGATTCTTTACCATCTGGGCCAACAGCGAAGCCTGATAGTATTCTTACCCATCAAATTTCTACAATAGCCCTGTGACATCAGCACCTCTAATAACCCCGTTTAGCAAATGAGAAAAAGCAAAGTGCAGAGGTGGGCTAATTAGCACCACAGCAGAGCTGAGATTTGATCCGGGCAGTCTGACCCTGGAGCCCACAGCTAACCACAACCTCTCTCTGGTGTCCTTCTTTCCTCTCCACCCCTCAATTACCTATATTTTTAAAGAAATTTTATAGAAAAGAAGAATCTAAAAATCATTAGGTTCCTGCTCTTTGCATCCCTCCAAACTGAGCCTTTTGGGAGACAGACACTGGGTCCCATAGTGCACCTGTCCTTAGACATGCTGGCTACCCAGATATGCATGAGAGGCAGGTCCTGCTCTTCTCTGGTTCACCATCCAGCCAGGCAGCATAACCATATCCTCTCCAACATGCAACTGACTTCCCAGGACCCCACGTTGCAACCCCTGGCCAGCCTCCACCTTATAACTCGGCCTCCCAGCCTCCAGCCTGCCGCCCATTGCCAAGGCCTGGCCTCCCAGACAAGGTGGCATCTGGTTCCGCTTTGCTTGGGAAGACAGCTCCATTTACAAATAATTGGGCCATGTAGCTTGTCTCCCCAGTCAGCCTCAGCGTGGGCCTCAACATGAAGCCTTCCTGTAAGGGACCTGAGACAGGTTTACTGCCTGGGAAAGGGGAGGTCTTTGCTGAAGTCATCATTTTCTCTAATGGAAACTGCACTCCTAACCTCCTCCCCTGCAAAAACGGCAGGGCTGCTGGTGGTCTGGAGGCCCTGGATGGGCAGTATTTCCAGATAATGGGGTTGGGCTGGTGCGGCTTACTGCCTATCTGCCACACTGAGACACTGGACCCCTCCCTGCGACCCCTCAACAAAAGGCCTTCTAGTCCCATTTCCCGTTCCATCCCTCTCAGGGTTTCCCTCCTGCCTTCTCAGTTCTGGCAGCCAGGTTGGCCCCCCAACCCCAGCACTGCGGCACAGTGGCCTGCAAAGCTGGTGCCCTGGGAGCAAGGGTCTGGCCTTATAGAGACTAGGGTGGTTTTTCCGGGGGGTGGTGGATGGTGGGTAGTACCCTGACAGAGCTGCGTTTCAGCCAGGAGCCTCCCCCGAGGACTCACAGGCAAGAGACAGAGTTGTTCAGAATTGCCAAGAGACATGATTCATTCATTCACTGATTACTGAGTTCCCACTCAATGCCAGCTCCAAGCTAAGACCTGGGGAGCAAAAGCAGACACAGTCTCTTCCTTCCTAGGAGGAGGGAGGTAGTAAGAAATAGTGATGAATGAAAACTAAACTAAGAGAAGGTGCTGAGGAAAAGAGGAGACTGATTCTATGAGGCCTGATACAAAGAACCAGATGGGAGTCTGGGGAGACTTCCTGGAGGAGATGAGGCTTCACTTCTGTTCTGTCATATCAGTAGGAGTTAAGCAAGGGATGCAGCAAGAGTGAGGATCCCAGGTTTGGATGGGCAGCCAGTTCTGAGGAAGTATACAGAAATCCTGGTTGGCAGGAGGACAGAGATGAGGGGAAGGTCATAGGGGATGGGCTGAAATGCCTTGGGTGAGAGACGGAGGAGGAGGCGGACCAGGCAGGGTCTTGAAGTGTGTATTAGGGATCTGGATCCCCATCCCTCATCCCCCAAGGGGCAATCCGCATCTTCACCTGGGTCTGTGTGCCTCTTGGGCAACTTTCCCAATGACCAGAGTGTCTAATGTCCATCACTTCCTGGAGGATTTTGATATCCATATAAACTTGTTATTATTTATTTCTTTTTAAAGAAATGCTAAATAATTTATCCAAGTGATGAAAAATTGTTAAAACATTAAAAAATGTTGCCACAACAATGTTTAAAAATCCTATTACAGTATCCACAGGAGACTGGTTCCAGGAGCCCCCTCATACACCAAAATCCATAGATCTTCAGATCCCTTATACAAAATGGCTTATTAGAATGAGTATGATGGTCCCTCCATGTCCATAGATCTGAAACCTGCCAATATGGAGGGCTGACTATACATTTATTGAAAAAGATCTGAGTTTAAGTGGACCTATAAAGTTTGAACTCATGTTGTTCAAGGGTCAACTGTGTTTACAAAAGTTTAATTATTGAACTGGAATCAAGATTTCCGGGAGAAATATCAATAACCTCAGATATGCAGATGATACCATCCTTATGGCAGAAAGTGAAGAGGAACTAAAGAGCTTCTTGATGAAAGTGAAAAAGAAGAGTGAAAAAACTGGCTTAAAACCCAGCATTCAAAATACTGAGATCTTGGCATCCGGCCCACGTCTATGTGCCATGACGTGATGGGACCAATAAGATTACTGTGGAGTCTAACAGTTAAGAGCAGGCACGTGTGTACTTGTGCCCTCTTTTCTCATTTGGAAAATGGGGAATTATTTAGTTCACAGTAGTGGGAAATTGGAGAAGGCAATGGCACCCCACTCCAGTACGCTGGCCTGGAAAATCCCATGGATGGAGGAGCCTAGTGGGCTGCAGTCCATGGGGTCACTAAAAGGCAGACACGACTGAGCGATTTCACTTTCACTTTTCACTTTCATGCACTGGAGAAGGAAATGGCAACCCACTCCAGTGTTCTTGCCTGGAGAATCCCAGGGACGGGGGAGCCTGGTGGGCTGCCGTCTCTGGGGTCGCACAGAGTCGGACACGACTGAAGCGACTTAGCAGCAGCAGTAGCAGCAGCAGTGGGAAATAGGTGGGGAAACAGTGGAAACTGTCAGACTTTATTTTTCTGGGCTCTAAAATCACTGCAGATGGTGATTACAGCCATGAAATTAAAAGACGCTTACTCCTTGGAAGAAAATTTATGACCAAACTAGATTGTATATTCAAAAGCAGATACATTACTTTGCCAACAAAGGTATGTCTAATCAAGGCTATGGTTTTCCCACTGGTCATGTATAGATGTGAGAGTTGGACTGTGAAGAAAGCCGAGTGCTGAAGAATTGATGCTTTTGAACTGTGGTGTTGGAGAAGACTCTTGAGAGTCCCTTGGATTGCAAGGAGAGCCAACCAGTCCATTCTGAAGATCAGCCCTGGGTGTTCTTTGGAAGAAATGATGCTAAAGCTGAAACTCCAGTACTTTGGCCACCTCATGCAAAGAGTTGACTCATTGGAAAAGACTCTGATGCTGGGAGGGATTGGGGGCAGAAGGGGACGACAGAGAATGAGATGGCTGGATGGCATCACTGACTCGATGGACGTGAGTCTGAGTGAACTCCGGGAGTTGGTGATGGACAGGGAGGCCTGGCGTGCTGTGGTTCATGGGGTCGCAAAGAGTTGGACATGACTGAGCGACTGTACTGAACTGAATATTGACTAATTAAGGAACATGTGTAAGCACATGGCAGGTACTTTGTATTCAATTAGCTATAGTTATTATTGTTATTCGTGAACTTTGAATTTCCTCCCACCAAAAAACTATTCCATTCTCCCCAGAATCTAGTACTGTTCAAGTGTCAAATCCAGGAGCCACCTTTGTAGCTCACACTTCCTTTACCCCCAAAACCTGACCCGTCAGCAAGTGGCACCACTTCCTGAATCTGCCCATGTTGGCCACCTCTCCGTGTCTCCCCCACTGTCTCTCCCAATTCTGCATCGCAATCCTCTTGCTCACTGTACTGTTTCCCAAGTGTTCTCCCACTTGCCCATGCCCCCCGACCCCACAGTCCATTCTCCCCACAGTGACCAGAGTGACCCTCAGGTCCCTGTAGCTCTGAATCCTTCTTAACATTTGGGTTTAGGGTAAATTTCAGCTCCTCACAGAGGCATCTCCTGAGCACCTGTCTTAAGTCGTTCCTCCCCACCCCTCACTTTCTATCCCTTTATCTTATCTACAACACGTCCACCCATTTGAAATTATCTTTCTTATTTGTTTACTTGCTAGTACCTAAGTTCTCGGAGGTCAAGGACCCCTCAGTCTGGTCTATCACTCTATCCCCAGTACACAATATAAGCTTGGTAAATATTTGTCAAATGTAGCGATGACTGATACCAATATGGTTCCTACAAAATTAATTTGGCAGAGCCTCAAATGTCACCTCCTCTCTGAAGCCATCTCTGATTTCTGGAGCATTTTTGTGTCTATGTCCATTAGCCAGCTGACCCAGAGTTGAGCTGGTTTAAGGCAAGGTGTTCCAGGGCTGCTGAGGATTGTAGGGTTTTTCTGAGAGAATAGCTCAGCGTTGTTGCTTTGGAGGCCTGGAACCCTCACGAAGGAACTGGCTAGCACAGGCCTTCATTCCCATCATGCAACTGATGGGCTGGAGAAGAAGAGACTGGGACCAAAAACTAGAAGCAATTTTCAAAAGATGGAGAAAACTTCAACCATTGACCACAACATAACGAAATGCGAGCGCTACCCAGAGAAAATTTGAATTGTAAAAACAGACCTTCCTGGGCCCAGTCATATCAGTTTAGCATCTGGGATTCGCCCTGTAACTCATCTCACCCCACATTTGCGCCTCCCCAAATATCTGTTTTTTTGATAACCTGGGGCTGCCTGGAAAGCTAGGCATCCCTGACTTCCTCAGGGTGGCTGAATCAAAGAAGATGCAAAAGAGAGAAGGCAAGTTCTGTGGTTAATCTGGATTTGGGTTTCAGAGGTTGTTCTGGAGCTTGGAATAAAAAGGAGATTTCTACTGGGTTAACTCATGCTACTGTAGAGACTATTGGACAATGAACTCCAGAGTCACTGGATTCAAATCTGGGCTCTACAAATTGTAAGCTTAATGACCATAGAAAAGTCATCAGCCTTTCTGGGTCTCAGTTTCTTCATCCGTAAAATGGGTACCCACTTCAAAGGGAGATTAAATGAGACAATTTATATAAGTGCTTAGGAGAGTATTTAGCATACAGCTAGTGCTGCTTTGGTATTTATGTTTATAATTATCCTTTATCTACACAGATTGGCTTCCTATAATATGACAAAATTACAATTCAGAAATTGAAGGTTCATTTTACCTCATCACCAATTCAATGGACAGTACTTCTGGATTCTTGTCTACTAACCTTGAAGTTTTCAGTCCAAATATAGATTAGAAGAAAGAAAACATATTTAATGTGATGAGCCATTTCAGGCTAAGACCTCACTCTGAACCTCCAACTTCTCCCACCCCAGTCTTTCTTAGAGAGTAATCTTTCTGAAGCATAGATTTGGAGACAAGAAGAATATTTTCATCTCTCTGTAAAGGCCAAGATAATTAATGGAAAACTATGATAAACAGTAAAGAAGCTTGGCATAATGTAAAGTTAAAAAATAAATATACAAAAATCAGTAGCTTTCTTATATAACAGTAACCAGGACAGTGAAAATAAAGAACAACAGTAATAACAACGAACAAAATACTAAGAATAGATTTGGCAAGAAACAGCAAGTTCACATGAAAAATAAATATATATATGAAAAATAAATAAATATGAAAAATAAATATATATGAAAATAAATATATATGAAAAATAAATAAATATATGAAAAATAAATATATATATGAAAAATAAATATATATATATGAAAATATATATATATATATGAAAAATAAATATATAACCCCCAGAAGTACAGAGAGGAGAACCTGAGTAAATAGATATGTATCTTGTTCTTGTCTAGAAGGTCTCAAGATTATACAAATGTAAGTTCTCCTAAAACATTTTGAAAAATCCAATCCTGTGTCAACCCATATTCCAGTGTGGTTATTTTTGGAGTTTGACAGCATGGGAGAATAAATAGGAGAAAATAGATATCTGGGGCAAAAGTGAGAAAAGAGGGGAAACTTGTACTTTCAGCAGATACTGAAACACATTTTAAAAATAGAATACTATAGATGCTTTGATATGGAATCCAAAACAAGAACGTCAATAGAGTAGAGCAGAAAGTGCAATGTAATACGAGAACTTAGTACTGGAGAAGAGACGCTTCTAATCAGAGGGGAGAAATGTATTATTTAATAGATGATGCGGGCAACTGGCTGGCCATTTGGAAAAAAAATAAAGACAGAGTCATACTTTTTTCACCAGAATACGTTCCAGATGGAATAAGGTTTAAATGTAAAAATCCAAACCATAGAAATATTAGAAAAAGGCAATGGAAGAATATTTTACAAGGAAAAAGGTTTATAAGCAGCAAATGAGACCCAGAATCCATAATGGAAAAAGATAGGCAGTTTGAGGTTTTACAGATTTTACAGTAAAATACACTGCAAATAAAGTTGAAAGACAAGCTTTGCCTGGGGGAAAAATATGACAGAGATACATTTACTATCCATAAGATAAAAAGAGTTTCTACAAATCAATGAGTAAAAAAAAGCAAAGGACCTGAAAAACATTCAAAAAGATGATCAACCTCTCTAATAATAAAAGAAATAAAAATTAGAATAATGAAATGCATTCTCCCCCCACAACATAGACAGTTTTCAAAGATCAAATACTCCAAGCTGACTAAGAGGTTGGGAAATGGGCTTCTTTGTTCATTGCTGATAGAAGTATAAATTGGTTCAAGATTTCTGAAGAGAAATTTGGCCATATCAATCAACATTTTAAACGTGCAAAATATGGAGACTGTATTTTTGTCCTTTTTTGGGCTCTTACATATCTCTTCATGTGAGAAACATGGCGATGTAGTGGATGCAGTGGTGTGTTGCTCCTTCCACTACCAAGAGGGTGGACAGCTGAGAGCTCACAGCTGAGAATCACCCCACAACAACCACCCCTGGGGTTGGATTGCATATTGTGCATGCTAAGTCGCTTCTGTCACCTCTGTCCATGAGATTCCCCAGGCAAGAATACTGGAGTGGATTTCCATGGCCTCCTCCAGGGGATCTTCCAGACCCGAGGTATCCTAGAAGATTCAGTAGTGAAGTTTGTGGTCCAGTCTAGTTCGTCCTGGCCTAGAGCATACCAGGACATTCCCTCTAAAGTAAAGGGCAAGTGGCTGCACCTCACACCTCTCACCGCTAAGGCAGAACTACAGTGCCTGGTAGATCTCTGTGGGTTCTAGAAGCAGCATATTTTGACATGTGTCCCATCCATATATTGAAATATATGGGAAGCATCTGGTTTCAGTGGAGATCAGAGCAGGGTCTGTCTACAACAGATCCAGACTGTGGTGTAAGAAGCCCAGCTGCTTGGGTCATATGGCTCAACAGACTAGATGGTACGGGAGCTCTCCAAGGTGGGAGAAACACTATGTTGATTTTGTGGCGAGCCCCAGTAGGAGACTCTCAGTGTAGACCTCTGAAGTCCTGGAGCAAGTTCATGCCATCTGCAGTGGAAAATATATACATCTTTCAAAAATAGTTCTTGGAATGATTCTGTGCAAAGATGTGGATAGAGTACCCAACCATGGAGAGCAAGTTTCCAATAGCCAGGGCTGTCCCTCATTAGCTGAGTTCAGACAGCACTGCAAAGACAGAAGTTTGGCCCAACAAGACCAGAGGGTACAAATAGGCTGACAGGCCATAAGCCAGATCTCCTCACCACCCACCACTGTTCCACTCATCTCATGCCCATCTCTAGAGTCCTTATAAATAACTGAGACAGGAGGGGGCAAGTTCACAGATGATATTTAGAACGGATAAACCATAAGGTCCTGCTGTAGAGCACAAGGAACTGTATCCAATCTCCTGGGATGAACCACAATGGAAAAGACTATTTTAAAATGTGTGTAACTGAGTCACTTTGCTGTACAGCCGAGATTGGCACACCATTGTAAACCAGCTGTGCTTCAATTGAAAAATAAAAAACACAACACTTTGAAAAAAAGTTCACAGATGGGTTAACTTGATGTATGGATTCAAGCTGCAAATGGACCCTAACACCGCCCCATTCAAGGTTTGTCCTGAAAGACAGTAGTGGGGGCAGATCCTAGCCTTGGGTGGAGTTTTGGGCAGTGATCTGGCCATCCACTCAGTGCAGAAAGAGAATTGGCCAGAGGTTAGAATATGGATGCCTTGATTCATGGACCTGACATTCCATGTTCCTATGCAATATTGCTCTTGACAGCATCAGACCTTGCTTCTATCACCAGTCACATCTACAGCTGGGTATTGTTTTTGCTTTGGCTCCATCCCTTCATTCTTTCTGGAGTTATTTCTCCACTGATCTCCAGTAGCATATTGGGCACCTCCTGACCTGGGGAGTTCCTCTTTCAGTATCCTATCATTTTGCCTTTTCATACTGTTCATGGGGTTCTCAAGGCAAGAATACTGAAGTGGTTTGCCACTTGATTCATGTCAGGTCCATGAATCAAGGCAAATTGGAAGTGGTCAAACAAGAGATGGCAAGAGTGAATGTCGACATTCTAGGAATCAGAGAACTGAAATGGACTGGAATGGGTGAATTTAACTCAGATGACCATTATATTTACTACTGCGGGCAGGAATCCCTCAGAAGAAATGGAGTAGCCATCATGGTCAACAAAAGAGTCTGAAATACAGTACTTCGATGCAATCTCAAAAATGACAGAATGATCTCTGTTCATTTCCAAGCAAACCATTCAATATCACAGTAATCCAAGTCTATGCCCCAACCAGTAATGCTGAAGAAGCTGAAGTTGAACAGTTCTATGAAGACCTATAAGACCTTTTAGAACTAACACCCAAAAAGATGTCCTTTTCATTATAGGGGACTGGAATGCAAAAGTTGGAAGTCAAGAAACACCTGGACTGACAGGCAAATTTGGCCTTGGAATACGGAATGAGGCAGGGCAAAGACTAGTAGAGTTTTGCCAAGAAAATACACTGGTCATATCAAACACCTTTGCCAAGAAAATACACTGGTCATATCAAACACCCTCTTCCGACAACACAAGAGAAGACTCTACACATGGACATCACCAGATGGTCAACACAGAAATCAGACTGATTATATTCTTTGCAGCCAAAGATGGAGAAGCTCTATACAGTCCACAAAAACAAGACTAGGAGCTGACTGTGGCTCAGATCATGAACTCCTTATTACCAAATTCAGACTTAAATTGAAGAAAGTAGGGAAAACCACTAGACCATTCAGGTATGACCTAAATCAAATCCCTTATGGTTATACAGTGGAAGTGAGAAATAGATTTAAGGGCCTAGATCTGATAGATAGAGTGCCTGATGAACTATGGACTGAGGTTCGTGACATTGTACAGGAGACAGGGATCAAGACCATTCCCATGGAAAAGAAATGCAAAAAAGCAAAATGGCTGTCTGGGGAGGCCTTACAAATAGCTGTGAAAAGAAGAGAAGTGAAAAGCAAAGGAGAAAAGGAAAGATATAAGCATCTGAATGCAGAGTTCCAAAGAATAGCAAGAAGAGATAAGAAAGCCTTCCTCAGTGATCAATGCAAAGAAATAGAGGAAAACAACAGAATGGGAAAGACTAGGGATCTCTTCAAGAAAATTAGAGATAGCAAGGGAACACTTCATGCAAAGATGGGCTCGATAAAGGACAGAAATGGTATGGACCTAACAGAAGCAGAAGATATCAAGAAGAGGTGGCAAGAATACACAGAAGAACTGTACAAAAAAGATCTTCACGACCCAGATAATCACGATGGTGTGATCACTGACCTAGAGCCAGACATCCTGGAATGTGAAGTCAAGTGGGCCTTAGAAAGCATCACTACGAACAAAGCTAGTGGAGGTGATGGAATTCCAGTTGAGCTATTTCAAATCCTGAAAGATGATGCTGTGAAAGTGCTGTACTCAATATGCCAGCAAATTTGGAAAACTCAGCAGTGGCCACAGGACTGGAAAAGGTCAGTTTTCATTCCAATCCCAAAGAAAGGCAATGCCAAAGAATGCTCAAACTACCGCACAATTGCACTCATCTCACATGCTAGTAAAGTAATGCTCAAAATTCTCCAAGCCAGGCTTCAGCAATATGTCAACTGTGAACTTCCTGACGTTCAAGCTGGTTTTAGAAAAGGAAGAGGAACCAGAGATCAAATTGCCAACATCCACTGGATCATGGAAAAAGCAAGAGAGTCCCAGAAAAACATCTATTTCTGCTTTATTGACTATGCCAAAGCCTTTGACTGTGTGGATCACAATAAACTGTGGGAAATTCTGAAAGAGATGGGACTACCAGACCACCTGACCTGCCTCTTGAGAAATTTGTATGCAGGTCAGGAAGCAACAGTTAGAACTGGACATGGAACAACAGACTGGTTCCAAATAGGAAAAGGAGTCCGTCAAGGCTGTATATTGTCACCCTGCTTATTTAACTTATATGCAGAGTACATCATGAGAAATGCTGGGCTGGAAGAAGCACAAGCTGGATTCAAGATTGCCGGGAGAAATATCAATAACCTCAGATATACAGATGACACCACCCTTATGGCAGAAAGTGAGGAGGAACTAAAAAGCCTCTTGATGAAAGTGAAAGTGGAGAGTGAAAAAGTTGGCTTAAAGCTCAACATTCAGAAAACGAAGGTCATGGCATCCGGTCCCATCACTTCATGGGAAATAGATGGCGAAACAGTGGAAACAGTGTCAGACTTTATTTTTTGGGGCTCCAAAATCACTGCAGATGGTGATTACAGCCATGAAATTAAAAGATGCTTACTCCTTGGAAGGAAAGTTATGACCAACCTAGATAGCATATTCAAAAGCAGAGACATTACTTTGCCAACAAAGGTCCGTCTAGTCAAGGCTATGGTTTTTCCTGTGGTCATGTATGGATGTGAGAGTTGGACTGTGAAGAAGGCTGAGCGCTGAAGAATCGATGCTTTTGAACTGTGGTGTTGGAGAAGACTCTTGAGAGTCCCTTGGACTGCAAGGAGATCCAACCAGTCCATTCTGAAGGAGATGAGCCCTGGGTGTTCTTTGGAAGGAATGATGCTAAAGCTGAAACTCCAGTACCTTGGCCACCTCATGTGAAGAGTTGACTCATTGGAAAAGACTCTGATTCTGGGAGGGATTGGGGGCAGGAGGAGAAGGGGACGACAGAGGATGAGATGGCTGGATGGCATCACTGACTTGATGGACGTGAATCTGAGTGAACTCCGGGAGTTGGTGATGGACAGGGAGGCCTGGCGTGCTGCGATTCATGGGGTTGCAAAGAGTCAGACACGACTGAGTGACTGAACTGAACTGAACTAGAATATGGATGGAATCATAGGCAGAGGTGAATGGCTAGACTGGCTACTTAGGAAAACGAAAGAGAAAATTTGGAAGAAATGGGTGGAGGGATTTAAGGGAACAGGCCTAAAGTGTGAAGATTTTTTTTCCATTTCATGTTAATGCCTGCAAGGGAGTGTCCACCTCAGAAGAGTCAATAACCAACCAGCCAGACAGAATGACTCAGCCGGATGATGTCGGCCAGTGATATCAACCACCCCAGTGCCTGTACAACTGGCATGGAATGGAGGAGGCCTGGTGGCCAGGGTGGAGGCTATGCTTGGGAAGGGTCCCAGTTCCTAAACTGCTGCTGCTGAACAGCCAACCTGCCAGGAATGGGACCAACTCTGAGCCCCCTATGACATTTGCCCTCAAGGAGACCAAACAGCCACTTGGTGACAAGTGATTATTTGGATTCCTTCCACCCAGGAAGGAACAGGTTTATCTTGACTGAATGTGACACATACTCAAGGTATGAGTTTGTCCTTTCTGTCCAGAGGGCTTAGGCCAATACCTGCTCCTATTCCAGGTCCAGCCATGTGTTCATCCACCCAGCCCAGCCAGGTTTGTGCACAATATTGCACAGGATCAAAGCACGCATTTTAGAATAAAGAAGGCGCAGCCCCTTTCTCCATCTTCAAAGTACGTCATTTTAGTCTCTGCTTCCATCGTCACATCTCCTCTCTGATCCTCTTGTCTTCCTCTTATAAGGATGCTTGTGATTATACTGAGTCCACCTTGAAAACCCAGGGTCAACTCCCTATCTCAAAATCCGTAAGTTAACTGCATCATCAAATTTCTGTTTGCAATGTAAAACGACATAGTCACAGGTTCCAAGGGATTAAGATGTAGATGATAACATCTTACATACTGTCCACCACAATTGATAATCCCAGCGGCTGCACTATTTATAAGACAGCCAAGATAAAACCCTAACTATAGTTCTTTCCTCCACTACGGCTTGAAGTCGAGTGAGCTGGTTTACCTGATTTTACCTGGGACAGAGAGCAGAGCAAGGCATCTTAAGTTTGAGTCCTAGAAAGGCTGATGGCTTGGTGAGATCTAAGCATTGGTGATGGCAACGATGCTGGATGGGGAGGTTATGGAAGGGCTGCAAGGTAGAGCCCGAGAGGACCGCAGTGCTGTGTTGGCAAGACAGTACCAACAGTCAGCCTTCAAGCCAGAGTCCAGAAATGGGACCCCAGCCGCCATGCCAGCTCAGTTAGAACACAGAAGAAACTGCTGCTTCTGAGAGGCAAGGCTGCAGCAAGGGGCCGTTGTGCAGGGCCTCATTCCTCAGCTAGAAGATGAAGGTGACGATGAGGATCCTCTCCGGTGGAGCTGCCATGAGCATCCATGAACGGTGGGCATAAAGGGTATCACATGGCACCAGGCACATAGCCAGGGAGTACTAGCCATTGAGACAGTGCTGGTTGTCTACCTGCCTAGAGTTATGCTCCCCTTCCAGGGTGCAGAGTCATTGCTGGCAAAAGCAGTCAAGGTGAGAACTGCATTTCCCAGCCCCCTCATCTGTGTGTGCTCACATGACTGGTTCTGGCCGATGGAATGTAGGCAAGTGGTGAGTTCCTTCAGGCTGGACCACAGAAGACCTCCTGGTGGTCTCCTCTTCCTCTCTCTTGTGTCTGCCTGAACGTTGATGTCCCATGTGACCTCGGAATCTAGGAGACGAAAACGGCAAAGCCTCCCTCAGCCTATGTCCCTGGGTCCGTGGGGACACCTCCCTGGTATTCCACTGCCGTTTAAATTTTATGTGAATAAGAAATACACTTCTATTATGTTAAATCAATGAGATCTTGAGATTTACTCTTTTTTTTTTTTTTTTTTTGGTTATGCCGCAAAGCATGCAGGATCTTAATTCTTTGACCAGGGATCGAACCCATGCCCCCTGCAATGGAATCACAGATTCTCCCAACCACTGGACTGCCAAGGAATTCCCAGGACTTACTCTGTCTTTAATCTTAACTTTACCTTAACTGATCCAGTTGTCAGTGATGACTTAGCCATCTGATTATCCTGAAGATCTAACTCAAGATCTAAAAGTGACATGAAGTTCAGAGAAGAGCTTCCATAAATTCAGAAATAGAAGGAAAGGGCAGTGTGTCAGCACCCCTCAGGTCCCAGGACTGACCCTGTTGGGACCGTGTGGGGCATACTGTGCTTGGGCTAAATGGACATATTCATCATGACAGACCCAAGTCGTCGAGCACGTCCCGAGTGCTGACTCCTCCTTTGCTTTCTCTTCCTTGTTCAGTCGCTCAGTCACATCCCACTCTGCAACCCCATAGGCTGCAGCAGGCAGGCTCCTGTCACCATCTCCTGGAGCCTGCTCAAACTCATGTCCATTGAGTCGGTGATGCCATCCAACCATCTCGTCCTCTGTCATCCCCTTCTCTTCCTGCCTTCAATCTTTTCCAGCATCAGGGTCTTTTCCAGTAAGTCAGCACTTTGTATCAGGTAGCCAAAGTATTGGAGCTTCAGCTTCAGCATCAGTCCTTCTAATGAATATTCAGGACTGATTTCCTTTAGGATGGACTGGTTTGATCTCCTTACAATACAAGGGACTCTCAAGAGTCTTCTCCAGCACCACAGTTTGAAAGTATCAATTCTTTGGTGCTCAGCCTTTCAACTCTCACAACTGTACGTGACTACTAGAAAAACCCTGGCTTTGACTAGACGGACCTTTGTTGGCAATGTGATGTCTCTGCTTTTTAATGCGCTGTCTAGATTTGGAGAGTGAAAAAGCATTTTCTCCCTGAATCCTATTAAACAGCTACCAAGTTTATGTCCATTTAACAAAGAAGAAGCCTCTGTAAAAAACTTCACAAAGAAGTTCTATGATTGCACAGCTGGAGGGCAGGGGAGTTAGATTCAGGGCCAGGACTCCTGAAGCCAAGCCGTACTCTCAAGCCCTGTGCTGGCCTTTCTTCCTAGGCTGGTGGGAACTAAACAGATTGCCAGACTCATAAGGAGATTTTTTGTTTCAACAGTGAATGGCTAAAGTCATCCTATTAACATTAAGATGCTTAGAATCAGATTTGTATAATTAACAGGGAAGGTCCTAAAAAGAGTGCTCTAATTTATGATTCTGGAGCCAAGGTGGCTAAAAGATTTGGGTTAGAAGATATAGAAGGAGAAAGCGGCCTGGCCTATTTTCTCCTCTCTCTTCCTCTGTCTGGTGACATCATTAATGTTTCTGGCATTTTTTATTCTTGGTTCTTTATCTCAAACAAAACAAAGCAAAACAAAATAATGAAGCTTATTTATTGTATCTCAGATCTGGAGATTCATGGGCTCACAGTTAAATAAGCTTATGGGGATTAGAGTAGGGTGAACTGTCTTTACAAATGTCAATATCTTTGGGTCCTAAATGCCTTAAGAGCCATCTAAGGAAGTCTGGATTTTGTAAGCAAGCATCACTAATATGGCATATTAAGATCTGAATCTATTATCTGTTGCCACAATAATGCTGATTTATAGCCACAAAGACTTGGATGCCTACAGCAATAAACGTGTCTTTGGCTCAAGAATCTGTAAGGTTCCACCAATCTGGTGTGGGCTTGGCTGACCCCCGGTGGACTTGCTCATGCATCTGCTGCCAGCTGTGGGATGTCTGGGCAGCTCTATCTTGGCCAAGTCTGTGCACATGTCTGGAGTTGGCTGGCTCTCGGCTGATCTGGGCTGGCCTCATCTGAAATGACTGGGCTGACTCAGCGCTCCTGCAGAGGTAGCATCCTCCAGTAGAATAGCTCAGACTTATCCTCACGGCAGGTGCAGAGAAGCGAGACTGACGAAGTGGAAATACGCAGGCTCTTGAAGTACAGTTGACCCTTGAAAAACATGGGGTTTGAACTGTGCGGGGTCCACGTATACATGTTATGTTCAATAGTAAATACTATAGAACTGTGGGTAAGTATTTACTATGGGTGGGTTGGTTGGTTGAATCTGTGAATATGGAGCCACGGATATGGAGGATCTGCAGATAGAAGGGACCTGTGTATAAGAAGGGCCAAACATAAGTTATACTTGGATTTTTCAACTGCACAGAAGGTCAGCACCCCTAAACTCCATGCTGTTCAAGGGTCAACAGTATAAGCTCACACCTACTACCATTTCATTGGTTAAAGCAACTCACACGTCTGAGCCACAGTCAGACAGATATGACACTAAAAAGTACATAACAGAGAGTGCAGACATGTGAAGGCGTAAAGAATTAGACAAAGGGTGGGGAGGCCGGGATGGGGTGGAGGTGTCAACACTGTTGATCTGCCATAAAACTTATCATTTATTGTGTATCTACCATGAGCCAGGTCCTGGACCAGATCCTGCATATATCGTCTTTAATACTCACAGCTATTATCATCCTGTCCCTGATTTTGACCTCAGAGGTACAGCAGCTTGCCCAGGGTCACACAGCTAGGAAACTGCAGAGCCGAGATTAGACTTCTAGTCCTGCTGCAGTAGGTGATCTTTCCAGCACACGGCTTGGATATAAATATTTTTATTACGAACTTTGAGGCTTTATCATATCATAACAGCTTAAATTTTTACCTTAAGCAGAAGATCAGTCTAGAAGGTTTGATCAAGTCTTTGTTGGTTTGTTAGGGTGAACATCTAAAATACAAAATTTTGATATAAAATGATTATTCCCAGATAACAAGGATAAGAGCAAGAGTAGTAGCAACAGGAACTTACCTTATGATAAGCACGTAGGTCTCGTAACTGATCATAATCATAATGATGTAGGTATTACTTCTCCCTCTGTTTTATGGATGCTGGTTGGAGGCAGCTCTGGGTGCTGAAACAGATGGGATGGAGCCGGCTCCCTTCCTTTGTTATTAAGTAGAATTTAATATATTTGGGGGCCACGTTGGGGACAGTCAGGTATGTACCATGAGGCTTTCCCTCTTTATCTCATGTGATCAGTCTCCTCACAGGGATGAACAGGTTCTGGGTAGAAGGGGAGGACGTTGGGTGGAGGGGAAGTTTCTAAAGCTGCAGCCAGGAAATTGTGCTGGAAAGGGGAGGAGGGATCCTCCTCACGGAGTGAGCAGCCACTGGCCATGGGGACCTGGCTTCTTGGCTGTGTAGCCTCCAAGATGGATGGCCATGGCCTTCAGGGCCGGACAACCTCTTCTCAGGCCTTTGATGCTGAAAGCAGAACAAATGTGAGCCGGCCGCCTGGCCACAGCTGCCTCTCATTAGGGCCTGCTTCCTTCAGCCCAGGACAAGGTGGACCCGCAAGGTAAGCCGGGGCAAACTCCAGATGTGTCTGCCACAGCTGGCTGCAAAACCTTGCTCTTGACTTCTCACCCCCAGACCTACTTCCCTGCCCCCACCCGACAGCCTCCTGGCTCCTCAAGCCAGAACGGGTCCTTGATCCCCACCCCCACCACTCCCCCCTACCCCCATATATCCAATCCATCAGCAGGTCCCATCAGCGCTGCTTTGGGAATGTCTTCTGTCTGACCACTCTCTCCATCTCCACCGACATCACTGATCCAGGCCACGGGTTATATCTCTCCTGGACTATTGCACTAGCCTCCTGGGATGCATTGAAAAAATTCAAAAATGTTGAATGCATATGTTGAAATCCTAGAGCCTCAAACCTCAGAATATGACCTGATTGGGGAGTAGGGTCCTTGTAGATGTAATTCGTTATGATGAGGTCATACTGGAGTAGGATGGGCACTAATTCAACATGACTGGTGTCCTTATTAAAAGGGGAAATTCAGACACAAACGCATAGATAGGGAGAATGCCATGTGATGATGGAGGCAGGGATGAGGGTGATGCCTCCATAAGCTAAGCAATGCCAAAGATTGTCTGCAAAACTTCAGAAGCTCGGGGAGAGGCCCGAATCGATTCTCCCTTCCAGCTTTCAGAAGGAAGCAACCCTGCCAACACCTGGATCTCAGACTTCCAGCCTCCAGAATTGTGAGACAACATATTTCTGTTGTTTAAGCTGCCCAGCCAGTGGTTCTTGATTGTGGCAGCCCTTGTAAAGGAACACGCCTCAAACGGCAGTCTCTGCTTTCTCTCTTGTCTCTTTCCCTAACCCATATGCATGTTATACTCCACAGAAAGGGGATATTTTAGAATTCCAACTGGGATCATGTAATTCCCTTGCACTTGCCATGCATGGTCTACAAAGCCCTGGGAGACTTGGTCTTGCTGAGTTCGCCAGTGTCCCTTCTTCCCCTTCCTCCCAGGACCCCTACACACCATTCACACCAGCCTCCATGTCAGTCTTTGTTTTTTTGGCCATACCGCGTGGCTTGCAAGATCTTACTTTCCTGACTAGGGATCAAACCCAGGCCCTGGCAATGAGAATGCCAAGTCCTAGCCACGGGACCACCAGAGAATTCCCCTCCATGCCAGCCTTGAACATGCCAAACTTCTTCCAGCTAAGCGCCTTTGCACATGCTGTACCTTCAGCCCTCTTCCAAATCTTGGCATAGTTACCGTGTCTGGAGAGCCAGAGAGACATGGACACCAATGCCAAGGCTAGGACAGGGAGGAGGATGTCGCTGGAGAAAGGGGAGGGGAGAGAGGGATGCTGAAGCAAGACTGAGGGGCCTGTGCCCAGCTCACAGCCTCTGAGAGGAGAGGCCTGCCTGTCAGGGTTTTTTATGTTTTGATGTGAAGACCCAGACTCTTTCACACAATTCTTATCTAATATCTTCCATAACCTTGGATGAGTCTTTGGGATAGCAACGTGGGCCTCAGTTTACCCGTCTGTAAGATGGATCTGTACATGACCTCATTCAGTTTTCCTGAGAACATGTAGATGTCATCTCATCAGTCGTGTCTGTTAATGCCTTCATTTGTTAGAGGGGGAAACTGAGGCGGTCAATGAAGTCACTTACCCAGATCACCCAGCATGAGGGATGGCAGAGCAGACATTTAAACCTGCGTCTCTCTGGCTCCAGAATTCACATCCTTGACCACTGTAACTGGGCCTGTGACTGCCCCCGCCCGCAAAATGGGCAGGTGTCTTGGAGGTGAGGTTACAAGGCACTGGGTAAATTCATTCAGAGTGAGTCTATGACACCTTTCTAAAAGGAGAAGTCCATCTAGATACGAAGCCAGATGAACAGGACCCCACGCCCCACCGACACACACGCGGTAGGTGCTGCACACACCCGCTGTGCCTGCCACTCTGTGGCTTAAACAAGAAAGAAACGCCCAAACCCATGGGCCAGACTCGTGGCGTCTCCCCGCAGGGTCAGAGGTCACTGGTGTTGGGGAGAGGGAGAAATAGCTGGAGAAACCTCTGAGACTTTGTCGCATGGAGATGTTTCCAGTGGACACGAGGCCCCATTTCTCCAACTTTACACCAGTGCTGAGTTCAAGAACAAGAGATGGATGGAAGATTACAGGATCAGTATGGCTGGAATAAGGTTTGAATCTACTGTAAACAAACTACTTTTAAACATTGCTTTTGCTGATTGTATATCATTCATGGGAAATCAATAGAGCTTACCCACCACCTGAAAAGAGCAGGGCGGGATATCGGGCTTGAGTGCCAGTCTCCAGGCTAACACCCTCACAAGCACCCCATGAAGCTGTCCGACAAACTTATAAGGTGGGGAGCAGCCTCCCTGTACCCATTTTACAGAAAAGGAAACAGCTTCAGCAATGGTGGCCCATCATGCTGAGATCACAGCCGGCTGATATTCAACATCTCAACTCATATGTTTTTCTACAACTTTCTTAACCCTTTGATGCTCTGCACCTCTCACCTTTGTGTACTGATCCTTTCAGTTTTAAGTATGCTTTAGCTGTGGGTGGTCCCAGGGAGGTGTCACAAGCAACTGAGAAAGATCAATGATTCCAACATTCTATAATTCACTCTGATTTAGGTGAGCTCAGTTCAGTCACTCAGTCGTGTCCAACTCTTTGCAACCCCATGGACTACAGCACTCCAGGCCTCCCTGTCCATCACCAACTCCCAGAGCTTACCCAAACTCATGTCCATGGAGTCAGTGATGCCATCCAACCATCTCATCCTCTGTCGTCCCCTTCTCCTTCTGCCTTCAATCTTTCCCAGCATTAGGGTCTTTTCCAACAAGTCAGTTCTTCGCATCAAGTGGCCAAGGTATTGGAGTTTCAGCTTCAGCATCAGTCCTTCCAATGAATATTCAGGACTGATCTCCTTTAGGATGGACTGGTTTGATCTTCTTGCTGTCCAAGGGACTCTCAAGAGCCTTCTCCAACACCACAGTTCAAAAGCATCAATACTTGGCACTCAGCTTTCTTTATAGACCAACTCTCACATCCATACATGACCACTGGAAAAACCATAGCTTTGACTAGATGGATATTTGTTGGCAAAGTAATGTCTCTGCTTTTAAATATGCTGTCTAGGTTGGTCATAACTTTTCTTCCAAGGAGCAAGTGTCTTTTAATTTCATGGCTGCAATCACCATCTGCAGTGATTTTGGAGCCCCCCAAAATAGTCTGTCACTGTTTCCCCGTCTATTTGCCATGAAGTGATGGGACCAGATGCCATGATCTTAGTTTTCTGAATGTTGAGCTTTAAGCCAACTTTTTCACTCTCTTTCATTTTCATCAAGAGGCTCTTGAGTTCATCTTCGCTTTCTGCCATAAGTGTGGTGTCATCTGTATATGTGAGGTTATCGATATTTCTCCTAGCAATCTTGATTCAAGCTTGTGCTTCATTCAGCCCAGCGTTTCTCATGATATACTCTGCATATAAGTTAAACAAGCAGGGTGACAATATGCAGCCTTGATGTACTCCTTTCCCTATTTGGAACCAGTCTGTTGTTCCAACAGATTTAGGTGAAGAGCTAAGCAATTTGGGAAAAGGGTTTATTTCAGGAATGGCAGAGTTTGGGGGAGGCAGTGGGAGGCTTTGTGTCAGAATGGGGGCTCTGCTAGCACTGGAGCAGAATCGGAGAAGTGGGAAGGCCCGCCTTCTTTACTCTGGGAGATGAACAGGCTGAAGGAAACGGCATCTCGTGGCTCAGGGAGAGCCCAGGGAAGCCTGGAGCTCAGCCCTCTGTCCCCCAAGGAATGACAATGATCACATGTGTCCGTGAGAAAGAAGGACTTGGAGCAAGGGAATCCCTACAGTTTGGCTAGGCGAGAGAAAGGTAGGGACCCAAAGTGGAGGAGAACCCCAAGTCAAGGAGAGGCCCAGAGGACGCTGAGCTGTCTCCGTGGGTATCAGCCTGAGGCGCCGGCAGCTGGGAACTGCATCCGAAGGATGAAGGAGGAGGCAGCAGTCCCAGACTGAGTAACGCCTGCCTCCACGTTGGCCCAGGAAAAATCTGAGACATTCATGGCTGTCAGTGCATCCGCCTGGATGGGACAAAGTTTCACTGCATCAGCACCAAGAGGGCTCCGGAGGGAAATCAAGATTGGTCCTAGAAAAACAAAGAAGGTACATTTGTTGACACACTTGAATTTACAGCCTGTAAAGCATATACCTGTCTGATTGCCCCACCTCACACTATGAGTGGATTCCTGCTAGAACGTTCAGTTCTCTGCACACCCACCCAACCTATGCATGCACGCACGCACACACACACACCCCCCAGGAGGGTCTCTTTCTTAGCTCGTGTGATTGGCAGAAAATGCGCACCCCCCATATGTCCCTGTCCTAATTCCCAGGACCTGTGATGTGTTACATGATGGGCAAAGGAAGGTTCATCACAGCTGAGGCTGCTGGGGGCAGACAGGTCCCATGGGGCAGGGCAGGAACAAACCCTCTCTTTCCTGGGCCTCTTCAGTCTTTTCCAAGGTGGGACCGATCCCCCACCTCCACCCCCTGGCCAAGGGTGGGGAGTGCAAGCCAGGGGCTCCTGCCTGTGAAGGCTCTAATGTGGGCTGGGAGCAGGAAAAGGGGGTGGGGAGGGCCCCCGAAGTTCCCAGAGAGCATCACACCTCGTAAAGCAGCGCGAGCCAGAGCACAGAGATGGACAGCCCGCCCGACTTTCATCTCCTGTCAATAAAGCATTATCAGCGCTGAGCTGGGTTTTCGGCTCTTAATTCCAGATGTGGCCCAAGGCCCATCCCCAGCAGGCTTCTTCCCTCCCCACCCCACCCTCTTCCCACAGAGGCCCCTCGGGTGATGCCGCTCTGGGGAAGTGAGAGGGACAACAGGCCTTTCGGGAGCCCAGTCTGGGGGTGCAGGAGCCAGGCTAGCCTGGCCAGGCTGGCGGAAGGTCACACACGTGGAGATGCCCACTCCTGAGACAGAGAGGGGATGGTGGTGCCCACCGAGGGTCTGCCTGTCCCTGCTGAGACGTGTGACGGGCACACCGTGCCCTCAGTGTTGGGACGCCTGGACCCCAGCCTGGCCTTGACCTGAGCGGTGACCTTGGGCAAGTTAGTTTCCCTTTTTTGGTCTCAGTAGTCTTGGTAAAATGAGGCACTTACCCAGTTTCTTTTGTTAATCCGTCAACAAGTATGTATTAAGCCCATAGTGCATGTGGGTTCTGTTTAATCTTGGGAAATGTGGGGTAGACGGAGAGAAGGGCTCCTGTTCTTGTGAAGCTCCCATTCTTGTGGGAGGAAGCAGTAAATCCCGAGTAAACAAACGCAGAAGTGAAATACCTGGACTGTGACAAATGCTGTGTAAGAAAGGAAATAGGATGCTATGTTGGAGGAGATCTTTTGGGCAGGACGTTTGTTGGGAAGGCGTTGGGATGCCTCCCTGGAGAGCAGATGTTTGAGTGAAGCTCAATGGGAAGATGAAGAGGAAAAGCATTCCAGGAAGATGGAACAGCACATGCAAAGTCTCCGGGGGGAGCAAGCTCGGAGCACTGCAGGAACAGGAAAGCCATTGTAGCTGGCATGGAGTTGGTGAGGGAGAGAGGGCTGTTGAGGGCTGTCTGATAGTTAGGGACAGATTTCCTAGTATTAAATAGGATCAGGTCAGGTGCATGGCAAAGATGTCCAGAGGAATGTAGCTTGGGGCTGGTGTGACACTCTACAGTGTCACTTCCCCAGCTCCTTCCGTGTTGCTTCTTTACATTCTCAGCATGTGACTTCCTCCTCATGACACAAGATGACTGCCTGAGCTCCAGACATCAAGTCCACTTTCCAGTTATGCAGCAGAAGGAAGGAAACAAAGGAAGGTAGCCTTTCTCCTGTTTGGGACACTTCCTGTTGTTGAACAAAGCATTTCTGCTTACATCTTGATAGTAGGAAGGCTAGGAAGTCCCTCTTTATTCCAGGTAGTTATATGCCCAGCTAAGAATCAAGGGTTATTACTAAAGAGGAAAGAGAGAGTAAGTATTGAGGTGGACACCTGACAAGTCTGCCACTGCCTACAAGGCAGGCAGTTCTCATTCAGAACCTACCTCCTGGTTCCACCACTCAGAGCCACAAACAGTTATAAACTAATCACTTACCTCATAAACCTAGTCTTCCCCATCTCGAGAACTGGCATCACTCTCCAGTCAGTTGCCCAAGTCATACATCTGACAACTCTTCCCTCATCTCCAGCAAAGAGCCACATACAACATATCACCAAAGTCTGCCGACTCGACCCCCAAAATATTGCTGAATCTCTCCTCCCTCTCCATCTCCCCAAGTCACTATCTTAACTAAAGGCCCGCCTCTTCCTTGGTCCACTGGGGTAGCCTTGAAACTGGTTTTCTTCTTCCACATGATCAGTTCTGCACAGAGCAGCCACCATCATCAGTCTAAAAGTCACTGCTCTGTCTAAAGTCCTTCAGTGGCTTTCTGGATAAAAATAATGAAGTCCCAGATCTATGACCAGGCTTTTATCTTATATTGTTTCATCTCCCCTCTCTCTCTCCTCCTCCTTCCCTCCTTCCGTTTGACTGTCTGTCTTTCTCTCTCCTCCTGTCACACTGACTTCTCTGAAGTCATCAAACGTTCCAGGCTCCTTCCTGTCACAGGGCCTTTGCACATGCAGGTCCTTCTGCCAGGAATGCTTCCCCCACTTCTTTTCTCACCTGATTCGATCCTGTGGAAGAGGGCTTTCCTTCTACCCAGTCCTAGACAATGTTATTTGCTCCCTCCTTGCCCTGTGTATCTCACACATGATATTTATCACAATTGCAATTAATTGTTCCATGTCTGCTCTCCTGCCAGAACATCCACTCCTGCATGGGGGGAAATGTATCAGGCTCATAAAGAGGGTGTGTAGTAAATGGTTCGATGCCTACATTGAACTTCTCCGTCAATTCCCTGCACCCCACCATGCACTAATGAACGCCTCTCAACCCTGAAGAGGGATGTGCAGACATCTGGGAATTGAGAGACCGTTCATGTTAACGGTGGGGCTCATACAGGCTGCTCATTGCAAAGTAAAGCCTGTGGCTCCTTGAAGAGGCCTTAATGGTTTCACAAAGTCCTGGGTTCTCAGCCACACACACATGGTGGAGCCCATCTCTGGGTGTCAGCAATGGGCTTAAACCTCTCTCGAGAATTCCAGCAGGCAGAATTCCAGTAGGGGAGAGAAGGAGGGAAGGGGAGGGACTGGGAACTAAGGAGAAGGGGTCTCTGCAGAGTCTGAAGGAAGCCAGGGCGAAGAAGCAAGTCTCTTGAACTTTTAAATTATTTTTCACTGAAGCTTTGATTTGATCAGCTGGGCTGATGGGCTGCAGACTAGGAGACCCCCACTGAGGACTCACCCATGCAGCACTCTAATGCCTCACTGAGGCTGTTGCTCCTCCTCTCTGGACCTGTCTCAGCTTATCCATCTGTGAAAAGGGGGTGGCTGAACTAGAAGACTCTGAGAGCCCTTCCAATGAACTCTCATGTTGATAAAGCTATGAGCTCTTGCCTGTCTCTGAAACAGGTAGGGACATAATTAGATGTGAATCCAACTACTAGTCAGGATGGACCAGGCTATGTTATGGTAACTGACAGACCCACCCAGCTCAGCAGCTTGGTGCAATACCCTTCTCGCCCTCATTCCCCAAAACTTTGTCGTATGTTAGCAGCAGCTTCTGGAATAGGTGGCCTCCTAGGTTCCAAGGTGGAGGAGAGAAAGATGAGGAAGTAATGCTGGCTCTAACTGCTTCTGTCTGGCAGGGATGCCCAGAGACTTTGTTCAGAGTCCACTGACCCAGGGAGTCCCAGGGGCCCACCTCAGCTGCAAGGGATTCTGGGAGATGGAAGGACCACTTGGAATATTTGGTGGATTCCCACCATTTCTGACACCCTCTGTGATGTGATGTCAGGGGTGAGAAAAACCTCTGTACTCTTTAAGCCTGTGTTGCAACACGTGAGCATCGAGCACCTTCCTGGTTTGTGTCCTGGAGCTGGGCTTCATCTACGCCCTCCCCTTGGCTCACACTCATCTCAGCTGACACATAGAGACCCTGATCTCTCTTCTATGACAGCCCCCGCTGGCTGGGCAACTGGCTCCTCAGAAACATCTGGAATCCTTTCCCAGTGGGAGACACGGAACTGGCCACAGATGGTGTCTCGCCCAATTCTGGGGCATCCTCTGTATGACAAAGAGGACATCTGTTCTCCCTTTGTCTGGAGTATGGTTAAAGTGAAGGAAAGACGAGAGTGGTCTTTCAACTGAAGAAAACATTTGGTTTATTGATCTGGCTACGTCTGTCGTTCTTTCTCCTGCCATACCCTCCGTCCACCTTTCCATTTAGTTATTCAGTCATTTCACACAGACGCTGGATGAGTTTAGAATTTTGTTTTTGCTCAGTTGCTCAGTTGTGTCTGACTCTTAGAGACCTCATGGACTGCAGCATGCCAGGCTTCCCTGTCCTTCACTATCTCCCGGAGTTTGCTCAGATTCATGGCCACTGAGTTGGTGATGGTATCTAACCATCTCATCCTCTGTTGCCCCCTTCTCCTCCTGCCTTCAATCCTTCCCAGCATCAGGGTCTTTTCCAATAAGTCACATCTTTGCATCAGGTAGCCAAACTATAGGAGTTTCAGCTTCAGCATCAGTCCTTCCAATGAGTATTCAGGACTGATTTCCTTTAGGATTGACTGGTTTGATCTCCTTGCAGTCCAAGGGACTCTCAAGAGTCTTCTCCAATACCACAATTTGAAAGCATCCATTCTTCAGTGCTCAGCATTCTTTACGGTCCAGTTGTCACATCTATACATGACTACTGGGAAAAAACCATAGTTTTGACTATATGGATTTTGGTCAGCAAATTGATGTCTTTGCTTTTTAATATGCTATCAATGTTTCTCATAGCTTTCCTTCCAAGTAGCAAGCTTGAATATGACTTTAGAATATGAAGCCCCTAAGATGTGCAGAGTATTGTTGAGCACACAGGAGGACCATGCAGGGGCCTTGCCTTGGCAGCCAGTCTAACTGGCTTTACCATCACGATGACAAGGATGCTGAAGACAATGGTGACAGCTGCTGTGTCCCGAGTGGCTGTGTCACCAGGCGCTGTGGTGCCCTGCTGAGTGCCTAACAGATAGGGTTGTCTTTGAGCTGCAAAGCAATCCCATAGAAGCAGGAATTACTATCCTCACTTGCTCAGTAATTGAGTGTCCCCAAACCAGTGATGGTATCTGGCGACTGTCAAGTTAGCTGAGGTCTGCTCGAGAATGATGGTGGTTTATTTTGGGGCCAGTTCCATAGTGCAACTCAGGGCATTGCTCCTCATGAGGGCATAGCATCCAGGCCTGGTTTTCCACCTGTGTCTGTGCAAAGTAGCCGCCTTTGGTTTTGGTCACTTGCCGTTAGGAGCTCAGTGTTGTTGGCATCAGTCAGCTGGGAAATGCCCCAGAAAATGGGAGAGGAATTCGTCAGTCCCTCAAAGGTGCCCTCTTTTCCTTCCCTCTGCCTGGGTCCAAGGCCACCTCAACTCTGCCTGCATCCTTAAGACAGTTGCCGGGTGATCCTCCTGATTGACTGTGCGCCACATCATCCACACAGCCACCAGAGGGCGCTTTCTTTCTAATGCGGAAGTCTGAGCCTCACACCCCCACCTTCAAAGCAGGGTGAGCTCAGGACAGAGTCCCTCTTCCCCCAGCGCGCCCGGGCCCTTCAGACTCTCCCACTGCCTGCCCTTGGCCTCAGCTCCAGTCCTGCCTTCTCTTGGCCACCTCTAGGCTGTTTGCAGAACCTCGAGTCACACTGCTCTGTCCAGTGAAGAGCTGTTGAGTGTTGAGCCACGTGTTCGTCCGTGTGTCTCCCTAATGTCTAGCTCGGTGCCTGGCATACATAGAATCCCCCCAAATGGTTGTTGAATTAATTGAATTAAAGTTAGACAGGACTCTTGAGTGTTCCCCTCGTTGGGAGGTTTCAAACAGGTGGCCCCCATGGAGGATTCAGCCTGCATCTTTTAAAATTCTATGTGACTGGCTTTGAGCGTTTTTAAAAAGGGGAGGTTCCATGGAAGAATGAACCCCACTTTCTCTTCAATAAGCAGAAGGGTTCCACCGCCTCCTTCCTGGGACCTAGCTCTGACAAAAAGCCCGTTGGTTAGAGCTGAAGGGTGGCCCCTTCTTACAAACAGAGCAAATGTTCTCCTTTTCCCCTGAAGCTTCTTCCCCTGTCACTTCACCCTTTTACACAAAATCTGTCCTGGACTCCTGTAAGCACTGACATTTTCGGCCTCTGATTTGTTTAAAACCTTATTTTGCAGGTGGACATAGATGCACGGCTAGGGGGTTGTCCAGAATTTCATTTAGCGACGAAGTTTGGGCCAAGGCTGGGACCGAGGTCCCTGGGTCCTGCCTGCACTCTTCTGCCTGCCTCAGGCTCCCCATATGTCCTTCCCCCACACTGGAACCAGCCCGCACGCACCCCACACGTGCTTGGAATCTCCGCTTTGGATTTGCCTTAAGCTCCTTTTGCTACAAGGTTGGGATGTTTTAGAGCTTCCTAAGTGTACATCAGCTCCTCCCATTACCACCCCCAACGAGCTCCTCGGTGCCCCCAAGCGCAGCGTCCAGAGCTACATCCATCACGGACACTGGGCTGTCAGCGTGGCCACGTGCCCCTCTCAAAGGCCCGAATCCAGAATGGATTTATCCCAGGGGGAACCTTGTTATGCTTTTATGTCTTCAATTCATTAGATTCTCTGTCAGCAGCATAAATCAGGGCCGGACCCTCTTCTCACACACTCGGGAATGGGGAAGACACGCAGAGAAGAGAGAAAATGCGCAGGGGGCTGGGTGTGCTGGACAGTGGCTTCCCCACCCCCGTATTTATTCCTTTGTTTTTTTTTTAGCCAAAAAGGGATCTTAGAGAGATCACCGGGGGCACCAGGCAGAGGGAGAGGCTAGATGGGGGAGACTGAGGCTAAAAGTGTTGCTTCCCCCATAATTTTATCAGATTGCCCCTAATTCCACCCCAGTTCCATAGTCGAAAGCTCTCTCCTTTTAGTCCACCATGGCATGCCTAGGGGAGATATCTTTACAAAAAACCAACCAAATCACGTTAAATTCCTCAACACCTCCCTGTTTCAATTAGTACAAGCCCCAAACCTCCTACCAGGGTCTCCTAGTTCCCCGTGGTCTGTCTCCTTCCTTCTCGCCCATCTCCCTCCACTTGATAAGTTGCAAAAACCCTTTTTATTCATTTGTTTATTTATGCAATCATTGAACAAATGTTTCATAAGCACCTGACGGGGCTTGGATGCTTTCATAAGCCCTCAAAATGCAGTCAAGAACAGACTCACCTTCTTGTTTTCCTAGAGCTTACATTTTGGTCGGAGAGGGGCAATATCACAAATAAACAAACAAATACATAATATGTCAGACTGTGATAAGTGTTATTCACAAAAGAAAGTGGAATTAGGGTGGGGAGGCCCAGAGGACCTCTCTGAAGCCATGTCATTTGGGCAGAGACCCGAGTGAAGTGAGGGAGTGGGTCACTGGGGTGAAGGGAGAGAGAAGGGTGAGTGCAAAGGCCCTGGGGTGGGAGTGTGCCGTGTGCTCAAGCAAGTGCAAGATGGCACACACAGCAGCCAAACGGTGGGATGGGCGTGCATCTGGAAGAGGTGACCAGAAGCCAGCTCACACAGCTTATGCCGGGGAGCCGCAGCAGGGACTCGGATGTATTCTGAGTGTGCTGGAAGCTCTGAGGGCTTAAGCCTATGAGTGGCAAACTCCTCTGCTTTCAAAGGATCACTCTGCATCCGATCTTTGCATGGGATAGACCTCGGGAAGGTCTGAATGGGTTCTGGAAGCAATCCAGGTCGGAGCCTGAAGTGGGGCAAGCAGAGACTGGAGAGGGAGAGTGGGTGGAGCAGGGGCTTTGACATCAGTACAGAGGAAAATGAAGCTGTACGCCTTAGGTGTTGGCCGGGGGCACACATCGTGACATCACACCCACACTGCACCTTTATATCATGACCATTTCCATTGAGCCATACTGCTGTGCAAAAGCCTCCATGGGCTTGGAAACTCAGATCATCTGCTGATTCCACCTCCCACATGGTTTTGCGCATCTGAAAAAGTGCTAGGTTTGAGCCAGCATGAAATGGGACTAGAGGGAAGAAATGCTTTTCTAAGAATGCTGAGTGGAAAGGTGGGAATTTTATTCCTCATATTCCCAAACCCATCCGCATGTCCGAGCCTTTAAAGCAGCCACTGCTACCAGAATGTGGTGTCCTCTCCCCAGCACCTTCCTCCTTCCCCCAAGTCCTCATCCATCCATCCTTCAGAGCAGAGGTGTGTCCCCCCAGACTCATAGGCTGAATGCCTCACCTCCAAAGTGATTGTGTTTGGAGATAAGGCTTTTAGGAGGTAATTAAGGTTCACTGAGGAGCCTGGCAGGCTGCAGTCCCTAGGGCCCCGAAGAGTCAGATATGACTGAAGTGATCCAGGGCACACACACAGGTTCAGTGAAGTCGTAGGATAGGAGCCTAGTCTGATAGTCTAGGCGGCCTTAGAAGAAGAGGGAGAAAACGGGGACTCTCTCCCCACCCATGTGCAAAAATACTGGAGTGGGTTGCCATTTCCTCCTCCAGGGCATCTTCCTGACCCAGGGATCAAACCTGAGTCTCCTGCATCTCCTGCATTGTAGGTGGCTTCTTTACCGCTGAGCCACTGGGGAGCTAAGAGAAGGGGTTTTCCAACTCTTTTGATAACGTGCCTCTCCCCCAGCAGTAAAAACACAGAGCGCACCCCACCACTGCACGGAGAGCTGTTTATGACTTCATGTGTATACCACATACTCTACCATCAACGCATGTGTTCAACGCCAGAAAAAATGTCCGTTTCTTGTTTTTTCTTATGTTTATGGTTTATTGATTTTTGACAATGGTACCAATGCATTTCAAGGGCAAAGGAAAGTCTTGATTGCCACACATTTATTTATTCATTAGTGTAACCAGTGTTAATCACCCAGTCGGGGATGTACGCAGGGACAGTAACTGAGGGCCTTTTTTAACTGGAGCGTGGTCGCTTTACAGCGCGGTGTTAGGCTGTTGTCATTTAGTTGCTAAGTCGTGTCTGACTCTGTTGTGACCCCGTGGCCTGTAGCCCGCCAGGGTCCTCTGTCCGTGGGATTTTCCAGGCAAAAATACTGCAGTGGGTTGCCATTTCCCTCTCCAGCAGAAGTTAGTGTCTTATTTTTAAAACTGAGAAACAAAAGCAAATAGAATTTCTACTCTTTTCTTCATGTAATCCAGTCAAGTGAGAGTCACTCAGGACTCGCCATTTGGGAGACATTATTTTAGAATTCAACCTCTGTCCTTCACAAACTCTTTTTTGATCTACAGCTCACTCCTTTATTCATTCACTCCCTGGACAAATATCCAAAAAAGGACCTTCTAGGGACCCAATGTATGTGGATGCATCGGATAGACACGGTTCTGCTCTTGAAGGTGACTATCCAGTCTGGATAGACTCTCCTATTAGGTAATCTCCCCTGTAATTAACTGCAATTAATTAAGGGTTTAATTACCTGTTTACAAGACATCGATCTTTCCTCCCAGAGGACTGAGGAGGACAGAGGTCAGCCTGTCCTCATTTACCATTGCATCTTCAGTGTCTGGCATGTAGTGCACAGTTAATAAAAAAGTGAATGGATGAGAGACGGATGATGAAAGAATGAATGAGCCAGAAGTGAATGACAGAGTTCACTTTCCCTTTTGTCCCTTTTCCTCAAGTCAGTCTTGCCATGAGAAACTGTCAAGAGTAGCTGAGGGGCAGGCGGGCTGGCCGCAGGGTGGGGGTAAGGGGGAGAGATTTGTGAGCAGGGCCAGGTTAGTGGTGGTTTTATTACATGCCATTAAGCATCTGGTCATGATTATAATAAGCACATGAGTTATGGCGAGTGACATATGTTTCTTGAACAAAAAAAAGGAGCGAGGAGGAGGAGGAAAAGGAAGACGGCAAGCCCCCAGTGGTGGCCTGGCTGGTCGACCCAGGCGTGGGCCTGCACTGCCCTGTGCTTTTTAACCCTCTCACATCGTGGGTGAGGTGCTGGGGGAGAGAGGGACTCCTGGGGGACAGGCAGGGTCTCGGGGCTCCCAGGGGGATCCTTCTTGCCCACTTGTCTAAGAGCCAACAGAGGATCAGGATGTGATTGGTCAGCTCAGCTTAAAGGCCCCAGTATCTGGGACAAAGCCTGGTCCAGACCAGACATTTGGAGTGTGAAAGGTCCGTCTGGTCAAGGCTATGGTTTTTCCAGTGGTCATGTATGGATGTGAGAGTTGGACTATAAAGAAAGCTGAACACAGAAGAATTGATGCTTTTGAACTGTGGTGTTGGAGAAGACTCTTGAGAGTCCCTTGGACTGCAAGGAGATCCAACCAGTCCATCCTAAAGGAAATCAGTCCTGAATATTCATTGGAAGGACTGATGCTGAAGCTGAAACTCCAATACTTTGGCCACCTCATGCGAAGAATTGACTCATTGGAAAAGACCCTGATGCTGGGAAAGATTGAAGGCAGGAGGAGAAGGGGACGACAGAGGATGAGATGGTTGGGTGGCATCACTGACTCAATGGACATGAGTTTGAGTAAACTCCGGGAGTTGGTGATGGACAGGGAGGTCTGGCGTGCTGCAGTCCATGGGGTCGCAAAGAGTTGGACATGACTGAGTGACTGAACTGAACTGAACTGAGGAGTATTTAGGAGGGCAAGGAAGGAGAAGAGAAAGGCAAGATTGAAGGAAGTAACGAGGAAGGGAAGGAGGAGTTTAGGGCTTCTCACTGAACTTTCCTTCATTCATCCAACAACCAGGATCTTTCTATTGCGCAACGCGTGGTATAGCAGGTGAGGCCTGGGCTGAGGTCAGAACACCTGTGTTGCTCCCTGGGCTTTGCCATGAACTTCCTGCCTATATGGCCTTGGATGAGTTTCTTTCCTTCTCTGTGTTCATTTGTAGAAGGAGGCAATCACTCAAGTCTCTCCCAGCTCTGGCTTCATGGGAGTTACAGACCTCTGATGGGAAGGGCGCAGAGACTCCTGTCTCCTGCCTCAGCGTTGGGAAGGTCCACACCCAGCACGCAGCTGGAAGGAGTCTCCTTCCTGCTCACCCATTTCACAGATGTGGAAACAGAGGCCTGGATGTCCGTGCTGCCTAATGTTGAACTCTGTAGTTCTCTTCCATTTCTTTTCTCCCCTCCTCCTCATCCCAAGGTCAAAGGGGATTATAGCCACTCAAAGACCCAAGCTTCTGTGACCAAGGACATCTCCACATCTGGGCAGCAGCAGAAGACAAGAGCTTCTGTTTGGGGAAGTTCCCTCTCACCCTAGCAACCAGGCTGTGGCTCCAGCAACAGACCTTGGAGCTGATGGGGGTGTGGAAACTGGGGGCCTCGGCCACCAGACCCTTGGGTGTCAGGAACTGTGAGGCCCCATCTCAATGTGCTCGAGAGCCAGATCACCTAGAGATCTCATCCTTAACTTTGTCACGTGGTTTCACACCCTCTCTCCAGCTGAGAGGTGAAGTTTGCTCAGACTCTCACAGCAGCGGGTGGTGGAGCTAGGCTGGGATCCAGGTCTGCCTGACTCTAGAGTCTGTGCTATGTCTTCTTCCCCAAGGTCTCTACCTCTGCAGCATGGAGGCCTGGCCTGGGCTCTGCCATTGTGGCTGTGGGCAAGTCAGGTCACCTCCCTAACACTCGGTGTTCTCACCCGGAGAATGGGCCCACTCTCAGAGGGCTGACAGGAGGAGGTCATCACGGCAGCATCAAGCCAGGACCCGGGGCAGGAGGGTGGGGGCGGGGCTGGACCAAATCAGAACTTCCCACTCTTTTTTCCAAGAAAGGCAGCTCTTATCTTGTGTTTTGGAGATCTTATTTCTCAAACACGTTTTGTTTTAAAGTAATACTTAATTGGGAAAGACCCCGATGCTGGGAAAGACTGAGGACAGGAGAAGCGGGAGACAGAGGATGAACTGGTTGGATGGGATCATCGACTCAACGGACATGAGTTTGAGCAAACTCCGGGAGAGAGTGAAGGACAGGGAAGCCTGACGTGCTGCAGTCCACGGGGTCGCACGATCGAGCTACTGAACAGCAACAACAGTACTTAATTCCCCTCTGCCCCTCTTATTCCTCAGACATGCCCATGGCCGTCTTCTGAGATGACCGCTGTGTCCACCCACATTGGGCTGTCAGAATTCTAATCACCCCCAAGACAGAACATTCTCTGCCCAGGCAGAATTCCCTGAGCAGGGCCTGTAAGGGGCTTGGAAATGCCAGGATAAAGGGATGCTATCCATTCTGTTACCTCTCTGAGGACCCCAGGTCAAGAGCCCCTGGGAGGGTGATGGTGGCAAGAAACGCAGTCACAGGCCTTCAGGGAGCTCCCGTCCTATGCCCGCATGGTTCCAGGAAGTTCCCATGTGTTCCCTCATAGGTGCTGTTACTTGTCCTCATTCTGCATGGAGGAAGCCTGGTAAAGACCCAAAGACTGAACTGACTCCCAAGGTCATGAGCTGGGATACAGAGTCAGTCCTGGCCTGTGTGATTCCAGAGCCACGTTTCTGAAACCCAGCACTAATCTCCCTCCCCTTGCCTGAGTCTGTTGTTGCCATCTGTCAGTCACTAAGTCGTGGCTAACTTTGTGACCCCCGTGGGCTGCAGCACGCCAGGCTCCTCTGTCCTCCACTCTCTCCCAGAATTTGCTCAAATTCATGTCTACTGAGCGGGTGATACTATCTCACCAGGTCATCCTCTGCCTTTAATCTTTTCCAGCATCAGAGTCTTTCCCAATGAGCTGGCTCTTCACATCAGGTGGCCAAATATTGGAGTTTCAGCATCAGTCCTTTCAATGCATCAGCCCTTTCGAAGAAAGTCAGGGTTGATTTGCTTTGGGATTGACTGGTTTTATCTCCTTGCCTGAGTCTAGAATCCTGTGATTGGAGTGAGGGTTGGAGGACAGCGTGGGCCTTGCCTGGAGGACTTCCCAGTCTAGCCGAGGATACCGGACGTGAATGAATGTGCCCAAACTTGCAGAGCAGCAGCACAAAGGCCCCAGGAGGCCCTGCATGATTTGGCCAGAGATGGTACCTGCAGCAGAGCCAGGCAGCCCAGGCGACCGGTGAACTGAGCTGCTCCCCACTCTGTGCCTCAGTTTCCCCAGGCGGAGCGCACAGGCGCTAATGCTGCCAAGGGCTGCTGTGAGGCTGCCGAGAGATAACAGAGGCCCCAGACGCCCAGCCAGCATGGCCGGTGACTAAGACGAATCGGCCCCGGGCTTCAGGCTTTCTCCGACAGTTGCCAGGTAGGGGCTGGAAAGGAAGCCGGAGGAGGATCGCATTCTGGGGGCGTGTCCCGAGAACCGGGGCTGCCCCGCAGAGTGATGGCCGCTGGGGGACGAACCTGAAGATAAATAAGAACAGTCCGCGTGAGCCCGGGCTCATCTTAACACTAAGCAGAGAGGCCTGGGGCTGGACTTGAAAGCGTCCGGCTGAGACGGATGGGCTGCGGCCGAGGTGGGGGCGGCTGGGCGTGGGGAATGAGTGATGGGGTGTCGGGGCGCTCAGTCACCGCCGGCCAGAGATGCCGGCCCCTGTCCAGCCGCCAGGACATGTGCGGGGGCCTGCCCCGCCCGCAGCCCGGCCTGGGGATTTATGGCTTCGTTAAGGCTTGGAGAGGGGCTGAGGCCAGGCCTGAGGTGGGAGGGTTTGATGTCAGCCTGGCAGCCCCTGCTGGATTTCCGCCCGGAGCAATGCTGGGGAAAACAGGCCCGGCCCCACGGGGCAGCAGTGACTCAGGGTCACGCAGAGAGGGGCACAGGGCCTGGCCCCCTTCCTTAAGTCAGCTGGGAGCCTCCTGACCTCAGCCACCTCCAGCCTCCAAGCATTTCCAGCCTCCTTACCTTTACCCAAGCCGCTCCCTCAGCCCGGGGGGCCGGGTGCCCTGGAGAAACCCCAGCCGTCCTTGTAGCCTTGGCGCCTGTGCCACCTGCCGTTGGGAGGCTTGCTTTGGTACCCCTCCTCCACCAGCCCACTCCTCGTCCTTACCAACCTCTTTCTCAATCATCTGGTATTTGTCCCCAGATGACCAGGAGCCTGCCTTTCTTCACTTGACCCCCTGGCATTTACTCCAGGATATAAACCACCGTTCACCGAGCTCTTGCTGTGTGCCAGGAGCTAAGTGAAGTGTTTTTCTATTTTACTATCTTTCGTATTCGTCTACTTTACAGGCTCGGAAACTGAAGCTCAGAGAATCATTAGCAGGATTCAAACCAAGTTTATCTGATTCCAAAACACAAGTGCTGGTCTGCTGAGCTAAGCGCCAGTCTGGGGGATTAGTTGGCCAGCAGGGAATGCTTCCTTTTTCCTCCCTACCCCTGACCCAACCCCTGGTGGCAGCAGTGGTGGTTTAGTTGCTCAGTCGTGTTGGACTCTTTGTAACCCTGTTGACTATAACCTGCCAGGTTCCTCTGTCCACAGGATTTTCCAGGCAAGAATACTGGAATGGGCTGCCATTTGCTTCTCTAGGGTAACTTCCCAACCTAGGGATCGAACCCGCATCTCCTGCGTGCAGGCAGATTCTTTACCAACCGAGCCACCAGGGAAGCACTGACCCAATGCCTACACTTCGCCATTTGCAGGGCAATGGGGCTTCCCCCACTGATCCCCATAGAAACCCTGTGAGGTCAGCATTATGGTGATCATCCCATTATACAGAGTGAAAAAACTGAGGTCCGGAGAAGGGACATGCCTGCCAGGGTCACGGCCAGCAGGTGGCTGAGCCAGTGCTTTTGACATGGACATCCCATGCCCTCCCCACAGCCCCTTGGCTATTCCCACACCTCTGCCTCTCAGGCCCATCTCAGTTCAGGAGGGCAGGGCTGGGGGACGCTGAGGCTGCAGGTGGACCCTTGGCCCTTGCACTGGGCCACAGAGGAGCCTCCCCAAAGCCCAGGCCCTCCCTAATGCCTCCCACCCAGGAGGGAGTGTTCCCTCTGGTAGAGTAAGCCCCTGACCCCCAGCCAGCTGGACTCTCCTGAGCGCTGGACACTCCCGGAAGGCCCTGCCCGCCTGCCCACCTACAGCCCCGTGCCCGCCCCATGCTGAGCTTGCAGGTGCCCCCCACCCCTTCCTGTCTGGGCTTGCTGCTCCAGAGCCAGTGCAGCTGTGAGGAAGCCGCCTTCTGTCACCACTTCAGCCGCCCTGGCGGGGTCTCCGCTTCCCACAGGGGTGTGGGTGATGGCCCATCGGGGCTGTCTGGAGCACCGTGAGCTGGTCCCGTCTCTAGCTCTCCTTCCTCCCCCTTCATATCCCCGCAGCCTTGCTGCTGGCTCCCTCAGTCACCTATTCTGGGCCCAGGTGGTTAACAAGTGGGGATTCTCAGCACCTGTCCCAAAGGATCCCTCAAGCTCCCTGCTCACTTGCTTTTGGGGTGGGAAGGGGGCCTTTTTTCTTAGATTATTCAACCGGTGGCATAGTTGCTTTACAATGCTGTGCCAGTCTCCGCTGTACAATGACGTGAACCAGCTATATGTCTACCCGTCCCTCCCACCCCACTCCCCGCTATCCCACCCACCTAGGTCATCACAGAGGATAGAGCTGAGCTCCCTGCGCTATAGAGCAGGTTCCCACTAGCTAGCTATTTCACACATGGTTATGTATGTGTGTAGAAAGAAAGAAAGAGAAAGAAAGTGAAGTCACTCAGTCGTGTCCGACTCTTTGCAGCCCTATGGACTATAGCCTATCAGGCTCCTCCATCCATGGGATTTTCCAGGCAAGAGTACTAGAGTGCATTGCCCTTGCCTTCTCCAGGGGATCTTCCTGACCCAGGGATCGAGCCTGGGTCTCCCACATTGCAGGCAGGCGCTTTACCGTCTGAGCCACCAGGGAAGCCCCTATGTATTGTGTCAACCCCAGCCCTGCAGTTCATCCCGTGCCCCCCTTTCCCCATCCCCGTGCCTACACTCTCTTCTTTACGTCTGCATCTCTACTCCTGCCCTACAAATAGGCTCCTCAGTACCATTTTTCTACATTCCACCCATATGCCTTAATGTATGATAGCTGTTTTTCACTTTCTGACTTACTTCACTTTGTGTGACAGTCTCTAGGTCCATCCGTGTCTCTACAAATGGCCCAATTTCGTTACTTTTAATGGCTGGGTAATACTCCGTTGTGTAAATGTACCACCTCTTTATCCATTCACCTGTCGATGCCGTTTTGGTTGCTTCCGCGTTCTGGCTGTTGCAAATAGTGCTGCAGTGAACACTGGGGTGTGTGTGTGTCTTTTCGAATTACAGTTTTCGTCAGGTTATGTGATGCTCGACATCACTGATGATTACAGAAGGGAGGCTTTGAGGAGGAAACTGACAATTCTGCATCCTCTCTGGGGCAGGAGTGCGATTAGAATTTCAGTGTGCAAAGATTTTCTGCCTCTCATTCATTCATTCATCCATTCATCCATTCATCTGCTGTGTGCAAGGCACTGATCATAGAGTGTCTACTATACGCCAGGTCCCATTCTAAGCATTGAGATACCATCATGGATGAGACAGGAAAATGTGTGTTTTTTTTTTTTTTTATGGAGTGACAGTCAGGTAAAAAAGACAGACATTAGAAAGACCTTCAGAGAAGAATTCATTCATGCTGTGATAAATCGTTTCCCTACAGCTCTGCTTTGGTATCACCTCCCCAGTGAGACTTTCCCTGATCCCTGTTTCTAAAATACCACCCTGTCAATCTCCATCCCCTTTCTTGACTGTTCAAGAGCAGTATGAGTATTTGGCGTTATGGATTTCTTTGTTTGTTTTCCATCTTTCCCCTAGAATGTAAACAGACGATTTTGTGCTCCGTCTCCAGCACCTGGCATGTAGCAGATGCTCAATAAACTCCTGTAGGATGAGCAGCGGGTGGAAGGATGAAGGCAGAGGAACCACAGCTCGTGTCGAGCCCAGGATGCCTCAGAGGACGAATAAGGCCCCTGCTGACGTTCCCGCAGAGGACAGTCCTGGGCAGCTGCCGAGACACTTTCCCACAAGCCTTTGGTGGCACCACGAGGGGCTCCTTGGATTAAAATCCTGCATCTCCCACTGCCTTTGTGAGTGATCTCGGGCAAGAATTAACCTTCCTTATCCTCCATTTTCTCACCTGTAGAATGGGGATGAGTATATCATCTACCTGGTCCAGTTACTGTGGAGACTCATGGGACGACACCTGTGAGTGTACTATTTTCTCTTAATTTATCTACTTTTAGTTGGAGGGTAACCACAGTATTGTGTTGGCTTCTGCCATACATCAACACGGATCAGCCTTAGGTATGCATATGGCCTCTTCTCCCTAAGCCTCCCTCCCATCCCCCTCCCGCCCCACCAGGTTGTCACAGAGCCCCAGGTTCCCTGAGTCATACAGCAAATTCCTACTGGCTGTCTATTTTGCATATGTTTCCGATCATCCCACCCTCTCCTTCCTACCCACCCCGCTGTGTCCAAAAGCCTGTTCTCTGTGTCTGCATCTCCACTGCTGCCCTGCAAATAGGTTCAACAGTTCCATCTTTCTAGACTCCATATATATATATATTTATGATATTTGTTTTCTCCTTCCGACTTGCTTCACTCTGTATAATAGGCTGTAGCTTCACATTTAGACAGATTCTGACCCACAGTGAGAGCTTAATAAACGCTGGCTATTGTGGCCCAGTACTGCCTCCCATCTCCCACAGAACCTTAGGCTAAGATGCTTGCTCTTTTAAAGAAGCTGTTCCCGGTTGGCACGGATATAGGAATGATGGGGTGGAAAGTTGGAAGCACTGGGAGTTAGGTCATTTCCAGTCTCTGCCTTGAACAAATCTCTCAGCCTCAATGTCCCCGTCGACTCCAGGGGGCGTCAGCCAGCTTCCCTCTGGGGCTGCTCCCCTCCGCTATCCTTTTCCCAGCCAAACTCCCTGTTCCCTGAGGCCTTAACTTCCTGTCAGAGCCCTCAGGGCCATGCAGAGCCGGGCCTTCACCTCCTGCATGAATATTTTGCACCTTCCCCCAGCCCAGATGTCCTGGAGTCTTGCCTCCCCGGCTCTCCCTGGGGCTGCTCTCTGTCCCCACCGCCTCCCCGCCAGAAAGCCCTTGGCCCCTCCCCGTGCCCCCAAGCGCCTATTGCAGGGGCTCACTCAGCCCTGGAAAGCCCACCGGACCCCCAGCATCCCGCAATCCCTCACTTCCTCCCATCTATGCAGCAGGAAGTTGTGCTCACACCTATGGGAATTACTCTTCGGGGGTTGAATCACAGTGAGGCTTGGTTGGAAGGGTCCCCCACCTCCTACTGCAGGAGAGACGTGCCCCAGGTAAGCGTGCTCGCATGCGTGTGCGCGCACACACACACACACACACACACAGCCTCAGGAGGGCTGCAAAAGCTTTCTTCTCCCCCCGAGACAGAGAGTGAGTTTCAGAAACTCAGGACAGTAAGAGAGGGGTCGCAGAGGGGGCAGGCTCTGGCGCTGGGCCCAGAGCTGTGGTTTCTGGAGCGGCCTCAGCCTGGGGCTTGGAGGGAAGCAGAGGGTGGGGGAGGGAGGAAGTGCTGAGTCTATAGCTGAGCATGTCTGGAGAAGTTCGCCGGGCAGAGGTGGCCCCCGGGATCAGTACCAGGACAGGGTGACCTGGCTTCTCCTGGTGTGGGGACCCTGGGGAAGTCACTCTTCCTCTCTAGGCCTGTTCCCTCCTCTGCAAAATGTCATTTCCAGACAGTGGGCCACATGGAGCCAGGCAAAGATTAGGCAGGCCCCAGTCCCCATCACAGACCAGGCCCCCCAGGACTGTGGGGCTGCAACGGAAGGTTGCATCTTGCTGGACCTTCATCCCTTCATCCACAAAATGCAGAAAACAGCCCTTACCTTCCCGTGCTGCCGTGAGGTTAACTGATGGATGGAAAGCATCTCACGCAGTGCCTGAAAACACATCCATTCCTCCGGGGGAGTCTGATCTCAAGGTGAGGTCCAGCCTCATTGACAGGACCTTTCTTTATAGCCTCTGTCCTTGACAGCCCTGACTGCTTTCTGTAGTATGTATTTATGTGATGATTGGATGAACACCCTTATTCTCTACTAGGTTATACATGTCTTGAAGGCAAGAACCTGAGCCTGGCACATAGTTAGGGCTTTTATTAGATCCAGTCAGGAAACCAGGACTCCTGCAGTTCTTTCCACAGAAGGAATTTAATATAGGGCACTCATTTCGAAGGGGTTGGAAGAGCCAAGCCGAAAGACTTTATGGGGTGAGGGGCAACTCGAGGACAAGTAGCAGCAGGAAGCTGCAACATCCCTGGGATTAGAGGGACCGAGGAGTAAGTGCCCAGGAACCAGGATCAGGGAAGGATGCTGGAATCGCAGTTAGGCACAGGCTGCCCATAGGAACTGGCACACAGAGGGGGCTCTTCCTGCCCCCAGGACCCGGGAGCATAGGGGTGGTACAGACACTACCCAAGATGACAGCTGGAGGAGCCCTGCCTCCTGCCCTCTAATGTCTAACCAGCTCATCCCACTGGCCAAGGATAACAGGAAGCCGGTCAGCAAGGGAGCTTCGGAGATGTCCTTTGGCAGGAATCAACCCTGAGATACAGAGGATAAAGAAAGAGCAGGGGGCAGATCTGAGCTGAACAGACAGCAGAGTCAAGCCTCAACTCTTTTGTTCATTCAGGAATGCATATAGCTGATCATACACGTGCATACACGCGTGTGCGTGTGCTAAGTCGCTTCAGTCGTGTCCAGCTCTTTGTGATCCCACGGACACCAGCCGGCCAGGCTCCTCTGTCCAATTCTCCAGGAAAGAATACTGGAGTGGGTTGCCATTCCCTTCTCCAGGGGATCTTCCCAACCCAGGGATTAAATCCCCATCTCTTATGTCTCCCATATTTGCAGGCAGGTTTTTTACCACTTGCGCCACCTGGGAAGCCCGTGTGCCTGTATACATACAGGAGGCTCAGCTGGTCAAGAATCCGCCTGCTATGCGGGAGACCTGGGTTTGATCCCTCGGTTGGGAAGATCCCTTGGAGAAGGGAACGGCAACCCACTCCAGTATCCTTGCCTGGAGAATCCCATGGACAGAGGAGCCCAACGGGCTACAGTCCAAGTGGTCTCAGAGTTGGACACGACTGAGCGACTAAGCACAGCGTAGCACGATGCTTGTGTATACACTGGGCACTAGCGGAAGGGTTTTCCGACGACGGACTCCTTTAATAAGCGTTTGGGTTAAGAATAAACAGTATGCCCTCAGTAAATGCTGCCTGCCTTTGTTGACCAGACTGCTTGAAAGGGCTCAGGCTTGCAGCGACTCTGGGATTTTCCTGTCTGGGACTCCAAGACCTTCACCCCCCCCAGCCTGGACTTCCTGGGCCCAGAGAGAGGGGACCCAGGCCCCCAGGCTCTGCTTGGCTGAGAGCAGGGAGGAAGGGCAGAGGATGCGGGCCCTGGAGCCCTGAGCCCCACAGAGTCCCTCCATCTCTGCCCGGGGCTCCACGGGGAGCCGGCGCTCCCTTTCCGCGCCTGTCAGTCAAACCCGGCTGCTTGGAAGTTCAAGCGTGGCCAAAAGGAAGCAGATTTCAAAACACACCTCTGCTTGCCCCGCTTCCCTTCCCACCCCCTCCTGGGCTGTGGCTCAAGGCTCCCCAGGGGGCTCCCTTGCCCCTGGCCTGTCCCAGGCAGAGCTGAAACCAGAAGGATCCGGGGCAGAGGTGGGGGGTGGGCTGTGGGGAGTGAGTAGGGGGCACCAGCCTGTCTCATGCCCACATGGAGGGGAAAGGGATCAGAGGAGGATCGGGGTTGGGGAGGGGCGGTTAAAGCTGCCTCTTCTTTTGTAAGGAAAGGGGTGGTAGGCAAGAAGGGGCCAGACCCTGAAATTCAAGGAAGCTTGCTGTTTTCCTTAATGACTCTATCCCTACACTAGCACAAGCCTTGGCTTCTAGAAGATTCTCTGCAAGCATCTGTCACATAAATGAACGGATGAGTAGATTCTCACTAACGAGAAGTTGGCTCAACTTTGAAGCTGAAGGTAAAGTAGGCTGTCAGGTTGGAGGCCCCCCGCCCCGACACACACCGCCACTGGCCTCCAACAACCAAAGTCTTCCTCTCAGCAAGGGCGTTTGGGTCCGAGCTCTTGGACACCATCCTGACTCTCACCTTTGAGGTGTGTGATACGGAACAAGCCTCAGTTTTCCGCACCTGTAAAATGGGCAGAGATGTCCCCTGCTCCCGAGAGTGTGATGTGCGAAGTCGCTTCAGTCGTGTCCGACCTTTGTGACCCCATGGACCACAGCTCGCTAGGCTCTTCTGTCCATGGGATTTCCCAGGCGAGAATACTGGAGTGGGTTGCCATTATCTCTGTCAGGGGATCTTCCCGACCCAGGGATCGAACCCGCGTCTCCTGCAGCTCTTGCATTGGCAGGCAGGGGCTTTACCACTAGCGCCACCTGGGAAGCCCCCTGAGCATGCTGGGAGGCCTGAATTGAATGAGTCCCTGAAAACAAATCCTACTGCAGGCCTCTGGGTGCAATAAAAAAAGTTCACAGATACGGAGGCCATTGGAAGTCAGAGAATGAGCTCGAATGTCCTCCTGCGAGTGTGTTAACGGCGTTAATAGCACGGCCAAGGGCGCTAACACGGAGACATGGCTTCTTGTAATTTCTTTGCTGCAGCAGATGGAAGTGAAGTGACGCCATGCCCAGCCACGGAGGCCGGCTGTGGGATGAGCGTCTCGACGAGATGGTGGGAGTTTGCCTTTCCTGGTGGGTTTGTCAGGCTTTCCCCTCCCGCTCTGCACTCCCTCCCCGCTCAGAGCCCAGCCATGAACGCAGCGCCAGCCCGGCCCACGCTGCTAGCTTTATTGCCATGTTGTTTTCCATTTGGAAGCTCTCTCTCTGCAGAATGTGCTTGAGATTTTGAAGAAGTGAGTTAATATATCGATGATGTCTTTATTGTCAGGACACTTCCTGAATTAGAAATAAAAGGCTCTGCTGAACTCAATAAAGTGACATGGGGGAGAAAACATTCTTTCCCAGCATGAGAGCCCTTCTGCTACGGCTGGCTCGGGGTGGGGGGGCGAGCGTGGGGAGGCCACGTTCGGGAGCTCGGAGCTTTGCCTGAAGGTTCTTCTGATAACTCCAAAGGCAGAGGAGAAATCCCTGCCCTTCCAGGAGCAGCGAGCAGGGCCCATGTGTGTCCGAGGTCCGGGCCTGTCTCTGACACTCTCCTGGCCTTCCTGGCCCCCTGAGAGCTCCGACATGACCCTCCCCCGAGCCCCCAGTCCCATAAGCCACACAGCAGCACGGGGCAGATCCTCCCCTCTGCAGAACTGGGAGGAGAGAAGCCCTGCCCTTGAACCCCTTCTCTTTTCCAGACCCCGCCAGGCTATGCCCTCTGTCCCAAGGCCCCACTGCCCTGCCCGCACCTTATTGATCTTTCCAGTCCGAAGTCTGCCTATGATTCATTAGAAGAGGCAGACTCGAAAAGCAAAGCCTTGGGTCCCCACAGGTCTAGACTTGTGTCTCCTTGGCCTCTTCGTTGCTGTGTGACCTTGAGCGAGTGCCTTGACCACTCTGTGCTTCAGTTTGCCCTGCAGTGATGGAAACACCCAGAACAGGGCCTGGTAACTAAGACTGCTACGTATTCACTTGCCTATAATCTCGTTGGGCTTCCCGGGTAGCTCAGACGGTGAAGCATCTGCCTCCAGCGCGGGAGACCCAGGTTCAATCCCTGGATCGGGAAGATCCCCTGGAGAAGGAAATGGCAACCCACTCCAGTACTCTTGTCTGGAAAATCCCATGGACTGAGGAGCCTGGTGGGTTACAGTCCATGGGGTCGCAAAGAGTCGGACATGACTGAGCGACTTCACTTCACTTCATAATCTTGTTATCAATGAGGAAGAAGTACGCCGGGGGAGAAGGAGCCTGTTAGTGCATTGGCAATAGGAGGGGTGGGGCAGCGGAAGCCTCCTCTCAAGGGGAAACAGAAGAAGGGGGATGACCTTTTTAATGAGCACCTACCAGGTCCGGCATACAGCAACCCTTATTCTACAGGGTTCAGAGAGGTTAGGCCATTTGTCTAAGGTCACACAGCAAACAAGAGACTCAGGTTCATCCCTGGGTCTCTCAGACTTCCAGTTCACGCTTAGCTTACTCTGTCCTTGAGAATACCTCCCCCAAAGCCATGTGTGCCTCCAGAGGTACAACGTGGGGACCCACGAGTGGGTGGAGCAGAGTCCTCGGGGGCAGAATCCTGCTGTGAAGGAGGGCGTGGCCGCGCCAGCCGTCCCCCTCCCTCTGGCAGCCCTTGCTGTGGGTGACGAGGGTATCTGCGTCCACCTACGCCAGTCATGTCCCGGGCGGTGCCCCTTTGCCTTGAGAAAACAACCGGTGGTCCTGGGAGTATTTTGTTGACTCAGACACCTGAGTGGGCTCTGCGCTTCCAATTTCATTTTTCGTTTCCTACTGGTGGGTTTGCCCTTCCATCCCAGAGCCTGCAACTTTGAGTCTCTGATGTCCTGCTTCCTGACTGCCATCTTGGTCCCCATTAGGCCAAGTGGGAGGGGGCTTAGGACCCAGGAACAGGACGCTCGGGACAGTGGGCCATCTCCTCTGCATGGGTGGGGCTCCTGCGGTTTGGTACTCCAGGTGGGGAGGAGGCAACAGCTGGATGGGGTGGGACCCCCGGCACCCCCAGTCTGCCTAATCCTCGGAAGTGAATGGTGCTCAGTCGTGTTGGACTCTTTGTGACCTCATGGGCTATACAGTCTGTGGAATTCTCCAGGCCAGAATACTAGAGTGGGTAGCCTTTCCCTTCTCCAGAGGATCTTCCCAACCCAGGGATCAAACCCAGGTCTCCCGCATTACAGGAGGATTCTTTCCCAGCTGAGCCACAAGGGAAGTCCTAGAATACCAGAGTGGGTAGCCTTTTCCTTCTCCAAGGGATCTTCCCGACCCAGGGATCGAACCCAGGTATCTTGCACTGCAGGCGGATTCTTTACCAGCTGAGCCACCCGGGGGAGCCCACCTAATTCTCAGGACCAGCTGTGCGTCAGGCTGAGGGACCTCGTCCAAGGTCGAGGGAAGGCTGCGGTCTCAGGGCTCAGCACTGCTTCTCTCATCCCAGGCACCCTGGGCAGGGACCCAGGACCTCAGGTCCATGTGCTATGAGTTCACCCGGAGGCGAGGTCCCGTGAAGGAATGACTGGGCCTGGGCCTTGTCACCTCTGCATGCCCGGCCTGGGGTCGGATCCTCTGCAGCTTCGCGCTCCTAAACTTCAACCTAAACTGCAGCTACATCCCGACTCCTCTCCCTTCCGGCAACCCAGCTTTGTTTTCCAGAAACTTCCAGCTGGTCTAAGGATGCCGGCCCCTTCCTCCCTCCCTGGCCCTGGGACAGACCCAGCTCTACGCCTCCAGCCGGGGCGCCTCGGGCAGCTGTCTCCTGGTCCTCACGGGTGAGATGGCGATGACCCCCCACACCCTGCCTGGTGCCCTGGCTTGTTTGGAATATGAACCCGAGCTCCCACGGGCTGAGTCACCCCTCTCCCCGCCCGGGCGTGCCTAGGGCCAAACAAGAGTCCAGAGACCAGCCTTGGCTTTCAGACCCGGTCGCCACCTTACCCTGTGGCCTTGGGGACGTGACCCTAACACGTCTCTGTGCCTTGATTTCCCCATCTGAGCAATGAACGTGCCCCTCTTCTCCATTCTCCCCACTTCTCCCATCATCCAGCTGCTCAAGGAGCCAGTGCCCCGAGGGTCTCACTGGCTGGAGCCGCGAGGGGAACAGCTCAGCGGACCTGGTCTGGAAGCCCGGGGAGGGTGAGGAGGTGGGGTGAGGCCACAGGGGCCGAGCTCCCCCCACCCCAGAACGCCCACCGTATGCACATCTGCAGCCCCATCTGGAGCAGCCGGGCCCCACCCCCACACAAGGTCTGGCAGCCAGTTCTCCAGTAACCCCCCCACCCCCCACCGCCTTGCCTCCCCGCCTGGCTGCCTTTCCAGCCACCCCCGGATTTGTACCCATAATCTGCATATTTAGCAGTTCACCACGTTGCAGGCCAAACCATAAATCCTTCTCTGGTGGGGCCCTGGGAAAGAATCCCCACGCTTCCGCAGAGCCCTGAGGCCTGACCTCTGAGACCCTGCTCCTCCGAGTCTTTAGGCCCTGAGGGGCATCTGCTCAGTCCTTAGGTGTCCCCTGGCTCCCAGAGGCTGAGCCACGCAGCTCGGAAATCGGAATAATCGAAATGATCGGAGGAGGAATCAAAGAGAAAGAATGGTTTCATTTGACTTTCAGGTCACCGAGTAAGATGGACTGGGCAGTACTTTTCTCCCCATTCTGCAGAGGGGTAAACTGAGGCTCTGGGTTCTGTCCTCAGTCATTCAGGGCCAGCTCAGCGACAATGCCAGGGTGACATGTCATTTCTCAAAGGCCTGGCCAGTGCAAGTAAACTTCCATTTCTTAAGTCTGGAAGCTGCTAGGAACTGTGGGAAGCTGGTAGGAACGCACGGGGCCCATGCACTTGGCCTCTAGTCCCCGCTCAGTTCCGTAGTCATGGCAATGGGCTTGGGCCCTCTGAGATCCTTTCCATCACCCATTTAATTCTTGAGCTCTCTCCAGTCTCCTGATGCAGCCTCCCCAGACTCTCCAGCCCCAAACTCAAAGGGGCAGGACCTTTTAGCGTCACTGAGTCTCCTCAAAGAAATAGGAACAGACAGCTTTGGAAAGTTGCTACCAAGAAATATGCAGAATAGACCTCTTGGTACTCCTAACCCATCAATGAACCTGACCCCGCTATCCCAAAGTACCAGGCATTAGCATCTTCTGAGCTCCTTCTATGGATCCGATGCTACAGCGAGCGCTCTGGGAGGACTGTCTCATTCAATCCTGATGTCAGCCTTTTAGAGAGGGAGGAAGATGATGAAGATGGTAAGGAAGGTGGTGCTGGCGAGTGGCAAGGACCAGATTCCAGGCCAGAGCTGCCAGACGCGGGCCCTGAGCTTTCACTCCCACGCTAGAGCCCACGGCCACGGACGTCCTCTGGAGGAGGGAATCCACCAAGCTCTGCGCTCTGCTGCTCCCTGCAGCCCGGCCTGCCCCACGCAGCCCACGTTGGCTCCGGATCCCAAAGGAGCGCCCTCCTCCCCACTGCTCCTCCGGGTAGGCTGGGGCATGTCCCACCAGAGATTTATGCCCTCAGGTGTTCTCCACAGCCTGCCACTGCCTCCCGGGGTCCGCTTCGTCTCCCCGCAGCGCTGCGTGCTCATCAGGGAAGGATTTGGGGTTCAGTGTGTTCTCTCCTCTCTATTCATGTGTCTAAAATGTGCTTCCTGTCAGACACTGTTCTGGTGATGGAGATACAGTCATTAAAAATGGTCCTCGGTTCTATTATCTTCAGAACAAGTCATTAATAGCCCTGGGCACCCCTTAAATGTCCACTGATGGATGGAACAAAGAATGTAGAAGGGAAATGCGAAAAGCCACGCCTGAAATGGGAAGATCAGGCTATACATGTTCACCTTGCTGTTAACTTCCTCTGTGACCTTGAACGAGTAACTCAGACTCTGGGCCTCAGCCTCCCCATCTGTCAAATGGGAGGCCTGGACTCCAGCATTCACGAGCCTCACTCACTCCTGGTCCCCCTTCCCAGCTTCTGCCACATGTGCCTACCACCTGTAACTCTGTTAACTGAATATTATTCTTGAGATCAATGTACGCTTTCTAATTCAGCGAATTTATTTTAAAAGGGAATTTTAAATCACTTCTACAAATGGAAAATTGCAGTGTTGTTTGCCATAAGAAATAAAAGGTAACCAGAAAAATAAATACCATGAAGATAAAATAGTGTTGTTAGTCTCACTGGAAACTGTCTCTGCCCAAGGCTGTGGTCCCATTGCCCCCCTCTCTCTTCTGCCCATTCAGCTGGCAACGGTCCTGGGAGTTCCTTCCATGTGCCAGCCACTGTTCTGGTGCTAGAATAAAGAAATAAGAAAGAAATGGCAGATGAAGGAAGGGGGATCCCAATCGCAGATGAAGTGAGCATTGGGAGTAGTGGTGGGAGGGTCTCGATGTGAATTTGAGCAAAGCTTTGAAGGGAATGAGGACAGAGCCACGTGGATCATTTTTTTTTTTTTTTTTAAGAAAAGAGCATTCTGGTTAGAGAGAACAGCAAGTGCAAAGGCCCTGAGGCAGGAGTGTTTTTATGTGAGCTGGGGGAGGGACCAGAGAGGTACGAACCGTAGGGAGGCTGCAGTTAGCGGGGGAGGTTGGGAATGTCCAAGGGGAGTTAAAGATGGAGCAGCAGCAGCAAACTGAGGCCTCCTCCTAGGCTTGATCAGAAGGTGGGAAGGTAGCAAAGGGGACTGACAGCTCCCTGGCCCTGTGACTGAGTGCTGTGTGCTGCTGGGTCTTCGTGGGCTTTTACAGTCATCTCCTGGAACCACAGGGGTGTGCATCCTCACTGCCTGCCCATGGACCTCGCCTCGGGGCAGTTGGGGTTCTTCACTCCTCACCTGGTCCGTGATTTCTTGTGTTTCCAGGCTGGACACCAAGCTCAGGAGGTCATCTGAAGTGGCCTACAGACGCCCAGCAGGCTTCCCTTCCACCTGGTATTTCTGTATCTGCACGTTGTATGTCCTGCCTTCCCGCTAAACCTGGAATATTCACTGGAAGGACTGATGCTGAAGCTCCAACACTTAGGCCACCTGATGCAAAGAGCTGAGTCATTTGAAAAGACCCTGATGCTGGGAAAGATTGAAGGCAAGAGAAGCTGGTAGCAGAGGATGAGATTGTTAGACAGCATCACCAACTCAATGGACATGAATCTGAGCAAACTCTGGGAGATGGTGAAGGACAGGGAAGCCTGGAGTGCTGCAGTCCAGGGGTCGCAAAGAACTGGACACGACTGAGCGGCTGAACAGCAACAACCTTCCTGGACAGTCTGCACACATGAGGCACACATTCATTCCTCCAATTAAGCCACACACATCCCTTCAGTGGTTAGAACTGCTCTAGGTTCAGATCAGTGCAAGGAGGCAGACACAGTCCTGCCTCGGGGACATACATGTGGGTGGGGAGGTGAGAGACAGGACAAAATGATTTTAGTTGGTAAGAGATGTGAGGAAAAGACACAGTGGAATGAGCCTTGGGGAGGGGCAGGGCCACCTTAGGGTCCTTAAAGGTGCCTCTTTGAGAAGCGACATTTCAGCTGAGCCCTGGATGATGTGGCTCTCTGGAGGAAGGGGAGTCCAGGCAAGGGGAACAGCCAGTGCAAGTGTCCTGGGGCAGATACAAATCTCTCACTAGAGAGAAGGCCAGTGCAGCTGGAACTTGGTGAGTTATTGGGGAAGGAGTAGTTGACAAGGGGTGAGGAGAACAGGGCCCAGGGCGTGCAGGCTGAGGCTGGGTAAGGAGTTCAGCAGGCTGGAGCCGGATGGCATCTTCAGCTTCGACAGATGGCTCCGGATGCTAGCTGAGAACGGACCTGAAGGAGAGCTAGAGGGAGCAGGCATGCAACCACGGTTGTCTGGGTGAGACGGCTTGGTGTCTGGACTGGAGGTGGGGCAGATGGCATGGAGGCTTTCGTCAGGTATCTGTTTGGAGGGAGGGCTGACAGAAATTTTGAATGGACCTGTCTGTGTGCTCTGCGGGTAGATGACCTCAGGCGCAACCCAAGGGTGTCCCTGCAAGGGCCAAGTCTAGTGAGTGCTGTAAGCAACCAGCTTGTGAGCCCAGCAGGGCCTGGGTAATTCCTCAAATGTCCTCAAGAGGGCAGAGTGTGGTGAAAGAAAGCGTCGGGAGAAGCAAGGGCTGGATGGGGCTGGGCAGTGAGCATTGCAGGCTTGGAGGCAGGGCTCATCCCAGCTCCAGGGAGTTGGGAGCTGGCTGGAGTGAGGTCCCAGCTCGAGAGCATCCTGGGAGCTATGGCAGGCCAGGCCTGGAGCTGATTAGCCACCGGGAGGGGACCGTGAAGGTGGTGACCTTCGGAGACCGTCTGGCTTCCCACTGGCCCCAACACCAAGCCTGGCACCTATGGACATCCAGCCCCCTCTCCAGCAGCCTGGAAGAGGCTCTAGGGTGAGGGACAGAGGTGGGGTGCAGTTTGGTGAAGAGGACCCAGCTCAGGCCGGGAAGTCCATGGACCTGGCTTCCAGCCCCAGCTCAGCCACCTCCCAGGCTCTGGAGACCTTGGACTAGTCCCTGATCGCCTCTCCATCACTTTCCCATCTACAGAAAATGATGGATGAAGCTGGTGGCCCCTGCCAGGGGGCCTTAAGCCCCAAGCCTCACATGACCTGCGCCTGAGACCGTGAGGAAAGTTCAGGGGATGGGAAGTCCCGGGGGTGGGTGAGGACAGCGGCATGGCCGGGAGAGGAGGACCTGCACAGTCATCGAACTGCACTTGGAGGGGACCTTGGGGATGTTCAGGGTCACTGCAGGAGCGGGGTGGTCAGAGGGCTCATAGCTCCTCTCCTGGCCTCTCCAGACCCTGACAGTCTTGCTTTATCTGCTCCCACATCTGACTCCACAGGGGATGTGGCTCAATGCAGTATCTGCTGCTAAAGATCAGCTTGCGAACTCCTGACCTTCGCCCATCCCATTTAAGGAGAGAATGACCCAGAGAGGAGAAGAGATTTGCTCGAGTCATACAGCCAAAGAGGCTGAGGGGACAGAGGTGAGAGAGGACTGTCCACTCCATGCCCTTATCCCCTTAGCCCTAGTATGGTTGCCTCTTGAGAAAGATCTTCATTCTATCCAAGTGGGTTCAAAAGAGGCACCCAAAAATGTTTCCAGTGTGTCTGCAAATGCCCCCGGTATCCCTCCAAATGTAGGGGAAATTTCAACTTAAAGACGAACAAGGACACTATAAAGCAGATCAAATCCTTATCGACTATCCAGTAGGGCCTGCCTATGTCCAGTGGTAGCTTTATTGCCCCCACTTGGCAGATGAGGAAAACTGAGGCTTAAAAGGTTGAAGGGACCCTCCTGATGTTCCCTGCAAGGACCAGAACCCAAGCCTGAGGACTCCACAGTGCATGAGGCTTGCTATGGTGAGATTTTTCATGCTTCTCCCAGTGCTTTCCCCTGGATATTGAAAAACTCCTCTCCTGCCCATCCACTGAGCCAGCAGCATCTTCCCGTGTCCCCTTCCTGTGCCCTTGCCTGAGCCTGGACCACGGCACAAGGCCATGAAGTACCCCCATTTCAGAGACAAGGGCGACACCTGGTGGCAGCTCATAAGTATGACATGCTGCTAAATGCTCTGAGAGTAGCCCTGGAAAAGAACCAGGGCAGTTTCTCTCCTCTCCACCCTCCCTCAGTGTGCATTTATGGAAGGCCTATTCTTTGCCAAGCACAATTCAAGGTGTCAGGGACACAGAGCTAAATGTGATCTTCGCCCTCAAGAAACCTCTAGCATAAGAGAGAAGCTTCCCTCAAGAAACGTCAAGCATATAATTTTCTTATATAAGAATAATTGCAATGTAAAGTATGAAAACCAAATTTTCACAGCCTTTCCTTTTAGTCAGGGCAAACTAATCCAATACAGAAGTGTAATTTACAGTAATATCTGACACTTCCTGAACACTTACTACAGGCCAGACACAGTCCAAAGTGCTTTATCTGAAGAAACTCATTGAAGCTTCCCAACAGCCTTAGGAGACAGGTGGTGTCATTAGCTCCATTTTCAGATAGTAAGTATATTACTAGCAACATGGGATATCATGCATATGCTGTCACTCAGTCGTGTCCGACTCTTTGCAACCTTGTGGACTGTAACCCGCCAGGCTCCTCTGTCCATGGGACTCTCCAGGCTAGAATACTGGAGTGGGTTGCCATTTCCTCCTCCAGGGGATCTTATCAAACCCATATCTTCTGCATTGGTAGTGGCTTCTTCACCATCTAGGAAGACCCTGTGATATCAAGTACATGGTAGTAATATTAGCCTCATTTGTGAAATGGGTGTTCAGAGAAGTTGAGCAACCTGGCCAAGGTCACACAGATTGAGAGATGCAGAGTCAGGATTTGAACTCAGGACTTCCTCAGTGGCTCAGAGGTGAAGAATCTGCCTGTAATGCAAGAGACACAGGTTCAGTCCCAAGGTTGGGAAGATCCCCTGGAGAAGGAAATTGTGACCCACTCCAGGATTCTGGCTGGGAAAATCCCAGGGACAGAGGAGCCTGGCGGGCTACATTCCATGGGGTCACATAGAGTCTACAGAGTCAGACACGACTGAGCAGGCGTGTACATGCACAGGTTGGCTTTATAAGCCTTGCCCTTCATCTTGGTGTCACACTGCCTCTGGGGACAGCTTATACAAGTAAGGCTTCTCTGGCTGAAAAGAAGGGGGTTGTCGTAGGAGTCATGCTTGTTCAGCCCATCCTTCACCTCCTCTGGACACCCAAGGAGTCATCAACAGCTGTTGACCTCACATGGAGATGGTGACAGATTTTAAACAGAAGAGGAAAATTAAATTTGCACGTTGCAATGATTATTCCGAGGTGGGCTGTGGACAAAAAATACTACCTGCCATTCCACGAAACGACAAATGTTGCATGCCATCAGGCCATCGGCCACTGCAGCTGCGCCCCATGGCACACCCTCAGGGGCATTCAGGGCAAAGAAAAACAGGTACCGGTCCTCGAGAGTTAAGATGTATAACTAAGCAATAATTTCAGTGAACTCAGACTCTTGCATCTTCCCATACATAGAAAATCACTAAGATTATTCTGAAGGAGATCAGCCCTGGGATTTCTTTGGAAGGAATGATGCTAAAGCTGAAACTCCAATACTTTGGCCACCTCATGAGAAGAGTTGACTCATTGGAAAAGAGCCTGATGCTGGGAGGGATTGGGGGCAGGAGGAGAAGGGGACGGCAAAGGATGAGATGGCTGGATGGCATCACTGACTCGATGGACGTGAGTCTGAGTGAACTCCGGGAGTTGGTGATGGACAGGGAGGCCTGGCGTGCTGCAGTTCATGGGGTCGCAAAGAGTCGGACACGACTGAGGGACTGAACTGAACTGAACTGAACTGAAGATTATTAACTTGAGATATCTTTTTATGATTAGCAATTAGTAATCTTTTAATGTTTGACTACATTTTTTTTTTTTTTCAGCAAAAACTACAAATACTGGATCCTCCCTTACCTCTTCAGAGCAGTTTCTCAAGGATGCCTGAGAGGCTGTCTCCCAGGCTACAGTTCTCAGTAAGGTCCCTGATGAAACATAACCTGCAACTTAGGTTGTGCATTTTTCTTTAGTTGATGGGCCCCAGAGGCTCAAGACTAGAGGCTGTGATCAGAGTGAAGGGGCTGAACTGGGCTAGTAGAGGACAGGAGGGAAGAGGGGAAAAGTGACTGGCCTTTGCCATGAAGATCAGATGGCCGCAAGCCTAGCCTGTAATCTACTTGGAGGTTGGGGATGGGATATGATTCTAATTTGCCTCAGGAGCCAATCAATTCACTGAAAAGTGTTTATAAATAACTGCTATGTGTCAGCCATTGTCCTAGTTGCTGAGGACACAGCGGGAGACCAGAAGGCATTGTTAGCTTTGCATTTGTTTTCTAAGATTTTTGTGGATAATTTTTGCGTCTACGTTCATGAGAGATTCTGGTCTGTAGTCTTCTTTTCTCATAATGCCATTGTCTGTTTTTGGTGTTAAGGTAATCCTAGCCTCATAGAGTGAGTTAGGAATTAGTTCTTCTATTTTTATCTTCTTTTATTTATGATGAAATTGAGAACGGAACAAGTGTATATGAGCATGTGTCTACTACAAAGACAATGTTAAAATCAAACGTCCAGTAACACCTTTATAAATATCTTTCCTTTCTCATATATGAAAAAAAAAGTATGTTCAGTGGGTGGAGGCCCACGTGTGGGCACATGAAGTCTCATTTCCTCGCTTACTGAGCTTTCCTACTAGTAGATTAGACATTCCAGGCCTCTGGACTCACCTTCTTTCTTCCCAGGCTTTTTTCCTTTTGTAGAAGGGAAATGAGTACACTTAATAATGTGTATTATTATTGTTAATAAGATGACGGTGGTGGCTCGTGGTCCATCACATGGTATGGACGCTGGATGTAGCTCTCTGGGGACAATCGCTGAGATGATGCTCCTGCTCACACGGTCTCTGCCCTGTATCTACCGGCTGTGCAAATGTTCTCGTGCCGTTGTCCACAGAATCAGGACAAGGAGTTGGTTCATTAGAGAGTGAAGTTTGGGTAAGTATTTTTTTAGGTCATTTTGAGCATGTGTGTCTGTGTGGCCCTTCAGAATCTGATATATATATATTAAACAGTTGAGTACAGAGTTGCCGGAGGAAGCGAGTGGTGGGGTGCGAACTCGTGGCATCACCCTAGGGGATCCCAGGCACATCCACAAAGCTATGAAGACGCTCATCACCATAAAACTTGCTTTGAAGAGCCTTGAACCGGATTATTTCCACTTTTCCAGCATTTTCCAAACCCGGCGGCTAGGGTTTGGGCTCACTTGGAGCTTTTCTCAACTGGGCTTTCTACAGGTATACGTTCCCTTTCTCTTTATGATTTCCATCTTTTTGCATGTGTTGGTAATGTTTTCTGGGCTCCTCTCATTGTGACTGCCGGCTGCTCCTGGGGATATATCTAAGCCGATGAATGTGCTACTGCATGCCTGCTGGGCCACCGTGGTCAGTCCAGGTCATCTCCCACCCAGATTATTGCAGGAGCACCCTCTCTGGTTTCCCCTCTTCCAGCCTTGCCTCCCTGAGGTCTGTTTTCAATCCAGCAGCTTGAGGGATCCCATTGAAACAGGACTCAGATCATGCCATTTCCCTGCTCTGAGGAAGGCCTAAGCCTGGAAGACCAGCCAGCACCTGCCTCTGCCACCTCTCTGGCCTCATTTTTTATTACTTGCCCTGCATGCATCCTATTCCAACCTAGCCTCAGCCCCAGGGCCTTGGCACAGGGGCCTGCTCTGTCTGGGATGCTCTTCCTCCCTCATTTCACTCAGGGCTCTGCTCACGTGTTACCTCCTCACATGGGCTTCCTTGACTTGTTACATGAAATACCTTCCTTCTTCCAGAAACTCCCTACCCTTTCCCCTGCTTCAGGAGTGTCTAATCTACACACACACACACACACACACACACAGTATGTGCGCTAAGTCGCTTCTGTTGTGTCTGATTCTTTGTGATCCTACAGACTGCAGCCCACCAGGCTCCTCTGTCCATGGGATTCTCTAGGCAAGAATACTGGAGAGGGCAGGGCAACTCACTCCATACCCACCACCTGCCGTATTACATATATCATTGTCTATCCATCAGTGGATGATAAGATGCTCCAAGAAGGCAGGACCCATGACCACCCTCTCGGTGCTAGAATTGTCTACACTCAAACAGGTATGGAATGAAAGAATGCACGATCATTAAATGTGAATTAGTGTTAGGTGTGATTTTTGGCATTCAGTTGCTTTGCAACTGGTTCATATGTTAACTCTGCTGCCTAGAATGCAGCTCTCAGTGCTAGGAGAGCTGGTGGTAAAGGGTACTTTTGTTCCCAATTATCCTTACTGCAAAATTCAGACTTAAATTGAAGAAAGTAGGGAAAACCACTAGGCCATTCAGGTAAGACCTAAATCATATCCCTTAGGATTATACAGTGGAAGTGATAAATAGATTCAAGGGTTTAGATCTGATAGACAGTGTGCCTGAAGAACTATGGATGGAGGTTGATGACATTGTTCAGGAGGCAGGGATCAAAACCATCCCCCAAAACAAGAAATGGAAAAAGGCAACGTGGCTGTCTGAGGAGGCCTTACAAATAGCTGAGAAAAGAAGAGAAGTGAAGGGCAAAGGAGAAAAGGAAAGATATATCCATCTGAATGCAGAGTTCCAAAGAATAGCAAGGAGAGATTAAAAAAAAAAAAAAGGCTTCTCAGCAATCAGTGCAAAGAAATAGAGGAAAAAGATAGAATGGGAAAGACTAGAGATCACTTCAAGAGAATTAGGAACATTTCATGCAAAGATGGGCTCGATAAAGGACAGAAATGGTATGGACCTAACAGAAGCAGAAGATATTAAGAAGAGGTGGCAAGAATACACAGAAGAACTGCACAAAAAAGATCTTCATGACCCAGATAATCACGATGGTGTGATCACTCACCTAGAGCCAGACATCCTGCAGTGAGAAGTCAAGTGGGCCTTAGAAAGCATCACTATGAACAAAGTTAGTGGAGGTGATGGAATTCCAGTTGCTGCTGCTAAGTCACTTCAGTCATGTCTGACTCTGTGTGACCCCACAGACGGCAGCCCACCAGGCTCCCCCGTCCCTGGGATTCTCCAGGCAAGAATTCTGGAGTGGGTTGCCATTTCCTTCTCCAATGCATGAAAGTGAAAAGTGAAAGTGAAGTCGCTCAGTCGTGTCCGACTCTGTGCGACCCCATGGACTGCAGCCTACCAGGCTCCTCCATCCATGGGATTTTCCAGGCAAGAGTACTGGAGTGGGGTGCCATTGCCTTCGCTATTTCAAATCCTAAAAAATGATTCTGTAAAAGTGCTGCACTCAATATGCCAGAAAATTTGGAAAACTCAGCAGTGGCCACAGGACTGAAAAAGATAAATTTTCATTCTAATCCCAAAGAAAGGCAATGCCAAAGAATGCTCAAAATACCACACAATTGCACTCATCTCACATGCCAGCAAAGTAATGCTCAAATTCTCCAAGCAAGGCTTTAGCAGTACTTGAACCAAGAACTTCTAGATGTTCAAGCTGGATTTAGAAAAGACAGAGGAACCAGAGATTAAATTGCTGATATCCATTGGATCATAGAAAAGGTAAGAGAATTCCAGAAAAACATCTACTTCTGCTTCAATGACTATGCTAAAGACTGACTGTGTGGATCACAACAAACTGTGGAAAATTCTTCAAGAGATGGGAATACCAGACCACCTTACCTGCCTCCTACAAAATCTGTATGCAGGTCAGGAAGCAACAGTTAGAACTGGACATGAAACAACGGGCTGGTTCAAAATTGGGAAAGGAGTACATCAAGGCTGTATACTGTCACCCTGCTTATTTGACTTGTATGCAGAGTACATCATGAGAAACGCTGGACTGGATGAAGCACAAGCTGGAATCAAGATGGCCAGGAGAAATATCAATAACCTCAGATATGCAGATGACACTATCCTTATGGCAGAAAGAGAAGAGGAACTAAAGAGCCTCTTGATGAAGGTGAAAGAGGAGAGTGAAAAAACTGGCTTAAAATTGAACATGCAAAAAACTAAGATCATGGCATCTGGTCCCATCATTTCATGGCAAATAGATGGGGAAACAATGGAAACAGTGAGAGACTTTATTTTCTTGGGCTCCAAAATCACTGCAGATGGTGACTACAGATTAGACAGTGTATTAAAAAGCAAAGACATTACTTTGCAGACAAAGATCCATACAGTCAAAGCTATGGTTTTTCCAGTAGTCATGTTTGGATGTGAGAGTTGGACTATAAATAAAGCTGAGTGCTGAAGAATTGATACTTTTGAAATGTGGTGTTGGAGAAGACTCTTGAGAGTCCCTTAGACAGCAAGGACATCCAACCAGTCCATCCTAAAGGAGATCAGTCCTGAATATTCATTGGAAGGACTGATGCTGAAGCTGAAATTCCAATACTTTGGCCACCTAATGCGAAAAAGTGACTCATTGGAAAAGACCCTGATGCTGGGCAAGATTGAAGGTGGGAGGAGAAGGGGACGACAGAGGATGAGATGGTTGGATGGCATCACCAACTCAGTGGACATGAGTTTGAGCAAACTCTGAGAGCTGGTGATGGACAGGGAAGCCTGGTGTGCTGCAGTCTATGGGGTTGCAAAGGGTCAGACACGACTGAGTGACTGAACTGAGCTCAACTGATCTTGACTTATTCCTGGCTTTGCCACTTCCCAGCTGCGAGATCTTATTCATTACATTTAATTAAACACACGAGCCTTAGTTTCTGTCTCCACAAAACAGGGGTGGTAATTGTCCCTACCTCTGAGGGTGAGTGTGAGGATAAGATGGGATAATGTCCGGAGCCTGGTGTGTGGCACACCCTCCATCAGCAGGAGCTGCAGTGGACACTTGTCATACTCACACCCCCCCTGCATCTTTTGGATAATCTTTCTATACTGGAAGAAATCCCCACATTGCAAGCTCTGCCTCCCTGAGTGAGCATCAGAACTCTCAATTCCCAGCCTCCCTGGCACCTGCAGGCCAGCGGCCTTGGGGCCTTGGGTCTGACACTCGCCTGCAAGGCTTGCATTCGGAGGGAACAGGCTCTGCAAGGAGCTTCTGTATTTCGCTGTCATAACAGAGGTGGTGGGCTCCCAAGGGTTGCAGTTCCTGGGGCAGAGGGGAATCAGGAGGAGGGTGCGATGGGGACACTTGTCCTGTTGCGCCAGTGCTGCAGCATGGTTTGCGCTTCCCTGATGGCTGGGTGGGTAAAGAATTCGCCTGCAGTGCAGGAGACACAGGAAATGAGGGTTAGGTCCCCGGATTGGGAAGATCTCCTGGAGGGGAACATGGCAATCCACTCCAGTAATTCTTACCTGAAAAAAAATCCGTGGACAGAGGAGCCTGTCGGGCTATGGCCCACAGGGTCACAAAGGGTCACACACGACTGAGCGACAAAGCACGCAGAAGCATGTAGTGCAGTTTGAGGCCTTATTCCTGGAAACTGAGCTCAAGCCTGAATCTCTAGCCAACCCCAAATCCACTCAACAATTCAGGGGGCTTTGCAAGTGCTGTTTAGTAAATTTTTCTGCATTAACAGCTAGACTCGACTTCCTGTGTTTTTAATGCCTCAGTCAGTCAGTTCAGTCTCTCAGTTATGTCCGACTCTTTGCGACCCCATGGACTGCAGCACGCCAGGCCTCCCTGTCCATCACCAGCTTTCAGAGCTTGCTCAAACTCACATCCATTGAGTCGGTGATGCCATCCAACCATCTCATCCTCTGTCGTCCCCTCCTCCTCCTGCCCCCAATCTTTCCCAGCATCAGGGTCTTTCAAATGAGTCAGCTCTTCGCATCAGGTGGCCAAAGTACTGGAGTTTCAACTTCAACATCAGACCTTCCAATGAATACCCAGGACTGATCTCCTTTAGGATGGACTGGTTGGATCTCCTTGCAGTCCAAGGGACTCTCAAGAGTCTTCTCCAACACCACAGTTCAAAAGCATTAATTCTTCAGCGCTCAGCTTTCTTTATAGTCCAACTCTCACATCCATACATGAACACTGGAAAAACCATAGCCTTGACTAGATGGACCTTTGTTGGCAAAGTAATGTCTCTGCTTTTGAATATGCTGTCTAGGTTGGTCATAACTTTCCTTCCAAGGAGTAAACATCTTTTAATTTCATGGCTGCAGTCACCATCTGCAGTGATTTTGGAGCCATAAAAAATAAAGTCTGACACTGTTTTCACTGTTTCCCCATCTATTTGCCATGAAGTGATGGGACCAGATGCCATGATCTTAGTTTTCTGAATGTTGAGCTTTAAGCCAACTTTTTCACTCTCCTCTTTCACTTTCATCAAGAAGCTCTTGAATTCTTCTTCACTTTCTGCCATAAGGGTGGTGTCATCTGCATATCTGAGGTTATTGATATTTCTCCCAGCAATCTTGATTCCAGCTCGTGCTTCTTCCAGCCCAGCCTTTCTCATAATGTACTTTGCATATAAGTTAAATAAGCAGGGTGACAATATGCAGCCTTGACGTACTCCTTTTCCTATTTGGAACCAGTCTGTTGTTCCATGTCCAGTTATAACTATTGCTTCCTCACCTGCATACAAATTTCTCAAGAGGCAGGTCAGGTGGTCTGGTATTCCCATCTCTTTCAGAATTTTCCTCCACAGGAGACACTCAGACACAGTTGTGCCTCAGTCTCTGTGGGGTCCCTGGGCCCTGGTGTGCATAAGGTTTGTTTGAGCCCTCTGAGCCTCTCTGGCGGGTATGGGGTTTGATTCTAAATGTGACTTCACCCCCCTACTGTCTTGCTTGGGCTTCTCTGCCCTTGGACGTGGGGTATCTCCTCCATACAATGCCTACTATAATATTATTTCATTGCCTACTGAATATCATCTCAATGCCTACTAAATATATTTTCATCACCATTATTAAACAAGAGTCATCAATCTTCAAGGCCTTCAGACACCCAAAGGCACTGCAGGCCAACTAACACTGGCTCCCACATCCCAGGCCAAGTTTCTGTCTGCACTGGGTAAGGACTCTGCAGCTGGAACCCCCTAAGGAGACCTAATTCCACAGCCGCCCTTGCCTGGCCCTCATGTTGGGCCTGTACTCTGCTCCTGGGAGCCTGAACTGACCCGAGGCCCAGGGTGCAGGTTGGGGACCCTTGCCTCTCCCCCCAGCCTCTCCTCTCCAAGCTTCTCTTGATCAGTTGCACTGAGAGCTGCAGACACCAGACGGCGCTCAATGCTCATTTCAGAGGGAAGCCGGCGAAAAGTTTTTTAATGTTTTGTTTTCGTTGTAGTTTCTACACGCCTGCTAGTGAAAGCAACGACTCGGAGACGACTGACTGGTCCACCTTAATGCCCCACTGTAGCAAATGTTGCGTGTATGTTGCCTGCAGCTTACAGACAAGGGAACAGACCCAGACAAGTGAAGATGCAAGCTTAAGGTCATCTGGCCAGAAAGTTATCAGGGCAGGGACTTGAGCTTAAACCATCTCTCACAGAGAACAGTGCTAACACTGCAGCTTTCTTAGGGAGGGTCGTGGGGAGAAGGGAAGGAAGTCTGTGGTGTCTTCTGGCAGAGGTCTGTGAGGCAGTGCTGCTACCCAGAGAGCTCTCAGTACGAACGCCAGTTCAACCAGCCTGTGTTGAGCCCAGGACTTGCAAGCTCAGTTGCCCACCACAACCAGGCAGGCCCCACAGAGATGAGGAGAGCAAGGCAGGTAGGCAATAGGGAGAGGTGGGGACTGTGGTCAGCTGGGGGGTGTACGTTACAGACAAAGGGGGTGTCATACTCAGGTCCACTAGCTGTTGCCCTATCAGAAGGCACATCAGGGTGTTCTGGACTTTCTGTTTCTTTCTCAGAAGTTGTACATCTAAATATTGTGAAATCCCCAATGATGAAATACTCATGACAAAAGCAAAATTTTTTTTCCTCAATTCAATTCTCTGAGCTTTGGCATCCTCAACTTTACTATGGAGGACACTGTCCACACCCTTGGCTTTTGGGGTCACGGGAGCGTTTTTTTTGGCCTTGCACCTCCTTTAGGGAAGGCTCTCACGCTGGTCTTGTGCAGCTCCACCCAATGGCAGGTGTGAGAGCCGCCATTTCTGGCCCCATTTTGGTAACAGTTCCCCATCCATCTCAGGGATGTAGGCGTATTTAAAGACACTGAAATAGGGTTGCCCAGAGGAGCCTTCTCTGTTTTCTTCTTTTCTGCTCTTCCCTGTGGGCACAGAGGCCATGAGAGACGGTCTCCAAAAGGGTTTACTGGGGTTCAAGGAGAAAATAAGAGGGTTGTCTATTGATTTTTATGTTTGTGCATGTTTTACGTATCTTGAATATTTTTGATTTTTTATCTTGTTTTTTTAAAATTTTGATTTCGCATACAGTTCAAACTATGCCAAATGGGAGCTAGGTGCTGCCACTTATTTACGTATTTATAATCGAGAGGTCTACATCTTGATTTTTATTTATAACAGAAATGCTACCATTTATTTATAACATATGTAATTAAGAAGCATACATCTCCACATTTATTTATAATCAAGACGCATGCATCTCAATTATAAATAAATAAACGAACATTCATTGGCATGTGGGCTCATGACTGTTTGGGGTGTCCAACCCCTGCCATGGGGTTGACCTGATGCCCAAAAGCGGAAAACAACAGATGTAACAGGGAACTGAGGATGGGGAGACATCCTTTAACAAACAGTTGCCCGAGGTGTTTTTAAAAAAGCTTTACAATATGTAAAGTGAAAGTGAAAAGTGAAAAAAGTGAAGTCGCTCAGTCGTGTCTGACTCTTTGCGACCCCATGGACTGTAGCCTACCAGGCTCCTCTGTCCATGGGATTTTCCAGGCAAGAGTGCTGGAGTGGGGTGCCATTGCCTTCTCCAGGGGATCTTCCCGACCCGGGAATCAAACCTGGGTCTCCCACATTGCAGGCAGACGCTTTACCGTCTGAGCCACCTTTGTGACCCTTTTAATATATAAGGCACTACACACACGCTAGTTATCCAATTAGTTAAATATACTCATAGCCATTTTTAAATCGTCTGGTGCATGGTAAGAGCTAACTTTAAGAATGGAGGCTCTGTTGTTAATGTTGCCATCATGCTTGGTGCTGTTACGCTGTGGGACACCCCTGCCCTGGTTTCTGGGTCAGCTTCCCAAATGTACCAAAAGCCCCATGAGGCCAGGGCTGTATGGGATTAACCCTCAGACCTTCAGATGTAGTAGGGGGCAAGCAGGGGTCTAAATGATCTTTGTTAAATGGCTGAGACAGAAAATTAAAAAACGAAAAGAAAGAAACCAATGGCTCAGTCCCTTTGGTGGGAACTTGGGGATTCCCTTGTGGCTCGGTTGGTAAAGAATCTGCCTGCAATGGGGGAGACCTGGGTTTGATACCTGGGTTGGGACGATCCCCCGGAGAAGGGAAAGGCTACTCACTTTAGTATTCTGGCCTGGAGAATTCCATGGACTGTATAGGCCATGGGGTTGCAAAGAGTTGGATACGACTGAGTGAATTTCGCTTTCACTTCGGGTCCTGTCCCAGCTCTAACCCAGCTTTTTAGATCCTCATCCAGTCCTTTGGAGAAGAAAGTGAAGGCCTTGGCCCTGCTGAGCCCATTCAAATGCAGACATTACCGTGCTCAACCATAGACCCAGGCTTGAAAAATTGCTATTGACCACTTCCTGGCCCGAGACTCAGAAAGAGGACACAGCAAGGAGCAGGTGTGTGCCAAGCAAGGGTGGAGCCCAGCTCCCCAGAGACCAGCATTTTTCCTGCTTCTCAGGCAGGAAGGTGGATGTTTTTAAGACCCCGGGGGGCAGCTCTTTGATTCAGTGTGAGCCTTCAGAGATAGACCTTGTGGCTTGGTGCTGGTGGTCAACATCTGGATGTCTGTGTCCTGCCCAACTTGGGCCTTTCCCATTGGAGTCTGTTTCTTGTGACTGAAAACTGGGTTGGCTATAAACTCTCACTTCTCTTTCCTCTGTCACTTACTAATTATACGACCCTGAGCTGATTACCTACCTTCTCAGGGCCTCCATTCCCCTGTCTTAGAAATGGGAATCAATAATGTGTACCTCCCAGGATTGTTGTTACGAGGATCCAACGGTTGCTATTTGAGTTTAGAACTTTAGAGACACAGTACAGGCCGAAGTTCTGAGGACTCTGAAGAAGGACGATCCTAAACAACCCAAACACTCAAGACTATGTGTCTGTTGCCAGAGTTCTGATTTATTTGTGCACAAATGGTTGTGTGAGCAAATATTGGGCACCTTTTCCTTGAAATCAGCTTAATTCAGACTCTCAGTTCCCACCAGAGGACTTTCTACTACAGTCACTCTGAGGTCCTGCTCAAAACAGATTGTATTTTTCAGATTGATTCTCCTGCCAACAGGAATATCTGCAACAATATTTTCTGTCCTGCAAGCGCTTCTAGGACACTGCAACCCCTCATAGAGAGAAGGAGACTATGCCCCCTCCCTTGAACCAAGTGGAACTTTGTGATTCCCTCTACTATTAGGAGGGCTTCCCAGGTGGCGCTAGTGGTAAAGAACTTGCCTGCCAATGCAGGAGACGCAAGAGACGTGGGTTCGATTCATGGACTGGGAAGATCCCCTGGAGGAGGGCATGGCAACCCACTCTAGTATTCTTGCCTGGAGAATCCCATGGACAGAGGAGCCCGGCGGGCTGCAGTCCATAGGGTCTCAAAGAGTTGGACACGACTGAAGCAACTTAGCATGCACACACCACTAACAGAATACAAAGGAAGTGATGCAACATGATTTCTGAGGCTAGGCTGTTAAACATCACAAAATGTCACATGTTTCTATCTTGATCTCTCTTAGCTTTTGAAACCCAGCCACCTTGCTGTGAGGAGGCCCCAGCAGCCTGCCGGGCCTCATGGGGAGGAACAGGTCCCCAGCTCTAGCTGAGCTCCCAGCCGACAGCCAGCTCCAACTTGCTAGCCAGCTGGGTGAGTGTGCCATCTTGAAAACGGATCCTTGACTTCCAGTTGAATAGGTTGATATCGCGTAGAGCAGCGAGAAGCCTTCCCTATGGAACCAACCCCCAACGGCAGATTCGTGGGCTGAATAAATGATTGGTGGTTTATTACACAACAATCAGAAACAGATGCACCTCTTGCCCTCCATTTTTCCCCCAGAGCTATAAAATGTCTTGGCCACTTACCTTGGGCCAGGCATCAGTGAAACCCTGACACCCATGCTCTTGCACCACACAAGGACCTTCAGATCTCCTGCTCTGCAGCTCCTGAGCCATCTCTGGAGTGGAGAATCTTTTGAGAGGCTGAAACCCCCACAACCACACCCTTTGGAGGTCTTGCCATAACCACTGTCTCCCCTACCTCCAAGTTGGTCATCTGAAGGCTTGCCTTAAGTCTTTCTAGAGTAGTTCTTCTTGCTCCTTTTCCTGCCTCCAGAACTCCCAGATTCACCTCTGAAATGGATTGGAGATTTCCCTAAAGACTTCTATCTGTAATTTCTCGCTAGAGGTGGCTCAGCTCTCTGCCAGAAAAAATGCCTGAGGCAAGTTATGACAAAGGCTGACTCTGGCTGGAAGGAAATGCTGGAAAACCAACCCAACTTTATATTTCATTAAATGACTGAGACACGCATATACTCAATGACTGTACCTTAAGCTTCCAGTGTGTGCCTGGCATTAGGCTAGGTGCTGGGAAGACCAGGCTGAACGGCAGTGTCACTCATCACCCTGGACAGGAGGCCACCTGTGTCTACCCAGAGCCTGCACCCCAACCCCTCCTCTATCATGCTTCAGGTATCTAAAAACCTAGATAGCACTGCCTAAATGGCCCAAGCATAGTTTTAGGATGTATATGAGCAACTTCTCCAGGTCCATCCAGGGGGACAACATGCCCCCCTCTGCACCCCTAGAGATGTGACTAGTGGTAGCTGTAGGCAAGTTGTGTAGACGGAGTTTGGGCCTGTGGGCTGGGGTGTTCACAGGCCAGTGTCCTAGGCTACTTGTGACACAGGGCAGAGATGGAGCTAGGAAGCAAACTGGGGTGGGTGGCACCAAGGGCTGGGGTCAGGGCCAACTTACTCCACACCATCACGTTCCCGCACAGAATTCCAAACAGTACAAGAATTCGAAATTTCAGCATGGCCTTCTTGGTCATTGTAAAGAATATTTCTCACGGCAGAAGAACAGACATGTTTTATTTTCAGTTCCGTTCAGTCGAGGAAGGAGGTAGGGAGGGATGATGGAATCCAGCTGTTTAGCCACCTGCCCATCACCATCACCAACACCCCCAGCTTGAGGGAAGGGGATCTGGAGCAGGGTAGGAAAGGAAGGTAGTTTATGGCCATTTTGCACGGATTGGCTTGGGTGGGAAGTGGGAATCCAGCCCAAGGCAGAAGAGCACCATGGTTGTCAAAGTGTGGTCCGTGGACCAGCAGAATCAATATCACCCAGGGCTTTTTAGGCTCTTGGCACCCTGCAGGAAAGACGGTGTCCTTCTAGGAAGGACAACACCATGGGGCATTTCTAGGCTTAGAGGACTCCCCAACCCCACTCCTCCAGCTTCATGTGGAGATTCTATGAAGGAGACTTTTTACTAGAAAGAGAACAGTTATTTATTGAGCAGGGAGGGTATCTAAGAGTAGCCAAACACTTCATGGGCATTACCACATTTAATCCTCAAAAGCCACCCTCAAGATTGTTCCCATGATTTTCCCTTTCGAGGGCTCGGTCTAGAGAGGTTAATTAAGTACCTTCCTTGCTTTGCCTTGGGTCACAAGGCTCCCAGGAGCCTCCCTGGTCTTTGTGATTCTCACAGTGGTTCTTGAGTGCGACTCAGAATCACCCTGAAGCCTTGTTAAAGCAAACTTGCTAGGCTCACCCCTCAGAGTTTCTTATTCAGTAGATCTGAGATGGGCCCCCAAACACATGTTCCTAACAAGTTCCCAGATGCTACCACTGCTGCTGCTGCTGCTGGTCTGAGGACCGTGCTTCGGGAACCACCTTGCTGGGCAGGGATCCAGCTCCCCAGCCTACTCCACCCAGGCAACACCAGCATAATCATACCCTCCCCACAATGGCGTTCTTGTGAGATGTCAGTGAGATAATGGGAGCGAAAGAGCTTTGTCAGCAAGACAGGTCAATGGCTCTAGTCATTACACAGGGACCCAAGGCTGGCGATGGGATCCAAGTGGGGGGGGGGTGTACCACAGCCATCTGGAGATCTTTTGCCACCCATCTTAACTCTGAGCCATTTCTTCTCAAGAGAGAAAGCCACCTTCACAGGGATGGACCAGCAACCCCTCCCTGCCACCCAGCTCATCAACCCACGCCTCCTCCCCTTACCTCAGGCAGCCTGCTAGAACTGTCTCAGTAGCTGGCTAGTCTGGGCTACTTCTCCAGGGGCCAGTCCAGACAAGCTGGTGCAGCATCAAGCCTTATGATTCACGGCCCTGGGGCTGGGTCTGGCTCACCACCCGTGTGAGACTCAGGAGGCCCCTGACTTCCCTTCTCTAAGCCTCAGGCTGCTCATCGGTAAAACGGACGCAACATTTGGCCAGAGTCCTGTGAATTCAACGGCCAGTCCTTGTAAAGTACTCTTCTTAAGCCAGAGTTTGGCATAGAGCCTGGCCGATAGAGTTCAATCCGTGGTGGCTGTTAGTATTTTCAAATAGTGCCTGGGTCCAAGCTACGTCTTGATAGAGGCCCGGACTTGGAACGCAAGCCGCTCCCACGCCGCCGTTCCCCCGTTGCACCCGGATACACCCGCCCTGGAATGCCAATGTGGGCACCCCCCTCTTCCCCCGGAGGCTTGCCTGCCCGGGGTAGGGTTCCCAAGGCAGGGCAGGATTAGACAGGCGGTGAAGCGAGGGAAGGGGCGTTCCTAGGGAGTGGCCTCTTCCTAGGAGGGCTGGTGGCGGGGCGATATAGCCCCGGAGCTGAGGGAGGCAGAGGCGGGGATGCTGGGAGGACCTTCCAGCGGCCTGGGAGGAGCCTGGGAATGTTGAGGAAGGCTGAGGAGGGGGCGGGACCGTTAGGTAGCACTGAGACGGGGGGTGGTGGGGCGCGGGTGGCGCTTCCCACCCAGCCCGGGCTGGAGCTCGGGGCCTGGGCCAGAGAGAGCTTTTTATCCAGGCAAGACCCGGGGGCTGGAGGTGGGGTGGGGTAGGCCTAGGGAGGGCCCCATCCCCAGAGTGACCGTGGGGGCGGAGCCGACCAAGAGTGTTTTTGGGGGGAGCCGTAAGCGGGGCGGGGCAAGGGGCACAGCTCCACTCGCCACAGGGCCCGAGGCAGGGGGAAGGCCGAGGCGAGCGGAGCCGGGTTGGGCTGGGAGGCCAGCCACGTTCCGGCAGAGCCTGGGAGCGGGGCTGGGGGCGGGACTTGGGCCCAGTCCGAAGGCCGAGGGGCGTGCCCTCTGGATGGGGCGGGGCCAGGCCGAGGCCGTTGAGTTCTCTGAAGACCGCCGGGAGGGGGACGGACGATCCAGCGACTGAACCCGGCGCTGCGCAGTCGGACGCGGAGGACTGGGGCGCAAGCGGGCGACTCTTGAGCTTGCACCTCCGAGCAAAAAAAAAAAAAAAAAAGAGCAGAGGCGGCAGGTGAGAAGTGGGTGGGGGAGGCCCTCCGGCAAACCACGAGCAAGGTTAGTCTTCGCCCCCATTTTCCAGAACCCGCTCGGGGCAGCTTTCTCGGAACAAGTGACAGGTCTGGCCGCGAAGGCAAGCTGGTGGTTGATTGAGAAGGAGCTTAAGTTCCCAAGTCCTGACCGCCACCCCCCCTCCCAGTTCTCCGGCTCCGCCGCGCACCATCTGTGTGACCCCAGGCGCTTCCCCCTCGACCCCCGATTAGCCGGCTTTGGACCTCTCGGGTTCCAGTACAAGGAGGGGCTGGACCCAGGTGGACTCCGTGCTTCCACTGCCCTTTCTCGCTGGGAACCCTCGGAAGGTGAGGCCGGCAAGTGAGAGCGGACTGCAACAGGTATTTCAGATCGCGTCATCCAGACTACAGTCTGTTTCCCCTCAGAGTGAGGAAAGCGAACCCTCTGCGAGCTTGAGCGCATTGCTTTAAGGGTCTCACTCGTTCCTCCGATGGGACTTGAACTCACAGGCCTGGGAAAGCTGGGGGGCGGAGGGGGCGTGGAGACCCAAGTCAGGGAAGTCTCAGCCTCCCCTTCCCCACACCTCTGAGAGCCCAGTAAGACGTGGGATGGGAAACTCAGCGGGACTTTGCCACCTGCCCCCCGCCCCAGGGCTTTTCCAGGTGAGCAGGCTTGGGAGGCCCCTGGCAGAAGCCAGGGGACAAATTCTTATCTGGGTAAGTGGGGAAGACAAGGGAAAACCCCACCAAACGTTCGGCCCAAAATCAAGCCCAGAGCCTGGGGCTCTTGCTGCATGCCAAGTTCCTTCTTGGGCTGGAGGTTTCTGTCCCTGGTGGCGGTGGGTGTTCTGTGTTGGGCCATAGTAACTAGTTCGGTGGTCAGGGAGTTGGGACCACGTTGATTTGGGTTCCGGTCACTTTTCATGCTTCAGTTTCCTCATTTGTAAAATGGGCATAGTGATGATAATCAATGGTAGTGATGGTGGCTGTTGTTTAGCTGCTAAGTTGTGTCCCTCTCTTTTGTGACCCTGTGGACTGTAGCCTGCCAGGCTCCTCTGTCCATGGAATTTCCCAGGCAAGAATACTGGAATGGGTTGCCATTTCCTTCTCCAGGGGATCTTCCCGACGACCCAGGAATTGAACTTGCAACTCCTGCACTGGCAGGCGGATTCTTTACCACTGAGCCACCTGGTAGGGAGGACATAATACAATAATGTGTATACAGTGCTTAGCAAGGCGCCAGGCACCCAGTGAGCCCTCCCTGTGTGACAGCTGCTCTGATGTGGATGGGCAGGTGATAGACTGGCTTCCTGCCTGGGAATGAGACTGTTTTTGGAGGGCTGGCTGAAGCTCCTCCTGACCTTGTGAGAGCCAAAACTCGCCACCTGCCACCAGCAATACTTTGTCCATTTTGGGGTTGGGGGGAGGTGTCATCTAGACCAAAGCCTAGCTGAGTTTTGGGTAATACTCTTCCAGTCGTTAGGTATCTGGCTAAATAACCCCCCAGATGTTTACTTAACATCTATTATATATCAGATGGAGCTAGGTGATAGCCTTCGGGTTCTGCACTCATTTTGAGTTGCTCCCAGTAGGGTCCCTACCCCCACCATGCCTCTGCTGGAGAAGATAACTCACACCCAGAGCTCAAGGCCAGATGCGATGTCATGGATATGGAAGTGCTCTGGTGGCCAGAATCCAGCTCTCCCATTGCATGCTGGGCTCAGGGTGGAGGTGAGGGGCAGTGTGTGCACCTCTTATCTGTTTGATCAGGGTTGGGCACTGAAGGTGACTGACTCCTTGCATCTCCTGGCAAGAGGAGCCCTATACTTTGGAACCAGCTGGAAAGCGCTACTGGAGAAGGAACTGGCAGCCCACTGCAGTATTGCAGCCTGGAGAATCTCATGGACAGAGGAGCCTTACAGGCTACAGTCCATGAGGCCACAAGAGTTGGACACAACTTAAACCACCATGGGACAGAGTTTGATTGAGGGCTGTACTATGAATATGTGGAGGGGACAGCACGTGGAGGTATGGGAGGAGTGGTGCCCAAGAGAGGTGAGACACTAGAGAAACCAGGGCAGGGGGTGAAGGGGCTTCCTGGAGTTGTCGAGACTTGAACAGGACTTTCTGCCTGCGATTCCAAGTCCTGCTTGGGCTTAGATCAACTTGGGGCCCCAGACTCCCTCTCTAAGCTTTTGAGTGGCATAAGATTAAGAGTTTGGTATGGTGGGGAGGGAGAGGGGTCATAGGTGTTGCCTGTGTGGGGCACAGGGAAGAGATGTTCCTTTCCAATGGTGCTTAGTAAACATCTAGTGGAAAGTCCTCCCGCCACCCCTCCGCCCCCTGTGATGACTGACGGATGATGACACGCTGACCCCATCCTTAGTTGCTTACAATCTGGTAAGGAACTTAGGCAAGGGGACTCTGATAGGAGATAGACGAAGAGTCAAAGGGATCTTCAGGAAAGTTTCTGGAGCAAGTGGACTCTTGGGTGGGCCTTAAGCATTTCGAAGGTTTCAGCATCCACAGCTAAGGCAGTGTTTTGGGTAGAGACAGATGCCTAGAGGAAGGTAAGGGCGTCACCGTGTTCAGGGGAAATTTTTTTCAACCTTGTTTGAAAGTAGCCCCCATGCTATACAGCAGATACTATAAGCACAGCTTCAGTACCACTGTGCCTCCTTTTTTGACCACCAAGACCAGGGTTCAGATTTGATGGAAAAGGGAAGAGGGGTCAGGGAATTTTGAAGAAACTGCTTGATTGATCAGTCTGGCTGAAGAGTTGAGACTCGGCAGGAATGGGAAGGGAGAATGGTAGGTTGCATCAACTCGTGGAGGACTTTGAATGCCAAGATGAAATGTTTGGATTTGCCTTATAGACCTTGAGGGCTGCTGAAGGTTTCCGAGCAGGGGAGTGACCTCGTCAGAGTGGCACTTTAGGATGGACAGTCTGCCAGATGTGCTGGGGTTCGGGACCCAGCGGTCAAGGGAGAATGAGCCAATGGCGGTAGTGATGGGGAAGGAGGGCCCACAGGGGCTTTGGGGAGGTCTGGGGCTGGGGCTGGGGGGAGGCGCTGTTGGGGGCGGGGAGAGCGAGTGTCCCAGTGTCTAATCTGCCCTCCGTGTCTTTCTATCCCCCACCCAGCCTAGACCGAAGAGTATGGCAGACACTCAGGAAGGTGGCTGGGTTGGGTGGGTACGGGCGCTGGGGAGGGTGGTGAGTGCTACAGAGTGATAGAGAGGGAGTCGCCCAAGAAGGCTCTGTGTTTGCCTATGCAGGACAGGTGTCTGGGCCAGTGGAGGGAACAGGAGCCAGTCGTCAGGGGGCTGGGGCTGGAGAGCTGGGTGGTTGGGAAGAAGTGCCTGCAGCCCCTCCCCTCCTCGTCCAGCCCAGAGGGCCCGGGAGGAAAGGTTAGCCAGTGGGAACACACATTTCTCACATGGTGGGGGGATTTTTTTTGGTTCCTCCAGGGCTCCTTTGAAGTTTCGGCAGTGTGGGGCAGTCCCCTCTCTATTGAGGCCTCAGAGTTTTGAACCACTGCCTGGAAGCTCTTCCCACCTTCTCACCCCCCAACCCTGGGGACGCAGCCCCTGTCCCCCTCTGAGAGCCAGACAGCCCCTCCTGGCGCAGAGGGCGGCAGCCCCAAGCCCCAGGCGTTCTTTCTGAGCTGTAGCATCTGGGGCCCGCTGGGGCCCGTGGTTGGGCTTGGCCTTGACCCCTGGCTCCAAATCTTTAAACCCACTTCCTCCACCCCACGGTGAACTCAGGGGGCAGCAAATGGTCAGGAGTTGGCTGTGTGAGAGGCAGGCAGGAGGGAAGAGCCTCGGCCCCTCTCTAGGGCAGGCCAGGGCCAGGGCCGGGGTGGGGGTGGGGGGCGCTGGTTTAATCTCAGCAGGAATTGTCCTGCCCACCGGCTTCCCCTCCCGTAGGCCTGGGTCTGAGGAGCCAGGAAGGGAAGCCCAGAGGTAAACATGGGCTGAGTGTCCTGCTACGCTGGCTTCCCTCTTTCCCTCACCCCCTGACACTGCCTCGGAGGAGGCGGACCGCAGGCCCAGGGCCTCTGTGACGGGCCCACTTGGTGTCTGAGGGCTGCCTGGTTCCTGACTCATCCCCGGGTTTCCCCTGACACCGTGGGTTTCCTGTGAGCAGCAGATTCACTCTGGGCTGACCTGGAGAGGCAGTTGAGGGGAGGGAAGAGGCCTGCAGTCTGCGCCTTAGACTTCGTCCTGGTTCCTCTGTGTGACTTTTCAGAAGTTCCTTCTCCTCTTTGGGCTGTCTGTCCTTCCCTGCTCTGCTAATGACTTATTCTTTACTTGGCTCTCAGGAAGTTCTGTAACACCGGACACTTGCAAAGTAGGGTACATGTGAGTGTGTGTGTGCACACACACACACACCCACACACAAAACACAAGGTCCGTACAAAGTGGAACTGGGCAACTCCTCTCAAACACACGGTAATCGATCCCACTTCCTAGCCTTGCCTACTTCTTACCTGAAGCACCCTCGCTTCTTTCTGCCTGTCCACACAGATTAGGAATATAGACCAGCATGGTGGTGAAGAACTGGAGCTGACGTTTTGGCCCTGCCCATCCCTAGCTAGGTGACCCTTTCTGAGCCTCAGTTTCTGAATCTGCGCACTGGGGATAATAATGCTTAATACTTCATAGGGTGACATGAGGATAAAACAAAAAAACTGCCTGTGGAGCGCTTAGCAATTTTCTGCCTGCACATGGTGAACCCTCCCTCAATGAGAGCTGCCATGGTCCTTATTTTCTACATCTGGCCAGTTTTCCAGGCTGTACCAGGCTGCTCCTCAGGCCCCCAGAAACATCCCCCAGAGCCCCAGCCTTCCGTACAGGCCCTCTGCCCCTCGCCAGCGTTCGTGTGGGTGCCCCAAGACACTAGTCATTTCCACCTGCGTGGTGTCCTTCCTGGGGGTCCCTGGGTTTCCCCAGAGTGACTTTAAGCTTCCTGAGGAGAAGTGGGTCTGAACGTCAGTGGCAGACTTCCTTCGAAACCCTTCCTTTCCCTTCCCTTCTTCCCTCTGTGCTTGACAACACGGAGCCCTTGCCTCCCGGCTGCTGTTTGGTGGCACACGGAGTATCCCTGGGAACCCTCCCAGTCAGGGATGGCCCCGTCCATCTCTGTGTCCCGACTCCAGGCACAAAGCCTGGCCCACAGCGGGCACTCAGGAAATAGAGTTGGAACGAGTGAGTGATTCTCCTCAGGGTGGCCCAGTGGGACCCAGTTTGAGCCAGATCCTCCGTGACTGGGGCCGGGACGCGGGGGTCTCACGCCCCTGCCTTGCCCTTCAGGACTGCCCACCCTGGGCCTGGAACTGGGGTCCAGGGAGGTGGGAACAGGGCGGCTGGATTGCTTCAGCCCGGGTTTCGGCTTCCCGTGTGAGGCCTGGCCTTTCCCCTCCTGAGACGGGAAGAGCCCAACTTCCTCCAGCCCCAGCCTGGTGGGGACATCTCTGGCCTTTAGTGAACCCTGACTCAGCCAGAAAAGCCACCTTCAAGTCAGCAGTTATCTGTGCCAGGTGCCCTGTCCCATGAGGCGCAGGCACAGGGCTGGGGGATGGGAAGATGCCCTCCCAACCCCACTCCCCCCAACATCATCCCTGGAGACCACCCAGTGAGGAGCTCTGGAAGGCCTGTCCGCTCGCTCCTCTGGCTTCTTTCCTGGCTTCTTTCTTTGCCTTTCTCTGGGCCCCACCCCTGACTTTCCCTGCTGTGTTGAGGGGTGATTCAGGATGGGAGTTACTGAGGATTCCAGACCTGGGCCCATAGGACCCGTGCAGGAAAGTGGATGAAGTGCTGGAAACGGAGCGTTAGGAAGCCTGGTTCGGTTGCTGGCTCCGCTGTGAAGTGACAGCGTGAACTGGTCCAGGGGGCTGGTCCCCTAGGCCAGTTCTCTTGCTTCTCATGCAGTAAATGCTCCAGAAGCCTGCCGGAGGTCCAGCTGGCCTTGGCCCAGGACAGTGGAGAAGGAAACATAGGCAACGTTGTGGACTCTGAAATCGGACTATCATTTCTGCTTCTGTTATTTACCTGCTGGGTGTGACCTTAGGCACACCCTAAGGGTCTTAACCCCTCTGCCCATCCGTTTCAGCGTCTAAAATGTAGACAGTTAGAGTATGTCTCTCATAGGGTTGTTTGAGAATGATACGAATCAATGGGTGTGAAGCCTGTGTGATACGTACCTGGCACACAGTGAGTGCTTTGTATTAATATGTGCCGGTAGTTTTGGGTAGTGTTGCTATTATTAATGAGCTTGCGCTCAGTCGCCGTAGCCCACTAGGCTCCTCTGTCCATGGAATTTTCCAGGCAAGGATACTGGAGTGAGTTGCCGTGTCCTACTCTGGGGAATCTTCCTGACCCAGGGATTGAACCTGCATCTCTTGTGTCTCCTGCCTAGGCAAGTGGATCCTTTACTACTGGGCCACCTGGTAAACTCATAGGGAGCAGAATTTCAGTCTTTGGGGGCAGTCTTTGGTGAAAGGCTTGAGTCTGGGAATCTGGAGACCTGGGTTCTGATCCCAGCTCATCCTTTACTCACCATATGACCTTGGGCAAGAGATAGCCCTTCTCTGGCTGCAAAACTCTTATTTTCGTGTATTTGGCTGCACTTGGCTTTTGTAAGAGAAGCCCATGCGATATCACAGTGGGGAGCTGCAGGGTTTTATTTAGAGAAAGGGCTTGTGGGTGCCCACCCTGTTCTTCTGCCCCGAAATAGTCACTGGAGGTGGGCAGGTCCCCACAGTGTCATAGAGACACCTCAGAAACAGAATGACCGAGTGCCCCCCCACCCCCATGACTGCATTCAACAAGGCTAAAAAGCAGATGAATACATTTATATACAACATAATAATGGGATTATCTCGATCAAATTACAGGCTTTTAAAAAAACTTTTCGCCATTTTCTGAATCTTCTGCAATAAACCCACATTATTTTTATGCTCAAGAAAGAAAGAACAGACACGATAAAGCTATCAAAAAACGTACTATACATATTTAAACAGAAATGCATTATGTGAACTTGGGGATCACATTGAGGGTTTTGTTGTTGTTAATAAATCATATTTATTTCAAAAGGGGGTGGGGTGTTGGTTTGAAATGAATGTCAATTTGTCAAGCCTCAAAAGACTGAGGGAGTGTCTGTGGAGGAAGCCAAGAGTCAGACATATATGGGAGCCACTCCAGCCTGCGTCGTGGTGGACGCGCCCCGAGTGCTGCCTGGTGTTGAGAAAGCATCTCAAAAGTCTTTCACTCCAGAGGGCTGACTTTCCTCACTTGTCAAATAGGAATGATAATAATAACAAACAATTCAGAGGGGTGCTGTGAAGGTTACAGGAGCTTCACACTTTAAGTTTAGAGGGAAGCCCTCTCCTTCTGAATTTGGAACCAAGTGAAAAGCGCAGTTGACAAAGATGGAGCTGCAAAGGAAGGCAGGAAAACGTGGCTTTAGATCTGTGCCTGGAGGGCTGGCTCACTCTTCCCTGGAACTGGCAGAGTTACACGTCCGGTCACAGGCGGCTCTGAACAGGAGCCAGCCTCTCCGCAAGAGCTGGTAGTGTGCAGGGGAGTAGCCCAGATGGAATGCTTCCAGCAGACAGCCTGGTTCACTGAGAAGGGGAGACCCCCACTGAGCGTACTGAGTACATCTCCCAGAAGAACCAATCAGACAAGCTTCTGCTGGGGGTCCTGGCAAGAAGCGAAGAAGTGGGTGGAGCCAGGCCTCAGGTGTTCAGCCAGCACGGGTGTTTAGGGAAACAGGTGGAGAGAAGAATATGTGTTCCGCCTCATACCTACAGGGCGCTTCTAATGATACCTGGTAGGCAAACACTGATTAATGTTCATTTGACATTGCTGACGATAATGTTAGCAATGAGTAATTCTACTACTGAGGCTGGAAAATCACTCTCCCACACACTGTCTTAGGAGATGGAATATGAGAATGCTGTTGCAATGGGACACGGTGAGACGTCCTTATGCATAAAGGAGATAGAAACTCAGTGGGGGTGGATATGACTGCTTTGTCTGAGATCTCGCCGCAAGTGAGTGGGTTGCCAGGCCCTGGGTCACTGTCGGGCACCTAGGCAGAGAGGCCTCCGTGGCCTGACTCCTGGCCTCTCTGAACTCACAGCCGCAGGAGGCCATGTTGGAGGCTCTCCGATGCCCCTCTGATCCCTTCTCTCATGACTTTCGGTAAGGATTAAATGAGATCATAGTTCTGGGTCAAACAGTGGTGGGCCCAGCACAGAGCACGCCCTCCACTCAAGCCAGAGGATGAAGAGGGTGATACTGATGAATGAAGGCTGCCCCTGCCTCCCCTTTGGGGAAATAACAGAGTCCTTCTTCCCCAAAGACCGAGGTCCCCTGATCTGGAGTGAGGGACTGTTCTGGGGCTGTTTGGAAATCTGGGGTCAGGAGGGCCTTGGGCCTCTATGGGCTCAGTCTTGCATGAGACTCTCCGATACCAGCCTCCACCCGCATGTGCTTTTGGCAGAGAGCGAGGGCAAAGCTGGGGGCTTGTGACTAAATTCACAAGATCATATAATGCTGTCCTGTGAGCAGCATTATAGCTCCCTGAGTCAACCTATCTGCCCCGTCTGATCCCTTGGACAACATTCAGCCTTTGCTCGCACACCTCAAGGCTTGGAGAACTCACTGTCTTTCATCTCCAGATGGACCAGACTCTTAAAAAATACCGTGTAGAATTTGAACAAACCTATCCTCCCTTCCACCTGTTGGTCCTGATCGTGGTCGTGGGGGCCACTTGGGGGCCATGCAGAGTGTGACTACTCCCTGAGTGTGTGCGTGGAGGGCGGTAACCAAGCCTCCCTTACAGCACCCTCCCCCTCTGCCCTCAGGTCAATGGTTCTGATGTAGGAAAGAGACACTTCTATCAACTTTTTTGTTGTTGTTTATTTTTACTAATTTTTATTGGAGTGTTGTTGATTTACAGTGTTAATTTCTGATGTACAGCAAAGTGAATCCATTGTATATATAATCAAATACCCATTCTTTTTAGATTCTTTTCCCATACAGGTCATTACAGAGTATTGAGTAGAGCTCCCCTGCTACACAGCAGGTTCTTGTTAGTTATCTATTTTATATATAGTAGTGTGTGTATGTCAGTCCCAATCCATTTCGGTCAATTAAAAAAAAAAAAACCTTCATCTCTGCCTGAACTAATGGGCCCTTAAAAAAAAAAAAACACTTTCTAATTACTGAAGAAATAGTTTTGTGGAAAAAGTTTGAGGGTGAAGAACAGATGCAGAGGAGGAAATAACTGCTCAGAGATAAGTCCCGAGAAGGGTTTGGTGTTCACACACACACACACACACACGCACACAAGATTGGAGTCTCACATATGAACCACTTCCTGTGCTGATGCTTTCAGGGTAACACTATAGAAGCAGGATTTTTCCATGTTATTCAATATTCTTCCACAGCGTGGTTCCCAGGTCCCTAGCATCGCACCACATGGGTCTGCCGTGACCCAGTTAAACGTGCCCCTGCCGTTGCACATTTAGGCCGTTCTGAATTTTTCATTCGTGCCCACATTGCCATAGTGACCACCTTGTCCATATGTCTGGTTCTCAACTTGAGTGATCTTCACAGGCTGAATTCTTCAAAGTGGCTTTCCTGTCAGATGATTTTTAAACTCAAGGTCTGAGGACCAGATTCTCAGGGAAACCCCTCTCTGTGATACGTACCAGAGTGTATGTCCCCCCCTCCCCTACATTTAGCTCCAGGTCTCCTGAGGAGAGGCTTCCCTCGTAGCTCAGTCGATAAAGAATCCACCTGCAATGCAGGAGACCCCGGTTCGATCCCTGCGTCGGGAAAATCCCCTGGAGAAGGAAATGGCAACCCACTCCAGTATTCCTGCCTGGAGAATCCCATGGACAGAGGAGCCTGGCAGGCTTCAATCCATGGGGTTGCAGGAGTCGGACACAACTTAGCGACTAAACCGCCACCTCCTGAGGGGAAGGCACCGTCTGTCCCTCGGTGCCGAGCAGGTTCATGGAGGGAAGCAGGCAGGCTCTTGGGGCATGCATGTGGAACAGTCAGTCAGAGACAAAGAGGAAGACAGATATGAAGGAGCTTTTCCTCTACGACTGCAGTCTGACTTTTGACCTTCCTGTCGGGGAGCCTGGCATGTCATTAACTAATTATGGGATCTTTACTATTTAATGACCTCTCTCCATGGTGACTCCTTCCCAACAGCCTGCTGGGAGCCAGGGAATGGGAGATGAGTCCGTGGGAGGAAGTTTCTCTGGAATAGGAGGCAGGTCATGGGGTGTTGCAATGGTTCTCAAACCCTGACATACATCAGAGTCTCCTGGATGGTTTGTTAAAATGCAGATCGTACAGTTTCTGGTTCCGTCTGTCTTGGGTGCAGCCTAGGAATGTGTGTCGCTAACATGTTCCCAGGACGTGCTGCTGTTCTTGGTGTGGGATCCCAGTCTGAGAACAATGGAGTAGTGGGTTAGGGCAGAGGAGGCTCTGCAGTGAATTTCAGCTTCTGGGGTTGCTGCCGGTAGGAACCTTGGCTTCTTTAACAAAGGTTGGTGTGAGATCTGAACTCAGCTTGTCCCTGCCCCCAGCTCATCACCCTTCTCCAGGATGCACTATTATATAACCGTGTGCAAGAGGAGAAGATAATCACCACCATTCCCACTTTATGGAAAGGAAAACTGAGGCTCTGACAGGTGACCTCATACGTCCAAGGAGAGCCACCAGGAGCTCTAATATAGGACCGCTGACGTGGTCACCTTTCCATGCTCCTCCCGAATACCCACCCCCTCAAAAATGCACGTGCTGTCTCTGGGCTTCCCCTGTGCAGGGGTCGTGCAGGAGCAGAGATGCAGTCCCTGAGCCCTGTGCCTGCCCTGGGGACTGACTCCATGTGAGGGTACGGGAAGCCAGGTTCCCCCACATCACCTCTGAGCCAGCGTCTTGCTCCACATCTCACCCCCACTGACTGTCCAGTAATGTGTGCTCCTGCCGAGATCTCGTGTCCCCCAGCCAGTTTATGTTCCCAGTTATGGTCTGGGCCGCTTTTCTGGGAGGCTGGCAACTTTTCTCTGGTTGAGCCCAGGCGCTGTCTGGCAGGCACAGCAGAGGAAAGGGAGAGAGCCCATCTGATGTGTGCCAAGCCTGGCCCTGGACACTTTGCAGCTGTGATGTCTGGTCATCCTCCCACCAGCCCCCTCCCCCCAGTAGAGGTTATCATCACACACACACACACCCCCGTTTACAGATGGGGAAACTGAAGCTCCCAAGGCTGGAATGACTTGTCCAAGGTCACAGCTGAAGGCAGCAGAGCCGGGCTTTCATTTCTAAACCCCAAGGTTGGGCCCCCTGGTCTGGAGTGGTAGCAGGTCCTGGAAGGAGCTGGGGTGTGGGGGACATAGCCTGTGCCCCTCCCACCACCCATGCAAAGAAGGTCAGCCCAAGCGACAGGGCTCCCCGGGGACTCGGGATCTTGCAGTGGGAGGACTCTGGCCCAGCCACCAGGAGCCGTACTTCAAATCATGCTCAGTTGCCTCCTGGCTGTGTGACCATGGCAAGTCACCCTCGGCCTTGGGGCACCCAAGTCTTCATTTCTCATAATGATACCTTATGCTTTATAGCTTTTAGCAGTGGACATCTTCTCGTGTGCTTACTCCTGCAAGCCTCCCAGCCCCTTATGAAATAGGCAGGGGGTGGCGATTACTGGGCCCACTTCACAGATCATGACAGAGGCTGTAAGTGAGAGGCCCAGCATCCTACAGCTAAGGAGGGCTCGAGCTAGGACTTGAACCCATGTTGTCTTTGCTTCCCATCTTGAGCCTGGTCCAGCATCCAGCTGCCTCCTAAGTAAGAAGGGAGAACTCTGGGCTCCTGTTCTCAGCTCAGGATTGGGGGTCCCAGGGCTCTTAGTTGGGCTGTTGGCTCTTGGGTGCCAGGGGCCCAGAACTCCAGGAAGGCTGGCCAGAGATCCTTGCTCTGGGCTGGGAACCATGGAGAAGGAAGATAGGGTGGTCCAGGCTGCCCTTGTTACCAGTTCCTCCCCAGGCCCAGGCATGTGAGGTCCCTGGTGGACAGAGGGTGGTCTGGCCAAGGTCCTCCTCCCACTTCAACCCCTGGTCCCCCTGAGGACTGTACCTGCCCTCCAGATATACCATGCAGAATTTTCCAGATCTCAGGACTCAGCTCCCCTGCCCTCTTTTTCTGCCTGAATGCCTTCAGCTCCGCCTCTCCTGATCTGGGTCTTCTTCATTCCCTCCAGACCCAACTCCAACCACCTTCTTCCCTGTGGCCAAGCCAGCTCAGCGGTCTCAGGTTCTGTCCTGCAGGTGAGCTGGCTCACAGGATTAGTTAGTGCTCCAAGGTGGCAAGGAGGGCAGTGACTGGCTGCTGTGGCCCCGAGCCCCCGGGGGTCTGTGTGGGCTGGGGACAGCTGAGCTACTTATGGTCAGCCTCAGACCATGAGCAAGTCACTTCTCCTCTCTGACCACCGGCTTCTTTCTGAAAATTAGAACCCCATCTTCCTCACCAGTCACTGTGAGGCTGGCGTGAGATGCAATGGATAAAACACCGACCCCTGAGGCTCTCGGGAAACGCTGGCCACTCCCCTTTCCCTGCACTCAGCTTGGGTTTCATTCCTCTTCCACCGCCTGGGCCAGGGGCTGGGTGTCTGGTTGGGCCTTGGTGTCAGGCCTGAACTCTATCTGCTCAGGTTGGGGGTGTTCTAGGCAGATAACGGGATGATTGGGCAGACAGACAGAATCAGCTCCCAACAGGCTCTGCCAGCCCCACGTTGTGGCCCTGGGCACGGGGCCTCCTGAGCCTCAGTTTCCAGGCCTGTGGAAGGGGCACACGCCTGTGACCTGTGTTCCTAGGGTCACACGGGGCCTCCTGGGAGAGCTGGAGGAGTAGGGGTGGGAATTCAGGTGACCTGAAGCGCTGTGTTCTCTCTCCCAGGAGCCTGGAGTCTGGCCGGTCACAGTTCATTTCCATGTCCACTTTCCTCCTGCAACACAAACAGTCCCCGTTCCTTCTGGCCCCCTGGAGGCTCACCAGGCTGCTGTGTTCCTGGCTCTGGGCCTGGTGTCCGGGCTTGCCAGCCCTCCGGGCTCCTTTCTTCCTGTGCAGCCTGGAGAGCCGGCCCAGGCCCGAAGCACCACCTGACGGAAGGAGGGTCCCTGTGCTGAGAACTCTCGGAACCCCATGCCTGGTCCCTGGGGCTCACAGGGGGCAGAGATCCTAGCAGCAAGCCCCTTTCCTTTCCACTTTATCTGTCTGTCTGTCTGTATACCCTGCTCCTCCCAACTCCATGTGGCCCGGAACCTTCTCACGGTGATAATAATCGCCATACTTCCCTTGATTGTGAGAGAGCATTTTTATTCTCCAAGCCTGTCTCCTCCCTGTGAGGTAGGAGTGAACTGTGGTTATCCTAGACAGGGGAGGGAACTTTTCAAAGCCCGCAGTGGGGGCCTCATGACCTGTCTCCCCAGCCCCATTCCCCAGCCCTCAGTGGCCGTTCTTATCTTGGCTGCATTTTGCTGCAGGCGTGCCCCTGGAGTCAGGAGTGAGAAGTGGGTTGTGAGAAGGTGAGGGTGGCAGAGCCCTAGATCTCCAGGGCCAGGGTGGCAGGTTCCCTGCTTTAGGGGCTAGCAGAGGGACTACCCCCATGGCTGAGGCAGGGCGGCTCAGGGTGATGGACGAGGAATGAGAGTGTGGGGCTGCCTGGGCTTTCGTCTCTCCTCCCCAGGGCCCGAGCTGGGGAGGTTCCAGGGGGCTGTTTGGGACCTGGGTGCTCATTTTGGTGGCTTAGGTGCTGCTGCCTGGGGTCAAGTCCCTCATCCGGCTTCAGCTCCTTTAGGCCTGGGAGCAACTCTAGCACCTATCTGGTGATAAAGACCCAGGCTCCTCAGGAATGAGCATGTGTGTGTGTGCGCCTGTGTCTTTATGTGTGTATCTGTGTGTGTGTGGGCTTGTGTCTCTGTGTGTATGTCTCTGTGTGTCTGTGTGTGTGTGTGTGTGTGTGTGGGCCTGTGTCTCTGTGTGTGTGTGTGTTTGTTTCTGTGTGTGTCTCTGTGTGTGTCTGTGTGTGTATGCATGTGTTTCTATGTGTGCGTATATTTCTCTGTGTGTGTGTGTGCCTCTGTCTGTGTATGTGTGTTTCTGTGTGTGTGTCTCTGTGGGGTGTGTGTGTGTAGGAAGAGGGGGTGCTTGTCCAGGCACTGCTTGGCACTCCCTGAATCTGGGGGAGGCTGAGGCTGAGAAGAACGGGCTGAGGAGGGAATGGGCCTTGGTTGAAGCTGGTGGGAGAAGGGTGGTGCTGGCTGGTCCATCCGTGAGGCCACAGGGGGAGGCAGGGCTCTCGGCTACAGAGGCAGGTGAGGGCAGGGGTGGTCAGGGGGCAGAGCTGAGCTGGCTCCTATGGTGGTGTCCTGCCTGGACCAGTAAGGCCCTCAGTCCTGGTCAGGGGTCGCCTCAGGGCCGCCTGGGCTCTTGCATGGAGACCACAGGGCCTGAGGTCTGGAGCCCGGAGCCCTGGCTGCCCTGGAGGCCCTTCTCCGCCTGTCATTCTCTCTCTCTTTCCTTATCCTGGCCTGTCTCCCTCTCTCCGCCTCTCTTTTTACCTCCCCTGCCACCAGCATCCCCGCCAGTCTCCTGTGCCTCTGAAGCCAGGGCATCTCTGGGGGGCCTAGCAGGGGCTGAGGGGCCACCCTGGCCGAGCCCAGCGTAGGGGAGCTGTCCCGGCCCTGCCCCTCTGCAGTCCCGGGGACCCTGGGTAGGGAGCCCCTGCAGGCTGAGCTGGTCTCCCCCGTGACCCGTTTTCCCGCCCCAGCTGCCGCATGTCTGGGCCAGTTACATGCCCACTGCCCTGCCTGGGAACTGGGGGCTGGGTTCTGCCCGCTGTGTGGAGGTACAGCCCTTCCCCCCAGCCTCGGGGGGCCTGGACCCCTGCAGCTGACTGTGGAAATGGGTCCCCTGGGCTGTTCCTCCCTGGAGCCCATGCCCGCCATGGGGAGGACTGTCTGTGCTGGAGTCTGGGGTGAGTGCCCCGGACACTCTGGGTGTTCAGAGGCCCTCGGGATGTGAGAAGAGAGACTTGAGATCTGGTCTCAAAGAAATAGGAAGAGGGGAAGGTTGGAGGAAGCCCCAGAAAGACAGACGGACAGATGCAGATAGGAAGAGACGCTGAGGAGGAAGGGCTGCAGGACAGAGCAGGGAGGGCCCAGAGGCCCTGCCCTGGCCCCTCTTCCCCTCGCTGAGTGGGGTGGAAGACCCCGCTCCATCCCGCCCCCTCCTTCATATTCTTAGAGTCACAGACCTGCCCCTACCCTCCTTCCTTCCCCATCTTTTCTGCGTTTCCCCCCAGGACTCATGAGAGACAGCGCCCCTATACCTGTGTGTGCAGCTCTTTTGCCATTCCTGTGTCTCACTCACCTCTCTCTGTGTCTCTCTGTCCATCAGATATCCCCAAGGCCAGGATAGCTCTTAGGCCTAGGAAGGTGCTGAGAACTACAGCTTGGGAAGTAGGAAGTGTTAGTTCACTTTTCAGATGAGGAAACTGAGGCTCAGAAAAGTTAAGTGACACTGAGGGGTGGGCAGAGCCAAGGTTTGAACCTCTATCTGCCCGATGCCCACCCCAACTACTCAGGCTGAGATGATCAGGGCTGCCAGATAGTGCCCTGTGTGCGTCTGTGTAGGAGAATGTTCTGGGGAGGCTGCTTGGAGGAGGTGGCGTCACAGTGGCCCCATCTCTTCCTTCCTGAGCCCAGGGCGGGGGGTGTGTGTGCCGTGGCTGCTGCTATGTGAGGTCCCTGATTAGAGTTTCCCCTCCTTCTCCCTAATCACCTTGCTGAGGGCCCACACCCAGCACCCAGTCTCCATTTCCGCAGCCCTGACTCAGAGGTTAACCCCTCTTTAGGCACCTGCCCCCAGCTGCCCAGGCCCCTGGGTGGGTAGGGTTTGCAAGCTGGGGCCTGGCGCCTTGGCGGAATGTCTGCAATTGCCTGGCTTCAGAGGCTGGGCTGTGAAACCCAGTCAACGTAGGTTGGGCCTAGGCGAGGTTACTTTAGTTTTGTATCATGAATCACATTTTTTCTGCAGGTAGTAGGTTATGCTCAGGGCCTCTGGTCAGGCTTCGGGGTTCAATTCCCAGCCCTGTGGTCTGTGTAAACCATGGGCAAGTCCCTTTGCCACCCTGAGTCTCAGTTTCCTCAACTGTAAAAGGGGGTCAAAAGCAGTGCTTGCCCCATAGGGTCGTTGCAAGGATACACGGAGCCATGTGCAGGACTGAGCACAGTCTCTGGCAGTTAGTAACCGCAAGGGCGCTGGCTTTTGTGATTCTTGAATCCTGGGGGACATTGCTAGTGTCCAGTTGCTCACTTTCCTGTCTGTCCCCTCTCCAGACTGAGCACTCCCCGAGGGCAGGGTAGGTTTCACCCGTTCATTTCCTGTGTCCAGTCTGGGGCCACCAGAGTTGGGGGTTCAATGGACTGCATGGACTCAGGACGGAAACCTAACAGACAGGGCCACTTGGGGGCCCTCTGGGAGGGCAGCCGCTCAGGCTTTCTGACCCATGAACGTTCTTTCTTTTTGTTTTGGCTATCCTGGGTCTTCACTGCTGTATGTGGACTTTATCTGGTTGTGGTGCTCAGGCTTCTCATACGGGTGGTTTCTCTCGCTGCAGAGCACAGGTTCTAAGACAAGCAGACTCAGGAGTTGTGGTACATGGACTTAATTACCCCAGAGCCTGGGGAATCTTCCTGGACCAGGGATCGACCAATGTTCCCTGCATTGTCAGGCGGATTCTTAAACTCTGGAACACTGGGGAAGTCCCCATGAGCCATTCTGGAAGTCCCCTCTTGTTCTGGGAGGAGGAGGTTTGCTGCCCTCTTTGAGGTCGCCTCTGAGGATTAGTCCTGGGTTTACTCATGTCCTGGAGGTTCCCCTGGCCCTCTGCACCCATGGCTGCCACAGTTGCCGGGTATAAGGTGAGAGTCCCACAGCACCTGTGTGTTTGTCAGACCTGCAGACACCTGGCCCGGCTCCTGGATACTCTGATTCCATGGGCTTTGATGTTGGGCTTTTGTGACCCCATATGAGAAGACTTGGCAGGGGGGAGCAGTGTCACAAAGCAGGTAGGACATTGGACTCCAGAGTTGGAGGGTCTGGGACACAGTGCAGCTGGGCCACTGTCCTCCACGTGACTGGAGAAGGCGCCACTGCCTTCCCGAGCCCCAGACACCCCGCTTAGAGAACAAAAGCCATGCTCCGCACGTGGCAGGGGGTTGTGGGGTTAAAGGAGATGAGATCAGTGAAGCACCGCTCACGTGAGGATGCTTTCATAGATATTCGTTTCATCAGCCCTCCCTCTGCCTGGGATCTGTTTCAAGTTCTTGGGTGATGGATGGTAACTTTCCAGAGGCAGTTTGTAGGAATCTCTTTGCGCCCCACATCTCAAGGGACAATCTTTATGCATACCCTCCTCCTGCCATGTGAGGAGGGGACTCTGCCTAACATGACCTCTTCCCAGAGACTTCTGCCTCTGCTATGCTTGCTTCCTAGGGTTTGGCGAGTTGATTCCACCATCCTCCTGAACAAGCTTTGATATCCCCATTTTATAGACAAGGACGGTGAGGTTCAGGGTGGGTAGGCAGATTGCCAAAGGTTACATGTCACTGTGAAATGGAATTGGAATTTAAGTCTCTCTCAATTCAGAGTTCATACTGTTAACTGATTTATTGCTCTGCCTCCATACCTGGGGCTGGGTAAGGGTCCTCAGAAGCTGGTTGACACCCTGAGCACCCACTTGGGAATCTGGGTCTTCTTGTTAGGGCCCCTAGACTCTGGGGCTCCTGGACATCCTCTCATATACTCCTAAAGATGGTTGGATGGCATCACCGACTCAATGGACATGAGTCTGAGCAAGTTCTGGGAGTTGGTGATGGACAGGGAAGGCTGGTGTGCTGCAGTCCATGGGGCTGCAAAGAATTAGACACGACTGAGCGACTGGACTGAACTGATCCCTTTAAATTAGCATCTCCCAAGTGATGTTCCCAAATGGCTGGTTATCTCCTCAGCCCCTGGGAGCAGAGCTCTGGCTCAGTCCTATTTGTCCACCTCAGGGTGCTGAACAAACATGTGCACTTCTCCACACGTGTCATGATGTGAAACAGGTTGGGAAGTACTGATGGCTCTAACCAACCCTCCTCCTGCTCTGTACACATACACCCCCCAGAATAGGGGGGCCCACGGTCCTCTCTGTTTCTCGGTCACTTCATCGTAGAAATAAAGACTCAAATAGGTGACGTCAAAGGCCTTCCTAGCACTGTGAATCTGAGTGTGTGAGCCTTAGCTCCCAGGGTTAGGAGGAAGCAGGGTTTGCATGGGGCCCAAGCAGCCTGCAAAAAACATAGGAAAGGGAGTCATGGGCAGGGAAAGATCAGAGGCTATGGTTCAACCTCAGCTTGAGTCTTTGGCTGCATCAGGCCTGGTGGGGAGGTTGCAAGATTTGAAGGGTCTGCTCTTCCCCAAGCTGCACCCTTTGTCAGAGCGGCCCCTTCTTCATGCTGAAGGCCCTCTGGTCTCACTGCTTGGGCTTTAGAGAAAAGCAAGGAAGGGCCACATCTGTTGGCCTCATCAGCCCCTGAAGGAACAGCGTGGCCAGGCTTGGTGGGGCTGATCTTTTCCTTCCTGGCAGGAAGCCAAGAGTCAGGTTTTGGAGCTGGCGTGGGATGGGGGTCAGGCAAGCAGATCGAGGTACGGAAGGGTGGGGTTGGCAGGCTCCACCATCGACCTCCTTCACTTTGGCAGCAGGTGAAGAGAGAGGCGCTCCGGTCTCAAGGCAGACCTGGAGTTCAGTCAGGGCTTAGCCACTGACTTGTGTGACCCGAGGCAAGTCACTGAACCTGAGTCTCAGTCTCTTTATCTGTTAAATAGTGGTGATAATATCTCAAGGGTTGTTAGGATTAAATGAGGGATGGTGGGTATGGACTGATACGAAGACATGGTGCTGTCCCTCTGCTATTGCAGTCTGGCGGGGTAAGACCAGCAGAAGGCTTTGAGCTCTGGTTTGGGCTCTAGGAAATCAAACCAGTCAATCCTAAAAGAAATTAGTCCTGAATATTCATTGGAAGGACTGATGCTGAAGCTTCAATACTTTGGCCACCTGATGCAAAGAACTGACTCATTGGAAAAGACCCTGATGCTGGGAAAGACTGAAGGCAGGAGGAGAAGGGGACAACAGAGGATGAGATGGTTGGATGGCATCACCATGATGGACATGAGTTTGAGCAAGCTCCGGGAGTTGGGGACAGGGAAGGGACAGGGAAGCCTGGCATGCTGCAGTTCATGGGGTTGCAAAGAGTTTGGACACGACTGAGCGACTGAACTGAACTTGGGCTCTAAAATCCTGGGATTCCTGGGAAGGTCTGATCTGGACCCGTTTCTTCCACCCCATGGTGGTGGTTGTGGGGTTTGCTCACTTGCGTTGTGAGGAGCTGATAGTGTCTCCAAAGCTCTTTACACACCTCATCTCAGTCCTTCAACAACCCTATAAGATGGGAGGCCCTGCTAGCATCCTCGTGTTAGAGCTGAGACGTTGGGCTCAGAGAGCTTGAGTAAATTCCTCGCTGGCAGTCACGCAGTAGGAAGCAGAGCTGAGATTCACACCGAAGTCCTGAAGGAAGCTGAGATCCTAATCATGCTGTTGTTTGGTCGCTCAGTCATGTCCAACTCTCCGTGACCCCACAGACTGTAGCCCACCAGGCTCCTCTACCCATGGAATTCCCAGGCCAGAATACTCGAGAGGGTTGCCATTTCCCCTGGGGAAAGAAATGGCAACCAACTCCGAGGGCCTCCTAATTTTCCAGTTGCCCAGGGTAATAGCTTTTCTTTTTTCTGTTCTAACAACAAGGGGAAAAGTGCGACCAGAGAGTGAAAAGGAGGATATAGGGAGGCCAAAAAGCCAGCCCCCTGCAGGAAGTCAGCATGGGTTTCAGGAACCACATCACCTGCCACAGATGAAAACAAACACAGCCACCTGTGACCCGTCTCTTTTCTCGGGCAATCGGGACAAAGTCCAGAGAACTGCAGAGCTGGGTGGCCGAGAACCAGCGTGCAGGTGGCCTTATCTGTTGACAGGCAGGCTTCCAGAGCTGAGCAGCCAGCCAGGTTTGCTGTCTGCTCTTTCTGTCCAAGCTGCCTGGGCTCCCACGGGATCAGTTGTCCAACTCACCCAACTGGCTGGACACCCAGGTCTCAGGCAGGCCGCTGAGACACAGCCCAGAGGCTCAGAGACAGAGGTCCTGGCCCCACGGAGGGCAGAGGCCTCCTTCCTCAGGTGGCCCAGCCCCGCCCTGCTTCACCCTGCCCCCCTCGCCAGGAGCAGGGGTAGTCACTCTCTGGCACTCCCCTGCAGGTATCTAGAGGCTGGCTCGAGGCCCTGCAGAGGGCTTTGGACTGTTGGTCAGGAAATCAACAACTTCTGGATAATCATCATCATCATCATAACTGGTGGCATTTATTAGACACATACTAGGTGCCAGGCGCTTTACAGATACTAAATCATGTAAGCCTCACCACAGCCCATTATTAAGTCCATTTTACAGGTGGGAAAGTTGAGGCACGGGGCTGAAGTGATTGCCCAAGGCCGCACAGTTGGTAAGAGATGGCAGATTTGGCATCTTCGGGCAGGGGTAGTGGGAGGAGGGGGCCAGGGGACCTGCATGGATCGAGCCCTACTATGTGGAGCCTGAGTCCAGTTCACCTTCACACCTGTGAGTGGTGGGTGGGTTTAGTCTCTCCATTCACTGATAAGGAGGCAGCTCTGCAGATTGTGTGGCCCGGAGGTAGCAGATGCAGGGGTGAGAACCAAGGATGACTGTGTGAAGCAGTCAGTTCTCCTTAACTCTCTATGAGGAAGGCCCGGGGAGCTGGGTCAGGGTAGCAGGTGGAAAGAGAAAAGCTCTGGACCGGGAATCTCCAAGTCCTCCATGGTGTGCTCAGCCCTGAGTTTGCTGTGGGATCTGTGCTCTCCTGCGTTCTCTGGCCCCTCTGAGAAAAGTAATGATCTCCAAAGTCTCCTCCTACACAGCGGAGGAGTGTGAATCACCCCAGGAATGTGCCTCCAGGAAGTGGAGGACAGAGCAGAGGTACAGGAAGCTTCACGTGAGATTCTCCCTGGCCAGAACCTGCTGCCCCAGGGTTCCCAGGTGCGAGACATCCCCACTCAGAGCAGAGGAACCAGGCCACACTGGGTCTTGATGCATGAGAATCCCCTGGGAAGCTTAAAAAAATAAAACCCTAGTGTCCAGGAGAAGAGGAGGACAGAGGATGACATGGTTGGATGGCATTGCTGACTTGATGGACTTGAGTTTGAGCAAGCTCTGGGACTTGGTGATGGACAGGAAAGCCTGGTGTGCTACAGTCCATGGGGTTGCAAAGAGTCGGACACGACTGAGTGACTGAACTGAACTGAGTGCCCAGGCTGCACCCCAGACCAATTATATCAGGATTTCAGGGGCTTGGGGGCAGGGTTAGCAGGGCAGGCACCAGCAAGGTTTAGAGCTAATTTTAAGGTTTGGCCAAGATTGGGGGCCCCTGCTTTAGCAATCAGGAGGTGGGGGAAGTAAGGCCCTGGCTTTCTAGGGTTAGTGACCCCATGGAACCAGAAGAAAGCGTGTGCCTGCCTGTCTTCGTGCATCTTTCTAGAGAGAGGGTTCACGGCTTCTGTCAGCCTTTTCTGACCCAGCAGAGATTAAAATTAAATCTCTTGGGAAGGGAAGTAACCCCCTCCCCACAAGCCAATGATGTTATTTTTAAGCACCAGAGACTTGCCTTTTCTTTTTTTTTTTTTGACTTGCCTTTTCATACTGTTCATTCCAGTAGTCATGTATAGAAGTGGGAGTTGGACCAAGAAAAGGCTGACTGCCACAGAATTGATGTCTTTGAATTGTGTTGGTGGAGAAGACTCTTGAGAGTCCCTTGGACAGAAAGGAGATCAAACCAGTCAATCCTAAAGGAAATCAACCCTGAACATTCATTGGAAAGACTGATGCTGAGGCTCTAATACTTTAGCCACCTGATATGCTCAGTTGCTCAGTAGCGTCCAACTCTGCGACCCTAAGGACTGTAGCCCGCCAGGCTCCTCTGTCCAGGGGGATTCTCCAGGCAAGAATACTGGAGTGGGAGTATACTGGAGTGCCATCCCCTCCTCCAGGGGATCATCCCAACCCAGGGAAGGAACCCAGGTCTCCTGCTCTGCAGGCAGATTCTTTACCATCTGAGCCACCAGGGAAGCCCTAGCCAGTTAATGCAAAGAGCCAACTCACTGGAAAAGACCCTGATGCTGGGGAAGACTGAGGGCAGGAGGAGAAGGGAGCGACAGAGAATGAGATGGTTAGATGGCATCATCAATTGGATGGACATGAGTTTGAGCAAGCTCCGGGAGTTGGTGATGGACAGGGAGGCCTGGCGTGCTGCTATCCATGGGGTCACAAACAGCTGGACACGACTGAGTGGTGGAACAACAGCAAGAGACCCGCAGTTGCAGGATCAAAGTTGGTTTGCCTTATCCCCTCTAAGGAACTGTTCCTGACTTCCCCAGATCTTCCTTTCCTTTCCTTTTTCCTGCAGATACGCACGGAAGGCTTGTGGTGTTCCAGGCACTGTCTGGACTGTGGGTTGCTGGGTAAATGAGAGGGATGCAGCCCCTCCCCTAAAGGAACCATATTCTACTAGAAGCACAGAACTAACAGAACCATGTTCTGTTCTAATGGGGGCTCCGGTCATGGTAGCGGAGCAGCAAGGTGACTGCGGTGAGCAGGGCCATGTGACGGGCCCAGGCGTCCAAGCTGTGCCAGGGGACTCCCCGACCCCACACCCAAGAGTCCGATGATTTGGCTGGGGCAGGGGCCAGGGGCTGCATATTAGCATATTTTGATTCCCACACGCAGCTGGAGTTGTGGCCAGCCAGCCGGCCAGCCAGGCGTGTAGATCAGGTGTTCAGAGAAGGCCTCTGGGGGGAATACTTCCGCCTGCCTAGGGGAAGGGAGGGAGCCCACTCTGTGGGCAGAGGGCTCCTGGCACAGGAACTGAGAGGGCAAAGGCGCTCAGGTGGGCAGGGGCCTGGTGTACAGAACAACAGGAAGGAGCGGCCTTAGGAACAAATGTGTGATGGGGAGGATGGAGGAGGGGAGGGACCAACCGGGCGGGGCCTCGCCGGCCACGTAAGAGTCTGGATCTTACAGCGAACGCCTCGGCTCCATCACCATTGGAGGGTTGCAGGCCAGAGAGTGACAAGATCTAGTTTGCATTTCTCAGAGTCCTCCCTGCAGTGGGCATGATGGCCTGACGAGGGCAGGAGGGGATCCTGTGAGCAGCCAGGGAGCTGCACTGGTCTAGGTTGGAGGTGGGATGGGGAGCTGGGAGGGGCAAGGGTTGGAGGAGACCCATTCCGGCTGTGGGATGAAGGAAGGAGGAGGAGACCCGAGTGTGGCTCCGGTGTCGTGTCTGAGCCAGCTGGTGGGTCGAAGGGCCGTTCATCTCCCCGTCTCTGAATCCTGCAGCACTTAGAGTTCAGGAGCCCCGGTCCCAGGGGACCAGGAGCCTTGGGCTTGGCATTTCCTGAGATGTATTCCGTGCGATGTTAGGCTGTTGAGTGATAGATGGTTTTTGGTCAGTGGTGTTTACTGCCGGGTGTCTTGGAGACGCTAATAGCCTAATGTGACCCTTGGGAAGAATTGGCACTCCATAGACTTGGTGACAGGGGAGTCTCTAGTTCCGAACGGCCTGTCTTCTAGGACTTGTATTCCGAAGAACTACCCTAGAAACTGCCTCTGCTCTGGTCCCAGCCTGTCACTTGACGGTTGAAGAGGCAGGTCTGGGGTTGGGGTGGGAAGGACAGTCACCTGTGCTGGGTCTCAAGCAGGGCGTCCCTTCAGAGCAGGCGCCGAGCTTAAAGCTCCAGACTCGGGGCCTGGAGGGGCCACAGCATCCCCCTCCCCCGCCCCGCTTGGTCTCCGCAGGGCTGTTCAGGGACATCTGGGTTCCAGGGTCAGGCCGCGGGAGGGGGGCGGGGGGGCGCGGTTCCTCCTTCATCAGGTGCAGGATAAACCTGCCTCCCACTCTACCAGGGTGAACTGGGGCCCGGCACGGACGAGGGGTTCTCTTAAAGAAGGGGTTCTTCCCCACGGGCTTCCCCCCCACCCCCGGGGAAGGCAAGGGAGCCGTGACTGTGGGTCCTGGCATGCAGAGCTGGCCCTGAGTGCCGCCCCTACACATCCCCCTTGGGACAAGACAGAAGAAGTCTGAAAAGGGAGTCTCAGCTGACTTAGGGGCAACGGATCTCAGGCCCCCTTCGAGTGACTGAGCATCTGAAAAGTCCTGGTTTTCCATGTGCAAGTTCCTTCCCCTCCCCTTCACCTCTCTATCCACCTCTCCCCACCCACCCCCTCTCCGCTCACCCCTCCCTCCATCCACTCATCTGTCCATCACCCACCTATACCTTCACCCAGGTACTCATCCCTCCCTCCCTCCCTGCATCCATCTAGTCTCCCATTCAGCAAATTTTGGATGAGCCCACTTTGACCTCATAAAGGATACATCACCTTTCCCCTCAAGATATCACAGTCCATAGGGGAGATGGACAAATAAGCAGAAAGTTACTGTACAGCTTCATGAGTTATAATAGTAACCTCCATTTATTGAAAGCCTCCTTCGTGCCAGGCATTTGACCCACATTATCTAGTTTAATCTCTGGGCAAATCTGCCGAGCTGGTTATATGTTTCTTCTTCTCACAGATGAGCAAGGTGAGGTTCAGAGAGGCTAAGTCACTTGTCTGAGGTCACACAGCCAGGGGGTGATAGAACAGCGTTCAAACCCAGGCAGTCTGATGCCAGGACCTGTTGTGGGAACTGCTGTAGTACCCAGTGCTGCTGGAAGGAAGCAGCGGGGAGGGCTCCTAACCAGCCTGTGTGTTAGTGGGGAGCGGGTGGCGGTGACGGTGGTGACAAGGATGGCCAGAGTGGGTTTCCTGGAGCAGGTGGATGTCTGGAGTGTCGAAGGATGAGCTGGAGTTAGTAAAATACCGGTAGTGTAATAATTTCATTGTACAAACTGATTTGGTGTAGAATTTATGTATTTGGTCAATTTAAATTGAAGTTGCTTAGAAATGGTCCGTTTCCCTGCTCTAGAGTATTCCATGAAATCAGCAGCTCCTTCCTGCTGCTCACAGAGCTGTCAGTGACTGTTCCGGAATTTTCCAAAGGAGATGGGCTTGCATCTCCTTCCCTTGTTTTGTGACTGTCAAGACATCCTCGCAGGAAAGCGTGGGCAGACCGCCTCGTGTTTACAGAAAGTGTATACAGGAAAGCCTAACATCGGGAGCCTCCCTCTTTGTCTAATTTGATGTGCAAGTGAAACGCTCACCCATCACTTCTCGGGAAAGCGCTGATAAAGACGCTTCCCCAGCTCCAGCTCATCCAGCCCTGACTGTGCCAGGCGCTGACCTCGCTTTTCTTTATAACACGGGCTTCCACTGGGCAACGAGGCCCCGGGAGTCCCTTCTCTAGCCGTGCATTGACAGAATGAGGATTTGAACCCTTGGGGGATCCTGCATCTTCTCCTTCCTGATTATTCACTTTCTGCCACCCAGCTCGCTGTCCACCAAAATCCCAAGCTATCAGCAGTCCTGGTTTTTGCCGTCTCTTCCAGACACGTGTGCGTGTACCGTCTGCTCCCCTGCGCCAGGAGCCTTCAGTCTTCTTCCATAAAAGGCCAGGCAGGAGATGTTTCAGGCTCTGCAGGCCAGTGGTCTGTGTCACAACCAGTCCACTTTGCCATTTCTTGTGATAGCTGCCATGGGCAAATACATAAAAGGGTGGGCATGGCTGGGGGCCAGGACAACTTTATTTATTTGAATTTCGTGTGTTACAAGATATTCTTTTTATTTTTTCCCACCTACTTAAAATGGTTCCCAGTCAGGGAAGGTATGATTTGGGGCTTCTCTAGGGGCTCAGCTGGTAAAGAATCCGCCTGCAATGTGGGAGACCTGGGTTTGATCCCTGGGTTGGGAAGATCCCCTGGAGAAGGGAAAGGCTACCCACTCTAGTATTCTGGCTTGGAGAATTCCAGGGGTCACAAAGAGTCAGACATGACTGAGAGACTTTTCTACTTTCTAACTACTTAAAAATGTAAAATCTGTTCTTGTGAGCCGTACAGCATCTAGAGGGTGGGTTGGATTTGATCCACAGGCCCTAACTGGCCAATCCCTGCCTTACACCAACCCTTATTCTTACCTTGTGGATGAAGAGACTAAAGTTGAGACCACTAGAGTGTGACCCCAGACCCTCGGATTCCGACTTTGGGGTCTCCTCAGGGCTTGGTGGTCATTGTGATCTCACTGAGGTTGATGTCACCCTGCATCAGGGGCAGCCTAGGTGTGTCCCCAGCCTGAGCTGACTTCCTGCCCTTTGTGGGGCCACCCATCTTCTGCCCAGTATGGAAGACGTGTTCATCTCCTGCTCCCAGCTTCTATGAGGGGTAGTGTCAGCACTCGCGGGGCAGAAACACTCTGTATCCTGGATCTTGGCCGACAGGTCCAGGAACCACCCATCACCCCAGGCTCGGATTCTCAGCCCCTTCTCTTCCCTCAGATGAGTCTCAGGTAGTCTCTGGGCTTTCCCTGATTGGCCAACCTACCTGTCAATCATGGGGCTGCTTGTTTCAGCACCTGAATCCACCCAGCTGCTTCCTGGAGAGGAGGAGGTGGCCTCAGGGGCCAGGAGGCCTGGGTTCTGTCCTTGCTGGTCCGTGTACCCTTGACCTTGGGCAAGCTCCCTCACCCCTCTGAGCTCCAGTTTGCTCATAGGATGCTGAAGGGCTTACTTTGCCGAACTCCTAGTATAATTTGAGTGCATGAAGAGAGACCAGCGAGGTTGCCTGTAGTATCAGGGAATCCCAGCCGAGCAGCCTCTGCCTCCTCCTTGCCTGCAAACCAGAGCTCCTTTTAACAGTGGCCTTGGTCCTCACCACCTACATAATGGAATCCCAGCCATTCCCAGAGACCCCTTTCTGCAGTCAGGGCCACTCCTGGGAGGCAGCGCTTCACAGCCCTTGGGTCTGGAGCTATCGTGTGTGCTAAGTCGCTTCAGTTGTATCTGACTCTGCAACCCCATGGACCGCGGCCCACCAGGCTCCTCTGTCCACGGGATTCTCCAGGCAAGAATACTGGAGTGGCTTGCCGTGCCTTCCTCCAGGAGATCTTGCCGACCCCAGGATCGAACCTGCATCTCTTACGTCTCTGGCACTGGCAGGCGGATTCTTTACCAGAGTGTTAGTTGCTCAGTCGTGTCTGACTCTTTGCGACCTGTGGACTGTAGCCCACCAGTCTCCTCTGCCTGTGGGATTCTCTAGGCAAGAATACTGGAGTGAAAGTGAAAATCAGTCTGTCCAACTCTTTGTGACCCCATGGACTACACAGTCCATGGGATTCTCCAGGCCGGAATACTGGAGTGGGTAGCCTTTCCCTTCTCCAGGGGATCTTCCCAACCCAGGGATCAATCCCAGGTCTCCCACATTGCAGGTGGATTCTTTACCAGCTGAGCCCACAGGGAAGCCCAAGAATACTGGCTGCTGCTGCTAAGTCGCTTCAGTCGTGTCCGACTCTGTGCAACCCCATAGACGGCAGCCCACCAGGCTCCCCCGTACCCGGGACTCTCCAGGCAAGAACACTGGAGTGGGTTGCCATTTCCTTCTCCAATGCATGAAAGTGAAAAGTGAAAGTGAAGTCGCTCAGTCGTGTTCCCATGGACTGCAGCCCACCAGGCTCCTCTGTCCATGGGGTTTTCCAGGCAAGAGTACTGGAGTGTGGTGCCATTGCCTTCTCCCAAGAACACTGGAGTGGGTAGCCTAACCCTTCTTCAGTGGATGTTCCCAACTGAGGAACAGAACCGGGCTCTCCTGCATGGCAGGCAGATTCTTTACGAGCTGAGCCATCAGGGAAGTCCTTCTTTACTGCTAGTGCCATGTTATAAAAATCAATAAAAGGCAATGCCACTCTCATCAAACAGAGTGGAATATGGTGGTTCTATGGCTCAAATACCACACCACTGCGTAAGGATCACTGTGACTCAGGCAAGTTAGTTCACTTGCCTCCACCTGCCCCCGACCCCCGCCAGAGAGGAGGACCCGCCACACTAAAGGGATGACACACTCCGACAGCTGCCCGGAGTCGGCGCTGTTCATGGGGAGGCCAGGTGGCTGTTTTTGTTTAGTCGCCCAGTCATGTCTGACTATTCGGCGACTCTATGGACTGTCCATGGAATTTCTGGGGCAAGAATACTGGAGTAGATTTGCCCTTTTCTTCTCCAAAGGAATCTTCCCGACCCAGGGATCGAACCCAAGTCTCCTGCACTGGCAGGTGGATTCTTTACTGCTGAGCCACTGGGGAAGCACCGGCCAGGTGGTTACTCTTGTCTAAAAATCGCCCCTTTCTGAATATCTGCAATCTTGCAAGGCTGCCCTGGAGGCCCAGCCTGGACGGAGGACGTGAAGCCAGAAAGGGTAGAAACTCCTTTCCCTGTGCAACAGCGCCGGCCAGCATCGATTGCCAAAGGAACGACCGTTTCCACACTTCTCCAGTTTCACAAGAATTCAGCCAGCGTCCCCGCTCCCCGAAGTGGTGGGGTTCTTCTCAGGAAGGGATGACTTAGCCACAGGCGGCCTGGGGCTGAGCCTGGGGCTGAGCCTGGGGCAGCCCCTCTGCCTTCACGGGGAGGAAATTCAAGCAGGGCCGTGGTTGGCAGGAAAAGCACGCCTCCTTCGGCGAGAGGCTCTTTCTTCTCTTGCTGTTTTGTTCTGTGCCAGTTTACCAAGTGCCTGTGGTTGTCAGGCGCTGCCCTGGGAGGGGAGACAGAGGACAATGGCTCTCCTTCATGGGGACACCCCCAGCAGGCCTTCCTGGGGCCAGGCCTGGCTTCAGGATCTCAGATCTCTGGATCTCTTGACAAGAGGGGAACCCTTGTTTTCTGCCCCTCTGGGCCTGCAGGAGGCCCCAGGTGGAGTTACTGAGGCTGGACTTCCTTGGCTCTGAGTCACTGCTGTTCCCACATTTCTCAGACCCAGGCCTTGGACGCTGGTAGCCTGGAGGAGTGTTCAGTCTAATATCCCCCTGTAGCACTTGAATTCCCATAAGTCTTTATTCAGCTGTTGCTTGCACACCGCTTGGGATAGGGCACTCACTACCACCCAGGTCACCGTTTCCTTCCTCGGACGGCTTTGTTCCATGTTGTGCCCGAATCTCCCCCTTAACTCCCCTACTCCCGTCCCTAGAGGTGTAGAAAATTGAAGCTGAGCTCCCATTTGGCAAAAATGATGGATTAGACCGGGGTGAGGGGACCTCCACGTGAACGGGGAGCCGCAGGCTCAGGATGGCCTTTCAGCCTTGCAGGAGGAAGGGATGAAGTCCACGCCTTGGGCCCTCTGTTCCCTCTGCTCCGTGGCTGCTTCTCCCCACCCTCCACGGGGCAGTGGGAACAGGGACTGGTGCCTACTCCCCCACCCCCAGGCCAGCTCGGCCCCTGCAGCTGTCCCAGGCCAGCTGTCTCAGCCCCAGCTGCCTCTGCTGGCTCCCTTGGCCCCGTGGGGCCTGAAGGCTGGCTGTTAGGCATTCTGGTTGTGTCTGACCTCAGGGAGCCTGAGGGTTATTGTTGGTAACTTTCCTGTAGGCCCAGCCCTGGTGGAGCAGCTAAGCCAGACCCTAACTGCCACCCACACCCTCACCCCACTGCAGTGTGGCTCTGAGTCGGTCATCTAACCTCTTGGCCTCAGGGTCCCCTGTAATAGGACCTGATGTGTTAGCACCTACCTCGTGAGGTTGTGGCGAGGGTGAGCTGGGGTGATCGAGGGTCAGTGGGTCTGGGGTGTCCGTCAGCATCAGTTCCCTGTCCTCCCCCCAGCCCAGGTCCTGCGCAGCACTGACCCACCTGCCGTCTCTCTTCTGCCCAGGGAGCTCCAGGACCGACAGGATGGGGTCAGCCTGCATCAAAGTCACCAAGTACTTCCTCTTCCTCTTCAACTTGCTCTTCTTTGTAAGTATGACCGGCACCGTCCAACTGCCTAGGAAAGACACTCTCTTCCTGGGATATCCCAGTCCAAGACCTTCCAGCCTGGGGCTGGTGGTGGGGTGTGGCGGGGCTGGGGCCTCAGGCAGATTGTTGGAAATGGAAGCAGGTGGGGGTGGAAGGAGATTCCCAGCGTTCCCAGCTGGCACGGAGGCAGAACACTGGGCCCCTGCCCCAGTCTTTCCCTCTCCCGGAGCTCCGCCGAGGCCACAGGGCGGTCTGGGTGGGAGGTGGGCGTGGGGAGAGCGGCATCTTCCTTGTCCGGTCCTGACTCCCCATCCTCCTCCGCCAGCCCTGAGGAATCTGCCTGCGGCAGGTCTGGGTCTCAGCTGCCCCACCACACCCCCACCCACACGGTGAGGGGTGTCCCCCACTGCTCCGAGCTCCCAGAGGGTGGGCAGAGTGAGGACACCGTCGCCCCTCCCCAGACCCACCCTCCTCTCGGGCCAGGAGCCACCCAGCTGTTCGCTCCGTGCACATCTGGAGCTGCTTTTCCCGGGGCCTTGATTTTCCTCTCTGGTCTGGCACAGGAGGACTCCTCCTGCCTTGGAGTTGCCAGGATGATGGAATGAGTGTGTGTGTATGTGTGTGCATGCGTGTACATGCTTATGGGTGAGTATGTGTGTGTGAGTGTATGTGAGATTATATGTGAGTGTGTGTGTGTGTGCATGCATATGTGCACACACTTATGGGTGAGTATGTGTGTGAGTCAACGTGAGATTATGTGTGAGTGTGTGTGGGGGTATGTGAGCATGTGTATGTTTGTGTGAGCAAACGTGGGTGTGCATGTGTGGGTGTGTGAGTGAGTGTATGAGTAGTGTGTGAGAGTGTGAGTGTGTGATGGGGGTCGGGGTGGGTGGAGAGTGGACTAGAGAGACCGTTAAAGGAGTGGTGCTGGGGGCTGTGGCCTCTTATGCTATTGGTTCACCCGATACTATTAAAAAAAATCAAAATGTTTATAGGATGTTTATTATGACTCAATTTTATTTTTAAAAAGGTATATATATACATGCATATTTTTGAGAGGAACAGAAAATACTTCTGAATATTCATGTTGGGATTCCTGAGATTTTTGGTTTCATTCTTTTTGCTTCTCTGCATTTTTCAAATTTTCTACAATGAATTCCTTGTGGAAAAAAAGTTTTTTTACATTACAAGTTACACAGGAGTATGCTGCTAAGTCGCCTCAGTCGTGTCCGACTCTGTGTGACCCCATAGACGGCAGCCCACCAGGCTCCCCCATCCCTGGGATTCTCCAGGCAAGAACACTGGAGTGGGTTGCCATTTCCTTCTCCAATGCATGAAAGTGAAAAGTGAAAGTGAAATTGCTCAGTCGTGTCCGACTCCTAGCGACCCCAGGACTATAGCCTACCAGGCTCCTCTGTCCAAACCAAGCATCATGCTAAACTCCCTCTCATAACTTTAACCCAAAACATGGATGTTTACAGGTGTATTGCTGGCACACATGCATGCACACACACGTACCCACATGCACCCACACACGCACATACATGAACACACGCACCCACACCCGTGCACACAGAAGTGCACACACACATGTACCCACACATGCATGCACACACGCATGCACACACATACCCACACCCCCACATACATGTACACACGCACCCACACCCGTGCACACAGAAGTGCACACACACGCACACACATGTACCCACACATGCATGCACACACGCATGCACACACGTACCCACACACCCCCACAATACATGTACACATGTACCCACACCCGCGCACACACATGTGCACACACATGTACCCACACACCCACATGCATGCACACACAAATGCACACACGTGTACCCACACACCCCCACACAATACATGTACACATGTACCCACACCCCACGCACACATGTGCACATGCATGTACCCCACACACCCACATGCATGCACACACACATGCACACACATGTACCCACACATGCATGCACACACTTGCGTGGACATGGACAGCCCTGGTGCTGCCTGCCCTGCAGTGGGTCCACCCTGGCTCTGGCCTACCTTCCCTGCCTCAAGGATGCTGCTGAGGCCGCCCTGCCGCTCCAGCCCTCCACCGATGGCCGCAGGGCCTGGGCACCTGAGTTTCCCAGCTCAGCAGTCAGGGCCCTCCTGGCAGGGCCAGGCTTCTGGAAATCGGCTGTCTGCACAGCCCGAACCACGCCTTCCCTGGCAGGCACTGTGCTCCCGGCTGAGGCCCAGCTCTAAGGGCCAGCCAGCCAGGATGAGGGGTGGAGTGTGGGAGCCGGTGGTTCTGTCCCTGGGGCTCTCAGGGCCTGAGTGGGGAGTTTGGGCTACAGGCTAGGAGGTGGCAGGGCCTGGGGACGCAGCCCCCCATGCAGCGGGAGGGAGGGAGGTGGAGACTTCATGGAGGAAGGGAGAGGGGTTGAGGGTCTGGGGCCAGGGTGTCCCTTCCACTCCCAGGCTCCCTGCGGAACCAGAGCCTAGACGAGCTTCCCTAGGGCCGCGCTCTGAGGGTTGGTCTCGCTTCGTCTCCTCCCAGCTGCTCCAGGACACTGGCAGGGAGCAGGTATTCCCTCCCCCGGTGCCAGGGCCCAGGAGGGCTCATCAGGATATGGGGGGGCTGTAGTGGGAGAGAGGGGGAGCTTTTTATCTCAGGAGGGTGAGAGAGAAATGAGAGAATGAAAGGAGACAGTGTGTGTGTGTCCATTTACCCATCACTGGTCACTCATCCACCAAGGGTACACTTGACAGCCCTGTGTATTCAGACCCCGTCCTGGGTGCCAGGTAGACATTCACTTGGTGGAAGAGCCGTGGCTTCTGCGCTCAGGGGCCTGTGGTCCGGGGAGTGATGGACTTCCATCAAGTACCGGCTCAAGTGGACAATAGTACTGCAGTTGTGGGAGGAGCTGGGCCTGAAGGACATGGTCCCTAAGAGAGCAGATAACAAGGCAGCCGACCTCATCGGGGCAGTCAGCAAGAGCACCCTGCAGTTACGTATGCAGCTGGCAGGACCACAAGTCCAGCACCGGGGGAGTGGGTCCCAGCGAGCCTCTCTCAGCTGGGCAAGCAGCCCTTCCAGGAAGGATCTGGGTCTGTGTTTCCTGCACAGCGGGAAGCGGTTACGTGATTGAACCTGTGGTTTGGCCAAATCTCTCTGGCTGCCGTGTGTTCTCACGTATGCACTCGGGTCCACGTGTACACCCTGGCCTACCCCCCTCGTGACCCCAAACTCCCCAGGAAATTACCCCGGCATCAGCTTTTCTCAGATCTAAAGAAACTTTGAGGCCGCGGGTGCCGTGGCCTTTCTGCAGGTAGGATGCTGGCCTGTGAGGCGCCTGGCCCCTGCCAGGAGGCTCTGGTGGGTCTGGGGAGAGGTGTTCATGAGGCGTGTGCCCCGTGGCCCCAGTCTGGGTTCACAGAGGAAGGGGGTGTCCTGGCCCCCTACCTGGCCTCGCCCCTGGCTGTCCCGTGGCCTGGCGCGGATCCAGCAGCACCTGGCAAGCGGTCAGGCCGTAGTCCCCAGACCTGCAGAGGAACCGAAAAGATCGTACCAGGCGCTTCACTCGCTGGGCTCCTGGAGGCGAGCTGAGGAGCCCAGCTGGGCAGTCTGGGATTTTACTCTATTGGGGGTAAAATATTTGCCCAGAGGGAATTTTCCGCCCTGTCTTGCATTCTCTGTTTGGGAGGGCAGTTCTTCCTGCAGCCCTGCCCATGAGTGCAGGTGAGCAGACCGGGGCTGCTTCACGTGGGTGTGAGTGCAGGGCAGACCCCGGGCCAGCCATGTTGGGGTGCGGAAGGGTTCAGGAGTCTTTGGAAACCTAACTGCCAGGCCCTGTCAAGCCCACCTTCCTCCCAGAGAGCTGTGTGGTCTGAGGTGCCTGCCACTTACAGGTGGACACTCGCCCACCCCCCCCCCACCCCCAGGGTCCCAGGAGTTTTCCTGTTTTCAGGGACTGGCTTTCTGGGCCGAGGCCCAGGACAGACCCCCAGAATCCCTGACCCTGGTTTGCTGCCACGTGACCAAGCTGTACAATCAGACCTGACATTGAGCCCCTGATGGGTGAATTGGGGGACCTCAGGCAAGGTCAGGACCCCAGTCTCCCTGTCTGTAAAGTGAGGACAATAACAGGGCCCATCTGACAGGGAGAGAGGAGGTGACAGGTGAGTTGCTGGGGACAGATGTCCGGGGGTCATTGTTCTTTCCACTTCCTGGCCGCAGCTGCTGTTGTCTTTAAGGGGTGTTGCCTCTAAGGGTGAGGCGAGCGAGGTACTTGCTTCAGGGTCGGCAATAGCCCACCACATTGGGGCCCTGGGCCTTTTCAAAAGGCAAAAGCAGTTAACACCAAGCCTGTCTTTATTTATAAAAGATTGATATTCTGTTCATCATGCATTTTTTTCCCCATGAGGTTTCGTTTCTTAAAAATGGTCGCTGTGAACTCATTTATCTCGGTTACTGAGTGGTTTTGGTGTCCCCTGAGTCACAGTTCACATGTGAAGCAAATGCCCCATTCACCTTACCCAGGGCCCCAGCTTTTTAATAATTGTAGAGCAAGACTGACGAAGCCCCTGGGGCCAAGGGGCTCATCCCAGGCTGAGGGCTTTATCAGCAGCTGCTGGCCTAGCCCCTGAGACTATGGGATGATGACTGAGGCGGGAGCCCAGAGCTGGTGGTAAAGGGGCATGGGACGCACCGGGACCCTGAAGGTGGTTTATCCCCGAGGTGGACCCAGGCCAGGCCCCAGGGGAAGGCCAGTCTTGCAGGGTGATGCGTCCCCTTATGGGAATCTGTGCTTTGGCCCAGACTGTGGGCCCCTCCCCACGCTTAGCTGGCTCGATGGGAGGGTGGATCCTGGTGGCAGTTCCACCTGGGGAGGTAGGCTCAGGTTGTGGGTCTGCCCGCTGGTGCAGGGAAGGGAGGCAGAAATCCCTGGGCCTGGGCCTACAACGACCACACCCCACCACACACCCCATTCCTTTCCTTTTCTAATCTTGTATGTACACAGTCTGGTTCATGAACTCAGTCCCTTGCTGAGTCCTCTGCCCCTGGTACAGTAGGTGCCCAGGTCCACAGGCTGCATGCAACCCAGCCCTGCCCTCAGGGAGCTCACAGTCCAGCCAGAGGGATATGCGGCAGAGTTAAACCCAGTGGGTTTAGTGGGTTTAAGAAGGGTCCGATGGTGGTTGCCCCGCAGTTGAAGCCCCTTAGTTGGCTGGGGGTCAGGAAGCCTCCCGTGAAAAGTGGTCTTGGAGCTGAGAGATCTGAAGACAGGTTAGGCTTCGATGATCAAGTCCGCGGAAGGCTCCACGTGCCCCGGAGCCTGGCTTGTTTGGGAAGCTCCCAGCCCCCAAGCTGGGGAAGGGCCAGGAGATAAGTAGGAGGGTCCCCCTGGCAGGAGGCGGCACCCCCAGAGCCGGCACCCTCGGTTTGACCGCACACAGAGTAGGATAGGGGAGAGCAGAGAGAGGAGGGACTTCCCACTCCTGGCCTGCTCTCTGGATTGCTGGAGTTGGTTGCAGTTGGGGTTCGGGGCTTGAGGCCACCCTGACATCCTGGGCTGGGCAAAGATGGATGTGGTCCCCCCCACCCGGGGGCAGCTGGGAGGGGACCCCATTAACTGCCCCTTTCTTCTTCCAGGTCCTGGGCGCGGTGATCCTGGGCTTCGGGATATGGATCCTGGTCGACAAGAACAGTTTCATCTCCATCTTACGTAAGGGTCCCCCTGCTCCTCCCTGGCCCAGCTGCCTCTGAACGAGGGGCGGGGCAGCAGGTGGGGCTGCTCCCACAAGTCCTCGACCCTTCCTTTTTCAGCTGCCCTCGGGGCCTGCCTTGCCCAGGTCCTGCTGCTGACCACTCTGCGCCGCCCCCCCACCCCCACCCCCCGGGCCTCTCCGCAGGGGTTTTCAGAAGGAATTTTCTCTCCCTCTCCAAACAAAGCTGCTGTTGTCTGGAGAAGGCTGGGGGATGAGAGAGGCTTGTTCTCCATCCTGGCCCCTTCCCTCTGCCCTGACCTTGAGAAAGCCTCTTACCTCCTCCGTGCCTCCACTTGCCTGCTCAGCAACACATGGGCAGTGGTGCCTCCCCTTCCCAGTTCAGAAGAAAAGCCAGGAGTGGCAGGTCGTCAGGCACGCACGAAGCACCTGCGACGTGCCTGGCCCCGGCCAGGTGGGCCAGGCAAGTGTGGCGATGAGGAGGCGCCAGGCCATCGTCTACCGCTTGTGGTCACAGTGTGCCAGGCACGGAGCCAAGCGTTTGGCATAGATAAACTGCCTTAACCTCACAGCAGCCTTGGGCAATAGGAACTTCCCGCCTTTCAAATGAAGACTCAGAGAAGTAACATCCCTGGCTCAAGTTCACCCAACCTCAGAGTGACGGGTGTGGGACTCGGACCCCCAGAGCTTTGGTCCAGATGGTAGGGGAAGCTCCTTGTCTCCCTCTTGAAGCTGGAGGGGAAGAAGCCCAGGGCTCCCCTGCCAGGACGTTAGGAGGCCTTCCTGGGCCTCTCGCCGCCTCCTCCAGGAAGCCTGCCAGGCTTGCTGAGCTCGCCTCCAGTGGACGTCCTGAGGCGGGAGGGAGGCAGAGAGCGGAGTCCGATGCCACGCCCCTCAGTGAGCGGGTCCTTGGCTCACTTCCCCTCCCAGCAGCTGCCCGAGGCAGCAGGTTTGGACTCAGGCCCGTGACAGCTGCTTGATTTGAATGAAACGGAACCAGGCTAGGATGGGTGATGGAGGGGGCCCCGGGGGCTGTGCCTCCCCTCGGACGCGAAGGGAAGGGAAGCAAGGGTGATCCCCCCTCCACCATATCCGCTGCTGTCTGGGACTGTCAGCCCTGACTTCTGCTGGGGGCAGGGCGTGGACGGCTCCCCATCTGGGGGCTAAGGTTTGGGTTTCCTGCCACAGTCGTGTGCCCACACCCCCAACACCCTCCCTGCGAGGAGGATGGGACACATTCTCCCTGGCCGCGCTCGCTCGGCCCAGGCTGCCTGCTTCCTGGGCCGTGGTGCACACTCAGCGGGCACTGTGCCTCGGGGCAAAGTCTCAGGGCCCAGCCGGCCCACTGCGTTCCTGCCCTCTGCACCCCGCCTGCCCGGCGCTCCCGGGGTCCTCCCTGTTCAGGGCTGAGAATCTCAAGTTGGCCAGGCTTTGGAGGCCCCCTGGATGCACCCGAGTGATTTTACAGATACCGAGGCCTGACCCCACCCCCAAGGGATCTGACTCCAGGGGTGTGGGTGGAGCTCCAGAGCACCCCCTGAGGCTTTTAAAAATCTTCCTAGGGGGTTTCCTGGGCAGCCAGAGTTCAGAAACGCTAATGTGTTAGCCCAGTCACTATGTAAACTGAGGCTCAGAGAAAGGGAGAAAAAGACTTGCTAAGAGTCTCGCAGCAAATGAGAGTCAGAACCGGGAGCCCAGGGCCTACTGTGTGCGTGAGCCCAGAGCCTGCATGACACGGCTCTCCTCTTACCTAATTGAGTCCTCACTGGGAGTCCCTGGTGCTGGGCATTACCAGCCCCATCTTACAACGGAGGAAACTGAGGGGAAAGGTAGTCACTTGTCCAAGGGCACAGCTAGAGAGTGGGGGAAGAGGGATGGGAACCAGGGGGCATGGCTCCTGAGCGCCCCCCTCACCCCCTACCACCGGGCCCCGCAGCACGCCCCACATTCACAACGTCAGGAGCAGAAGCCAGCACGGCGGGTCAGGACTAGAGCACCAAGCCCGATGCCAGGGTTCCGGTCCTGGCTCTGCCATCTACTGGTTGTGCGATCCTGGGCAAGTTACTCCACCCTCTGTACCTCCTCATCTGTGATATGAAGGTGATAATAGACCACGTCATGAAGTCCATCCTGAGAAATTAGGCAAGTTAATGTCTGAACGAATTTGGAAGGGTTTCTGGTAAACCATAAACCCTGCATAAATGATTGTTAAATCAGTTTATAATACCATCTGATCCTTAGAACATCTTTAAGAAGCCGGAATTACTAGTTTTATTTCACAGAGGAAAAAAAACAAACAAGCCAGAAGCCCAGAAAATGGCCTGCCCACACCCCACAGGGGTCAGAGCCATTGGCAGCAAAGTTGGGGGTAGGTAGCAACCGACTTTGTGTGGCCCTTGGGCTCTTTGGGAGGTTTGGGCTACTTCCTGCCCACTTCGCTGGTACCTCTGAGACCCAACAAGACCAGAGGATGCCAGTCTTGGTGCATAGGACCTGGGCTATACACGTGCCCCCTTCCTACGTCACGTTGCTCAGATCAGGAGCAGGCCTGAGGCCCTGGAGGAGGACAGGGACTGACAAAATGTTCCGGGAAACAGAGACCTCGCACCTCGGTTGGTCCCCCAGGAGAAGGCCCCGAGTGGCGGTGGTGGCGGCGGCGGGCTCTCAGCCCCCAGCCTTGCCCCTTGGGCCCCGTCCGCAGCCTCCTAGCTGCTCTGGGCCCCGACAGACGGATCAGGGTGTGGAGCCACCTTCTCTGGGCCGTGGCAGAAATTCAGCAGGCTGGTTTGGATAAAGGGCCTTCTTCAGGGCTGGCACACCGTGGATTTCCAGGCAGTGCCAGTTGATGTTGGGAGGAGGAGGATTCACTGGGAGGGCTTGCTGAAACCCAAACCCAGGAAGTTTAAGAAAAAGCAACATTTGACCGCCTCCCCACTGCTCTTGTTGGTGGATGAGAGCCCAGGCGGTGAGGGCCTGGAGTAAGAGGGAAGTCTCCTCACTCACCCCCTCGGGGCCTCTGCTCAGCTTCTCCGGGTCTCCTTTAGGGAGCTGGGTGGGGCGGCCGCCCTGCCCTGATGCCTGAGAGTGAGGTGGGCTGGCCAGGGCGTTTCTTCAGCTCCAGAACCTTCTGTCTGTGCCCAGGAAGTGGGGCTGGATCACCCGCTCCTACCCACCCATGCGCCAGCTTTGTGGTGTTCCTTAAGGGCCCCCGCGCACCCTCCATGGTTGAGGTGGGGACCTCAGCCCCTCTGAGGTTCGCCCCCACCCTGCCAGAGTCGCTGTCAGTCAGCCTGTTGGCAGCCCTGGGCGCGCCCAAGTCATTGGGAAAGCACAATGAACAGGCGGATTCCGGGTCATCTCCTGCAAAGTCTGCCCAGCTGCGGTGGACCCAGGAACCTGCATCCCCGATGGCGGTCCTCCTGATCTGCTGAGGCTCTCGGGGTTGTTCTGTTGCCGTCTGGAAGCTCTGCCCAACCCCACACACCCTGAGGGTGCTTCACCAGCTTCCCTGCAGCGCCTGGGGCTGTCAGAGGACAGCGCCCGCAGCCCCCTGCCCACAGGAGGCGCGCCCCCCGGGCCCTCCTGGCACGTCACAGCCTCGGGGTTTGGAGTGGACTCCACACACCCCACACCTGGGAGCTGGAGGAGGGCGTGAGCTCTTCCCTGCGTGATCTCTTGGGATTCTTGGGAAATGCTGGTCGAAATTTCTGACCTCCATCCGCCCGGGGGTGCTCCGTCATGGCCATTAGGCACCGCCCCCCTTCCCCCGCCCCGCATATCCCCTGCCAGACTCCTCTCTCTCTCACCTTCTTTTCCGTCTTCCCGTGCCCCAAGCTTCCTCCCGTCTCAGACGTGTGCCGTGCTCACCTGATCTTAGCCAGCCTCAGTGTCTTCATGGCCTTTCACACCCCTCACCCCGCCACACGTCACTTCTGTGGGTGGGGATCTCAGCAGGTTGACTGGCCGCTGCATACCTAGCACTGGCGTAGCGCCTGGCACTCAGAGGTTCCTGGTAAATCTCTGTGGGCCAAACAAATAAAGGAGAGAAACGCCTGCATCAGTGCGCACGGCCTGTGCAGAAGTGGAAAGAGCCTGGCGTCGGGAGTCTGTTGTTGAGTCGCTCGGTCGTGTCAGACTCTTTGCAACCCCATGGACTGCAGCACACCAGGCTTCCCTCTCCTTCACTCTCTCCTGGAGGTTGCTCAAACTCATGCCCACTGGGTCAGTGATGCCATCCAACCATCTCATCCTCTGTTGCCCTCTTCTCCTTTTGCCTTCAGTCTTCCCCAGCATCAGGGTCTTTTCCAGTGAGTCTGTCTTTGCATCAGGTGGACAAAATATTGGGTCTGCCTATTCGCAAATCCCAGCTCTGGCCCTTGCTGATGTGCCTTTCTGAGCCTCAGTTTCCTCATCTGTGAGATGGGTGTGCTAGTGCCTGCCGGGCAGAGTTCTGGCAGATGTGTGAAGCCCTGAGGCATAGTGAGTGGGCAAGAGGAGCCACGCTTGTTGTTTATGGACATGGAGAAAGGTGGGCTTCTGCGTCCGTAGCCCCAGCAGAACCTGCCAGTCTGTTTCGTTAATTCAGCAAGTGACTCATACAGCACTTTGCTGTGCTGGACACTGTCCCGGGGGTGGGGTTTCAGCAGGGACCTGTCCCTGCCCTCATGCAGCTTACAGGCTCCTAGGAGTCGCAGACGATGAGCAAGAGAAGTCAGTAAAACTAGTCTTTTCAGTCCCCTAGGTGCTAAGGAGAAAAAGGAAAGCAGGGAGGGGGCGGGGCACACATCTAGGGGAGGCCACTTCCAAAGCAGGGGAGGGAGCAGGTGCCTGGCTGGATGGCTGACCCCAGTGTCCCGACCCCACGGCAGGGATGTGGCTGCAGCCCTGCCCCGATTTTGCACTCAGCAAGGGCGAGACAGGCTGAATCCAATGTCCTTCTCCCCCGCAGAGACCTCCTCCACCTCGTTCAAGGTGGCGGCGTACGTCTTCATCAGCGTGGGGGCCCTCACCATGCTCATGGGCTTCCTGGGCTGCCTGGGTGCCGTCAAAGAGGTCCGCTGCCTGCTGGGGATGGTGAGTGCGGTCCCCCCAGCACTACCCACCCAGCGCCCCCATCTCATCCTGCCCGGGGGGCCCTGGCCCAGTCTGGGTGGGGGCATCCGAGGGGAGGGGGACGTGGTGGGGACCCTGCTGACTCTGTGTCTGCTCTGCACCCCCAGTACTTTGCCTTCCTCCTGCTGATCCTCATCGCCCAGGTGACTGCCGGGGTCTTCTTCTACTTCAACATGGGCCAGGTGAGCACCACCCCGACCCCGGCCCCACCCTGACCTGGGCTGGACTAGCCACGTGGGTAGGGAGTGGGGGTGGGGGTGGCTTGGGGGTGGGGGACAGACAAGAGGCCTCGTGGTTGTCACGAAGAAACCCAAGTGGGGAATTCCCTGGAAGTTCGGTGGTTAAGACTCCATGCTTTCACGGACAAGGGTGTGGGTTCAATCCCTGGTTGGGGAACTGGGATCCTCCAAGCCATGTGTCGCAGGAAAAAGAAAGAAAAAAGGAAACTCGCAGGTGCCAGGTCAGCCTCCAGGGCCTCCGGTTCCCTGTGGTTGCATGGCAGAATGCTAGAGGTGGGTGGGGACAATACAGGGTGGGTGGAGTCGCTGCTGGGCCCAATATTGACTGGACCCCACTACTTCCTAGCTGTGTGGCCACTGGCAAGCTGCTTGCCTCTCTGTTCCTGTTTCACCTTCTGTAACAGGGGAAATTAATAATTTAACTCTCAGGGGTGCTGCAATGATTCAGCGAGATTATCCTAGCAAAACACTTAGCGTAATTCTCAGCATCTCGTCCGCAGATGAAGCCTAGGGAGGAGACGGCCCATGAAAACGTTATTCCCATGTCAGAGGGAAGATCTTCAGTATTAAGGAATAGAAAATCAGACATACTGGGGCTTAAACTCTAAGGATGTTTGTTGTTGATTTAACCAGAAGTCAGGTTTGGAAGCTCCAGAGGCCCTGGTTCTGGCTGTCTGTTCAGCATGCTCATCATGACATCTTTCCTCCATCATGCCACTTGTCTCATGGCCACAAGACGGCTGCCACAGCACCAGGCCCGACATCTGTGCTGCTCTGGCCAGGAGAAAGGGAGTGGGGCAGTGCCAGCCATGGCCATCCCTTTTATCCGAAAAGCAAGCCGCTGACCAGTCTCCTCCAGACTGAGTTTTAAAGGCACTCCTAGCTTCAAGGGAGGCTGAGAAAGTGAGTAACCAGCTTTCAGCCTCTAAAGACAGAGACGCAAGAGAGAAGGGGGCTCTCTGTTGGCCACTGGGTGTGCCAGTTGATTGTGACTGTCACGGTTAGCATTATGGAGCACCTGCTCTGTGCACTTGGTATTTTCTAGAAGCTTTACACACATTATCTCGTCTTGTCCTCCCAGCAGCTGTACTGTGTAAGTCTTGTGTTGATGGGCCGGGAAGCAGATGCTCAGAGAGGTGATTAACAACGACAGCATCAGTAATAGTAACGATAGCCCCTTATCCCTAATCCCCACTGAGCACACACCAGATACAGGGCTCAGTGTTAGCCACTTTCCATGCCTGCTCTCCCTGAGCCCCGCCTCCTCGTGCTCCAGGTGAGGGCTGAGGGCATACAGTGGCAGTAGCCAGGCCAGGTGAGGGCCCAGGCACCACGCGGCCAGAGTTCACCCTGGGCCCAGCTGAGGCTGGGTCCTGCCTTCCCTCCAGGACCACAGTTCCCATCCACCCAGGTGAGGGCCCAGGCGCCACACGGCCAGTCAGAGTTCACCCTGGGCCCAGCTGAGGCTGGATCCTGCCTTCCCTCCAGGACCACAGTTCCCATCCACCCACAGGGCTGGCAGAGCCAGTGGCCATGTGGACTCCTACATGTTACCACTTTGAAGGTCAAGTTGCCACAGATCCTTCTTGGAAGGAAGTTGAGAAAACATTACAGCAATGTCATCAAGTAATACTTCATAGAATTTAGAACAAGCCTGGTACTAAACGCTTTGTATATACTGCGTTTATTTGTTCCTCATAGCAAGCCTTTGAGGTCATGGGTATGAGTACCCTTTTTCAGATGTAAAACCCAAGCACAGAGAGGTTAAGTCACTGGGCCAAAGGTCACACAGCTAGTAAGTGGCAGAGCCAGGGTTTGAACCCAGGCCATCTGGCTTCCCCGTTCACACTGGTGAAATTTACATTGTAGTGGTTCCTACCTGAGTCAGCTTTGCTTATTTATAATCTACCCAGTCTGTTTCCTAGGAGCAATGGAGCTAGCTTCCAACGTAGTCACAGAGCAGCTAAAATCAATATGAGGAATATCAGAAGACACACTGGGAGAGAAGAAAAACATTATTTCTGATCTGGGGGACAAGATACTCATGGGAGCTTAGAGCTAACTTGAACACTGAGCTTCCTGGCAGCCAAAGTGAAAGGGAAAATAGCAGTTTAGTAGATGAAAGGAAGTTGGCTTGGTTACCATACAGAAAGCCAATGTTGAGGGAAGGGAAGCTGCTCTCCCAGTTCTTCATTCCCATTGTGTGGCACTTGGGGCTTCTCTGGGCCCCAGTCAGTGGCACATCACAGAGAGAGTGGATGAGAACGGGGCCACAGTGAGCGGTTCCTGTGACGCAGAAGCTAGTCAGACGGTGTTGGGCAGGCTGCGTCTTCACCCTCGTGTTGTCCCATCTCACAGTAATGAAGACAGTATCCATCTGTGAGCACCAGTCACGTCCCAAGGGCTGAGCTGGTCGCTTGACACTCGTTTTACTTTTACTGGCATTTTCAAGTTTAAGAAACTGAGGCCCAGGAAGGCAGTGACTTTTGGCCCTGGTTCTATGCAGTTCAAATGTGACAGAGCGGAGATTCCCATCCACTCCAACCCAAGGCCTGTGCTTCCCTCTACTTCCACGCTGCCTCCCTCTAGCTGGCATAATCTGCTTGGCTGCCAACCAGGAGCCATGCCCCAGAGACGACGTCCAGCCCCAGAGCCGGGCTGGTTTGGAGAATCAGCTCTCCTGACTCTAGTCCAGGCTGTCTGTGTCACGGTACCCCACTGTCCCCTTCTCTGCCTCCCTCAAGCCCCCAGACTCTACACTTCATGCCCCCAGCCCCCAGCCCCAGCCCACCTCCTCCTCTGGAAAGCAGGGGGAAATTTCCTGGCTTCACCAGGGAAGTTCTGGCGCCACCCGATCGCCCGAGTTGGAATGAATGATTTATTTTTTCTTCCCCAGCACATTGTAAATCCCAGTGGAAGACTAAACATGCCCTTGGTGGTGTTTATTCCTGCAGATGAGGCCCAGCTGGGGAGGTGGGACTTGGGTGAGCCTGAAGGAAAAAGGCTTTTTTGGAAGGCGACGGGCCCTGTCTTCCTCCCTCTCCAGGCCTCCTGAGCAGGTGGGAGGGACTGAGCCCCTGGGGTCTCCCTGAAGTGGTCTCCAGTGTCCTTCCTCCCAGCAGCCACCGTTCCCAGGGCAGCAGCAGGGGAGGCTTGGCACCTTGAGCAAAGCACGGGCCTTCCAAGCTGTGGGGTCTGCTTCTGTCAATGGAGGAGGGTAGACCTGGTTGGCTTCCCCTCAGCCCCAGGGTTGCTGGGAGCCCAGACTTCAAGGCTTGTAGAAAACACAGGTGTGTTGGCCCAGGGCCTGGACCCCAGAACCAAGCTGCCCATGCGGGAGCCCCGCTCTGAGACCCTCGTCAAGTTACTCAGCCCCCCTGTACCTCAGTTTCCTCCTTTGTCAAATGGCAGTGATCCTACAGGTCCGCTCTCCCTAAGCCATAATTCCAAAGTCCAAAAAACACTTCAGAAATCCAACATACCACTCACAACTCATTTGGTGGCAAAATCGAACCCGGATGGAAATGAGCTTGTTGATGGCCTTGGCTGACCCCCTTCAGGTGCCCCCAGGAAGTACAGAATGGAAGAGATCGTGGGGGTGATATGCAGCCCTCCAGCCCTGCCTAAAATCCGACCGTTGCTCAGTGCCGGGGCGCACTGGCCCCGAAGGCCACCTTATAAGTGGGGCACCAAGGGTGGAGGCGTTGACAGATGGGAAGGGCCTAGTGTCTGCCTGGCCCAGGGCAGATGCGGGCTGGCATCACTGCAAGAGTTGCTATTATCGTCACCGTTGCTGACTTCACCAACGCCTCGTAAGGGCTCAGTGAATGGGCAGCTGTTCCTATTGTCAACAGTATCAATGCTCAAATTAGCAAGGGCTGTGGGAACCGGGATTTAGGTATGGAGTTAAGACTGCTCTGGCTGTGTCCTTGTCTGATCATTACCCAGCCCCCCTTTAGTGGGAAAAACTCAGGTCTGGGTTCTGCCGTTGGCTGCTATGTGACCTGGACATGTTACTCAGCCTCCCCGAGCCCCTGGTGACCTCTTGGGCCATTCCCAGCTCTGTCACTCTGGGTTGCTGGCTTGTTCTTTCCGGGTGGTGGAGGGTGGGCAGGGGTCAGTGCAGGAGAGGGTGAACTAGTAACCGGTTCCCAGAATGTGCTGGGTGCTGGGCTGGGTGCGCTCACACAGGCCATCCCAGTGACCTGCCCGTGTGAGGCCACTGAGGCTCTGAGAGTTTCCTCAGGGGGCTTCCCTGGGTGGCTCTGACGGCAAAGAATCTGCTTGCAATGCAGGTGACCTGGGTTCAGTCTCTAGGTCGGGAAGGTCCTCTGGGGAAGGGTATAGCAACCCACCTAGGTATTCTTGCCTGGAGAAGTCCATGGACAGAGAAGCCTGGCAGGCGACAGTCCATACGGTCGCAAAGAGTCAGACACGACTGAGCGACTAATACTTTCACTTTCAACTTGAGCAGAAGGCCTGAGGGCTGAGAGCGTGAGGGGAGGGGCTCGCGTGGTCTGGGTGGCTGCCGGGGCGGAGGCAGGGGGCTGGTGGTGGTGACAGGGGCTCAGCTGGACTGCTGTGTGCTCTGCATAGAGGGTGGCCGGCCAGGAAAGCCATTATTCCCTTCCTCCTCCTTCCCTCTCCCACGCAAGAGGCCCACAGTAGCCAACCAGCCAGTGCCCATAGGAGGGAACACACAGGTGATTATATGAGTTCCTTGAGGACAGCGTGTTCTGTGAGACAGCTCTCCCTGCCATGGAAACTTCCTGATTCACGAGCTTGGGTTTCCACGGCCACAGGGAGATGGCTGGAGTCGGGACGGGGGTGGAGGTGGGGGTGGTGGGGACCTTTCTCTTCCCTTTCGGGAAAGGGGAAGAAGGCACCCAGACTGTCCTTCTGGAGACGAGTGGGCAGACACTCTCAAGGACCTGCGTGTCTGGCTCCAGCGCCTCACTCGGGCCCACCCTCAGGGAGCCTATCATGGGGGGGCGGGACAGATGTACATGGCGTGGCCCCCGGCTGAATTCCTCGGTAGCTGGTTGTGTAGATTGCAGCCGGACTTTCAGGAAAGACCTAGGTGGCCACTAAGAGCGAAAATGCTACCCCCTCCACATCTTCCAGGCCGAAGGGTCCTCATTTCTTACCAGGTTCCCAGGATGAAGCCTCAAAGCGCTTGGCAACCCCTTCTGTGTACAGGGGGTGGGGCCGAGAAGGTGTGGGTCCCTTTCGTTGCACAGGGACCCCTCATTGTGAGAGGCAGTTTGGCACATAAGAGCATGGAGAGAGGGCTGAACACCATCCCAAAGAGGCTGCAAAGGAGCCTGGAGATTTACCCTGGGGAGGAAGGGGTAAAGGGAGATGAGGTTGGGTCTCAAACATCTGAATGACGTTTGTCCTGGGAGAGAACGATTCGATTTGTTCTGTCTGGTCCCAGCTGGGACTTGGGAGGGAGACGGAGGATGGAAACCAATGGATAGAAGCCATTTGGGCTCAACTTAAAATGAACTGATTGTACCAAGAGCCTCCCTGCAATGTGCTACTTTGTGTGGTACTGAGTTCCCCATCACAGGGAGCATTTAAGCAGAGCCTGGAAAAGTACGAAAAGGATTCTTCGTTTTGGATGAAATGCTGTCTTCTGATTGTACCTCTCTCAGAGGAGTCGCACCACAAAGCGACATAGAAGCGTAGCCTGGGGTTGGGGTGGGGGGAGAGGGGTCCCAGAGGGCGGCAGGGTCGGGGCCGGGTGGGGATGCTGGATGGCTTGCTGTGACAGGATCTCAGGGCCCTGAAGATGCATGTAGCTGGTGATGGGTGTATCTCCACAGCTTGCCCGCTGTCTCATCTTGTGAAGCTGTCCTCACTGTCTGCGCCTTGGTTTTCTCTTTGGGGAAGCGGGGAGGATGGTATTGGGCAAGAGCAGGACTGGCTTCCTAGGAGTGTACACTGAGCAGCCACACAGCATCCCACACTGAGAAGGTTTCTGTGCTTGGGCTGATGTCTTGAAATTCCTAATCATTTTGAAGTAAGGAGCCCTGCATCTTCACTTTACACTGGGCTGTAAATTATGCAGCCATTCCTAGGCAAGCCTCTTTATTGCATGTAACAGTAACCCAACTGAAACTGGCCTGACCTGGCTGCAGGCTCAGCTGGATCCAGGCTTCTAAAGGCTGCCACCGGCACTTTTTCATCCTCAGCCCTGCTCACCTTCGTTGGCTTCCTTCTCAGGCCAGATGTCCCCAGGGGGGCTTGGGGTGGCCACTCAGGCCCTCATTCCACCAAATTAGCAGAAAGAGAGGGCCCTCGGGTGTGACCTTGGGTCACTTGCCCATCCCTGAACCACTCACTGTGCCAGGGTGTAGAAGGTGCTAAGTGGCAGCCTGGTGTTTGCTTGCCCCTGGCAGCGAGGGGGCAGGACTCCTCGGCCACGTGGAGGGTTTGAGGGGTGCTTACTGCTAAGGAAGGGAGTTGCTGTTTCAAGGAGAGAGAGTGGACATGGGGCAGGCAGAAACCACAGAGTGGCCCCTGCAGGGATGAAGCGAGATGGTGAGCTGCTTCTCCCTGCTCCTCCCTGTCTCAGGAACAGCCTGGTTGCCAGGGTAACTTCCCCGGGCTCCCGACACTGCCTCCTGGGCAATGGGGTCCCAAGGCATCAATGCCGAGCTGAATCAGCCCCTGCCGCCATGGCCCCCCTGGCCCAGTTGTGTCCCTTGGCCCCATTCTGGGCTGGAGGATGGATGTGGTGTTTCCATGGAAACCACCCAGCCTCGGTGGAAACCACCCAGCTTCCATCGCCTTCTCATTTCTGGGGGCTGAAACAGGGAAGTCTGGGCTGTTGTGGCAACCATGCTGGGTATAAATAGAGCCCAGGTCGGTGAGGGGAGGGCTGGTGGGAGGATGTGGGGGGAGACCGCTCTCTCTGCAAGTGCCCCTGGGGACCTCCTTCTTTCCGCGCCTCAGGGGTCACCTGCTCACTGGGGAGCAGAGGTGGAGCGGAGAGGGTCAGGGCAAAGAGGCTCAGATTCTGCAGGCAGACAGCCCTCGCTGTGTGACATGGGAAACCACCGAGCTGCTCTGGTTTAAAACTGCTCATTGCAGTGACCTCAAGGGCTTTCATTCCAAACAAGAGAACTGAGGGAGCTTAAAATGATACCTCAGTTCAGTTCAGTTCATTTCAGTCGCTCAGTCATGTCCAACTCTTTGCGACCCCGTGAATCGCAGCATGCCAGGCCTCCCTGTCCATCACCAACTCCTGGAGTTCACTGAGACTCATGTCCATCGAGTCAGTGATGCCGTCCAGCCATCTCATCCTCTGTCGTCCCCTTCTCCTCCTGCCCCCAATCCCTCCCAGCATCAGAGTCTTTTCCAATGAGTCAACTCTTCTCATGAGGTGGCCAAAGTACTGGAGTTTCAGCTTTAGTATCAGCCCTTCCAATGAACACCCAGGACTGATCTCCTTTAGGATGGACTGGTTGGATCTCCTTGCAATCCAAGGGACTCTCAAGAGTCTTCTCCAACACCACAGTTCAAAATGATACCTAGGCAGCTTTAAATTATTTGTTAAGAGAATTTTAAAGTAAGTGGTCCTTGTCATCACCGGAGAAAAGACTATATTCACATCTGTGAGTTAACCTAATGTCTAACTTTACATTTTACACTCTCCATACGGTACTGTTACAATCTATCATGTGTTGCATTACACAGCCATATGGTCTGTAGATTTTTGTAGACTTCCATAGATTTTGACCAAATTAAACATATTAAAGATTAAGTGCTAAAGAAGAAAAAAAAAAAGAAAAAGAAACTGGTATGACCTATTGCAAGTGATGGCCATGGGGTTTAAATGCTGATAGAGCTCAATGGATAAAAACTTGGGTTCAGGAATCAGTCAGACATGGGTCCAAACCCCAGCTCTTCACATGTTGGCTGTGAGACCTTGGGCAAGTTAATTAACCTCTCTGGGCCTTGTTTTCTGCCTCTCCATAATACCTAGGCCATCGATCTGCCTGGAGGGTTAGTCAATGCATTAAAAGTCCTTCGTCCAGTACTGTAATAACAAGCTTGATTGAAGTTGGCTGCTGCTGTTGTAACTAGTTATTGACAGGCAAGCTTTGCAAGTTGTAGATCTCTGCCAGTAAAACCAGAGAAATATTTGACTAAGAAATTTATGGTAAGAGAGGGACAGAGAGCGATCCTTGGGCGGGTGAATGGAGGGGGCCGGGCCCGCAGGGCGGTCTGCAGGATGTGGGTTCTTTGAGCCCTGTGTTCGTGGGGAGCTGGAGGAAGCCCCCGCTCATGGAGTTCTGAGCTGGCTCACTCTGAAAGCCCCCATCTAGAGGTCCCTGTCGCACCTCCCAGATTCCTCTTTCTCAGGAACCGAGGGACAGGCATGGGGCCATCCCCTTGGTGTTTCCGCTCCTCTCAGGCCCCTTGCCCCAAGGTTCTGTGGGGACAAAGGTGACCGTGAGCAGCCTGTTCCAGCTGGGGCGCCTGGGGAGGCCCCTGAGCAAGGTCTGCAGGTGGGGCTGGTTTGGGTCTCACCTCCCGCTGCACAGTGGGCTGGTTCCTGAAAAGCTGCCATAGTGAGATCCTCTGTTCAAAGCCCAGAAAGAGGCCTTCGGGGCCAGAGCCTTTTGATCCCGGCACCTCTCACCCACCTTCTTTATAAACGAGGGTTTCCTCTGCGGGGTTAGCGAAAAGCAGGTGCTTCCCTCTTCTCCCACAGGGACCCTACATCCCCAGCCAGCCTAGGCAGATGTGAACTCTGGGGGGCCCTGGAGCTGGGCAGGTGGCAGGGTTCCTCGTGCGTTCATTCTCCATGCTCGCCGCACACTTCCCCTGGCCAGGCTGGCTCAGACTCAGTCGCTGCCCCCCACACGGAGCTGATGTTGTAGTGGTGAGAGAGACCATAAATCCTGGAAGCAGATGAGTGTGCTATGATGAGGCTACAGGGAAAAACCTGCAGTGGGCCTCCCCTCATAGGATAAGGAGGGCCTGGCAGGGGATAGGGAAGGGCTGAGATTTTCCTGGGTGGTTCAGGAAGGCCGTTCTGAGGAGGAGCCATTTGAGGAGAGCTCTAAAGAGAGTGGGAGCATGAGCCACGTTCATATTTGGGGGAAGAAGATTTTAGGCGGAGGGGACAGCAAGTCAAAGGCCCCAGGCAGGAGTGCGCCTTGCCCAAAGACCTGGTAACTGAAAAGTTAATTAAAAACAAACAAAAAGAGCTGGCCAAAAGGTGTAGGGCCTTGTGGGCAGTTGAGAAGACGGCAGCGTTTCTCCCGAGCTTGGTGAGATGCCCGCCGCTGGACAGTTTGCAGCAACGACGTGGAGATTCTTGCCCACAGGCTCACGTGCAGCTGAGTGCTGAGGAGACGGGCGGGCGGGGGGCTGACCCGACTGCACTGGGTCGCGGGTGCTGGCACCCAGGGAGGACCAGGAAAGTGGTTGGAACCGGCGACAACATGCTTCTGAGCAGTGAGCGTAGCCCTGGCATTTCAGGGCATGGCAGAGAGGCAGCTTAAGCACGTGTGACCAGGGATGGGGCCGCGGGTTTCAAGTATGCTGACTGTGGTTTGTGCTCTCTCCTTTGCAGCTGAAGCAGGAGATGGGCAGCATCGTGACCAAGCTCATTCACAACTACACGGACGGCTCCGGGGACAATCTGCAGGAGGCCTGGGACTACGTGCAGGCTCAGGTGAGGGGCCACGCGCACGGGCCTCTGGGTGCCTGTGGGCCTGGACGTGCCCGACAGACAGAAGCTGGTGGTGTGACTGTGTGTCTGCTGGGGTCAGGAGCTCCTGAGCAGCCCCTCTTCCTGCCCGACCCCCGGTTACCCCCACAGCTCTTTGCCCAGGGGCCCCGGGCCCAGAGGCTGATCCAGGATTCACAGCACTCTCCCCACCCCTGGCCGGAGAGGTGGGGGCAGTCCTCCACCCGTTCCTCTCAAGCCAGGCTGGGCGTCCCCCCTGGAGGAAACTGCGTGTCCAGGCTGAGAGGCTACACAGGCCCACGTGAAGTCCGCCTCTGGGGAGGTGGCGTGGGAACCTTCCAGGGCGAAAGGAATGTTCTATTCAAATTTTGATCCAGGTGGCAGTTATGACAACATGGGTAGAAAAGTTCATCAAGACGCATTTGTTCACTTCAGTGTGAAGTGAAGTTGCTCAGTCATGTCCAACTCTTTGCGATCCGATCCCATGGACTGTAGCCCACCAGGCTCCTCTGTCCATGGGGATTATCCAGGCAAGAACACTGGAGTGGGTTGCCATTCCCTTCTCCAGGGGATCTTCCCGACCCAGGGATCGAACCCAGGTCTCCCGCACTGCAGGCAGACGCTTTACCATCTGAGCCACCAGGGAAGCCCAATCCACTTTAGCGTATTTCACCTCAATTAAAGTGGAAGAGAGAGACGGGTTGACTGACTGACTGGGTTCCCAGCCTGTCTTGATGTCCGTGTTCCTGCCTTGATGTCAAACCAGTCACCACACACAGCAAACACCCTCGGTGATAAGGTCCCAGACGCCCCCCTTGGGTGGTCCCGGATGTTGTGCGCCCTTGGCTGGGACCTGCCCTCCCCGGCCGGTAGCCAGTAGCCTCCCCCACTGTCACAAGAGGACCTGCTGGCCCTCCCACCCACTGCCTTCGGGGAGGCCTGTGGGTGTGAGGGGCAGGGAAGGGGCAGCACAGGAAAGCCTGACATCAGGAGACCCCGGAGACCAGAGGCGGATCTCTGCCCTGGCCATGTGGGCACATCTGGTCTCTGAGCAGTGAAGGAGGGGAGGGAGACACTTCCTGGCCGACATGCGTCACTGAGGTTTGGTGACATGAGGGGCCTGTGTCACCTGAGGGGCTCCAGGCGCACGGGAAGACATTGTCATCCCACCTTTGGTTTGATCCACAATTGCCGAGACCCTTTGCTGAGATCAGGGTGGGGGCGGGGGGGTGGGTCCCAGGATAAACAAGTGTCGGGGGAGGAGGTGGACTGACTGGGGGAATTCCTGCAGCAGGCAGGACCTCTTGGTGACTTGATGTCTATCAGATGCTGCTGGGATGGTGGTAAGAAAACAGGCAGCGAGTCAGGTTCCCAGGGACTGAAATACAAAACCCAGCTACTTCCTGGCCAGGCCTTCTCTGACTCAGTCTCCTCATCTCTAAAATGGGACTATTGACCCACGCTCACATGCGATGAGTTTGTAAAGCCCAAGGCACTTATCATGTGGCCTGTGAGTGGTGATGTTTAGTTATGATGCAGGGGCACTGAGACACGGGGGTGTCCTCGCAGGGGGCTCTGGTGAGCAGGGCTCTGCCTGGTGCAGTTGAACGACCAAGAGAAGCTGCCTCTTGGGTGTAGGAGGGGCTGTGGGTGCCCCTCAGAGGTGCCAGCCTTTCTTGATGGAGAGGAGGCAGCCAGCAAGAAAGGAGCAAGGTAGACGATAAACCCTCAACTAGAAACTGACCAGAGCGGGTGAACGCCTGAGTGTGCCTGGCACGCCCCCTGCTGGCCACCGGGCTGCTTGCAGGAACTCGTCTCCAGACCGGAAGGAGGCCGGCGGGGAAGTGACCACGTGCCGGGCATGATGGCACGCAGCTGACCCGTACTAGCCCTTCAGCCCTAGCAGAGTGGCCGTCATCACCCCAATCTTCAGATGAGGAAACGGGCTCAAAGAAGTGCAGCAAGTTGCCTGTGCATGGGGCAGGGCCAACATTTGACAGGGCCCACCCCCGACTCCTCTCTGCCTTCAGGGGCATTTTCTGGACACAGGCCTCGCCCCTGAGATCCCGGTCCCATCGGTAATTCAAGCTGCCTGTGATCTGAAGCCTCTCGGGGTCCCCTTCACTAGCTTTGCGTCAGGATCATCTTGAGCATTTTCTCCTCTAAAAAGGCAGATGTACCACATTTCGCTTTTCGCTCTGGCAACCAGGAAGCTCAGAGCCAAACCTCAGCTCCAGCATGTGCTCAGGCCTGCAGGTGGAACCGGCCTCTCCTGGGCGACTGCTGTGCCCTCCTGACCTGGGCTGGACACCTTGCTGCCTCGTCCCATTTCATCCTCGTAACAGATAAGTTAGGGAGTTAGTTTCCCCCGTTTTCCAGATGGGAAAGTTGAGGTCAGCACTTGGACCAGAGTTGAATAGCTAGTAGGTGGCAGAATGATTTGACCCCGGTAGCCTGACTCCAGCCCCCACACCCCCGTCGTATGCCATCTGCCCTCCTCATGTCCTGCACGCCCATGTCCTTTCAACTTGACCGTCCCTTTGTTGTTTTCTATTTTTGCTGCTTCTTATTTTGTTTCCCGCTGTTTTCATAGTTTATGGTGTATCCCGAGAGCCTCTTTCAACTCCTTGTGGCTCACAAAGGCCAAAGTGAAACCTGAACTCTAATCCTGGGGGTTTGGCTGAGACCGGGGTGGGGGGTGGGAGTCGAGGGGCAGACCTGGACGGGGCAGACCTGAGCTCCTGTCCAGGAAGCCCCCAGTTGAGCGGGCGGTGGGCTCGAGCACCCTGTCCCCTCCCCCGGCAGGTGAAGTGCTGCGGCTGGGTCAGCTACCTCAACTGGACAGAAAACACCGAGCTCATGAATCGCACCAGCATCACCTTCCCCTGTTCCTGCAAGAAGAGTGATGAGGATGATGCCCTCATGATGCCGCAGAAGGGCTTCTGCGAGGTCCCCTTTGGCAACGAGACCCAGAGCGGCAACAACCCCAAAGACTGGCCGGTGTACCAGGAGGTGCGTGGATGGTTGTGGGCGGGGTGGGGCCGGGCTCGGGGCACAGTGGGTTCAGACCCTCCGGCCCCCAGCCTCATCTGGGCTATTGCTCCATCGACCTTTCTTCACGGAGCTGTTCCCGCCTTCCTTTGATTCATCTGTTTGCTCATCATTTGCACCTTCATCTTTGCGTTCATCAATGGATCCATTCGAGGACCACCCAGACCCCGCTCTGCCGGACCTCCGGGCTGGGGGTGGCCCCGTCCCCGTGATCCTGCGTGTCTGGGTGACGCGGCCCATCGTGGGGTGACGTGGCTGTATTCTCTGCTCACAGGGCTGCATGGAGAAGGTGCAGGGCTGGCTGCAGGAGAATCTGGGAGTCATCCTCGGCGTGTGTGTGGGCGTCGCTGTCATCGAGGTCTGGGTCCCCTACCCTCCACCCCCACCCCGTGCTGCCCCCCACCAGATTCAACCTGCTCTGCAGATGTTCAGGGTGGAGGGAGGGGTGAGTTGAGGTCCATCGGCTTCTAGAGGACCCGTGGCAAGTCTGGCCTGACCCCTGCTCCTCGAAGGGCCCTCTGCCACCTGAGTCACAGGTTGGTCCTGAGGCTGTAGCTGAGGATCGGCTTTGTCCAGGTCAGGCCCTGTGTGCTGACCCGGACTGCGGGATGCTCCTCTGGGGTCCCGCCTCTGACTGTCGCCCTCTCCCTCACCAGCTCCTGGGGATGTTCCTGTCCATGTTCCTATGCCGGCGTGTCCATTCTGAAGACTACAGCAAGGTGCCCAAGTACTGAGGCGGCTGCTGTCCCCACCTCCCTGCCTGTCCCCCCAACCTCAGGGCTCCTAGGGGTCTCTCCTAGGCTCCCCCGCTCCAGGCCCGCCTCCCACCTCACTGCCAAGACCCCTTGTCCGTCCCGTGCTGGCTGGAAGTCGGAGGGGGGTGCTTCCTGGGGACTTGAACCCCTCTCCTTTGCTTTTCTGCCATCAGCCTTAAGCCCCAGCTATTCTGTGGCTCCTCCACACACTCCCTGTCTGCCAGGGTTGTCTTAGCAACCCAAAGAAAATGCTCCCTGCACAGGTGGGCTGGGTTTCTACCTGCCTTGGGGGCTGTATATATTGTATGGGAGAAAGTGTGTTATAAACTGGGGGGTGTGGGGGTTGGATAAGGCACCCTGGGTTGTCACTGCCCACTGCGTGGGGCAGCTTTGTTTCCACTCTGATGCTCTGTCCTTGGTTTTTCCATCTTCCTTGAGGTTGTGGGAGAGGGTGGGCTTGACCTGACATGAGAAGCGGCACCCCTTCTTCAGCCTGACCCAGCCCCACCCAGCAGCTCAGGCCAGTCTGGGCCACGCTGTGGGGGCACGGCCTGCGTGAGCTGGGCTGAAGGGGGGTGGCCTGGGCATGAAGGTCTGGACTGGCCCTGGGCCACTTAAGGAAGCAGGGGGTGAACCCTCCCAGTGTGGCACAGAGCTGGCCCTGCATTCACCAGGACCCTGAGCGGTCCAGGGAACTGAAGATGCTTTCTCCTGTCCTCTGTCCCCCAGGGAATGGGTGGGTAAGGTTGTGCCTTGAAGGGGAGTGGGGAGGGGCCCAGGGCACAGCTCTGTAAAACACACACAACTGATTATTAAAGAGGATTTGTAACAATCCAGCCTGCCATGGTGGAGATGCTGCTTCTGAGGGTGGGGGGGAAGGACCAAAGGGGCGAGCTGATGTGGACAGGGTGGCCGGGCCTATGGGAAAGAGTGGGGAGCGCCTCCCTGCTGTTCCCAGGATAGGGGCTCCTTTAAGGGGCACCTCTGGCCCCCAGTTCAAGCTGGCACATGAGAAGTGTGATGCCTGGCTCTGATCCATTTGTCTGGCTCCCGGCGTGGCTGGGGTTTGATTTGTGTGTTCAAACAGGTGTCGATGGTACCCCTAGGGTACAGGTGCCCCCAGAAAATAACCCAAAGTGGGCTGACTGTGGAGGTGGGTCAGTGAAGCCACAGAATAAAGTCTGCCTCTTTCTAGAGATCTATTTTTTTTTTTTTACAAAGGAAGGAAATAGTTTCATATTGAAGAAATGTGATGGAGTAAGATGTGCAGAATTCAGGAGGTTTTGAAAGATGCAAGAAGCATCTTTGAAGAAAGCTCTTACTTGTACTTACTCAAGTAAGGAAGTTGAAGCCCAGCACAGACCCCTGCCCAGCATCACGAAGCTCAGGGGGCTGGGCAGACGCTCTGCCCTGGCGGCTGCTTTAGGAATATGAGCGTGGGGAGTCCCCTGGGTGGGTCTGGAAGTGTGGTTGGTCTGGAAGGCCGGGGGAAAGGCCCATCTAGGAGGTCACTCCCTCCACCGTCTCCTCCTCTCTGCCTTCTCTGAGGCCCTGGAGGCAGAGGAGGGGGTGGGTGGGGGGACTCACCTCCCTAAAGGGGGGCGGGAAGAGCGGTGGGTAGGGTGTTTCAGCAGGAGCCACCAGGTGGCGCTGCTGCCCCATCCCAGGAGCCTGGTGAGACCCAGAATGGTTCCCAGCCCCCTGGGTCTCTCCCTGGGGTGCACCTGGCGAAAGTACTGATCCCAAGGCGCAGCAGATCTGGGCCAGGGAGAATGAACCAGCATCTTGGACAGCCCTCCAAGGTGATTCCTGAATCAAGTCGCTTTCATTTCTCAGGCCCTTACAAGATGTGGCTTAGAGATGCTCCCTCCCCAAAGAGAGCCAGGCTGGAGGGTGGGCCGGGGCAGACAGTGCTTGTCTATCCAGGAAGGAGGGCGGAGACACATCTTAGGAGCAGTCTAACACTTGATCTGAACCTAAGTAAATTCTTGCCAGAGGCTTTCTGTGGCTAAAACCCTAGGCAAACCGAGTTGGGGCCTGTGGGGGGTATCAGACACAGCCCTGGGCTGAAGAAACCTTTAACTCCAAGGTGCTGTTTACTTAATCAGGGATTCCCCTGGAGCTCTTACCCAGCTCAGAGGGCTGAGGGCTCCCAGTGAAGCCATTCCAGCTGATTTTATTTTGTTTTGTTTTGTTTTTTAATAATCTGCCTCATTCCACAAAGGAAATACATATAATAAAATATAAAACAATAGAGAAAATAATAAATTTATGAAGAAGCTCCAATGCTTTGGCCAACTGATGCGAAGAGCCAACTCATTAGAAAAGACCCTGATGCTGGGAAAGATTGAGGGGAAGAGGAGAAGGGAGAGACAGAGGATGGCATGGTTGGATGGCATCATCAGCTCAATGGACATGAGTTTGAGCAAATTCTGGGAGACGGTGAAGGACAGGGAAGCCTGGCATGCTGCAGTCCATGGGGTTGCAGAGGCAGACGCAACTGAGTGACTAAACAACAGCCACCACAGTGAAGAAGCATAGACTTGAATGAAATAAACACAAGTTTGAGTTGCCCAGCCTGGTGATGGCAAATGCATGGTGTGCACAGAGTGTGTTCCCCATGGCTGCACTCACAGCAGACATCACTAATTGATCACGGTTCTCATTTTCTGAGCCCAGATGTACTCGGGCTGTGCTTCCAGCTGATCTCCCTCAGTGCAGCCTCTGAATCCTTCTCAGCTCAGCACAGTCGATCAGTCTGGCTGGAATGCAGAGTGAAAGCAGTTGCCAACCTTGAGCTCTAGTTGTTTAGTTGAACCCTATATAATTTTACCTCTGAGCTTCCTGGTGGTAAAGGCAATAAAGGGAAAATTTTCAGATAGCTTTAATTTCCCAAGCTTTCCTTAGCTTAGCCACTAGGAAGACTGCAATTGGCCAGAATCTAGAATTCAAGACGGCTCAGTTTAGTCAGTTCAGTCACTCAGTCATGTCCGATTCTTCATGACCCCATGGACTGCGGCACACCAGGCCTTCCTATCCATCGCCAACTCCTGGAGCTTACTCAAACTCATGTCCATTGAGTCGGTGATGCCATCCAACCATCTCATCCTCTGTCCTCCCCTTCTCCTCCTGTCCTCAATCTTTCCCAGCATCAGGGTCTTTTCAAATGAGTCAGTTCTTTGCATCAGGTGGCCAAAGTATTGGAGTTTCAGCTTCAACATCAGTCCTTCCAATGAATATTAAGAACCGATTTCCTTTAGGATGGACTGGTTGGATCTGCTTGCAGTCCAAGAGACTCTCAAGAGTCTTCTCCAATACCACATTTCAAAAGCATCAATTCTTCAGCTCTCAGCTTTCTTTATAGTCCAACTCTCACATCCAAACATGACTACTGGAACCTCCTGCATTGCAGGCAGATTCTTTACAACTGAGCTATCAGGAAAGTCCCCAAGACAGCTCTCAGATCCACAAACTTTGAAATCCCTTCATGGCAGGAGCAGAAAGTTTAAGTGGACCTACTGGGCCTGACCGGAAGCTGGTTATTGGCAATGGGGACAGGAGCTGTGCTATCTGTCAAGGAGGACCCAGGAAGATCTAGTGAAGGTGCTCGGACCCACCGGGTGACATTCTGCATAGCTGGCGCTTGGCCAGCCCTGACTCTGTACTAGTCCCACTGAAATGTTAACTGATTTGCTCACTACAGTCCAGTGAGGTGCATGATCATGATTACCCCAAGTTTGGAGTTTCAAAATCATACTCCATGATTACAGATAAGGACAACGAAGAACAAGAGCTTAACTAGTTCCCTCAACATTCTGCTGTTGCTAAGAGGAGCGGGAGGGGCTTCCCTGGTGGTCCAGTGGTTAAGATCCTGCCTTCTAACGCAGGAGATGTGGGTTCTGTCCCCAGTCAGGAAACTACGATCCCACTTGCCTGGGGCAACTGAGCCCTCCAGCTGCAACTACAGAAAGCCTGTGTGCTACCATGAAGACCCAGCACAGTCGAAATAAAAAAGTAATTTTAAAAATAAAAGGATTGGGAGCCATATCCTGTCCATTGGGTGGCACAGTCTGCAGGTGAGAGTGTGGTCCTACTGCCAAGGCAGCTGGGAGCTGACCCCACTGAGAAGGCAATGGCACCCCACTCCAATATTCTTGCCTGGGAAACCCCATGGACAGAGGAGCCTGGTGGGCTGCAGTCCACGGGGTCGCTGAGGGTCGGACACGACTGAGCGACTAAACAACCCACCATCACTCTGCCCTGCAAAGGGACCCATGAGCTACCCCTCTCCCACAGTGGGCTTACAGGGGGAGAGAGGCTAAGAAAAGAGACAAGGCTTGGTATTTGGCTGAGGGCTGCATTTCCTGGCCAGATAAGGAAAATCTGGTACTTCAGCTGGACTCAGAGCCGTATGAGGGCACGGATGGGGTCTGGTTCAGCTTAGCGGTCCTTCGGTGCCCAGACAGCAATTCCACCGCACGAGGTTGGGGGTAGGGGACACCCATCCCCTGGCCTGAGAAGGGCTCAGTCCGTGGGTCAGGCAGATCTGGGCTCAAACAGGAAGCTTAGGGGCTCAGGAGCCACGCGAGCCCTGGCAGACCTCGTCACCCATTGGTACCTCACCTTTCTCATCTGCATGTTGGGAGGATGACAGGGTCACGCCAGGTTCAGCTCACATGAAGGATGTGGAACTTTTGTAGGCACCTGGACCCCCAGGAACCCCAAACCAGAGTGAACAACTGTCTCCCTGGGCTTTGCCCATCTAGTGCGCCCAACTGAGCAGACGTCTGTCCTGTCTGTCTGAGACCAGAGTGGCAGAGGGTGTGGGGCCCATGTGGAGGGTGAGGGGCTGCAGGAGGCGGGGCCAGAGGAGCCCGGGGCCCTGTGAGGCGGTGGGGGGAGAGTCTAGGTGGTCATAGGGCAGAACTTCCCTGCCCTTCAGTCATGCCCGTGGGGGTGGGGGAGGGCCCAGCGGGATGCCTGGGACAAGTAGGCAGGAGGGTGTCAGACCCCGGGGATCTCTGCCTGGGGTCTGTCTCAGGTCCCTCAGGCCCCTGGAGTTGGGGCTGACACCAGTGTGGGGCCAGCAGTCAGGTGAGCACTAGGAAACCTCCAACTCCTTTCTTCCGCACGCGCCTCTCTCCTCCTCAATCCCCCTGGGCCTGGGTGGCAGAATAGGACAGCCAGGATGGTCCAGAAAGCCCAGAGCGCCCTCCCCACAGAACAGCAGCGGAACAGCGTTATCTGGCTGAGAACACCATGTGAAATCCGGGTGGGCCAGGCTCTGATGCCTGGGGTCCTGGGGCTGAGGCTGGGAGTCTTGAGAAGCTGGTGTGGGGGTGCAAGGGAGCCCTGAGATAGCTCCTGTCCCCCAGCCGCTTGCTGACCAGCGACCTCAACGGGTCCTCGGCCACCTCCCAAGGCGGGTGAAGGGGACGGGAGGCGGGGTGCTGAAGGTTCTACCGGGCCAGTCCTCACGGGCCCTGTGACACAGGGAGTGGGGGCGGGCTCAAAACCGCGTCTGCGAATACCTTAGAGAGGACAGACGATGGCAGAGAGATGCTTGCCGGGCCGCTTCCTGGGGCAGGCCCACTTCGTGAGGCACGTGCAGGCCTGGCAGCTGGAGGGTGCCAGAGCCAGGCCTGGACCGGCAGGAAGCTGACTCTGAGGATATCCCCCTGCCTCCACAGCTGTTCTCCACCCCCCGATTTCCCGGGACAACCCCAGGGTGGTGTTACAAAACCCAGTCACCGTAGCACTGAGCCTCACTCCTGCTTCCTGGAACGACCCAGTTTCTCCACCTCCTTCCCCTCCCCCTGCCCCCAGGCCCACGAAGTTCCATGAGGAAGGACCATAAACCGGCTTCTCTAATGCCCAGCTGGCCCCGAGAGCCGGTCATCTGTCTGCAGGGACCCTGGGCTCTGGCCTCCTGCCTCCCTCCCCAGGAGCTGGGCCAGCTGAGGGGCTGCCAGACCTTCTGTGGCTGCCATCTCGCCCACTGATGCCCAGGCCGGGGGGCATGCTATGCAGGGGACTGGCCACAAAGGGCCCCCACAGTGCCTGGGTGCTGAGCCCCTGGGCAGTGCCTGCTCATGGCTCCCGGGGGCCAGGTAGGAGGCCTAGGTGGGCACCAGTTTGCTCTCTGGGTTTTGGGGGAGCCAACAGTGGTTCCCAGGAAGTGTTCAGGAGGCTAAATGCTGTGTGACATGGACGCTGACCATCACGTGGGTCAGAATAGGGCTCTTCTGCGTGGATTGGCAGGCAGTGCAGGGTCTCCCGGGAGCAGGCCTGGGGGCCTGACTGCCTCCACCGGTAGAGAAATATTCCAATGTTTTAGTAACTAGCATGGCTGTATAGGTGAGAACCTCTGAATGTCAGCCCTGTGCGTGTGCGCGCGCGCACACACACACACACACACACACACACACGGGCCCTGAAACCTCCTGAGCTCAGTCCATTCCTGGATGGCAGGACCTCCAGCTCTCCTCTCAGCTGCAGGTGGCTGGTGGTAGCAGGAAAGGCCAAATGCTGCCAGCCTGGAATGTTCCAGGCCTGTGTGGCAGAGCCTCCCTCCACCGACCCCAATCGTGCCTGTTCCAGGGCAGAGACTCGTCCAGTCCCTGCTCTGGGGTCTTCCAGGTGAGCAAGTTCCCCAGGCCAAGGAGCCATCAGCGAAGTGAGTCATTGTGATGCTGGCATGGCCATCACCAGCGCATCTCCTAGGCCAGGACTGCCACCACCTCCGCCCCCTGCAGAGGGACAGAGACCTAAGTTGTCACACTGCCTCCGGGTGAAGATCCACTGATCCCTGGGAACCTATGGGCTCATTCATTCATTCATTCATCCCATAAACATTTAATGGGCACCTGTTATGAGCCAAGCCCTGTTCTAGACCCTTGAGAACACAGCTGCAAAGACACCTCCATGGCACTTGTATTCTGGTGAATGCAGAGGAGTCTTGCACACTCACCTGTACACACCTACACGCACACGCACACAACCGCCAGCTGCCAACAGCACGGTCCATGCTGAGTGTTGCTGGGGACCCCTGGGGCCCATCCAAGGCCTCTGGCATCCTGTGGAAGGAAGTAGCATAATGAACAGCCAGTGGAACAAACAGGAAAGGGGGTGGGAGGCTCATCACTCAGCCCCCGCCCCTCCAGCCACACTCTGCAGGACTCAATCCTCCCCCGACCCCTGGCACCCCCCTTCCTGGCCCAAACCAAATAAATTCAGAACACCTGCTGGTCCTGGGGGGCGGGGGGCGACAGGCCCAGTGACATCACCTCTGTTAGTCTCATCTGTGAAATGGGGACTACAGTTCCTGACTCCCAGGGTTATTGTGGGAATCAAATGACCTAAAGCACTTCCTGAGCTACTTCCTGTTAGTGGATTCCCAGGGCGGTCCTAGGCCTCAGGGGGGTCCCCATCCCCTTGGGGTGGGCCTCCCTGGATGTGAACGTGCAGGTTGGAGGACTCTGGTGCCTCCAGACCAGGAACTGCTGGTTGGTCTATGAGGCTGCGGCCGGGCAGGAAGGAATGTGTGTCCAGCCCCCTGCCCCATGAGGGAAGATGCAGAGGGGTAGGAGGGGCCGCCAGAAGGCAGGGAGCCATGCACGCCCCCCCATCCCCCAGAAGCCCCCTCTGAAGTCACTTCCCCAGCACCTGCCTTCTGGCCCGGGGGAATGTCAGGCCCAGAGCCAAGCTCCCCTCTCACGCCCTAACGTTACCGCAGATGCCTCCAGCAGCGCCTCTGGGAACAGGAGTGGGCTTCCTGCAGGATGCTGGGGGTGTGGGGGCACCGGCAGGAAGAGCCAGAAGTACAGGGGGGCTAGGGGGGAGGGGAGGATGGAAGGTGGGAGCCGGAGAGACCCAGCAGCCTCAGGGTGGGGGTGCAGTGCGGGCAGGAAGGCACTGATGGAGGTTGACCAGTGTGGAGGGGTCTGCCCCTGCCCTGCACCACACACCTGGGAGAGCCCACTTTGGGGCTTTCAGGGTGACCCCCTCTTCCTGCCGGTTCATACAGGACTCGGCGTCTTGGGGGACTGGAGGGGTCCCAGTCCTGGGTCTGATAGGATGGGGGGAGAGGCGCAGGCTCACCCGCCGAGCTGCAGGGAGGAGAGAGGGAGGGCAAGTGTGGGAAGCAGGCTCTGAACAGGACCGAGGCTGGAGGAGGAGCTGGGAATAAGGGCTGGGCCAGCTCTGCAGGGCAAGGCATGACTCCCCTGTGCCAGGCGGTAAGAAGAGCGAGGGCGGGCAGCTAGCAGTCACGCAGGCTGGGCGCGTCTCCCTGGCACCTGCCTCCTTCCCTGTCATCATCCCCACTGTCATCACCATCGCAGCGGCCGCCGTGCCCTGAGTGTCAACCTTTGCCCCTCACACCCCAGCACCTTGGATGCCCCCTATGTTTGCGGAAACTGAGACTTGGAGAAGCTAAGGCACTTGCTGTGACTGCCCCACTACACTAACCCCGGAGGAGTCAGTCACATTGTAGTCTGAAGAAATGACTCCCCCTGGAGGCGGCCGTGGGCAACCTGCGCCGCTGCACACGGCCGCCTCCCGTGACGGTCACCCTGGCCGCCAGCCCAGTGGCTCTGTGCTCAGGCCCTTTCTGCTAGACCTCAAAGCCAAGGGGCTTCCTTGACAGTTCTGTTGGTAAAGAATCCGCCTGCAATGCAGGAGACCCTGCTTCAATTCCTGGGTCAGGAAGATCCCCGATAGGCTACCCACTCCAGTATTCTTGGGCTTCCCTTGTGGCTCAGCTGGTAAAGAATCCCCCTGCAGTGTGGGAGACCTGGGTTCTATCCCTGGGTTGGGAAGATCCCCTGGAGAAGGGAAAGGCTACCCGCTCCAGTATTCTGGCCTGGAGAATTCCATGGACTGTATAATCCATGGGGTCGCAAAGAGTTGAACACGACTGAGCCATTTTCACTTTCAAGGCCAATAGGAATAAAGACTCCTGGTTCAGAAAAGGAGAGAGGAAGTAAGCCCTTTGTGAAGAGGCTCAACGCAGTCAAATCCAACTTTTCATCCGTCCATCTGTGCAGTGGCTATTGGGCACCCACTATGTGCCAGGGTCTGTAGAAGGAACTGGGGTTCGCCACAGTCCCTGACATCATGGGGCTCACAGTCTATGGTGGGGCATAGGCCATAAACAGAAACAGAAACTGGAAAATGTGCCCCGTGCTGGGGACACATGACCAAGACCCTGTCTCTCCCAGCCAGTAAGGCATAGCGGATGGAAGAAGCCTGTCCTGACTGGTCATTGTCGCCTGATGTCCTCATTGCCTGGAGCACTGCAGGGGTTGCCTCCCCCTCCCCCTCCGCCCCTCCCGCCACCAAGAGGCTGGTGACCCGAGAAGAGGCACAGGAACCAGGCGCCCCTACCAAGGGGAACGGACACGGCCTCCTGTTCACTGGATGTGGGCGGCAGAAGGTATCGCTAGCTCGTGATGGTCTAAACCAGCTCCCAGGGATAGCTCAATGAGCTTATTTGGAGGACAGCTGGGGTGTTTCTATGGGGAGGGGCAGAGGACCCCCACGTGTCCAGGGGTACTGTATGTATTTCCTTCCTCTGAGGACTGAGGGGGCGGGGACTCCGTGGGGTTTCCTTGGTGGACGCAGGTCACCGGTTCCGTGAATGGGATTCATGCAGCTGGCCTGCGTGGGGTCTGGTCTCCATCTCCTAAGGGTACAGGGATTTGAAGAGGGCAACCCGGCTCCGATTGCGGTTGGAGCATGGAACCATGAAGCCATCTGAGAAAGCCACGGGCTTTGCTGATGCTGTCACAGGACAGAGCGGGCAGCTGAGGGAGGGTCACTGCACTGCGAATCGAGAGACCGGGTTCCTGTCCTGGACATCTGTTGACTGTGGCCAACCTCAGACACAAGAGGAGAGCCAAAGGACCGCCTAGCTGAGCCCAGCCTGAATTGTCAACTTGCTGAACAGAACCGTGAGCTAACTAAACGGTGACTGTATTAGGCCCTAAATTTAGGGGTGGGCACTACACAGCAGCAGCCAACCGACACAGCGATGAACTTAGGTAATAACAGGGGTGGTTACCATTTGCTGAGCCTCCTGGACCAAACCCTCGACACGAAAGTCGCGAAAGTGAAGTCGCTCAGTCTTGTCCGACTCTGCGACCCCACGGACTGTAGCCCACCAGGCTCCTCTGTCCATGGCATTCTCCAGGCAAGAATACTGGAGTGGGGTGCCATTTCCTTCTCCAAATGATCTTCCCGACCCAGGGATCGAACCCAGGTCTCCCGCATTGTAGACAGATGCTTTACCTTCTGAGCCACCAGGGAAGCCCATTTAACCCTCCCTGCAGCTCTGAACATTGGTAACTGGATTTTCACTTTACAGACAAGAAAACTGAGGCCGGGGGAAGGCACAGGCCTTGTCCAAACTTCCCTGAATGGCTGGAGGCAGAAGCAAGATGGGAACCTAAAATCTATCTCCGTGGACTCAGTTCTGAATCTCCTTCCCAGATAAGCCTCAATGTCAGAGCAAGCCAGCAGCACTTGAGGTCATAATGTATTCTGCACACGGGAGCTGACGTCATTAAGAATGTTCTCAGCCTCCCGTTCCCCAAGAGTTATGCCATGTCTCACCCTGCTCCTCTCTCACCCCATCCAATGCCTCTAATTCCCGTGTGCTTTTAGGATGACAAAAGCACAGATGTCGGGATAATTTATTTCCTTTTTATTCAGTCTCCTATTTAATCAGAAAATATCTGTCGAGGGTCTGTGGTGTGCCTATTCCCACAGCGTTCTTTCTTTGCTGACGTTTCCTGGACCCCGACTGAGCCCTCACTCAGCATGTGTAACCCTGACAGCAACACTGGGGGATCGAAGGTCATCCCCACTTTACAGATGGGAAGACTGAGGTTCCAGAGACGTGACGTGGCCACCTGAGGCCACCTCACGAGTGAGTGGCCGGGACATGATTTTATTCCAGGTTTGATTGAATTCAGGTCGAGCCTCTTCTTACTCTATTACCATAGCTGTGGCTTAAAAAAAAAACAACAACTTTTTTTTGAAATTTCCCCTGGGCTTTGAGTATGGCAGACAGGAGACTGGGAGGTTGAGAAGAGAAAGAAAGTGTAGTGGGGTGTTGGAAAATGTTCCCCAACTCCAAGAACCGTTGGATTCTCTGCCATGATGCTCAGGTAATGCTGCACGTGGCAGCAGGTAAGGGAGGAGGGAGCACGTGCCCCCAGAGCCAACAAGTCCTGCCCATCCTTCATCCCCACCCGCCGGCCCCGCCCCTCCACTTAGCCGCTGGACCACAGCCATCTTCCAGCACCAGGCACCAGGACCAGCGCCCTGCCCCTCCTGGCTGAACTGTTTACAAATGGGGAACTCGGGGATGGTCTCGGCTGTCTCCTCCTCCCAGGGTGATTACAATTCTGGGCTGGGGGCTGAGCCGCAGGCCTTCAAAGGTCCCCAGAGTCCCGTTCCCTCCAAGGCTGCCTCCTCTAGGCTGGCATCAGGCCCCACCCCTGTGTCCTGGCCGATCAGAGTCTAACTGCAAGGAGCCCTCCTGTGGCCAGGAGTGACAAGGGGTGTGTGTGGCGGAGCGGGAGAGTAAGGAGGTACTAGGCTAGAAGGCCTGAGGGTCTTCTTGGCGACGCGGGAATTTCACATCCCACAACCACACAGGGCTCTCTTCCCCGGGGGGCCTTGGGTGCTGGGAAGACCCCTACACTGGGCGCCCTCACTGACCTTTAACGAGTTACTCTAAGTCTCTGGACCTCCGTCTCTTCATCTTTAAACTGGATGGAAAATGCTCAGAGCCACATATGCACAGACACTAAAAAACAGCCCTTAGTAGGTGCTCAGAACTTCATACACATTCTCTTAGTTATTTTTCCAACCAACCCAAAGACCTAAGAACTTTTAGCATCACCCCATTTACAGGTGGGAAAACTGAAGGGGCTTGGCGAGGTTAAGTGGCTCACCCAGAGTCACACAGCTGGCAAGTGGGTGGTGGCCACAGGTCATTTGAACTGAGCCACCCCGACTCCCAGCCGGGGGGCTTGGCCTCCTTTCTGGGGGAGGTACCATTTGCACATGTGTGGACACGCTGCCAGATTCACCAGCTGCAGGGCAGGTGGACCTCCCACACTCACCTGCCTGGTGTTCTGGACTAAGCTGCCAGCCCTGCACTCCAGGACTGCCCTGAGCGCTTCTGTTGTGCTAGCGCGCTCAGAAACGTCCTCTGCTCGGGTCTGGAACCATCTCCCTCTGGTCTCCTGTCCAACCCTGCTCCTCCTTCAGATCAGCCATCAGGGGGACCTCCTGACCACACCCCAAGTGACGCTGGTGCCTTGCTGTGCTCTCCCATGGCCCTCTCCTCCCAAGGCAAGATAGCACTGACGCCTGCCCGGCCACACATGGGCCACGCGTTCAAATCCAGATTGCCCTCCCAAGCTGTATGGCCCGCAACAGATGGGTTAACCTTCTAGTTCTTCCTCTGAGAAAAGGATGTAATCACCGTCCCACCAGGTAGAGCTGATGGAAGGACTGAATGAGTGAGCGCGTGTGTAAAACTGCTGGCAGACACAGAGCAGGCTCTCAATGCCTGATACCAGGCACTGTTTTCCCACTGGGGCTCTGGAGACAGTAATTGTAATTGTTGGTTACTGTTTGTATCTTCTGTTGAACTCCAGGTTCCCTGAGGGCAGGGAGGGCTTCTGACTTATTCTTTGTCACACCTCCTGCTTGGAACACAGTGCCTGGCACACACTGGCATTTGATACATACTTGTTGAATGAATGGGCTTCCCAGGTGGTGCTAATGGTAAAGAACTCGCTTGCCAGTACAGGAGACAGAGACATAAGAGATGTGAGTTCAATCCCTGGGTTGGACAGATCCCCTGGAGCCCATGGCTCCAGATCCCATGGCTACCCATGCCATCATTCTTGGGCTTCCCTGGTGCCTCAGACAGTAAAGAATCAGCCTATAATGCAGAAGACCCCGTTTTGATCCCTGGGCCAGGAAGATCCCCTGGAGAAGGGAATGGCTACCCACTCCCGTATTCTTGTCTGGAAATTCCCATGGACACAGGAACCTGGCAGGTTACAGTCCTTGGGTTGCAAAGAGTCGGAGACGACTGAGAGACTAACACTTTCACTTTCTTTCTTTGCTAAATGAATGAATGTGATTTCCATGCTAGAAAGAAATAAGGTGATGCAGAGAAGAAGTCAGGCAACAGTCCGTTGAGCATTGCCCCACGCTTGCCTGATTTAACAATCGCTTGAGCCTCTCCTTAGCAGTGGAAATTCCCAGGTTCCATGGGCTGGGGCAGAAGGTACAGAGCTGGTGAGAGGAGAGAGGATGGAGGAGAGATGAGTGAAGAGCAAGTGAGTGAGGATTTGGGTGGGGGGTGTTAGAGGAGGGGGACATAACCATGTTGGCCTCCTGAAGAATAACTCTGGTTGCTGTATGGAGAGCAGTTTGGAAGGGCTTGAACTGGGGCAGGGAGACTAGTTGTCTGAACAAGAGGTGCTGGCAGCCTGGATCATTTGGAGCGGGGGAGACAGAGGAGGGTGGCCAGACATCCTGGTCTGCCTGGGGCTGAGGGAATCTCTGGGATGTGGGGCTGTCAAGGCTAAAGACTGGGAAGTCCCAGGCAAATGGGATGGGTTGGTCACTCCAGGATGGGTGAAGCCCCAGAGTAAGGGGGCTGATTTGGGTTAGAGAGGAAGGATCAAAGAAAGTTCCCAGATTCCAACATGGACAACTGAGTATGATGAAGGGCCATTTAAAAGCTTGGGAGCCTGGAGGGGGAACATGACCAGGAACAGATAAGGGGTTGTCGTTTGGCAGGAGCCCTAGTGGAAGCATGGGCAGAAAAACAGGTTCACAGTATGCCATGTTGAGGGTGTAAATGGGTCAGGCACCTAGAGAGGAGGAGAGAGATGTTGTCGGAAGGACTTCTCTGGAGGGAGATCTAGGGGGGCTTGGATTCTGGCCCCTGTGAAGGGGGGCAGGTGGGACTATCCGCCCCCTCCCTCGGGCTTGGTGAGAAGTTTGCTTGGTCACACGTGTGTCCAGTGGTCAGGCACACAGTGGCCCAGATGCAGCTGGCTCCCACCAGGAAAATCTGAAAGGGCCAGAAAAGGGATGAGCTGAAGGAGGGGTGTCTGGGGTGGAACAGGCCAGGACCCCAGAGCATGTACAGGACACACGTGTGTTTTCTGTGGTCCAGACATGGGCCTGGTCTGCCGAGGTATTTTACAAGACACAGGACATCAACACCATCATCACCATCATCATCACCATCTTGTGGTCTAGTAAATTCGAGAAACAATAAACAGAGTCTGTGCGGCCCTGGAGAACCTGAGGTTGACTAGGGAGCAGCCACATGGAGGAGGCACACGCCCACATCGTGGCAGGTGGGAAGCGGTCCTGAGGACCCCTAGAGTCAGTGCTGTCCTCTGCAGGGCCCCAGGAGCAGAAGCCAGCTCAGGAGGGAACGAGTGAAATAGAACCTTTCCTTCCCTCGACTTCGGCTTCTTCCTCTCTTGGCTCTGGCAGCCTCTGAAACTCAAATATTCAACACAAGATGAGGAAAGAGGGCAGGGGAGCAAGGGCGTGTGCGGGGTGAAGGAAGGTCTGGCCTTCTCCAGCTCACGGCCTGTGGGGGACAGCAGGGCAGGAGAAGTAACTCTAAGCCAAGTTCAAAGGTGTGATGCTTACCTGGACCAGACGCTTTGAGTTATTAGCTTGACTTCATGTTTGCCACTTAAAGTGACCTAAGAATTTTTGTCCCCTCGCAGAAGACAGAAAACCAGTGGAACTGCCCGAGTTTTCATCCAGAAACGGGGGGTGAACTATCTCCCACAAATGGCTCGTAAAGAGACATGAGAAGACAAGAGTAAAGAGGCTCTCCACTCCACTCCACGAGTGGGCTTGTCCAAAGCTCCGGCTGGGGTCTGTCTTCATGCGTATGAATTGCCCTTCCCTCCCAGAATGCAAGCCGTCGTGGGCAGGTCCTTGTCAGATTCAGCTCTGGCACCTGGCCACCCTTGGGTGTTAATTTCCTCCCTTCCTTCAACCTGACCCTGGGTGCTCAGAGAGGGTGACACGTGGCCCCTGTGAGAGACTAGCCCCAGGCTTCACAGAAGTGGATGGAGGTTCAGCCCATCCTTTCCGCCGTCTCCAAGGGCCAGGCACGTAAGTCAGGCCATCCCACACTGCGGAGGATGAATGCTCAGGCCGTCAGATAGTAGAGCATCGATCAGTGGACGTCTGGCTGCCTGCAGTGCCAGACAGACAGACCAATGCTCCACACTCCCTCTGATGTGCATACTCCTTTCAGAGTCCCCTCCCAGGACTCTGGGGATGCGTCTCTTTTCCCGGAGACCCCCTGCCCAGGAGGCCTGGTCCCGGCTGCTCCTGGCAGGGTGCCCATTCCTGATCTCCGACTTGGCAGCCTCCTTGCCACAGGCTCCAGGGCTGCCCCTCCTCCCCCTCTCCCTCCCAAGGTGGGAGCTTCGGGCTCTGCCAAAGCATTACTAAGAGGGAGGTGACGTCACCCTCCCGAGTCCCACCCTGCCCCCGGCCAGCTTACCCTTTACCCTTGGCTGCCCCTGAGAATATGACACATCCTGGGTGGGGGAGGGAGTCGTCCCCTGGGGTCCTCAGCCCCAACCGAGCTCAGGGGGCTCAGGCTGCCCTGTTCCCCACCACTGCCCCCCGCCCCAGGCTGGAGGCTGCTCTGTCTTGTTGGAGCAGTATGGTCCTGGAGGCCGTGCCAAGGGATCTGAATACACCACAGGCTTCTCCATCCACCAGCTGGGTGGCCCCGGATGAGTAACTTTAGCCCCTTAAGCCTCATCTCTAAAACAAGGATAGTAACCAGATTGGCCTCACAGGGGGAGTGTGAAGCTTACATGAGATCACGTTCCTCGGGGCCCTGCCCTGGGGAAGGGGAATGTCAGGCCATCTTGCTGGCCAGTGGGATGCTCATGACTAAGTCCTCAAGGTCCATTTCAAAGTTAGATGTCTGGTCCTTTGCCATTGTGGCCAGCTGGGGGACAAGGACCTCCCACCCACGCTCTCAGCACCCGCCTCCCGGCACCACGGCAGCCGTCCCCAGCACGAGGCCCTCCTGTGTGTGCACATTCCCAGCTGAGGTCTTACTCTGTCTGCACGAACTCCTGCTCCTCCGTCAGAGCCAAGCCTGCAGCCCCAGCGCCCAGCACTAGATCTTCATCCTTCCTGCCAAGGGCCTTGTGCCGCACAAGCAAATACCCAGATGGAGGTTTTATTCAGGAACAACCTCACACCATGAGGCTGTTAATCCCCACCTCCTGCCACTTGGGACCCAGAATCTGAAGTATAGAGGGCAGCTATCTTGGTGTTGGGAGATGGGAGAGCCTCCCAGACCCTCCACCTGGGAGACTGCTCTCCCTGCAACCTCTGTCTGGAGAAGACTCTTGAGGGTCCCTTGGACTGGAAGGAGATCAAACCAGTCCATCCTAAAGGAAATCAACTCTGAATATTCATTGGAAGGACTGATGCTGCAGCTGAAGTTCCAATCCTTTGGCCACTTGATGTGAAGAGCTGACTCATCGGAAAAGATCCTGATGCTGAGAAGGACTGAAGGCCAGAGGAGAAGAGGGTGACAGAGGATGAGATGGTTGGATGGCATCGTCAACTCAGTGGACATGAGTTTGAGCAAGCTCCGGGAGATAGTGAAGGACAGGGAAGAGTAGCGTGCTGCAGTCCACGGGGTCGCAGAGTCGGACACTGAACACTGCGCCACTGAACAACAGCACCAACAGCATCATCTGCCTGCCCTGAGGCCCACAGGGAGGAGGCCCCGAGGCTGCCCCAGGAGGCGCCTCCCAGCTGTGTCCCCCAGGCTGCCAGTCCTGCACGGGCTTCATCAGAGACCACCTGCACCGCCGCCACCACCGGTAAAATAATAACAGTGTGTTTGAGTCAGTTTAGGAAGCAGTGCAAAAGCACCCTCCTCACCTACCTCCCACCTACCCAACCTCATCTTAGCTTTTCGTGAATGCTTCACGTTTCTGTTATAAAAATAACACACGGTTACAGTTAAAAGGTCACACCGTGGAGACAAATAGAAACTGAAGATGAAGTTCCTCCGCTCATGCGGGGCTCAGCTCACGTTCCCTCTTCTGACGCCCTCCCTGGCTGCCCTAATTAGATCTCCCCCACCGCCACGTGATGCCCTGTTCGCCTCGCCCAGCTCCCTTTGCCTTCAGCACACATCGCGTCCAACACTGTGCTATGGGCTCTGTGCATAACGGTTGGCCTCTGTGCCTCCCTAGACTGGCAGCTCCAGGAGGGCAAGGATTTCCATCTGCTTTGCTCTTCTTCACTGGGTCCCCAGCGCCTAAAATGGTATTAAAAATGGCACACCATTCTAAATCAACTGTGCTTGGGTTTTTATTTTTAAAAAGGGCTTACCTTTTGTTCATTCTACTCTGGTGTTTGTCAAACTTCTCTGACATCCGTATTACTAATCCTGTAGAAGGGGTGAGTTTCAGAGTATACTCTGGGAACCGGTGCACACTCAAATCCCACATCCAGCTCCCCTCTCCCCATGCAAACATCCGGAGCCTTGGCCTTCCTAGAGAGGAGGTGATATGCAGGCAGTGGTGGTTCTGTGCATTACCAGCTGGCGCTCTGGTTTATGCAGCATCCTTTGGGAATGATGTGAATCATTCACACTAAGTGTGAATCAGCTTCCATGAACCTGATCAACTCTGGGTCATTGAGAAGTTGCATTGCGGCTTGTGGATATTAGCAAAGAACATGTCATCCGATGAAAGCCACTGTGGGTGACCTTCACTGTGACTCAAATCATCTCCATTGGATCCTTTTCATCTGGAGGCCGCCGCCGTCTTCATCTTCTGCTGCACTTAGAGGCAGCTGGCCCATAGTGGCTGAGTGTGTGGTTCTGGAGTCAGAGTCCCTGGGCTAGAGTCTCCACTTCAGCAACACTGGCCGTGTAGTGCTGAAATGACTCAGTTTCCCTCCACCTCAGTTTTCTCTTCTGTAAATGGGGGAAATAATAGTACCCATATACAGGGCTGTTAAGAATACAAAGTGAGTCTGTACATGTAAAATGCTTAGACTCTTTAAGTCATATGATGACTGAGCTGCTCTGACTTTCCCTCCTAAATACATCACTAAAACAAGCCAGATAAAATATTAAAAGACAAAAAAAGACAAAAACTTGCAGAGGCCAAAAATGATTTTCAATTCAGGATATCTGGGATGTAAATCAACACAATGCCAGCTTTCACCTGCTGGACCCAAGTGAAATAAATCAAGAAGACCTAAGTAAATGGGAAGAGATATCCTGTTCATGGATTTGGAGATTTAATATTGTTGAGACGGCAATACACTGCAAATTGATTTATAAATTCAATGCAACCTCTTTCAAAATCTCAGCTGTCTATTTCCCTCCCCACCCCCAGCAAAATGACAAGCAGATCCTAAAATTCATATGGAAATTCAAGAGACCAAGAATAGCTAAAACTTGGAAAAGAGCAAAGGTGGAGGACTCATACTTACTAATTTTAAAACTTATAAAACTGTAGTAATCAAGACAGTGTGGTACTGGCATAAGGATAGACTTAAAGATCAATGGAACAACACTGAGGATACAGAAATAAGCTAGTGCATTTATAGAAATGGGTGCCAAGACAATTCAACGGGGAAAGAATAGTCTTTTCAACAAATGTGCTAGGACAACTAGCTATCCACATACAAAAGAATGAAGTTGGAGCCTTCCTTACATCACACATGAAAATTAGCTTAAAATGGATCGTAAACCAAAATGCAAATGCTTAAACTGTAAAACTCTTAGAAGGAAACATTTGTGTAAATATTAATGACTTTGGTGTAAATCTTAGATCCTTTTTGGATACAACACCAAAAACACATCCAAGAAGAGAAAAAATAGGTACATTAGGCTTCATCAAAATGGAAAACTTTCATGCTTCAAAGAATACCACCAAGGAAATGAAAAGACAAACGAAAAGTGGGAGAATGTATTTGCAAATCATATATTTGACAAAGAACTATCTGTAATATATAAAGAACTCTTGCAACTCAATAGTAAAAAGACCAATTACTCAGTTGAAAATAAGCACAAGATTTAGAAATAGACATCTCTCCAAAGAATACATGCAAATGGACAATAAGTGCATGGAAACAGAAGTACAGGCTGAACACTATTAGTCATCCCAGAAATGCAAATCAAAGCTACAATGAGATATCACTTTATACTCACAATAAAATATCAAGCACTGGTGAGGATGTGGGGAAATTAGAACCCTCATATGTTGCCGATGGAAATGTAAAACAGTGCAGTCATTTTGAAAAACAGTTTGGCAGTTCCTCAAAATATTAAGCATAGAGTTACCATATGAATCAGAAATTTCACTCCTAGATATATACCTAATGGAAATGAAACCATACATCCATACAAAATAAAATCATACACAAATGTTCAGAGCAGCGTTATTGGAAACAACTCAATAAAAAGGCAGAAGCAACCCCAATATCCTTTGGCTGATGAATGGATAAAGAAAGTGTGATATATTCATGCAGTGGAACATTATTTGGCAATAAAGAGGAATGAAGTACCAATGCATGCTACAGTTTGATAAATTTTGAAAGTGCTATGCTAAATGAAAGAAGCCAACCACAAAAAACCATATATTGCATGGTTCCATTCATGCAAAACATCCAAAATAAGCACATGTAAAACCGATTGGTTCAAAATTGGGAAAGGAGTGCAACAAGGCTGTATACTGTCACCCTGGTTATTTAACTTATTTAACAGAATACATCTTGTGAGATGTCAGGTTGGATGAATCACAAGCTGGAATCAAGATTGCTGGAAGAAATAGCAACATCCTCAGATACTCAGATGATACCACTGTAATGGCAGAAAGTGAAGAACTAGAGAGCCTCTTGATAAAGTTGAAAGAGGAGAGTGAAAAAGCTGGCTTGAAACTCAATATTCAAAAAACTAAGAGCATGGCATCTGGTCCCCTCACTTCATGACAAATAGATGAGGGAAAAGTGGAAACAGTGACAGACTTTATTTTTCTGGGCTCCAGAATCACAGTGGATGGTGACTGCAGCCATGAAATTAAACGTCGCTTGCTCCTTGGAAGGAAAGCTATGACAATCCTAGCAGCACTTTAGAAAGCAGAGACGAGATGTCACTTCACCGACCAAGGTCCATACAGTCAAAGCTATGTTTTTTCCAGTAGTCATCTACGGATGTGAGAGTTGAACCATAGATGAAGGCTGAATGCTGAAGAATTCACACTTTTGAATTACGGTGCTGGAGAAAAAGACTCTTGAGAGTCCCTTGGACTAGAAGGAGATCAAATCAGTCAATTCTAAAGGAAATCAACCCTGAATATTCATTAAAGGACTGATGCTGAAGCTAAAGCTCCAATACTTTGGTCATGTGATGCGAAGAGCTGACTCACTGGAAAAGACCCTGATGCTGCGAAAGATTGAAGGCAAAAAGAGAAGGGGGCGGCAGAGGATGAGATGGTTAGATAGCATCGCCATTCAGTGGACATGAATTTTAGCAAACACCAAGAGGCAGTGGCGGAAAGAGGAGCCTGGCACGCTACAGTCCATGGGGTTGCAAAGACTCAGACATGACTTAGTGACTGAACAACACCACCAGAGACAGAAAATAGTTTAGTGGTTTTCTAGGGCCGCGGGATTTGTGGGGGAAGTGTGGAATGACTATAACTGTTATGGTTATGGATAGCCATACTGGGTGATGAAAACGTTCAAAAGTTGACTGTGGTGGTGGTTGAACAATTGTGAATATATTAAAAATCATCGAATTGTACTAAATGGATAAATTATATGGTATGTGAATTGTAGCTCGATGAAACGGGTTTTTTTTTTTGTAATGTACTCTAGGCAGAAAAGCAAATATCTCAGAGTTGATAGGACTAGCAGTGCAAGAAAGAATGGTGAGCAGATGATGGTAAACATGTGGTTAAGTTCAAAACACAATGTCTGTATCATACAAAGCAAATAACGTCTAATTAGGGGGAGTCCAACATAATAAAGTAGAACTACCCACTCCAGTGGTCTTGCCTGGAGAATCCCAGGGACGGGGGAGCCTGGTGGGCTGCCGTCTATGGGGTCGCACAGAGCCGGACACGACTGAAGCGACTTAGCAGCAGCAGCAGCAGAGCTTTGTTTTGCCGAGTAAGAATGTGAAACTACTAAAGGTAACAACTGAAAGAATAGATAGAAAATAAAGCTGCCGAACTAGTTGGGGGAATGGAATTCAACATGCATGAAAATCTGGACCTCGCCTTATTCCTGGGTATATAAGCAGATCACAGAGCAGCTGGCCCTATGGGCAGAATGCCACAGAGAAGCTAAAGCTCACCTCAAAATAGACTGACCTTTCTGGGGGCGGATCTGGGGGCATTGGCGGATATCATTACTTTCTGTCCCTCCTGTTAGTTTTTCTCCAGTTAATGAGTTCTTCAGTGAGGACTAAATCTGTTTAATTCAAAGTGAGGCATAAAAGAAAAGAAACAGAAAAAGCTGTACAAATAAAAAGCACAAAATAAGACGGTGGGAATAAGCCCAATACTCCAGTAATCACAATCAATACAAATGAACTAAATGTTCTCATTAAAAGACAAAATTTTCAGACTCAATTAAAAGTTAAATTCTAGCTCTAAGCTAGTTATTTTTCAGTCTGAGCCAATGTTTGCTTGTATGCTTCTGTCTTTCTTCTTTTAAACAGCAGCTTTATTAAGATATAATTCATATGCCACACAATTCACCAATTTAAAATGTGAAATTTAATGGTTTTTAGTATGTTTACAGGGTTGTGCAATCATCCATCTTAGAATATTTTCATCACACCGAAAAGATGCGCCATGCCCATTAGCAGTCATTCCCGACTTCTCTCTAAATCCCCAGCCCTAAGTTGCCACTGTGTTCTACTTCTGGTCTCTTCTGGTCTCTATAAAACTGTCTGTTCTGGACTTCTCAGATGTCAGGTGTGTGATGGATGGAACCACACGCTATGTGGTATTTTGTGACTTGGTTCTTTCACTCAGCATAACCCATAAACTCTAAAGGTTTACCCATGTTTTAGCATGTCTCAGTATTGGATTTGCCTTTGGATTTTTGTAACATCTTACAGAAAACCCAAACAAACTTTTTGGTCAACCCAATACTTTATGCCTTTTTATTGCCAAATAATATCCCATTGTCTGATAGCCATTTTATCCATCCATTCATTAGCCAAAGGACTTTTGAGTTGTTTCTACTTTTTTCTAGTATGAATGAAGCTGCTATGAACAATTGTGTATGAGTTTTTCTGTGGACACTTGTCTACTAGGACTGGGATTGCTGGGTCATATAGTGACTCTCCTTTTTCTCAAGGTGCCGGAGTAGAAGGACATGTGTTCATCTTCTCCTGTGAGAACTCCAAAATTACAACTCACTGCTGAACAACCATTGACGGGAGAATGTTGGATCCCACCAAAAAAGGTACCCCACATCCAAGGGCACAGGAGAAGCCCCTACAAGACGGTAGAAGGTGCGAAATCCCCTTTAGAAACAAACCCCATATCTGCCAGAGATGCTCAGAGGACTCAAATGAAATCTTATGCACACCAGGACCCAGAGACCCCACAGAGGCTGAGCCAGACATGCCTTTGAGTGTTTGTCTCCTGCAGAGGCTGGGTCAGCAGTGGCCTGCCACCGGGACAGGGGCTCTGGCTGCAGCAGACCTGGGAGGCGCATCATGTGGCATAAACCACAGAGCCACCAAGCAGATGACCCACAAACTGGACAACAGTTATATTAAAGACGTTCTCACACTGTTGCAAAAGTTCTGGGACCCACAACAGATTCCCCAACCTGGGAATCTGGCAAAGGGACTGATTTAGAAAAGGGAGAGGAGCCAGAGATCAAATTGCCATCATCCATTGGACCATAGAAAAAGCAAGAGAATTCCAGAAAAACATCTATCTCTGCTTCATGGTCTCTGCTAAAGTCTTTGACTGTGTGGATCACAATGAACTGTGGGAAATTCTTCAAGGGATGGGAATACCAGACCACCTTACCTGCCTCCTGAGAAACCTGTATGCAGGGTCAGGAAGCAACAGAACTGCACATGGAATAAGGAACTGGTTCCAAATTGGGAAAGGAGTCCGTCAAGGCTGTGTACGTCACCCTGCTTATTTACCTTACATGCAGAGTACATCATGTGAGATGCCAGGCTGGATGAAGCACAAGCTGGACTCAAGATGGCCGAGAGAAATATCGATAACCTCAGATACGCAGATGACACCACTCTTAGGGCAGAAAGCGAGGAGGAACTAAAGAGCCTCTTGACGAAAGTGAAAAAGGAGAGTGAAAAAGTTGGCTTAAAATTCAGCATTCAAAAAACTAAGATCATGGTATCCGGTTTTATCACTTAATGGCAAATAGATGGGGAAACAATGGAAACAGTGACAGACTTTATTTTCTTGGGCTCCAAAATCACTGCAGATGGTGACTGGAGCCATGAAATTAAAAGATGCTTGTTCCTTAGAAGGAAAGCTATGACCAACCTAGACAATATTTATTAAAAAGTAGAGACATTACTTTACCTTACCGACAAAGGTCCATATAGTCAAAGTTATGGTTTTTCCAGTAGTCATGTATGGATGTGAAAGTTGGACCATAAAGAAAGTTGAGCACTGAAGAATTGATGGTTTTGAACTGTGGTGTTGGAGAAGACTCTTGAGAGTTCCTTGGACTGCAAGGAGATCCAACCAGTCAATCCTAAAAGAAATCAGCCCTGGGTGTTCATTGGAAGGACTGATGCTGAAGCTGAAATTCCAGTACTTTGGCTAACTAATATGAAAAACTGACTCATTTGAAAAGACCCTGGTGCTGGGAAAGATTGAAGGCAGGAGGAGAAGGGGACAACAGAGTATGAGATGGCTGGATGGAATCACTGACTCAATGGACCTGAGTTTGAGTAAACTCCGGGAGTTGGTGATGGACAGGGAGGCCTGGCGTGCTGTTGTCCATGAGGTCACAAAGAGTCAGACACAACTGAGAGACTGAACTGAACTGAACTGATAGTAACTCTATATTTGGGCTTTCCTGGTGGCTTAGATGGTAAAGAATCCACTTGCAGTGTGGGAAACCTTGGAATTACCAAGGGGCATGAGCAAATTTGGGGGGACAAGAGATATATTCAGTATTTTGAAAGCAGTGATGGTTTCAAAAGTGTATATCTCTGTCAAAACTCATCCAATTGTATGCTTTGTATGTGAAAAGTTAATGGAGGTTATACCTCAATTAAGTTGCGCAAATTATCAGAAGATATTATGAACTTTCTTCAAATACATTTTTAAAATTATGTGACATGAATGAATTCTTAGAAAAATAAAACTTAAAAAATTTGAACCTGAAGAAATGCAAGGTAAAACGATATCTCGAAAATTGTAAACACAGGATCCCCACCCCCTCCCCCTATCTGAATAGTTTTAGAACCACAGAAGACATGGAATCTGAAGTTTCAGACTTTCCAAATGGGAAACACCAGGCTAAGGCAACTTTATAGGCAAGTTCTACCTAACAATCATTTCAGATAATTCTAATTCCACACAAAATATTCCAGAGGACAGGAAAAAAGAAGATAATCTCCAGTTTGTTTTTATAAGGCAAGTTAAATCACGATACCCAGGCCAGACACAGCACAGTGGAAAAGGAAGCTACTTCATTTGTGAACACAGAAATAAAATCCTGGACCAAATGTTAACAAACTGAATCTTCTAAAGAATAAAAATGACAACACATCATGACTTGTTCAATTTATCCCAGGAATGCAAAGTTGGTTTGACTTTAGAAAACAGATTAATGTAATTTGCCGCATCAGACAAGTCAAAGGACAGATGCTATATAATAATCAACAGATGCAGAAAAAGTGCAGTACATATCTATTCATGACAAAAACTCGTAGGAACCTGGAAAGAGAAGAAATATTTCTTTAGCCTAATAAGTAGTATCTCAGAAACTCTAGTGCAGACTTCATAAAATATGAGAAGTGATGGAAAACGTTCCCTTTAAAATTAGGTATAAGACAAACATACGTGCGAATGCCACTTCTAGGGCTTCCCTGATGGCTCAGCAGGTAAAGAAGCTGCCTGCGATGCAGGAGACATGGGAGATGTGGGTTCAAGCCCTGGGTTGGGAAGATCCCCTGGAGAAGGAAGTGGCAACCCATTCCTGTATTCCTGCCTCAAAAATCCCATGGACATAGGAGCCTGGTGGGCTTTAGTCCAAAGGGTTACAAAGAATTGGATACAACTGAACAACTCAGCACACAATGCCACTTCTAGTTGTATTGTATTGGAAGTTCCACTCAGCCCAGTAAGACAGATAATAAGACAAAGTTAAGCTTCTCAAAGATGAAAGGCTATAAATATTAGAAAGAAACAAATAATAACTCTTTGCAAACAATGTGATTATTTCATGGACAACCCCAAAGCATGCATGGATATATAGTATTAGGTTTAACAAGAGAACTTAGCAAGCCTGCCAGATACAAAATCAACACGGAAAAGAATCTATCCTGCTTGTGTGTCCCAGTACATTGGAAAATGTAAATAATAAAAAAATAATTTTTACAATAGTTGCCACATCTGTAAAACGTGGATGGTAGTATCCACCTCGCCATGTTTGTGTGGGGCTCATTGAGAAAAGTAAGAAGTACCAGCAAGTGAAAAGTTACTAGGTTAATAAGTGTCAGCTCCTCCTGTTCATCTCCAAGGCAGTGGATTAGGCACCTGCTGGGGACTCCAAGGCAGGACTCAGCCCACATTTGGTCTCAAGAGTTGCAGGAAGGCAGGGATGACCTTCACCCAAATATCTATCAGATATGACAGAAAATGACCAGAGCCACAGAGGCAAGGTACCGTGGGGTCAGAGGATGGAGAGAGGTGCTTCCTACCTGGAAGCACTTTATTGGGGGACTTGAAAGTAGACAGAATTTAGATACTCAGAGAAGAGCCCAAAGGAGAGGACAGTGTGGTCAAAGTGTGGGAGCGAAGAGACACAGGGGTCAGTGTGGGCTGCAACAAAGGATGGGGGGAGAGGAATTCTGTGCACTGAGATGGCTCCATCACCAATGATGGGAGCTGTGGCATCATGTGAATGTCCGTGGGAGAATGGGCAAAAGGCAAGAAGACCTGGGTGCAGCCGACCCTCGGGGTCACTCACCTCCTCCGCTGCCCTTTCCTGCACCCACTGCCGAGTCAGCATGGCCCTCTGTCCCATTCCCAGGGCAGCTGCCCAGAGCTGGTGGCCTTCCGGCCCCAGGAGGAAATCTCTGCCGGGTGTTTACTGCAGGGACCCAGGGTGACCGTGAGTCGGGTCGAGTGCTGACCAGGGACACTGGAAGGAAGAGGGAAGGGGGTTTGGATGTTTGAACAGCTGGGGCGGATCAGGGGATGCCAGCCCTGGCCCCCTTCCCCCAGCCCTGGTTTCCCAGGCTCAGGCACCTTCCTAGCTGGGGTCTGGCTGGCACAGTCCACTAATGGGGCTTTGTGGCTGGAAGGTGGTCTCTGCCCTCAAAGAGACAGACTGTTGGGGGAAAGGAGTTTGTGCTTGGGTAGTGGGTAGGTAGTAGGAATCACCAACATACAGGTAGAATTGTTTGTGGGGTTCCACAGAGCTTTTGATTGGGTTGGAGACCCAATCAAAAGCAATCACACAAATATGTAAATTTGTCCGGGGTTACAGCAAACCTGGGCTCCATGGACGATACCTTTCAGCAAAGTATACGGGAGCTATCAGGCCCCCTATCTCTCCAGTTCCTCATGGAGACGGGCCTGAAAGGGTGGTGATGGGGCTGGAGCTTATGGGGCACCCTGGAGAGAGGTTCCCCAGCCCTGATCTCCTTTCATACTTCCCCCCAAAGCTGGCATGAATCCCTTGTACAGCCGCAAGGACAGACGTCTACCAGGCAGATCTCTGGACTCTGACATCCACCGCCTGGCACTTTTCATCTTGCACGTCCTTCGTAGGGTGTATCATCAGGACTGGGCATCCCCATGGAAGGTCACTCTACAGCCACGGTCAGTGACCACAGGCCCTGAGTTCTCTCCCATGTGACCAAGCCTGGGAGGGCTGACCTGTGAAGTTCTGTGTTCAGCCCATGGACACTGAATCCCCTGCGGTGACCAGTCACTCGGGCTGAGAGCCCTCCAGGAACTGAGATGGAATTCTCCAGGAAACCTCAGAGGGGGTCCAGCAGATCCACTCAGGCCTCCCCTGGGGGCAAAGAGCTTGCCTCTGAGGTGGCCCAGAACAAAGCAGCAGGATCACTTAGAAGGTTGTGACAGGGGCTTCCCTGGTGGCTCAGTGGTGAAGAATCCGCCTGCTGATGCAGGAGACACAGGGTTGATCCCTGGTCCAGGAAGATCCCACATGCCGCGGAGCAAGTAAGCCCTACGCCCATGCACCACAGCTGCTGAGCCCGTGCTCTGCGACAAGAAAAGCCACCGCAACGGGAAGCCTGTACACAGCACCCGCTTGCTGCCGCTAGAGAAAGCCCGTGAGCAGCAACGAAGACCCAGCGCAGCCACAAGTAAAATAATTTTTGAAAAGTTACATAAAAGATGAGTCATTCAAAAAGGAAGTAGTGACAGAGAAAACCTTGCAGCCATCCCTGGCTGGGTGGGCAGACTTGGAAGGAATACAAGTTTAAGCTCAGATCCCAACCACGGTTCTCCCCAGCTGCAAGCTCTCAGAACCTCTGTGCTTCCATCTGTAAAGCGGGGGGTAGCGACTCCCACCCACGAGGTTGCTGTGACAATTGCAGGAGACGAAAGGGTCCCACTGAATAATCAGTTCCCTTTCGCCCCTGGCCCACCCACCCCACCCCCACCCCCGCACAGCTTTCAGTGAAGAAGCAGCTTTGGAGATTCCCATGCTTGGTCCTGGCCCAGGAGCTGGGTTTTACTGCCTCCCAGTCCATGGCATCCTTGCCACTATTTTTCCAGGGCTTTCCAGCTTGGTAACTGCCCTGGGGCGTGGGGAGGGGAAGGGTGGCTGGGGGCCCAGGCGGGTGAGTTGGGGGGTGGATTTCGCTGACTTTGCCTTTCTCCTCCAGCCAGCCGGGAAGGGATCAAAGTGGGAGGAGGCTCCAGAGGAAGGAAAAGGCCTCGTTCCCAGCCGATCTAGCTTCCTCTCTCTTCACCTGCCAGGCAGCGGGATCCCAGGGACAGAAAACCGCTCAGAGGTGGAGGCCTTGAAACTGGATATACGGGAGCAGGCGGGTGGCACCCTTCCCACCCAGATCAAGTTTCTGGGCCCCCAAAGAAGAAACTTTAAAAAGCTGGGCTCTGAATTGTTTTTCTCTGTGGCTGCTTTCCGTCCCATCACCCTGTCCCCCTTCGCTCCCCTCTTCCCCATTCACTCTGCAGAGGGGCACCACCAGTGGAGAGGGGGGCCTGTTTTCCCACACTCATTCTGCACAGGCCCTGGGCACATGATGCTGGTGAGGCTGGGGGTTCCGACTCCCTTCTGCCCGCCCGCTGAAGGCACCACTGAAGTGGGTGTCACTCTCATCAGGCGAGTTGGGACCCAAAGCTGGGGAGGGACTCCCACTTGGAAGCCTGGATAAAGAGGTCCCAGGGCAGGGGCTCCCGTGAAGCCAGGGTCTCTCCTGGGGGCCTTTAAGGCCCAGGAGGTGGTGGTCCTCATCTCTATGGAAGCCCTCTGTTTCTCCCCTGTGCTGTCTGACCCAGCACGGCCCTCCTGGCCAGCGCCCTGGGGCTCAGACCTTGTCCCATGATGGTCAAACTGTGCCTGTGGAGGCCGGGCACCATCACTCACTCAAGAACCTGAGAGGGACAGTGAGGGGAGCCACACGGCTGGGGCTGGCCTCGGCCTGACCACTGCCCCAGGTGTACCATCTGGGACAAAGCGGTTAGCCTCTCTGGGTCTCAGTTGTCTCATCTGTCAAATGGCCCTGAAAATAGCTTGTGAAGTGAGAACTCAGGTGTTTATGCAGTGAGCCTCACAGCATGGCACCGAGGAAGCGGCCCTATTGCCTCAGCCCTCATCCTGGGTGTCCCAGGCACTGAGGAGGAGGGATCTGAGAAAGCACCGCCATCCCCCAGGGAGAGCGCCCCAGGCTGGCCAGGCTGTGGTTGGTCCTGGCTGCTGCTTATACGTGGCCCGTCTTTTGGCCAATGAGGGACCTGCAGTATGCTTGGCCAAGACACCTGCGCTGACAGGCCATGTGTGCCAAAGAGGGGACCTCGGCTGTGGCAGAAGCCCACTCACACTCCCACCCCACTCCGCGCCCAGCCTGGATACCCAGGTACAGGCCGGGGCCAGAGGAACAAGGGGACTAAGGTCATTGCCTGCAACAGACCAGGCAAGTGCCTGTCACGTCCTCCCAATCAGCCTGCGATGTAAATATCATGGCACCTATTTTATGGATAAAAGCTAAGAGTTCAATGATGCCTCCTGGGTCCCACAGATTGCCTTGCCATGCTGGTGGCAAAGCCGGGCTTGCATCAGAGCTGGCGCAGGAGGCCCTGCCAGCACACAGCAGCCTCTTTTCCAGATGGTCCTTGCAGGCTCAGCTCCCACAAATGAGACAACCGGGGGCGAATGGCACAGGCCTGGTGACCCAGCTCCAACCTTCTTCTTGTCCAAAAGGGCCCCACCTGCCACCTGCGCCCAGGCTCCCTCTTGGCCCACTCCATGCCAGGGGAGGGGAGCAGGTCATTTGGATCGCTCTGAGCCCTGGGTGTTCCACTACTTGAATTCCTCCCCTGGCCATGTGCTTACTAGCTGGGAAGTCTTGGGGGAAATCATCTCATCTTCTTGATGTTTATTTGTTTGGCTGTATCGGGTCTTAGTTGCGGCACATGAGAGCTTCATTGCATCACGAAGGGTCTTTGTTGGGGTGCATGGACCCTCTAGTTGGACTCGCTAGTTGTGGCATGCAGCTTCAGCAGTTGGCAGCAGGCAGGCTTAGTTGCTCTGCAACTTGTGGGATCTTAGTTCCCCAACCAGGGATCGAACCCATGTCCTCTGCTTTGCAAGGAAGGTTCTTAACCACTGGACCACCAGGGAAGTCTCTCATCTCATCTTCTTGAGCTTCACTTTTCCGTCTGCAAAATGAGGATAAGCAAGGTGCGCCCCTGAGAGAGTGGTTTGGGTTAAATGAGATGGGGCATGTCAAGTTTCAGCCCCCAGAGCATGTTACATGTTCGCTCTGATTATCTGATTCCCAGATTCTCCTCCTCCCTTCCCAGATGCTCTATGGCCTGGACAGGGCTGGTCTAGGGCCGGGAAGGCAAAATAAGGAGGCGTCCAGTGTGGCCTCCTTGGGCCTGGGCTCCCCAAGCTCACAGCTGGGGTCCTCCAGCCTTCCCAGAGGCTGACCACCTCTTGGCCTCTCTCCTGTTCTGAAGTAGAGATCAGGCCAGGAGGGGCTGAGTGAAAGCCTGAAGCTCTTTGGAAACGATAGACAAGGACGACGCCCTGTTGGTTCTCAGCTTTCTGATGGGTCGGCGTCCACACTCTGATGGTTGGCAAATATTCTTCGTATCAGCCCTGGTAATAAATCTGGTCCAGCTACGTATATTGCTTTCCCATTGTGTGTGTTCTGGTGTTAGGTTCTGTGTGGGGATAAGAGGCGGGGGGAACGACCAAGGTAACTCAGATAGCAGGCCCCTCACCCCACTTGAGGAGCCTAGAGGAAGATGATGGACAGACGGACTTGCAACACTCTCCCTCAGCACATCTTCAGACAAGGCAGAGTGTGTGGTATGTAAACGGGGAGCAAACACAGTTTTGTGGGAACAAAGGAAATGATTTCCTCTCGCTGAAGGTGGTGGAAGTGGAGGTAATCTCAGAAGACCTCCAGAGGGAGGCATTCATGGAGATCAGTGTTGGCAAGTAGGTAGGATTTCTTCTGGTGGAAAAGAAGACAGGGGTATTCCAGACTGAGGGAACAAACAGGAGTAAGTAAATCAACCTTGAGGTGGAGGCTGTGTTTGGTGGAATGCTGGATGTGCCGGAGGAGGAATTTACAAGGAAACCAGAAAAGGCACCACCATCTGATCCCCCGAGTGGAGCTAACGGCAGGGCAGAGACTCATTTCCTTCCCATGCCAGGGCCTCTGGCCCAGTTCCTCACTCATGCATAAAATGGGGGTAAATCACATTTGCCTCACAGCACTGCTGCTAGGAGCTAAAAAGAGAGAGAATAAGTAAGGCTCCTGGCTCATGGTAGGCATGCAGGAAAGCTGAATCCTTCCAAGGTTTCTCTTCTGTCCACCTGCTCTGCAAGCACAGACTTAGTCCTGACCACCAACTTAGGAGAATCAGAATTAGTTATGGAGTTCATTCTCAGGCTAGGGTAAACTCCAGAAGGCAGGAGCACCATTTAGGTCCTGTCAACAAACATCGAGAGAGTGTCAAATCCTAACCTAGACCACCAGGGGACGAACATTTCTTGAAAGACTACAGCATGCAGCATGCTGGCCCCCTGAGGGAATACGGTGGTGATGCCTGGTTCATGGAGAGCTCTCCAAAGCTGGAGAGATGGATGGAGAAACAGACAAATGGAGGGAGAGGTGGAGGAGGGCTGGAGAGGAAGAAGGGGGATGGAGAGAGGGCTGATGGTTAGAAAAAGGGTCAAGAGGGGCAGGGATGGGTGGAGGGAGGAGGGAAGAATAGAAGGAGAGGGGTAAAGGGATGAGTGGAGGACGGAGGAACCAATGAAGGGATGGAAGGGTGGGAAGTGGACGGAAGAACGGAGGGGTTGAGAGGGAGGGATTAAGAGGTCGATGGTGACTCGATGGGTGGGTGGGTGGGTGGATGCTTGGATGGATGGATGGTTGATAGGATGGAGAGAGAGAGAGGGAAAGATGATTGGCTGGAAGAAGGGATGGAAGTCTGAGTGCAGGAATCTGGGAGGGGTGAAGAGAAGGATGCAGAAAGAGAGAAATTGATAGATGGAGAGATAGAATGGTAGAAGGGACTGAGGAAGGAATCGAGAGGTAGAGAAAAATGAATGGAGAGAAGGATGGAGAAAGGGAAGGAGGAATGAACGGAGAAATGGGGAGATGGATGTGTGGGTGGACGATGGCGTGGAGAACGGATGGAGAGACAGAGGGCTGGTCATCCCCTAAGGAGCTCACCTTTACCTGTCTCTGCAGACCCTGGCACTAGCTAGGCACCTGTTTGATTCCAGGCTCTGTAGATTTGTAACTGAAACCAGTGCAGCTGACCATGCTTTGGAAAGTACACAGACCCTGTAAACACTGAAACTTCCCATTTTGTCTCCTTCTTGGTCAGCAGTGGGAGGTCCTTCCAGGAGCGAAAAGGGAAGAGAGGCAGGGAAGTCTGCTGGGGGAAGGAGGAGGAGGAGAGGGCAGCTCAGCTGTTCAGTGGAAACGACCCATCCTAGTGGCATATGGGGAACATGTGGCCCCCCTCCCTCCTGGCACCGGAGACGCGTCATGCCAGGAGAGCTGGCAGCCAAGGGCACGGAGCGTTCCCAGAGGGAACTGCTGGCAGCCAGGCAGGAAGCAAAACTTGAAGCTACAGCCTGGAGCGGGTGCTGGAGCGGGTCTCGGGGGACCGTGGGAGGTTGGGAGGGGTGGGGTCCAGGCTGCCTGTCCCCTGGGGCTCTGAGGACAGTCGTCCTGCCCGGCCTCCAGCGGGGAGCAGATCCCCACCCGTGCAGGCCGTCAGAGCCCACGCAGCTCCCAGGAACCTGTGCTGTGGAATGAGCCCTGCACTCGGGGTCTGCTCTGCCCCTCACTCACTGCGGGATCCCAAACACATCCTTCTTTCTGGCCCTCGACATCCACATTGTTCCAAACACCATCCTGCTCACAGCAGCGAGTCAGTGAGGAGGTTTTTATCCCCAAGGAAGAAATAAAAACACTACACATTGAGATTTCCAATAAGCCCAGCGTTTTCTGTATGAAGGACCGTCCATCATCTTGAAATCACACCCGCCCTTCCTCCTACATTTTGGAGGTTAAGTATTGCCATTTCTTTTGTAAAATAAGGTCTGGTAATGGTAATTTTGTCATACAACTCTCGTTTATTTTTGTAATTTTTAACAGGGTACACAAAAATCCCAGATTGTGAAACACTGGACAAGATCATTCCTAAAGGGCCTTCCATAGTGGAGTAGATTCTGTCTCAGATGTACCCTCTCCCGTGCCACCCCCCGCTCTCCCCCCCCCCCAACCTCCTGCTTCCTTCTCCCACCAGGGCCTGAGTTTGGAACCTCAATGCCTACAGTTTCCTTCCTGAACCTTCCACCTGCCCCTGGGGGCAGCAGTGTCCTTGAGGTTCTGATGTAAGAAAGGATGCTCTCTGGGGCCAGAACAGGGCCTCACCTTCAACAATCCAGCTCAGCTCCATTGGATGCTCAGTTCACTGGCCACCACCCACCCCCAACTCTATACCAGACACCCAGCTGAACTGGGACCAGTCCATTCCTCTGGTGATTCTGAGGGCAGACTCCTTAGAGGCACCCCAGGACAACTCCACACAGGACACATGTGGGCTGACCAAGGCTCCCTGTGAACTGCACTGCATCTGGAGAGAGTCAAGTTCAAGTTCAGCAGCGGAGCAGCCAGTTAGGCTGGGGGGACCAGACCACAGAAGACATATTTGAGGGCTCGTAAGCCTCAGCACATGTGGACTGGCTGGTCTGCACCCTCCATGCTCACGGGCCCTGCCAGACGTGGGGGTGGGGAATTCATCAGAGGCAGTGGGAGTGCGGGATTCAGAGACATTCCCAGGCCAGGCCAGAGCCTTGCTTCCAGAAGCCCTTCCTAGGACACAGCACCCCTTTCATCTTCTCTTCCTCCCGAGGTGCCCCACCAGTGCCAGCTCTCCCAGTCTCAAAAATTACGAAAGAAGCATTCAGGCCAGCCTCCGTGGGACAGCCCAGCTCAGCGGTTTCTCCCTCTGAGCCGACTGCAGGCAGCTTGGAAGCCAGCGGAGCTGCAGACAGGCAGGGCCCAGCCGGCTCTCTGGTTTCCTGGATCTGAGAGTTTGTGCTCATTTATTATTTAGCAAATATGTCTTAATCACTGACTAAGGGATGGGTAAAGCACCCAGAGGGCGCTGGGTGTATGTGCGTCTGCGTGTCTGTGTGTGTCGGGGTGTCAGGGTAGGGGATGGGTGGAGAGGCGGTTTCCCAGATGAACCAACTGGGCTTTGGTGCCCAGGGGCCCGACTCTAGCAGGTGTGCCCCTGGGGAGGGCGGCACACCCACATTCGCAGGGACGAGTGCAGAGGGTGTTGGTTGAAGCTCCTGCTGCAACGGGTCCTGAGATGTTGCGTCACCAGCCAGGTGGCCCCAAGGTCAAGTCAGGAGGCTGTACTTTCCTAAACAGACTCTGGCTCCTGGAAGAGGAGGAAGTGTATTGCTAGAAAGGCTTACATTTGAAGTTCGTTTTTTGTTGTTGTTGTTCTTTTAATTGGTAATACACGCACCAATCTCATTTTGAAAATTGAGATACTTTGAAAGGATGTTGAACTAGTCTCTAACCCTCCCCAGCTGCCAGAGTCACAGCTTCCTCCTGAATCAGCAGGAGAGGCTGTCACGTGCCTGTCCCAGTGTGGTCCGTGTAAGAGCGTCCCATGCAGAGGAAACTGAACTGTGGACCCTGCAGAGCCTCAGGGGTCATCTCAACCCAACTCCTTGCTTCCACTGACGAGGAGAGAGACAGAGAGAGTGGGAAAGGTGCCTCAAATTTGCAAGGCAGGTGAGGCCAGGGCAGGCCTGGAATCCTTTTACTTCCATCCAGCACTCTTTCTCTGAGCCCGCTGCTTCCCCAGCTGTGACCAGGGGCAGGTGGGACCCCCAGGAGGACTGACCACATGAGCCACACACTTAGCAAGGCCTCTGATCCCTGAAGGCCTCCGGAGTCTGAGCCAAAGCAGGAGCTGACGGCTTGAGGGTAAAGACTGGGGCGCGGCCCCGTTCCGACTGGCTCGTCAACACTGGCCAGTGCGGCACCCTCTCTGGGGGCCTCTGTGTGGTCACTTCCGACATCAGGATAATCTCAGAACTGACTCACAGACCTGGAGCCGGGCCCAGGTGCTCCTCTCAGCATTAAGAGGAGGAACAGTATGACCCCTACAGTAGTTCCTACACCTACCCCCGGGCCGTGTTTCTCCACGGCACTGTTGCAATCTGACGGTCGGTGTAGTTTACTCATTTCTTTATCATCTCCATCCACAAGATGTGCCACAAAGTCAGAGATTTTTAATTGTTTTTGTTCCCTGCAAATTCCAGCTCCCAGGGGTTGCCTGGCACAGAGGCGATGCCCCGTAGAGATTTGTGGAGTGAATGAAAGAATGAATGAATGAGCCAGGGAATGAAGTCTTTCGGCTCGGAACTTGAACACCCCATCACGTCTCAGTGAAGAGTTGTGAGGGGACTCCCCTGATGGTTCAGAGGCTAAGACTCCCCGCTCAGTGCGGGGGACCTGGGTTCGATCCCCAGGGAGGGAACTAGATCCCAAATGCTGCAGCTAAGAGTTTGCCTGCCTCAACTAAAAGTCCTATACACCGCAACTGAAAATAAAAAGAGCTGTGCATTGAATGAGGGAGTGAGCAGGAGGGAGGGAAGCGAGCTATCCCTGAGACCCTGAGAAGGTCAGGGTCCCACCGCTCATCAGGAAGGTCTCCGGCTCTATCAAGGATGACAGGGACCCACCTGAGTGGAGGAGCTGGGGGAGGGCTGCCCGTTGTCCAGTTAGGTGTCCAGGCACTGAGAGGGCGGAAGCCCCCAGATCACTGCCAGGAGGTGAGGACAAGCCCCAGTGTGCCCCTGCGGCAGGACCCTGGCTCCCACATGGTGAGGCAACCCTGGGAAGGCTTTAGGCCCTGAGCTCCCTGGGCCTCCTCGTGCTCCCAAACCCGCTGTGCTTCCCGCTGGCTCAGCGCTTGAGCCACCAAGATCACTGCAGAGCACCTAGCTCCAGGTCTCCCCCATTGCCTGAGGGCAGGTTCCAGGGATGATTGGCTCTTATTTATCCAGCCCTTAGCGTGGAGCTGGGCTTCCCTGGTGGCTCAGGTGGTAAAGAGGCTGCCTGCAATGTGGTAGACCCGAGTTCGATTCCTGGGTCAAGAAGATCCCCTGGAGAAGGAAATGTCAACCCGCTCCAGTCTTCTTGCCTGGAGAACTGCAAGAGCTGGGGTGCCTGGCGGGCTGCAGTCCACGGGGTTGCAAAGAGTTGGACATGACTGACTAAAACACACACACACACACAGCATGGAGTCAAGGTGTCATCAGTATCCAAGGGATGTTGAAGGTGTGAGTGAAGGAGGGTGGGAATAAGTCCCACCCACCCCAACACTTCCGTCCCCCACCCATCCCCCAACCAAGATGGCTGCCTCCACACCAGTCCATGCCGGCTGCTTCTAGTATGTTGGCAACTTACTCACTTGATGCGCAGCCTTCAGGAAGCCCAAATAGACCCCGGTGTGAGCACAGACCCTGCATCTTCTCCCCTGCCTCCCTCCTCTGTACCCTTCAGGGTTGGTTTCAGCCCTTCTCCCTTCAGCTTCATTAAAATAAACATCCATTTGATGGGATTTCCTTAGGGCACCTCCTCCTCCCAGGGAAGCCCCAATCCTGGGCTTGGAAAGCTGGTTTCCCCTCTCTGGGTTTCCTTATAATTGTCCTTTCCCCTTTACTTGCTGAGGGGTGTTGAGGGTGGAGCTACAGCTGGGCCATTCCAGCTGTTTGCCCAGCAGCTTGAAATGAGGTGACAGCCAGCCCACCCCAACCCCCCCACCCCCTGCAGGCAGGCAAGGATTAGGTTAACAGGCTGCCAAATGTTCTGGGGCAGCCACCCCTGACCCCTGGGCTGGTGTGCTTCCTGCGGCCAGCTGGTGAAGGGAGGGGAGATGTGACCCGGGCGCGGTCTCCCCCAGTCCAGAGAAGTGCTGAAACACCGCAGAGCAGGGATTTGGGGGCTTCCTCCAGCTGTTTCCCACCACCACCTCGCCCTTGATCTTGTTTCTGCTGCAGCTTCAACCGCCCGGGGCTGTTCTGCTGGGTGACCTGAGCAGACCTCTATCCTCTCTGGCTTCCCATTTACCTTCTGGAAGGTGGGGCAGAAATAATGAGGTTGAGAGGGTGTTGGAGTTCCTCCATTGTCAAAGTCCCTTTGGACTCTGAGTTCCATCCATCAGTCCTGCCTTCAGGCGTTGATTCACTTAGCAAACATTTTCTGGGCTTCAGCGTGTGCCAGGCCAGGTGCTGGGGATGCAGGGGTGAATGGAACACAGAGCCAGTCTTCAGAGAGGCAGAGGGGGAGAAAACAAAGAGAATTCAGGGTGATCAGAGCTCTTGACAAAGGGGAGGCCGAGCCCCATGGGACACAGAGAAGGGTATCTGCTCCTGATGCTCAGACCAGGAAAGGCTGACTCCTGAAAGACAATCAGCAGTAGGCAGGAGGAGAAAGTCCTCACTAGACTGAAAACTGCCCTGTCCTTTGGCCAGCGCTGCTCCGGCAACTCTCAGCGGAGGCCCAGGCTTCCTGGTCTCCATTTTGCTGGATAATGGTTGTATTTCTGTGACAACCGTCTGTAAGCTTCACTGGGGTCTTGAATGTCCTGACTCCTAGTCGGGGTTCTCTGGAGAAACAGAACTAGTAAAAGATAGACGGATAGAGAGATGTTAGAATTATTATAAGAAATTGGTTTGTGTGATTATCAGGGCTGAGAAGTCCCACCATATGTCATCAGCAACCTGGAGACCCAAAGAAGTCAATGTTCATTCAGTCCAGGTTTGAGGGCCTGAGAACCGGAAGCACTGAAGTCAGGAAAGGATGGGCGTTCCAACTGTGCAATCAGGTAGGAAAGGCTGAATTAATCCTTCCTTTGCCTTTTTGCTCCATTCAGGCCCTCAGTGACCTGGATACTGCCACCCACACTGGGGAGGGCAAACTGCTTTACTGAATCTCCTGATTTAAATGTTTATTCCATCCAGAAACACCCTCACAGACACACTCAGACATAATGTTTAGCCAAATATCTGGGAACCCTGTGATCCAGTCAAGTTGACACATAAAATGAACCATTATACCCTGGTATGTACTTCCTTTCTGTCAACCACCTTCTACCCTCCCTTTCTTCCACATCTGACTTGGGATCCATGGTGATCTAATGATCCTCTGGCCAGTTACTGAATCATCCTTATCCATCTACGTTTTGCACCCACCTACAACACTCCAACCCTAGACAAGTTGATGCTCATCTTCCTCTTTACCTGTACTAGGACAGAAGGAGAAAATCGCCACCATGCCCCAGGCCCCGACTAGGGTGGGCTGTTCCCATGAAAATGCAAGAGCCTCCTAATACCCACAATGCTTAGTGTATCTCCAGACCACTCATCTCTCAAGCTCTGCAGTATCTAGCTCAGTTCCTACTGCTGCATAACAAAACACCCCAAAACTCATTGGTTTAAAACAACATTTATTTAACTCACAAGTCTGTGATTTGGGGCAAGGCTTGACTCCAACTCCATTTGGCCTCAGATGGGGCAGCTCAGTGGAGACTGGAGAACATACTTCCAAGGCCGCTAAGCAGTTGAGAACTTGGGAAAAATTGTGTGTGTGTGTGTGTGTGTGTGTGTGTTGGGGTCAGGAGGTTGTGGGAGGGAACTGCGTACATGCTAAGTTGTTTCAGCTGTGTTCAACTTTTTGTGACCCAGACTCCTCTGTCCATGGGATTCTCGAGGCAAGAATACTGGAGGAGGTTGCCATGCCCTCCTCCAGGGGATCTTCCTCACCCAGGGATCGAACCAGCTTCTCTTGTGTCTCCTGCATTGGCAGGAGGGTTCTTTACCATTAGCACCACCTGGAATCCCAGGTTTGGGTGAAGAATATATAAATATTTTTGTACTATTTTTTGTAAATTTGACATTACTTCTAAATAAAAGGTTAAGAAAATGGAAGTGTATTACATAACGTCTAAACATTTAAAAATTTTGTGGTTATTATCATAATTGATTTCACAATGGTCAAAGACCAGTCTGTACTCTGTATTATTTCAATCTTTGGAAATTTTCTGAAACTTATTTTATGGCCCCAATAGAATGCTTTTGGCAAATTCCATGTCCCTTGAAAATAATTCTGTCATTATTTGATACATTTCTCTGTATATGTCAGGCATTACTTGTTAATTAAGTTATTCATATCATCTATGCACTTGATTTTTTGCCACCTTGCTCTAAAGTTACTGAGGGATATGTGTTAGAATCTCCCACTAAGGTTACTGATTTGTCAATTTCTGTTTGTAATTCTCTATGTGTTTTATCTATGACTCAGTTCAGTTCAGTTCAGTTGCTCAGTTGTGTCTGACTCTTTGCAACCCCATGAACTGCAGCATACCAGGCTTCCCTGTCCATCACCAACTCCCAGAGCTTGCTCCAAGTCATGTTGGATAGTGATGCCATCCAACCATCTCATCCTCTGTCATCCCTTCTCCTTTTACCTTCAATTTTTCCCAGCATCAGGGTTTTTTCCAATGAGTCCGTTCTTCGCATCAGGTGGCCTAAGTATTAGAGCTTCAGCTTCAGCATCAGTCCTTCCAGTGAATATCAAGGATTGATTTCCTTTAGGATTGACTGGTTTGATCTCCTTGCAGTCCACGGAACTCTCAGGAGCCTTCTCCAGTGCCACAGTTCAAAAGCAGCAGTTCTTCAGCACTCAGCTTTCTTTATGGTCCAACTCTCACATCCATACATGACTACTGGAAAAACCATAGCTTTGACTAGACAGACCCTTGTTGGCAAAGTAAAGTCTCTGCTTTTTAATATGCTGTCTAGGTTTGTCATAGCTTTTCTTTCAAGGAGCAAGTGTCTTTTAATTTCATGGCTCCAGTCACCATCTGCAGTGATTTTGGAGCCCAGAAAAATAAAGTCTGTCACTGTTTCCATTGTTTCCCCATCTATTTGCCATGAAGAGATGGGGCCGGATGCCATGATCTTAGTTTTCTGAATGTTGAGTTTTAAGCCAACTTTTTCACTCTCCTCTTTGACTTTCATCAAGAGGCTCTTTAGTTCCTCTTCACTTTCTCCCGTTAGGGTGGTGTCATTTGGATATCTTAGGTTATTGATATTTCTCCTGGCAATCTTGATTCCAGCTTGTGCTTCATCCAGTCTGGCATTTCACATGATGTACTCTGAATATAAGTTAATAAGCAGTTAATAAGTTTATCTATGACTAGGTACATGTAAAAAAACCAACTGATATCAACATCAAAAATAATCCAAACAAAGCAACCTCCCACCAGTGTCCTCTCCTGCCTCCCTCACAGCCAGTCATCTCAAAAGACTTGCCTACTTCCCTGCAGCGCAGTGTAGTCCGAAGACCATCTGCATTTGCATCACCTGGGAGTCTGATGGAGAAGCAAGTTCTCTGCTCCAGCCAAGATCTGCTGAATCAACCCTCTGGGGATGGGGCCTGAAATATGTCTGGAAAAGCTCCGGGTGGTTCCCAGGCATGTTACACCTCAGGAAGCATTCAGCTTCATTGCTCCCCGTGTCCACGTGGGGTGAATGCATGTTTGCCCAGTCAAGGGAAGAATACTGGAGTGGGTTGCCATGCTGTCCTCCAGGGTAATTGTCTAGACCCAGGGATCAAACTTGCATCTCTTGCATCTCCTGCATTGTCAGATGGGTTCTTTACCAGCTGAGCCACTGGGGAAGCCCCTTGTCCACGCCTTCCATTTATTCCTCTACCCCTCCAATCTGGCTCCTGCCCCTCAATCTTCCAAAGTGACGGCCCCCAAATGGTCTCCTAGCTGCTAAATCCTAAGGATTTTATTCCTCAGCAGTGTTCCACAGGTTGACCATTTCCTCTTTGATTTTACAGAACAACTCCTTGTTTTCTGTAAAAATAACAAAATTCATATTATAAAAATGAGGTACAGAATATAGACCTGAATAATGTTAAAAATCCCCCCAAATCCCATCAGCTAGAAGCAACTGTTATTAACATTTAATACAATTCCAGACATTGCTTTATGTGTTCTTCTGGAGAGAAGGATGGACACACAGATAATAGGAAAATAGAGAGGTGTGTATTGCAATCATACGGGATAACAAAAATCCTATTTTAAAATAAAAAGTATTGTGTGTAATTTTACTTGATTCTAAAAGTATGAAAGCAAATTTAGTGGGGAAAAGGAGCTGATCTAATTAACTCTGAAAACAGTTTTGCTTTTTTTTTTACTCAGTACTAGAAAGACGAGACACAGTGAACAAACACTATACTGTCACTAACCTGTTTCCCAGGGGATCCAGGGTAGTCATTCTCTGTACTAAAGCTATCTACATATATATACACTGGATAATGGCGGCCAGGTTTCTCACTGTCAAAGAAAGATATTACAAACAAGTAAGGAGAGACTAGAACGAATGCTGTAACGCTGGATTACGACCAAGACATCATGCTTACTGCGACATACATACACAAGTAAATGCACAGATAAATATAGTTTTGTGTGTATACACACATTTCCTAGCTCTGTCTGCTGAGAGGACCTAGAAGCAGTAACACTCCCATAACAGCAAGCACATTTAGCACTTAGATCTTGATTTCTAAATATCATTCTTTAACAAAGGGAACTAGGACTCCCTGAAGAAGTGGCTGATTCTGGGACTGAGTTCTAAAAAAAAAAAAATACACATATATAAGATGAGCCTGGAGCATCTTTTACTGTCAGAAAGAAGTAAGAAAGTGCTTCAGTTCAGTTCAGTCACTCAGTCGTGTCTGACTCTTTGCAACCCCATGGACTGCAGCATGCCAGGCCTCCCTGTTCACCACCAACTCCTGGAGTTCACTCAAACTCATCTCCTTCGACTCGGTGATGCCATCCAACCATCTTATCCTCTGTCATCCCCTTTTCCTCCTGCCTTCAGTCTTTCCCAGCGTCAGGGGCTTTTCAGATGAGTCAGTTCTTCGCATCAGGTGGCCAAAGTATTGGAGCTTCAGCTTCAACATCAGTCCTTCCAATGAACACCCAGGACTGATCTCCTTTAGGATGGACTGGTTGGATACCCTTACAAAGAAAAAAAAGGATGGAGATATATCAATGATACAGGAGGATATACATCATAAGTCATTAGGGAAATGCAAGTTAAAGCAACATGGAGACGCCACCACATACCTGTTAGAAAAGCTAAAATCTGCAACAGCAGCACCACCAAGTACTAGTGAGGCTGTGGAGCGTCAGGAACATCCACACACTGTGGTGAACATGCAAAATGTTACAAGCATTTTGGAAGACAATTTGGCAATTTCTTACAGACCTAAACATAGTTTATCCAGCAATTGTGCTCCTAAGCATTTGTCCAGTTTATTTGAAAGCTGTGTCCACACAAAACTTATACATGAATGTTCACCGCAGCTTTACTGACAATTGCCAAAACTTGGAAGCAAAGAAGATGTTCCAATAGGTGAATAGATAAGTGGATGGATAAACAAACTGTGGTACATTCATACAATGGAATGCTGCTGCTGCTAAGTCACTTCAGTCGTGTCCGACTCTGTGCGACCCCATAGACGGCAGCCCACCAGGCTTCCCCGTCCCTGGGATTCTCCAGGCAAGAACACTGGAGTGGGTTGCCATTTCCCTCTCCAATGCACAAAAGTGAAAAGTGAAAGTGAAGTCGCTCAGTCATGTCCGACTCTTAGCGACCCCATGGACTGCAGCCTACCAGGCTCCTCTGTCCATGGGACTTTCCAGGCAAGAGTACTGGAGTGGGGTGCCATTGCCTTCTCCACATACAATGGAATATTATGTAGCAATAAAAAGAGATGAGCTCTCAAGCCACAAAGAGGATGCAGGAATATTAAATGCATGTTGCTAAATAAGAGAAGCCAAGCTGAAAAGGGTATGTACTCTAATTCCAACTATGTGCCATTCTGAAAGAGGCAAAACCATACAGACAATAAAAAGATCAATGGTTAAAAATATCAATTGCCTGGGGTTAGTGGGAGGACGCCTCTTGATGAAAGTGAAAGAGGAGAGTGAAAAAGTTGGCTTAAAGCTCAACGTTCAGAAAACTAAGATCATGGCACCATGGGAAATAAATGAGGAAACAGTGGAAACAGTGTCAGACTTTATTTTTCTGGGCTCCAAAATCACTGCAGATGGTAACTGCAGCCATGAAATTAAAAGACACTTACTCCTTAGAAGGAAAGTTATGACCAACCTAGACAGCATATTCAAAAGCAGAGATATTACTTTGCCAACAAAGATCCGTCTAGTCAAGGCTATGGTTTTTCCAGTGGTCATGTATGGATGTGAGAGTTGGACTATAAAGAAAGCTGAGCGCCGAAGAATTGATGCTTTTGAACTGTGGTATTGGAGAAGACTCTTGAGAGTCCCTTGGACTGCAAGGAGATCCAACCAGTCCATCCTAAAGGAGACCAGTCCTGGGTGATCTTTGCAAGGAATGATGCTAAAGCCGAAACTCCAGTACTTTGGCCACTTCATGCGAAGAATTGACTCACTGGAAAAGACTCTGATGCTGGGAGGGATTGGGGGCAGGAGGAGAAGGGGACGACAGAGGATGAAATGGCTGGATGGCATCACTGACTCGATGGATGTGAGTCTGAGTGAACTCCAGGAGTTGGTGATGGACAGGGAGGCCTGGAGTGCTGTGATTCATGGGGTCGCAAAGAGTTGGAGACGACTGAGCGACTGAACTGAACTGAGTGGGAGGAAGGATGAAGAGATAGTACAGAAGGGACTTCTCGAGCAGTGAAACTACTCTGCATGTTACTGCACTGGTGGATGCATGTCACTATACATTTGTCAAAGCCGATAAAATGTACAAAATAAAGAGGGAACCCTAGGACTTCCCTGGTGGTCCAGGGGCTAAACTTTGCACTCCCAGTGCAGGAGGCCTGGGTATGATCTCTGCTCAAGGAACTAGATCCTGCATGCCACAGCTAAGACCATGTGCAGCCAAATAAATAAAAATAAATACCAAAAAAAAATTTTAAAGAGTGAACCCTTCTGTGAACTATGAACTGTGGACTTCAGTGAGTAATAATGTGTCAGTATTGGCTCATCAGTTGTAACAAATTATGCAAGATATTAGTAATGGAGAAAGCTGTGTGTGGAGCAGTGGAGAAGGGGAACTTTCTGTATTTCCCACTCAATTTTGATGTGAACCCCAAACTGCTCCAAAACATAAAGTCTATTCAGTGAAAATTAAAAAAAAGTCAGGGAGGGGAGAACACTGGCACCAACCTGATGAAGCTCTCAATGGCCAGGGCTGGAATAATTTAGAGAACAAAACAAATAATGATAGCCTTGGTTATGACCCAAAGGATAAAAATGAATATTCATGAGTCCATACTGCTATAAACAAATGATTAACTAAATAAATAAATGAAAGGGACACATCTTCCTTAGAGGGAATTCCAAATAATAAATGTAGAGGGAATGGGGGCGGTAGAAAATCATCGTTTGAATACAAGAGCAATAATTATTCCAGGCAAGATGCACTGAATGATGTCCTCAAAGTATCTCTCCAAATATATCTATTCATTGCTGTGGTGGTTTTAATAAATATTCGCAAATTCTTTCATACTCTTCCCTCTAGGAAGTGGGGATTAATTCTTTTCCCCTTGAGTAAGGCTGGACTTACTGACTCACTTCTGTCCAACAGACATGAATTTGAGCAAACTCCGGCAAACAGTGAAGGACAGGGGAGCCTGGCGTGCTGCAATCCATGGGACCGCAAAGAGTCGGACGTGACTTAGCAACTGAACAGCAACAGCAATCTGTCTAATAGAGTATGGGAGGGGACAGAGTTTCTTTTCACAGAAGAACCTGGAAGACACCACCATAACCAAGTGAAACCAAGTGATCAGGGTTAATATTATCAGTAATAAGTCATGTTGATTTCATGTACTTCCTGATATGATACGAGAAGGGAATTTTCACTTATTTGATATCCTTCTCCAAAAACTAGACTCTCAATCTAGCCATGAGGAAATATCAGACAAACTCAAACTGGGACACGTTCTCCAAATGCCCAACCAGGACTTTTCAAAAGTGTCATTTGTGAAAGACAAAGAAAGACAGAGACTGTCACAGATGGGAGGAGATGAAGGAGACAAGACAACTAAACATAATATGCTACCCTGGACTGGATCCTGGAACAGAAAATGGATGAAATTTGTGTAAAATCTGTACTTTAGTGAATGAAAGCGAAAGTCACTCAGTCATGTCCGACTCTTTACGAACCCACGGACTATACAGTTCACGGAATCTTCCAGGCCAGAATGCTGGAGTGGGTAGCCTCTCCCTTCTCCAGGGGATCTTCCCAACCCAGGGATCAAACCCAGGTCTCTGGCACTTCAGGCAGATTCTTTACCAGCTGAGCCACCAGGATTTCCCCAGAATACTGGAGCGGGTAGCCTGTGCCTTCTCCTGCAGATCTTCCCGACCCAGGAATCCAACCGGGGTCTCCAGCATTGCAGGTGGATTCTTTACCAGCTGAGCCCCCAGGGAAGCCTAGTACTGTTTCAATGTCAGTACTAGGTCCTGTGTATTTCAGTGTCCTATGGTTGTTGATATTTACAACATTATTCTGTGTCCTATATTCCAAATTCACAAAGATTTTTCTTTTTTATTGAATTATGGATGAATTTTTATTTTTATGTTTAAATGGGTTCAGTGTCGATGACCAGTGTGCTTTCTCTGGCTTCTCCACTCTGAGCCATTTATTTTGATAAATCCCTTTGTTGACTAGATTTCATTGCACAGTAGTTTGTGTTTCAAGGAGGACTAGGAGGGAATTGTCATTCCCCATGTTCTTGGATGTTCAGGAATGTCTGTCTGAGGGCTTTCTTTGAAAGAAATCTATCTGGGTATAATTCTTTGGGTCACAGTTTCTGTTCTTCAGCCTCTTGTCAATGGTATCCCCTGACCCTGGCACAGAACATCTATAGAGAGATGTCTGCAGCCAGTCGGATTTCCCCTAGTCATGTGACAAGATTTGCACCTTGACGCCCGTAAGATTCTTTAGCCTTGATGTTCAGTAGCTTCATTAGAATATCATACTTGATGCTGATGATCCTGAATCAGTGTTGTATCTCCACATTCATATTTTTATTTCAGGCAAGTTTGGGCCTGTCTGAATATTTCTCATCATTGTTCCATTTCTTCTATTTTTCTTTTCAGGAACCCTAACTGTGCAAATGTTTTATCTCTTGGGTTTGTCCTCCACATCTTTTAGTCTTTCCGATAATTATTTGTTGGGCTTCCCAGGCAGCTTACTGGTAAAGAATCTGTCTGGCAGTGCAGGAGACTTGGATTCAATACCTGGGTGGGGAAGATCCCCAGGAGAAGGAAGTGGCAACCCACTCCCATATTCTTGCATGGAAAATCCCATGGACAGAGGAGCCTGGCAGGCTACATAGGATCCATAGGGTCACTAAAGAGTCGGACAAAACTTAGCAACAGGATGACAACAAATAACTATTTGTTATGGGCTGACTTGTATCCCCTCAAAAAGACATAATGAAGTCCTCGCAGCCAGTACCTCAGAAGGTGACCTTGTTGAGAAATAGCATTATTGATATCATGAATAAAATGACGTGGGACTGGATTAGAGTAGGCCATTTGTCCAGGTGACTCAGATGGTAAAGGATCTGCCTGCGGTGCAGAAGAACCGGGTTTGATCCCTGGGTTGGGAAGATTCCCTGGAGAAGGGAATGGCAACCTCTCCAATATTCTTGCCTGGAGAATCCCGAGGACAGAGGAGCCTGGTGGGCTGCAGTCCGTGGGGTCGCAAAGAGTCGGACATGACTGACGAACTAACACTTTGGCTTGCACTTTTCGTTCAACAGGACTAGTGTCCTTATAAGAAGAGCATGTGATGAGGGAGGCTGAGATGGGAGTGAGTTACAGCCACAAGCCAGAGAATGCCAGGATGGCCTGCGGTCCCCAGGAGTTAGGGGACAGCTGTGACACAGATTCCCCGCCATGCCCCAGAGACCACAGGAAGAGCCAACTCTGCTGACACCTGGATTTCAGACTTCCGGTCTGCAGCACTGTAGTCGTAGCGAAAGTTGCTCAGGCACGTCCGACCCTGCGACCCCGGGTGGGAGAGTAGGTTTCTGTTGAGGCGCCCTATCGGTGTGTGCTTGACACAGCAGCCCCAGGGAAGTAACGCGCTCTGTCTGAATGTTTGTTTCTTCTTTCCTATTTATTTTTGTGTGTTTTTCTTCAGGTGCTTCCCTCCATGCCTTTTCTCAATTCCAGGCTTCTGTTTATTCTCAGTTGTTTTTCTTCTTTCCAATGTCTTTTTCATTTCTAAACGTTTGTACTTGTGGCTTCCACTTCTTTCCTGAGGGCTGCCAACTCACTCTCTTTCTGTCTGCTGCTGCTGCTGCTAAGTCACTTCAGTCGTGTCCGACTCTGTGCGACCCCATAGACGGCAGCTCACCAGGCTCCCCCGTCCCTGGGATTCTCCAGGCAAGAACACTGGAGTGGGTTGCCATTTCCTTCTCCAATGTCTGCTGCCTTACAATCCCTTAAAAACCTTGACATCTTAGCTCACTCAGAGAGGTCCGACCGCCTGAAATCCGAGTCGATGGAGAGCTGGGCCTGAACTCTCCCTCTGTTTTTGTTGTCTGTTAAATAATTCCTCTTGTGCTGTAAGCTCTTTTGCTTTTTGCTTACTTCCATTTCCTCTTTTCCACCGCCAGTCCTAGGATGTTTCTTTGTGATTATCATTCATCTTGGAACAGGCCGGCCGTTTGTCAAAGGATGATGTTGAAAGAAACAGCGTAGGTAATCCGGGAGTGATGAGGGTTTGTGTTCTCCGACTTGTTCTTATTAAATCCTTCATTTCCTTGTCTGGGAGCTCACAGCCCTTCAGTCTCAGACCTCAGGACTCGCTGACTCTCAGGAAAAGCCTCCGGGCTGCCAAGCTTCAGAGTTGCAATCTGCAGTTTCCGCTGTCTCCCTCCTTCCCCATCTCAGCCTAGCAGCCTCCTCGTGCTGGGAGGCGTTGGGTGCTGGGCAGGGAGAGTTGCCGGGTCCGCAAGCTGCCTGCCCACCCCACACCGTCCTGTGATATTGAGCTGGATCTGAACCAGAAGTGTCTGGTGTCTCCATGGTCTGTACTCAGCCCAGACCCTGTCATCCGCTGAGCAGACCTCACAACTGTGCCAGCTGGAGAGACAACCACTACCTCCTCAGACCTCTGTCTCCCCTCTTGTTTGAGGTCATCTTTTGTAGCATCAGCAGATGTACTTTCTGCTTTAGTAAAAGAAAGAGGTGCACAGCAAAGGAAACCATCAACAAAATGAAAGGAAACTTGCTGAACGAGAGCCATTATTTGCTAATTATATATCAAATAAGGTATTAATAATTAGCATTATTATTTTTATTAATTAGTTTGAATTAATATTCAAAATCTATAAATACAACTCAATAGAAAAAAAAAAAAACACCCAGACCTCCCCACAAAAAAATCCAGTTGAAAAATGAGCAGATGATCTGAATAGACATTTTTCCAAAGAAAACGTCTATACAGATGGCCAATGGACACATGAAAAGATGCTCAACATCACTATCAGTGCCAATCACTCAGTCATGCCCGACTCTGTGCAACCCCATGGACTGTAGCCCACCAGGCTCTTCTGTCCATGAGATTTCCCAAGCAAGAATACTGGAGTGGGTTGCCATTTCCTTCTCCAGGCCACTAACTATTAGGAAAATGCAAATTAAAACCACAGTGATTTATCACCTCACACCTGTTAGAACACGTATTATCAAAAAAATAACGATAAGTGTTGGCAAGGATACGGAGAAAAGAGAATCCTTGTGCACTGTTGATGGGAATGTGAATTGATTGGTACAGCCACTTGGAAAACAGTATGGAGATTCTTCAAGAAATTTAAAATAGGGCTATCATTTGATCCAGCTATACCACTTCTGGATATTTATCTGAAGAAAAGGAAAACACTAGTTTGAAGATACATAAGCACCTTATGTTCATTGCAGCGTTATTTACAACAGCCAAGATACGGAAGCAATTTAGGTATCAGTCAATAAATACACACACAATGGAAAGCTACTCAGCCATTAAAAAAACCGGAATCTTCCCATTTTCAACAACATGGTTGGAACCCGAAGGTATTGAAAGTGAAAGTCTCTCAGTCATGTCCGACTCTTTGCAACCCCGTGGACTTTATGGTCTATGGAATTCTCCAGGCCAGAATACTGGAGTGGATAGCCTGTCCTTTCCCCAGGGGACCTTCCCAACCCAGGGATCAAACCTAGGTCTCCCGCATTGCAGGAGGATTGTTTACCAGCTGAACCACAAGGGAAACCCTGAAGGTATTATGCTAAGTGAGATAAATCAGAGATAAAGACAAATACTACATGACTTCACTTACAAGTGGAATCTAAAAAACAAAACGAAACTCACAGATACAGAGTGGTGGCTTTCAGAGGTGAAAGGGCTGGGGGAGCGGGTAAAATGGGTTAAGGGAGTTAAGAGGTACAAGCTATCTGATAAATTACTTATCTGATAAAATACTCGGGAATATAAAGTAAAGCGTGGTGGCTACAGTCAATAATATTGTATTACATATTTGAAAGTGGCTAAGAGCAAATCTCGGAGAAGGCAATGGCACCCCACTCCAGTATTCTTGCCTGGAAAATCCCATGGACGGAGGAGCCTGGTAGGCTGTAGTCTATGGGGTCGAGAAGAGTCAGACATGACTGAGTGACTTCACTTTCACTTTTCACTTTCATGCATTGGAGAAGGAAATGGCAACCCACTCCACTGTTCTTGCCTGGAGAATCCCAGGGAGAGGGGAGCCTGGTGGGCTGCCGTCTATGGGGTCGCACAGAGTCGGACACGACTGAGGCGACTTAGCAGCAGCAAAAGCAAATCTGTTCTGGGTGTTCGTTGGAAGGACTGATGCTGAAGCTGAAACTCCAATACTTTGGCCACCTCATGCGAAGAGTTGACTCATTGGAAAAGACCCTGACGCTGGGAAAGATTGAGGGCAGGAAGAGAAGGGGAAGACAGAGGATGAGATGGCTGGATGGCATCACCTACTCGATGGACATGAGTTTGGGTCAACTTCGGGAGTTTGTGAACAGGGAGGCCTGGTGTGCTGCAATTCATGGGGTCACAAAGAGTCAGACACGACTGAGCGACTGAACTGAACTGAACTGAAGAGCAAATCTCAGTGGCACCCCACTCCAGTGTTCTTGTCTGGAGAATCCCAGGGATTGGGGAGCCTGGTGGGCTGCCATCTATGGGGTCGCACAGAGTTGGACACAACTAAAGCGACTTAGCAGCAGCATCAGCACCAAGAGCAAATCTTAAAAGTTCATTTTGCAGTGTACAAATATTAAATCATATTGTATACCTGAAAGTAAAATAATATGTCAATTACATCTCATTTTTTAATTGTTAAAAAAAAAAGAGAGAGCGCTTGCTCTTTTTCCCCCTTCTCCAAATTAATTGTTGTTTTCAGTAGTTTTGGGTACACGAAACAGGGTCAATTGGCCTTCAATCTGCCACTTTAAGCTCCTGCATTCTTTGAAAACCCTTCCCTTAGCTTCCAGGACCTGAAATACACGCTTAATACTCCTCTTTTCTTGCAGACCACTCCTTCTTTGTGGGCCTTGCTCCATCCTCCTGTATCCATGCGATGTGGGCAGGATGGAGGTGCCTCTGCAGGCCACACCACTGGTAAGGGGAGGAGCTGGGATTCCAATGTCGGGCACCCCTCCACCACTACGGGGCAGGGCTTCTTGGGTGTGAGCTCATTGCCACTGGGCACGCTCTCTCCTGTGGCTCCTAAGGAACTGCTATGCCATCCGTGCTCCCTTCTCAGGCCAGAGTCCCCAAAATAACAACCAGGGGCACTCACAGGAAGAGGGAGTTTTCCCACCTCCTTGCATCAGCCACAGGTCTGGGAGAGGGGTCTATCGGCCTCTGAGAATCCTGGATTCTCAGAATCCTGGACTCACCTGAAACATCATGGGGATTGTAGTGACAGGAAGAGCAGTTTCCAATTATAAACAAGCCCTCAGGAAACTGCCCCCAGCCACCTGGTGCCATGTATTGGGCTAAGCAATAGATAGTAGGGCCTCTCAGCAGTGAGGATGGGGGTGAACCCTGCTGCTGCTAAGTCACTTCAGTCGTGTCCAACTCTCTGCGACCCCATAGATGGCAGCCCACCAGGTTCCCCCGTCCTTGGGATTCTCCAGGCAAGAACACTGGAGTGGGTTACCATTTCCTTCTCCAGGGGGTGAACCCTAGACTCTACCATTGACTGATTTAGGGAGCACCGTGTGAATGCCCCCCCTTTTACCTCCGAGTCTCCATGTGTCCAGTTGGTGGAGTGGTCTGGAGGATTTGTGTGTCTTTGCCGCCGCTGGGGCTCCTGGATTTTGGACCCTCTCCAAGCCATCTCCCAGGGGCTCATCTTGCTCCTCATTCCTCCTGCAATTCAGCTTGGGCACCTGTCAGTCAGTCCGTCAGTTCAGTCGCTCAGTCGTGTCTGACTCTTTGCGACCCCATGGACTGCAGCACGCCAGGCCTCCCTGTCCATCACCAACTCCCAGAGTTTACTCAAACTCATGTCCATTGAGTCACTGATGCCAGCTGAGTGGGGATCCTTCCCCGAGACTTCTCCAGGGTGCATCTGAGACCAGGGCCAGTGGGGCAGCACTGCAATGCTTGTTTCTGAGGTCCTCGGGGCACCACAATATTCACTCTTTCTTGTCAGCGGAAGAGGAGCTCAGGGCTTCTCTTCCCCAAGGAGCAACTTCATGGCTGGTGAACTGGAGGTTGCCGGGGCTCTGAGGGAAACTTTCTTACCAAGGGCAGTTTTCTGGTCCAGCATTTGGCCCTCTGCACTCCAAAGGAAGTCTCTACTTACTCCAGGGACACGGTCTCAAGTCCGCCTAGAGGCAGCCTGGGGGAGGCTACATTACAGGGTATAGTTGAGAACCGGGCTGGGGTCAAAGGCTGGCTGACAAGTGGACTTTGAGTCTTGTCTCCAGTCACTAAGACCTTTTGATCTTCCAGCCATCCTGTCGCTTCCCTTCTTCTAGCCTCAGGTTATGAAAGGAGAGGATACACCTTCCATCCATCTTCCTATCCATCTATCCATCCAGCGTCCATCCATCCATCCGAAGGCCATCTGTCCATTCTCTGTATATCACCCATCATTCTCCATCCTCTCATCTTTTCAGTCATTAACCATCCATCCATCATCTATTGATTCAGCCTCTCCTCCCTCACTCTGAAAACTCCTTGTTCAAAAACCCATAGGCTTAATGACCATAGCAACAGCAGTATTGCTGTGCACAGTAACGGTCCCTATGTATTGAAAGCTGAGAGTGTGTTAGATGCTGTGTTCGTTGCTTTCACTGAATGATCTCATTTAATCTATGCCTAGCCAGTATCCACATTCACTCTACTAATGCATCCAGTGTTACACTGAGGAAAATAAGATAAATAATCAACTAAGTACTCCCTGAGGATACGAGAATGAAGATGCCAGATCTCTAACTCCCAGTTCTCACTGTGGCATGAAGGAGACTGATCTGTGAAAATACAGGGTCTCCATAATGTCTAGAAGATAAAAATATACATTTATAAAATTATAATTTTAAATTAATAAATTTAATTTTAATTAATAAATTTATACATTATGTATTAAAATCAATAAATTTAAATTAATGAATAATTTTAAATCAATTAATTTAAATTAATAAAATAATAAATTTACATAGATAGTAATTGTATATTTATACATATATGTGTGCTTTATATATTGAAGATGTCCTTGACAACCTTACATATAGTAAGATATATATCAGGGCTTCCATCTGGTGGTCCAGTGGTTAAGAAACTGCCTTACAATACTAGGAACACCGGTTGGATCCCTGGCCCTGGAAGATTCCATATGCCCTGGTGGGCTGCCGTCTATGGGGTCGTACAGAGTCGGACAAGACTGAAGCGACTTAGCAGCAGCAGCAGAGCAATTAAGCTCGTGTACCACAGCTAATGAACCTGCGCACCTAGAGCCTGTGCTCTGCAACAAGAGAAGCCACCAAAATGAGAAGCCTGTGCACCACAACGCAAGAGTAGCCCTGGTTCCCTGGTGGCTCAGAGGATAAAGAATCTGCCTATAATGCAGGAGACCCAGGTTCCATCCCTGGGTCAGGAAGAGCCTCTGGAGAAGAAAATGGCAACCCACTCCAGTATTCTTGCCTGGAGAGTTCCATGGACAGAGGAGGCTGCTGGGCTATATAGTCCATGGGGTCACAAAGAGTCAGACATGACTTAGTGACTGACACTTTCACCATCTGGCTCATCACAATAGAGAAAACCCGTGCAAAGCAATGAAGACCCAGTGCAGCCAAAAATAAAATAAATAAAACAATAAAATATATATTATATACATATATATTATACTATGTATTATAGTTCCAGATACTGTACTGTAGAAATGCATCCTATGATAATTTTCAAAAAAATGTTTGCATGCTTTCATTTTGATGATAAAATCTAAGAAATGAGTTCCTACACATAAAATATTAAGAATTATGTCCGGTGCATGGTAAACCCTCCTTTCGTGGGAGTTATTTTTAAGGAAAAAAAAAGGCTATTGCCTTTTATCAAGGCAATGCCTCTCTTTCTAAATGATAATTTGCAACAGAAAGACATTTTCCTAGACGGACACTTTGGTTCTTGGGCCAGTATATGTCAAATCAGGGTCTGTGGACCTTACAGTCCCCAAGACATGTTTTTTCCCCATCACAGGGCCTACATGCGAGTCTAGTTGGAACGAGAAACACAGATTCCAGGGCCCTGGGGAGCTCGGAACGTGGGCTCAGGGTATCTCATCCCTCCTCTCTCCACTTCCTCACAGTCTGGATGACTTGCCTTTTCCAGAGGTTGGCGGAGACCTTGGAAACACTCGTACCTTTCCCAGGAAAATGAGTCCCCAGGGAGACCTCCCGGCCCACGGGCGCACTACAGCACCTGTGTTCTGTAACGTAGCCCTAATTGAAATCACATTAACATTATGATTCCATTACAGGGAACAAGAGGCTGGCTGCAGGAACGTGCCCCGTGGGGCCTAATCAGCTGGACTGGATCATTTATAAAGGGCTGTACATCTGCTTGGAGCTCAGTGTTAAGTAAGGCAGACGGGGGCCTATTCATTATTAACAAGGCTTGATGCGTTCGGCCGGGCAGGACTGCAAAGCGGAGAGGCGAGTCTGATGGAGGAGAAGCACTGAGGCACTGACTGCAGGCTCCCCGTCCGCCTGGCCCATCTGCGCTGCTGCAGCTGCTGAGTCGCTCAGTCGTGTCCGACTCTGTGCAACCCCATAGACGGCAGCCCACCAGGCTCCCCCTTCCCTGGGATTCTCCAGGCAAGAACACTGGAGTGGGGTGCCATTTCCGTCTCCAATGCACGAAAGTGAAAAGTGAAAGGGAAGTCGCTCAGTCGTGTCTGACTCTTCCTGACCCCATGGACTGCAACCCACCAGGCTCCTCCGTCCCTGGGATTCTCCAGGCAAGAGTACTGGAGTAGGGTGCCACTGCCTTTTCCAGCCTTGCCCATCGGTGGAGCCCAAATGCCTTCACCCAGACACAGGTGATTCCTATTCCCAAAGCCTTGGCTGTGGCAACCCCTCCTGCCAATGGGAGAGATGAAGCAACTTGCTTGAGGTCCCAGATCTACAGTGTGCTGGGGTCAGAACTTGAGTGCAGGCAAGCTGGGTCCAGAGCCCACAGGCTTAGCCAACCTGCTGTACACAGTCCAGGCCTTGGCAGCTCACTCCTATCCTGGGTTGTGGCATTGTACACTGGTGTTCTGGCAGCTCCAGTTCTCTAAGGCTGTGATGTAAAGGAAGGAGCCCTGAAAATCAACAAAGGAAAGCGGCAAGTTGTGGCCAGAATTTGCTTATTTTATTCATGGCTCAAAGTTTCCACTTATTTTATTCATTATTTCAGTTTCAATGCTATGACGGGCACTGCGTTCGTGCCACCATTGAAAAGGTGAGTGACATCCCGTCTTGCTCCAGAGTAGCTGAGAGCAAATTATAGTACAATGTGTAGAAACCATGGCCAGAGAGACTCATGAACTCTAAGTATTCCACTGTAAGTGTATAAAATTAAATACTAAATTAACTACATATGACTGGAGGTGATCCGTATCATGGTTAGGAGGAAAGTCTCTGGAATCTGACAAACCTCAAATCTAACCCTGGATGGGTGGCTTAACTGCTGCGTTGAGCCTGATCGTGCTATTTCAGCTCTCTGGGTTCACCCCTGCCTGTTCCTTCTGCCTTGCCTCGTCCTGGGTATGGGGGATGAGGTGGAAGGACAAGCAATATTGACCTCGTATAGGAATACGGGCACAGGAAGAGGTTTGCATAGTGTTTACAGCTTTGGAGCTGGGGAAGGAAATTTTGGCCAGTAGAGTGTGGGGCCTGAGGGTACAGGCTCTGAAGGGTCTCTGGAAGGCTCTGAAGAATGGATCTATTTCCCAATCACAGCTCTGCTCCAATGGCTGTGTGACCCCAAGGCTAGTCTTGCATTAGGAATCTCAGTTTCTACACCTGTAAAATGGACACAATAGTAGCACTTACCTTACCAGCTATTAGGAGGACTGAATGAGGTGACACATGTAAAGTGCAGAGCACCTGATCTGAGGTACCATACGGATTAAAAAGAAAACAAGCACTTTGGTTACCATTTTAGAGGACTACCAGGGTGTGAAGGGGGTATCCTTAGACTTCCACCAGCTGTGCGATTTAGGCAAGTCCCCTGGTCCATCTGAGCTGGTAAAACCGGGGTGAATGTGTTCTGTAGACAGTAATGTATGTGTGTATTAATCTCTCAGTCAGGTCTGACTCTTTACAACCCCCATGGACTGTAGCCCGCCAGGCTCCTCTGTCCATGAGATTCTCCAGGCAAGAATACTGGAGTGAGTTGCCATTCCCTTCTCCAGGGGATCTTCCCCACCCAGGGATTGAACCCAGGTCTCTCGCATGGCAGGCGGATTCTTTACCATCTGAGCCACCATGGAAGCCCAGATGGTAACATGATGCACAAATGTGTATTTCTCCTTATTGAGCACCCACTGTATACCAGTGTAGAATGCAGATATGGGAGCCAGAGGAAGGGAGACCAAGTCTCCCTGCTCTCCGGGGATACCCAGGTGGTGGTGGGAGGCATCATGAGAAGTCACATATGTGTGGTATGTGGTACCCATATCTGTGATATCAACTGAACACACAGGCCCTTGGAAGGATGCCCCACCTACAGCATTTCTGGGGGCAGTCTGTGCACTGGGCATGAGTATGACCTCTCCTGTGTCTTTTTTCACTCCCACGTTGCACTTTTTTGTGTGTATGAGAACATTTAATTTCTACTCTCTTAGCAAATTTCAATTATTCACACAGTGTTATCAACTGCAGTCACCATGCTGCACATTAGATCCTCTGGCTTTATTCATCTTATAGCTGCAAGTTTAGAGCAGGAAATGGCAACTCACTCCAGTGTTCTTGCCTGGAGAGTTTCCATAGACAGAGGGACCTGGCCAGCTACAGTCCATGGATTGCAAGGAATCGGACACGACTGAGCGACTAACACACACACTTGTGCCCGCTTACCAACCTCTGCATATTTCCCCCAACCTCCCACCCCAGACCCTAGCAACCACCTTTCCAGTCTCTGCTTCTCTGAGTTGAGCTTTTGCTTTCTTCTTCACATACCATATATAAGTGATACCAGGTGGTATGTGTCTTTCTCTGTCTGGCTTATTTCACGTAGCTTAATGCCCTCCACGTTTATCCACGTTGTCACCAATAACATGATTTCTTTCTTTTTAAAGGCTAAATAATATTCTACTGCGTGCATATGTGTATCTATTTTATTATATATTATATTTTCTTGATTCATCATCCATGGCAGACACTGAGGTTGTCTCCACATCTTGGCTGTCGTGGCTAATGCTGCAGTGAGCACGGGAGTACAGATATGTTTTGCGATAATAGTTTCATCTCCTTTGTATAAATACCCGGAAGTAGAATTGCTGGGTCATATGGCAGTTCTATGTTTAATTTCTTGACCCTCCATTCTGTTTCCCATGGTGGCTGTATCCGTTTGCATTCCCACCAGCAGTGTATAAGCTCCCCACCATCTGCTATCTTCGTAATGCCACCCTGACAGGTGTGAGGTGCTAACTCCTGGGGTTTGAGGCTGCGTTCCCCTGACGACTGCTGATGTTGATTGTGTGTCCCTCTCCACATTCCAGGGAACAGCTAGGTTGCCTTCCCTCCGGGATGCTAAAGACCCTAATCCTGTCCAAGGAATAATTTTTCTGAAAGCAATCATCCTTTACTATGACCCCGGCCCTATATGTTTACATTCAACCGTAACAGCTGTGCTGGGAGGATTCTTACGGATGAAGAAACTGAGGCTCAGAGAGGGGATATGACTTGTTCCAGCTTTCACAACCTGTTAGCACAGCCTGTGTGATGCTGGAGCTCCAGCTCTTTTTCACGATGCTGAACTGACCAGCACCCCCTCTCTACCCCAAGGACGCACTTTGTGACCACAAGGGGCATCTTTCCATGTCCTTTCTTACTCTGATGATGAGAGATGAAGGACCAACTTTGGAAGGCTTTCAGCCTACAAGAGCCCCCTCCCCAGCTATATAGTCTAGACCCCATCCTATAGCAGTGACTTCGGGTTATTTGTTCTTTCATCCCAATCTTCTCATGAAATAACAACAACAATCATCACAACAGCCGCCATCTAGCTAGTGCTTACTGTTTCCTCTGGCGCCGTCACTCTGCTAATCATCACACTAACCATAGGAGGTGGATGTCTCTCCTACAGATGTGAAAGCTGAATCTTAGCGAGGCTAAGTGAGCCTGAAGAGGACTCCAGGCAGCCTTTCCCCAGGAGTTCACCTCCATTTCCTTTAATGCTCATCAAACACTTCCTCTGCAAGCGTCACATGTGTTAAGCTTTGCACACACACAGTTGCATTGAATCCTCAAAATGTCCCTGCTAGGTGGTATTATTGTTATCCCATTTCACAGATGAGGCATTTGAGGTTCTACAAGATTAAATTAGGCCTTCCCAGGTAGCACTAGTGGTAAAGAACCCGTTTACCAATGCAGGAGACTTAAGAAATGCCGGCTCAATCCCTAGGTGGGGAAGATTCCCCTGGCGAAGGAAATGGCAACCCACTCCAGTATTCTTGCCTGGAGAATCCCATGGAGAGAGGACCCTGGCTGGCTGTAGTCCATAGTGTCGCAAAGAGTCGGACACAACTGAAGCGACTTTATGTCATATGTCAAGATTAAATTAAATATACAATTTAAATGGCAGAGCTGTAGCTTGAATCCGCTGTTTTCTGAGGTCTCCCCGCCCCTGTCTACGTGGGAAGGGCTTCCGGTGACCTTTCTCACGCTGGGTCTGCAGTGGATGACACGGCAAAGGCAGCCCCACAGGGAAGACCGAGGCAGAGCCTCCTTTCAAAGCCACCCAAAGCAACCAGTTGTCTCCACCCAACTGGCCCTGAATAAAAATAGAGTCTGCCAGCCCGGCTGCCCAGCAAGCCGACCAAAGATCAGAAAACATTTCCGGCAGGCTTGGGTCTTTTAAGTTATTTATCTGCCTGCATTTTTCATCATTTGCCATTGATTTGCAAGGGCCCTTCCCGAGAGCCCCTCTGGTGTCCGCCTGGCAGGGCAGCTGGCTCTTTTCCTCCCTCACCCCTGGGCTTCTCTTCATTTCCTGTGAAACAGCCCAGCACCAGCTGCCTGCTCAGCGGCCTCTGAGCTTGGCTCCTCTGCAACCAGAACTGTCTGACCCAAGGGTCTTTGTCTCCCCCGTTTCCTCACCTGCACCTCCCGACAACACAAAGCTGGGAAGTTCTAGAGCAAGCGGATCTGATCCAAAATCCCCCTGCCCTCCTCTCTCATACCTGCCCCTACCCCCACTCCAGGCTCTGTCCTTCCCTCCCTGCCCCAGGAAGTCGATCTCTAAGGTTTGTATCCCCCAGGTGCCCTTATTCGCTCCGTCACGGTTGGCCTCAGGTACGAGGAGATACTGATGGGCGATCAGAGAGTGGGGAGAAAGGGGGATATTTCCATCGTGGTCTTGGCTGCACCCCTCATCAGGGGCAGCGCCTGTGGGGGGCGCCTCCCAATTGCAGCCCTTGCCAGGTACTGGTGGGTGGGTCAGAATTCCCTCAGTCCTGCACACACCTCTGTAAAGTCCCTTCATTAAATCCTCCTCCAAATCCTCTTTGATGTGATTTCTGTTTCCTTCCAAGATCCTAAGTGATCCACAGAATTTTTTGCTCCATGAAATGGGAATTGTAGACAGAAATAAAAGCTTTCAGAGTAAAGCTTCCAGGGACCCAGGAGAGACTCACATTTACTCCCAGTTAGAGGACACAAGCTATGCTCCCCCCACCACATATCTTAGGTGGAATGTCTTCACCCCTTTCTCTCTCTTTCTTCATGGTGGATAAACGGAAAGTTTCTGTTTTCTCAATGCTCTTTTGATAGCTGCTTTGGCTAGGAAAGTCTGGAGGCTGGATTCGCACATCCTAGACGGAAAGGGCAGAACCTCCTGAGAAAGCAGTGGGCTTGGGTCACAAAGCCCCAATTCGCTGTGGCCTTCCACTGTCCCTGGCCAGCCTGTGACTTTAGGCAACTCTACCACAGATCTCTTGGAGTACCTCAATAGGCATGCTTTGCTTGCAAGTGATAGAAAGACCAATGAAAATAGCACGAATAATAAGAAATGTGTTGTCTTACTGAACAAGGTATCTGGAACGAGTGGCTGCAGAGGTGGAAAGTTCAGCAACTCAATGGAAGTAGGACTCTCACTTGCCTTCTCAATTACCTTGTTTTCCCCTTATGGTCACAATATGGCTGCCACAGCTCCCAACAGCACAACATGATCTAAAATAAGAAAATCCTGTGTCAGGTAGGTCAGTGCTATTACAAGACCCAAAACAGCAGTGTATTAAACAACATGGAGTTCTATTTTCTTGCCTCTTTATGGTCCAACACCAGCTCATAGTTAACATGGCAACCAGTGGAATTGAGGACTAGATTCCTCTATCTTACTGCCCTTATCTGCAAGGATGAAAATGGTTCATCATTATGAAGTATTCTAGTCTCAGGAAAGAAGAGACGAGGGAGGAGAGACCATATACCTCCCCTGGGCACAACCACAGAAGTCACATATATCGCTTGTACTTATATCATTGGTTAGAACTTGGCTTTGAGGCTGTCGTTCGGTTGCTCAGTTGTATCTGACTCTTTGTGACCCCGTAGACTGCAGCATGCCAGGCTTTCTTGTCCTTCACTATCTCCCAGTGCTCAAACTCATGTCCATTGAGTCAGTGATGCCATCCAATCATCTCATCCTCTGTCACACTCTTCTCCTCTTTCCCTCAGTCTTCGCCAGCACCAGGGTCTTTTCCAATGAGTGGGCTCTTCACATCAGAACTTGGCTACATGGCCACATCAAGCTGCAAGGGAGTGTGGGAAATGGAGTCTTTGCTTGGACAACCATGAGTCAGCTAAAAACTCCTCCTCTATGGAAAAGGGATAAAATAGTTGCATACAACAAACTATCTCTTCACAGACTCTGTCCCTTGTCCCCTTTGAATAATAAGGAAAATCTTCCCAGGTACCCTCTGCTACTGCCATCAAACTCTCCCTCCATCTCACTGGCAAAGGTTCATACTGGATCAATCCCCTGTCTTTAAAGAAGCCTGACCGAGATACAGACTCTGTCAGGATGATAGAAGGGCAAGAATGGCTGGAAAGCAGCTTCGTTCTCCTATTCTTCTCCCATCCTCTCTTCCATCCTCCTCCTTTTCCTTTTTCTCCTTCTCCTTTTTCTTCATCTTCGTGGCCAGCAGCAGAAACTGGTTCCCCTTAGCTAGGCCAACAAACATAAGTAGGGATGAATAAGCAAACAGTGAGAAGGCAGAGATGTCCCTGGTTCTCAGGGACAGAAAGCAGAAAATCAAATGCCAAGGGGCTCTCTGTCTTCTCTGCAGGCTATGCTTCTCCCCTCTCCTTGCAGACAGAGCCCTCCATGGGTAGACGACGTGGTCAATGACATCTCTGGAATCATATCCTGACGTCCTCGCACCAGGCAGAACCGCTTCCTCCATTCCAGAGCGGAGGCACTCTGATTGGCCCAACTGAGATCAAATCCCCACCAATCAGCTGTGATCTAGGGATGAGGTCCTTTAAGAACAGGATCACCCCTCCTCCAAGGACAGATGGAGTCGGGAGAGGGCAGTACCAACAGAAAGAAGGGTCAGGGTGGAGCCTGGGCAGACAAAACAATAGGTGAGCATTTCCATTCTTGGGGAAGATACGCCAGAAAGGTCTCTTGCCTGACCCCTGGGAGAGACAAGGAGCAGTCCATCTGCCACCCTCCGCCAGGCCTCACCCCGGGGTCGACAGACCCCCTTCATCGACTGGGCCCCAAGCCCCACCTGTCAGAGCCTTTTAGATGAGGCCTTTGACCTCGCATTCTGTCCAGGCTGCCAGACAAGGAGGGCGCAGGAAACGGAAGCAGGGCTACAATGGCCCCAGACTTCTACCAGCCTCGGCTTCTACCTACCACCCGTCTGCCCCTCTGAGACGACCTTGGTCACGGGGAGGGGAGACCCCGCTTCCCTCCTCCACAAGCTGCAGCCTCAGAAACCTGACATTGCCATCTGGGTACTTTCTAGCTTTCTCTGAGTAGGTTCCTTTGACAGCCTAGTGCAGGATTTCACAAAGAAGAATCACCTGGGGCGCTTGTCAAAATTACAGCTTCCAGGGCCTCACTCCCCGGGCATTCTGACTTAGTGAGTCAAGGCAGGGCTCAAGAATCTGCATTTTACCAGCAACAAAGTTGGAGAGCCACATAACCATCGAGAATAAGAGAGCCAGTCCCACGTCAGGCTATGGATCCCTTCTGACCTGGGTTAGATGCTATGTGATTGTAGGCAAATGACTTAACCTCTCTGGTTCCATCCAAGACAAAAAGGAAACAACAGAGTATCTGCCTCGGGGAATCATTGTGAAGCCTGAGACCAAGCAGAGACCTCTCAGGGTCTGCCTGGTAAGCATCAGCCATTGGTAGTGACCATTATTCTTTTTGTTATTAGTATTAATTTTATTGCTAACCCCGGCCTGCACTAGGCCTTTGCGCTCCTAAAGTGGAGGGGGTGAGGGCCCACAGGGCACCTGTGCCAGCATCTACTCCTGCGTTTTGTCCCCTCCCAGGGCCCCAGGAGGAGACTCAACCCTGCCTGCCCGTAGGGTCTGTTAATACCATCAGCTCTCTGGCCACACTCCCTCCTGCCACACTCAACACCTCCCCTCCCTGGAGCCCCATCAGGCAGCCCGCCTGCTTCTCCCATCAAGACTGCCCCCCAGGCTGTGCCCTTGGGGGTGAAGGGAAGTCAGTCCCACTTCAAGTGATGAGTGGAGAGCTGCTACAGGCCCCTGCTGGGGGCTGGGGAGGGGATGTGGGCGGGGCAGAGAGTATGTGGGTGAGTGGGGGTCTGCCTGGATGGTCTCCAGTTCAGGGTCTGCCCTTCGTTCTGGGCCAGCGCTGAGTCCCAGACTCTCACCTGGGTGGTATGGAGGTTGGGAAGAGTTGCCTGAGTGGAGAGGAGCAAGATGGGGGGTGTCTAAGGAGTCCCCCATGGGCCTGCCTCTCTTTCGCTCAGCCTGAGTGTGTGGGGTCTGAAGATCTGAAAACCAGATGTCTTTGCTGGCTCCACAGTTCAGTCCGGGTCCACAGAAGCATTGCCCCCACCAACTTCTTATCTCAATAAGATTTCCTTGGGAAGGATAGTTGTAGGCTGGCAGGTCTGAACAGTCCTGGCAATTGCTTAGTCCCACAGCTTCTAGGAACTATATTTCCCTGGTGGCTCAGTTGGTAAAGAATCCATGTGCAGTGCAGGAGACTGCAATGCAGGAGACACCCGGGTTTGATCCTAGGGTCGACAAGATCCCCTGGAGAAGGGAATGGCAACCCAATCCAGTGTTCTTGCCTGGGAAACCCCACGGACAGAGGAGCCTGGCGGGCTTCAGTCCACGGGGTCACAAAGAATCAGACAAGACTGAAATGATTTAGCACCCAGGCACAGCCTCCAGCCTCAGCCAATGGAATGGGGAAAGGAGGATACCCCTAGAGGAACTTGTAGAGGGGAGGGCTGCAGGCTGGGTGTTCAGGGGTCCTGGGTTCCAGTTCTGACTCCTCCTCCCCTCCCTCCTCTTCGTGTGTTCTGGGCATTGCCCACATCATCTGATTTAATCCTTGCATCGACTTTGTGTGGGAAGCTGGCTACTGCCCTGTCTTACAGCCAAGGCAGCCAAAGGCTCAGGCAAGAGAGGAGACCTTCCCAAGGTCACATTAAGTGGGGTCAGGCAGGAGGGCTGCGGGATTCTAGGACCGGGGCCACTTGGAGTCAACTTGACTGACATGTTGACATTACGTTGGGGAATACGAAGCCCAAGGAGCTTGGATTCCCTGCCCCAGGTAACAGCCCAGGACTGACTCCGGGATGCCTGCCCTGCACACTCAGGCAGACCGAAGCCCCTCCTCCTCCGGTTTCTTTACCTCTTTCCCTCCATGTCCTCATCTCACACGTAGACAGACATAGGGTCCGCTTAGGAACGTGTGATGAGGCAGACGAGGTCTCACTGGCTGATGCTGAATACAGAGACTGGTGCAGGGAACATCTGGTAAACCCTCAGCAAATGAAGATTCTCTCTTTTTTAAAGATTATAATCTAGGGCTGTGTTTCTTCATCTGTGACATGAGAAGAAGTGAAGCTCAGATGAGCTAAAGAGTATATCCATGCTTTGGAAATCCTAAGATTGAAAAAGTCACAGAAAGGGGCTTACCGCAAACCAGTGTTAGGAACACAGATCAGCTGGGGCTCCACTCCCCATTCTGTCACACAGTAGCGTCTTGGGTGAATGCTACTCAACTTTTCTATGCCTCAGTTTCCTCATCTGTAAAATGGGTGCAATAAAGTTGACACCTCCTATGGTGGTTGTGAGGATTTTGCAAGTTCACGTCTATGTGAAAGGCTTTGAATGATGTCAGAAGCAGGTTAAGGATTTTATATGTGTTAACTGTTACTAAACATGTGGTTATTAGCCTTCAATCTCTCCAGTCAATTGCAATTGCAGTATTAAAATAGAATGTGAATGCTATCCACCTTGCCAATGTAAAAATAAAATCACACCACCGATTAGGGATTACTCATTATTTTCCTCACTTTCTTGAAAGGTCATCAGTAGATAGTCCATAAAACGGACAAATGAGGAAATGAGAGTGTATCTTAACTTTATTTTTTTATTTAGGCTGTCCGGGGTCTTCAGTGTGACACACAGCCTCCTTCTCTAGTTGTGGTGCAGAGGCTTATTTGCCCTGCCACATCCAGGGTGTTAGTTCCCCAACCAGGGATTGAACCCACGTCCCCTGCACTGGAAGGCGAATTCTTAACCGCTGGACCACCAGGGAAGTCCCAAGGGAGTGTATTTTTAAAAGTTTAGTTCAGACAAACAAAAAGCAAACGTAGAATGTTTAGGAAGGTAGAGAAATTCATTTTTTAATTATTTTTAAACCATATCATGTATTCCTTCCAAGAAAAATTTTAGGGCCAAATAAATTAAATACATCCACAAAATGACAAGCAGTCTCTTTGCATGTGCTATCTTGGGAAGAGTCCTCCACACAATATTTAGTGGAAAAACAAACTGCAGAAGATCCGAGTCAAGGTGATCTGAGTTTTGTAAAGGAAAAACAAAATTTCAGTGAGTGTATTGGGTGTTCAGCGAAAATGTGGAGCAGGGCACATGCTCAATTATTAATGATGCCAGCCTGCCTCTGGTTGGCAACAGAGAGTAGATGCCAGAAAGAATCCCATACTCCCATACCACTTAAATCGCTCTGACAGCAAGCATGAATTACCTGTAAAGAGAGAAATGTGTAAATGAAGACATTTGAGGCAAATGTGATGATTTTTATTGTTGGAGGAAAGAGCATGATACTCAGAACCACGACTCTTGCTTCCCGCACCTCTGGCCAGACCCAGGAACCCCCACTGGCATCGCTGGACATCGCAAAGGTCTGAAAGGTTGGACACTGTGCCTGGTTTTCTGGCTGGGCCTTCAAAGCCAGGTGACCTCTGCTCAGGGACCCTGTAGGCAGGACTAAATGTATCCTGAGCAACTTCCTGACCCAGCGAATAGCTGGCCACCAGGACCAAGAACATCTGTGCTTAGCTGCCCCCACAGAAGGTTCTGGGGGGCTTCCTGGTGGCTCAGTGATAAAGGATCCACTTGCCAAACAGGAGACACGGGTTCAATCCCTGATCCAAGAGAATCCCACATGCCTCAGAGCAACTCATGAGCCACAACAATTGAGACTGGGCTCTGGAGCCAGGAGTCACAACTCAAGCCCTCATCCCCTAGAGTCCAAAAGGAGAAGCCAGCACAATGAGAAGCTGGAGCTCCACACTAGAGGGGAGCCCCTGCTCTCCACAGCTAAAGAGCAGCCATGCAGTAACAAAGACCCAGCACAGTGAGAAGCTGGAGCTCCACACTAGAGGGGAGCCCCTGCTCTCCACAACTAAAGAGCAGCCATGCAGTAACAAAGACCCAGCACAGCCAGAAATTAAAAATAAGCACATAAAATAAAATTATACAAAAGAGAAGCTTCGGGGAGCAGGCAGCCCAAGCGGGTGGTAGCATTAAGTGTCACCAGAGAGCCTCCTTCAGCAACAGGTCTCCAGTCATCTATTCCTTCTCCCACCAGACAGGCGCTGCGTTCTGACAATAATGTCTGAATTCTGACAACTTCCTAAGTCTCTGTGTCGCTGAGCCTCAACCTTCTCACACTCGACACCTCTTTATGTTCAAATATGTAACATCCTCTTTAATACTCTGAAATGAACCTCATATATCCTGTAACCTACCTACGTACTCTTTTTAAAGTATCCGTCTTTAAGGTCCCCACTGTAATGCAAAGTGGAAATACAAAGAACGTCGTTCAAAATAAAATCCGCAGCTGCTCGAGAAGATGTAATGAAGTTGTCAGGAGCTCGCGGTCCCTGCAGAACCACCGAGACGGTGGCTGGTCCAGATGTGGGGTTCAGAGCAGAGATTCCAACCCTTCAGAAGGGCCACCATGTGAAACTGCGAGCCGCTCCTGGCAGGTTCTGAATAAAACGAAATACAGACTTCTCTTGTTATTGTCTTTAGTTAGTCGCACCCATGGAAAATTCAGTGTGTATTCACACTGCGCAAAAACGCCTTATATTTATACGTAAAACAAAGTTAAAGTCTAGACTTGTAAAATCATAAACATCTTTCCTCCTTACAGGAAGGTCCAGCAGGACACGTGAAAGCCATGTGGATCCTGAGACCGTTCTCACGGGGCCCGGCTGTCCTGCTTTTTGCTCATCACCTGCCTTACCCACCTACCAATTAGAATGGTGCTCCCTGCGCGTCCTCAGGTTTGGGACCATCCTAGATGCCCCAGCTCTTGCACTCCCTTTCCCCTCCTGAAAGGGCTCCTCCAAAGGTTTTCTGTCTGCATGATAGAAGTTAAACATCCTCAGTCGTGCTGTGATGTCCGCTGTCTGCCTTGAGTCCCAGCCGGCCCTGGGGACGAGCCGTCACCAGTTCCATCTCAACAGACGGGGAACCCGAGACAGAGGGCAGCTGTGACTCAGCAAGCACAGAGCTGGGCAGAGGCCAAACCACGTGCTGTTAGCCGCCTGCCCCACGCATGGTCATCACCATCACAGCCCCACGGGCGGGTGGCCCACACATCTGGGTGCCCTGCACTGGTGTGGGGAACTGATCAGGGGCCCCACACATCTTGATGCCCTGCACTGGCAGGGGGACCTGATTAGGGGCCCCAGACATCTGGGTGCCCTGTGCTGGTGGGGTAACTGATCTGGGGCCCCACACAGCTGGGTGCCCTGTGCTGGTGGGGGAACCTGATCGGGGGGCCCCACACATCTGGATGCCCTATGCTGGTGGGGGGAGCTGATTGGGGGCCCCACACATCTGGATGCCCTACGTGGCAGGGGGACCTGATCAGGGGCCCCACTTATCTGGGTGCCCTATGCTGGTGGGGGGAACTGATAGGGGGCCCCACACATCTGGATGCCCTACTCTGGTGGGGGGACCTGATCAGGGGCCCCACACATCTGGGTGCCCTGTGCTGGAGGGGGGACCTGATCAGGGGCCCCACACATCTGGATGCCCTATGCTGGTGGGGGGAACTGATTGGGGGCCCCACATATCTGGGTGCCCTGCTCTGGCAGCGGGACCTGATCAGGGGCCCCACATATCTGGATGCCCTGTGCTGGCGGGGGGAAACTGATTAGAGGTGCGGGGCCCTCCGGCCCTGAGCAGTCCACCTGTCCCTGGAGCCTCTGAGAGCCTAGCTCTCTCTCTCACACGCAAACACTCACGATGGGTGGGGGGCGTGCTTTTGCTTCTCTCTCTATCTCCTGGGGCAGGAAATGTGCCAGGAGAGATAAAAAGAAAAGAGAGGAGGGGAGAGGCCTCTGAAAGGAGCAGGGATGGGGGCGAGGGCGCCACTGCCCCCCCGAGGTCAGGGCAGAAGAATGAAAGGAAATGACCAGAGAGGCAAAAGTCAGCCTGGAGGTTATCAGCTATAAATAGCCCTTTCTCTAGGATCCCCAGGAGTAGAGGGAAGGGGTTGAGACCAGAAGGTCTGGTCTCTGTGGCTGGTGGTGGGGGCAGTGGTGATTAGTGGCTGCCTGGGATTCAGATCAAAGAGCCAAGCGGCAGATAAGAGGCTAGACTCAGGACCCTCCCCCTCGCCTCCTGCTAGAGCTCGGTGCTCTGACCCCCTATAGCTGGCTAAGCATGTCCTATATTCTTGCATCTTCCTTGTATTCCTGATCCATGCATCCACCCACCCATTCAAGCAGCCACCCATTCACCCCACCTGCTCATCTGTCTGTCTACACATCCTGCCTCCCTCCCTGTCTCTAAGCTTCCTACTAGCTGTTCCTTCTATCCACAACACTCTTCCTTCCCTTTTGACTTCCCTAACTTGTCCCTTAGGTCCCAGCTGAGACATAACATCCCTCGTGAAGTCTTCTCAGACCCCCAAGTTCAAGGTAAGGTATGTATCCCATCGACTCCTACAGTTCTGGTCTTCTGCTTCATATGGCACTCATCACAGTTATTTCATTCTTGCTTCCAATTCCCCAGCTCTCTGAGGAGGCTTGCAGTTCTGCAGCATCTGGGATGATGCCTGGCACATAGTAGATGCTCAAGAAATTCATTGGGTGCATTTATGTCCATATCTGTCCCCTCTCTCTTCCCTCCCTCCTTCCTCCCTTGAAGGCTTCCTGAGCTCTGATCTGAGTCACATCTGATGGTCACTGCCCTTGAGGATAGCTGAGCCTGGTGGGAGTAGAGGAAGCAGAGGAGAGGGAAGTTAGGCCCATTCACAAATCACATGACACAGGTAGAAAGAGAGATGGATTTCTTAGACATCAGGGGGGTGAGCTATCAGTTGTGGGCAGCGGCTGAGGAGGTAATGAAGGTGGGCTTCAAGGAGGAGGTGGTCCTTGAGCCGGGACTTGACCGTGCAGACATGGCGGCAGGAGACACACAGGCAGGAGAGTGCAAGGTGGTGTCAGGGAGTGGGAGGTGTCTGGAGGGCATCTCCCTGAAGCAAGCAGGGCAGAAGGGGAGTGATGAAGCAGTAGAGAGGTGGGGGGCAGGGAGAGATTTGGGGGACAAGACATTTTAGAGAGACACAGAGGCAGAACGAGAGCTGTACCAGGACCCCGTAACATGCCAGGGGATGTGCTGAGAGGGAGGCTGGAGGATGGTCCAGGTGCCTGGATGTGGTGTGTCCTGCTTATGCCTCTGAGAGAGTGGACAGACAGCTGGCTCCTAATCTCTTCTAGAGAAGTGGTCACAGGCAAAAGGCCTCGATGGAGCCAATGACTCACAGCTAGAGACTGTAGCCTTGTCTGTGTGCGGTGTGGGATTCGGCCCATGCAGAGAACATCAGGACAGCTCCAAGGATGGAATGCTGGAGCCAAGGCCGGGTCCCCCAAGGCCTGCTTACTGTCTGGGTGCCCCTGGTGGGGACAGGCTGGCCCCTAAAAGAGAGGCCAGGCTAAGCCCATGTCTGAGCCTCTGGCTGGGCTGTGCCCTCCTCCTGTGCCCCAACCGCTTCTGCTCTGGAACGGAGGAGGGAGGTCCTTTCCCCAAGAAGGGTGGGTTTCTGGAGGTGGGGAGGCAGGAGCTTGAATCCTGTGGTCACTTTGGGTGCAAACCGGTCCAGGACCCAGTGTGCGATCGGCCACGTCGTCAGCGTCAGCATGACCAGGAGGCCCCGGAAAGGGCAAAGTGAATCAGCCAGGGATATTCCTGTCCTCCGAGCAGGAAGGCCAATCCCGGTCTTTCAAGACCTAGATCTGAGCAAACCCATGTGTCCTTCGTGCTCAAAGTCCAGGGAATACAGCTTTCTCATTTGCCCTCTGCTGCTGCTGCTAAGTCGCTTCAGTCGTGTCTGACTCTGTGCGACCCCATAGACGGCAGCCCACCAGGCTCCCCGTCCCTGGGATTCTCCAGGCAAGAACACTGGAGTAGGTTGCCATTTCCTTCTCCAATGCATGAAAGTGAAAAGTTAAAGTGAAGTCGCTCAGTCGTGTCCGACTCTTCGCGACCCCATGGACTGCAGCCCACCAGGCTCCTCTGTCCATGGGATTTTCCAGGCAAGAGTACTGGAGTGGGGTGCCATTGCCTTCTCCGCATTTGCCCTCTGGGAGGACTTAATTATTAAAGTGAAAACAGCTACTGCTCTTTATTGACAACTCACTTTGTGCCAGGCTGCAGGCTACATACTTTCTAGGAAACATTGTGTTTAATCATCCGAAACTCCTATCAGTGGTACACAAGTATTCTGTCCTCTATTATTAGTTATCTGCTGCTGGGTAATTAATTACCCCAAATCTCAACCTCTTAAGGTCAGACACACTTATGTCTTGAAGTCTCTGTGGGTCAGGAAGCTGGGCAGGACTTAGCTGGACTCTGCTTCAGGGTCTCTCCTAGGCTTTAGTCGAGCCATCTGCCATGGTCTCAGTCTCATCTGAAGGCTCAGCTGTGAAAGGGTCCACTTCCCAGCTGACTCAGTGGTTGCCAGAATTCAGCTCCTTGTGGGCTGCGGCCAGGGACCACCCCCAGCTCCTTACACATGGGCCTCTTTCTTCATCAAAGTCTTTGTGTGCGTGCTCAGTCATGTCCAGCTGTTTGTGACCCCATGGACTCTAGCCTGCCAGGATCCTCTGTCCATAGGACTTTTCAGGCAAGAATACTGAAGTGGGTAGCCATTTCCTCCTCCAGAGGATCTTCCCAACCCAGGGCTCAAACCCACATCTCCTGCATTGCAGGTGGATTCTTCACTGCTGAGCCACCAGGGAAGCCCCAGAAAGCAGTAGAGAGCATCTCCCAGCAAGATGGAACTCATGATCTCTTCTCACTGAATCGGGGATGCAGCAGCCTCAGCACTGCTGTATTCTGTCCGTTAGAAGCAATCTACTGGGTGGAGAAGATTACACAAGGCTGTGAACACTGGGAGGCAGGATCACAGATGCCGGGTCTGAGCCCATGTGCCACCCCATCATTTTATAGAGGCAGAAATGGGGCCATGGGAACGTAGTCACCCAGAGTCATAGCTAACAAGTGGCAGGGCCAAGGCTGGGGTGTGCGTCTGTGGACCTCCAGTCTACAGGGAGGCCAAGCCCAGTGTCTGGCAAAAGCCTGGCTCCACCACTTGCTAGTGGTTTTCTTGGGCAAGTGAGTTACCACCCAAGCCTTGGTTCTTCTGTAAAATGGAAAAGCAACAATCCTTGTAATAGAAAATATATAGCACTCCTATGAAGTGTATGAAGACTTCTGGGGAATTAAGTTACCTTATTCTTGCAAGCGGGCTTCCCTGGTGGCTCAGTGGTAAAGAATCTGCCTGCAATGCAGGACACCTGGGTTTGATCCCTGGTGGGGAAGATGCCCTGGAGGAGGGCATGGCAGCCCACTCCAGTACTCTTGCCTGGAGAGTCCCCATGGACAGAGGAGCCTGGCGGGCTGCAGTCCACGGGGTCCGCACAGAGTTGGACACGGCTGCAGCAGCATTCCTGCAAGCACCGTGCAGCGTGAGCCCTCCCGTCTGCCCACAGCAAATCACACCGAGTCTTCCCGCCACTCACACTTGTCAGTGGTTTCCCTTTCCACTTGAAGCGAAAGCCAACATCCTCCCCATGGCCTCTGAGGGCCCGCAGGATCCTGGCTCATCCACCTCCAGCCGCACTGGCTTCCGGCTGCTTCTCAGACCTGCCAAGCACGTTCTTCTCCTGGGTCTCCTGCCGGCACAGCTCTGTCAGGCTGGAGTCCTGTTCCCGTGGACTCGGCTCCTTCCCTGCTGCGTGCGGCTCCTCACCTGAGCGTCATCCTGTTCCCGTGGACGCGGCTCCTTCCCTGCTGCATGCAGCTCCTCACCTGAGCATCAGCTCTCAGAAGGCCCTCCAGGACCCCTGTTTTCAGAACCACTCTGTCTCAATGTCCATCCCCTGCCCTGCTTCTCTCTTCATCACAGCACCTGACATGACATCCTAGAAGTTCTGGTTGCTTTCTTTATTGTCAGTCTTCCTCCCTAGATTATAAGCTCCACGTGGCCAGGAGCCACTGTATCACTGGAACCCGGAATAGCCCCTGCCCGGCCTAAAGGCGCTTGATACGTGTTTGTTGAATGGATGAGTGAAGGCTGGCCGGCCGAATGAAAGCATTTGGCCTTGAAGGGCATGGCCTTGGAGGCACCTCTGACCCTCTGTTCATGACCCAGCTGTCATTCCTCCTCCACTCTTTGCCTTCTCCCTCCCAGAAACCAGCGTCTGTGAGAAGGAATCCTCTGGCAAAAGCTGAAAAGCAGCTCAGAGTAGGGATGCAGTCTGTCCCCAGAGGGCCAAGACTGCTCAGGGACCTTCCACTCATCAGCCATTAGCTGCCATGCCTGATGCCCTGCCCAGAAACTGGTCTATCCCACTGCCAGGACTGCTGATTTCCTTGCCGCCAAGTGGTCCCACTCAGCTATGACCACTCCAGGCAAAATCAGAAGGCCAGGGTCAACAGGACATCACCACGAGGTGGTCCTCAGGAGCAAATCAGGCAGGAGCCAGGGATCAAGAATACATTCCCTGTCCCCTAGAGGATACTAGCCCTGAATCCTACTAGCCATGATTCCTCCCTGAGTTAGGATTTTTGTCTGCAACGTATTTCTTATGCCTGTGTGCTAAGTCGCTTCAGTTGTGTCTGATTCTTTGCAACCCTATGGACTGTAGCCCACCAGGCTTCTTTGTCCATTGGGGTTCTCCAGGCAAGAATACCAGAGTGCGTTGCCATGCTCTCCTTCAGAGGATCTTCCCCACTCAGGGATCGAACCCACATCTCTTAGGTCTCCTGCACTGGCAGGTGGATTCTTTACCACCAGCGCCCCCTGGGAAGCCCAACATCTGTAACATCTCTTACAGATGTTTGGTTTTGAACAATTCAGTCAGAGTAGCCTTCACTTTGCATTACAGAGATGCAGAATGCAATTGGAAAAAAAAAAAAAAAAACCAAAAACACTGGTGGCCAAGGTACTGGAGTTTCAGCTTTAGCATCATTCCTTCCAAAGAAATCCCAGGGCTGATCTCCTTCAGAATGGACTGGTTGGATCTCCTTGCAGTCCAAGGGACTCTCAGGAGTCTTCTCCAACACCACAGTTCAAAAGCATCAATTCTTCGGCGCTCAGCCTTCTTCACAGTCCAACTCTCACATCCATACATGACCACAGGAAAAACCATAGCCTTGACTAGACGGACCTTTGTTGGCATGTATATGTACGGCTGAGTCCTTTTGCTGTTCACCTGAAACTATCACAATGTTGTTAATCAGCTATACTCCAATACAAAATAAAAAGTTTTTTAAAAATCCAAAGGAAAAAAAAAGGTTGGTTAGGACACAAACATGCACAAAGAGAATACCATGTAAGGACTCGGGGAGAAGATGGCCATCTGCATGCCAAGGAGAGAAGCTTCAGAAGAAACCCCGCCAACACCTTGGTCTCGGACTTGCAGCCTCTAGAATTGTGAGAAAACGCATCTCTGTTGTTTAAGTCACCCAGTCTATGGTGCTTTATTATGGCAGCCCCGGCAAACTAAGCCACCAGGCACGGAGTTAGAACACATGTGTAACTCTGACCAATAGGATGCAAGGGGAAGTCTGAGTATGTGCTTCTAGAAGATTTTTCTCCTTAAAAAAGGAACAGGAGGAGGAAGGAGCCCACTGTCTTCAGGTCTGTAGATGTTGTTTGAGCGTGTTATTCCTGGAGCTGCTGCAGCCATTTTGCATCATGAGGCAGGCATGAATGGCTGAGCAGAAAAATGGAGGAAAATGGGTCTGTGATGCCATCACAGAGCACAAATTCTGTACCCTAGTTCTAGACTTCTGTTATATGAGAAAATGCTATGTCCTTACTCTTTAGGCTTCTTTGAACTGGGCTTTAGATTATTTGCCTGTACATTGATGTAGCGCCCTAGTGATTGCAGAGGGACCCTGGGCAGATCTGAGGCACACGGGATCTGTCTCAGGCAGCAGAGCTGCTCTGTGATGTTGTATATTGAGCCCCACAGGCATATTTGGGATTCAGGGAAATGTCCAGGGGAAGGGATGGCTGGTGTTGAGTGATTGTCACAGCAACATCAGAGCTGCCAGCCTCTCTGTGAGACGAGGGCTGGTCATGATTTGGGAAAGTTAACCAGCAGTGTCTGCCATAAGACACTCAGGAGTCAGAAAGAGATTAGGGAATTTGGGAATGTCTTCTATCTTTGCCTTCAGCAGCTTTTTAAAATTAATAATCATCCAAGAGCTGCAAGTCCTGTCCATTTTAACTGCATCATGGCCTCTTAGTTTGGCCCCTTCTTGTCATCCCTTCTGTGTGGACTTGGGGCTGCAAAGGCCTGGGAGCCACACCAGCTCTGAAGCAGTCTCTCAGGTTCCTGCCCATTCCCCTTCATACAACAAAACTCATCACGTACCTGCAACATGTCAGGCACTGATCTAGGCATTAGGGGTATTTCAGTGAACAAAACAAACAATTCCTGCCCTCATGGAGCTTATATCCTTACAGGCGGAGAAAGTGTTGCAAGTGTTAAAACTTCAGGCGTGTCTGACTCTTTTGCAACCCCATAGAGTGCAGCCCACCAGGCTCCATGGGATTTCCCAGGTAAGAATATTGGAGTGGCTTGCCATTTCCTTTTCCGGGGGATCTTCCCAACCCAGGGATTGAATCCAGGTCTCTTGAACTGCAGGCAGATTCTTTACCATCTGAGCCCAAAGGGAAGCCAGCAACATTCATAACAAACAAGTAGGTGGGACAGGGACCATACAGGATAAAAAGAAATGTAGATCCAGATGAGGAAGCTCAGAGGCAGGGCTGCAATTTTAAATTTGTGGACTGTTGGGAATTGCCTAGCGGTTCAGTGGTTAAAACTCTGAGCTCTCACTGCCAAGGGCCAGCATTCAATACCTGATCAGGGAACTAAGATCCCACAAGCCATGAGACACGGTTAAAAAAAAATTTTTGTTTTTTTGGTGACTGTTGTGGATTGAACTGTGTCCCCCTAGTTCAATTTGTTGAAGTACATATCCTCCTCAGTACCTCAGAATGTGACCTTGTTGCGGATGTAATTAATTTAGTTAAAGTGAAGTCAGGCTGCGTAGGATAGGCTCCTATCAGGTCCTTATAAAAAGAAGAGATTTGGACACACACACGCTCATAAGGTGTTGAAGGCAAAAGGAGAAGGGGGTGGCAGTGGATGAGATGGTTAGATGGCATCACTGATTCACAGGACAGGAATCTGAGCAAACCCCGGGGCATAGTGAAGGGCAGGGGGCCTGGGGTGCTGCAGTCCATGGGGTCGCAAAGAGCCGGACACGACTTAGTGACTGAACAACAACATCAATGAAGATATGGGGAACGCCCCATGAAGAGGGAGGCTGAGATCCCCAAGTCCAGGAATATGAAAGACTGTCATCCAACCACCCAGGCTAGAGGAGACCGTAGAAGGGATTCTCCCTCGAAAACGATCAAGCCTGCTAACACCTCAGTGCTAAACTTCCAGCCTTCAGAGCTGCGAGACAATAAATTTCTGTGTTTTAAGTCACCTAGGCTCTACTGCTCCATTACGCAGCCCTAGGAAGCCAATACAGCGGTCATGTAGACCTCATGAAGAAGATGACTTCTGAATGAAGATGTGAAGGACACAGGTGGGAAGACAGTGAGAGTATCTGGGGGAACGGCGCACAGGCAGAGGGAACAGCCAGTGCAAAGGCCCCGAGGCAAGCACTTACCCGAAGTCTTTGAAGAAAAGTAAGGAGACCAGAAAGTTGTGAGTGAGGAGTGCAGTGTTGCAGGAGAGGAGAGGAGATAAAGGGTCGATCCCGCAGGGCCCTGAGGCCATTGCACAGACTAAGGTCTTTACTCAGCCTGAGGTGGAACCACAGCGGAATTCTCAGCTGAAGAGTGACACAATCTGACTTACATTATAATAGAATCTCTCTGGCTCCTGTGCAAGAAGCAATTTGGTAGGGGGAAGGGGGAGATGGAAGAGAAGAGGGGAGGGGAGACAAAAAGTGGGCATTGCAACAACCCAGGGAAGAGATGATGGTGTCTGGAAAAGGGATGGTGGTGGTGGAGGTGGGGAGAAGTGGATGGAGTCCAGGCACTTTTTTCAAAGTGCAACTGACAGGATTTCCTGAATGATCAGATGTAAGGGGGCAGAGAGGGAGCTGAGTCATGGATGACGCCAGATTTTAGCCCGAGCAACTGGAAGGGTGGAGTTGCCATCAGCGGGGTAGAGAAAACCATGGTATACTTCCTGCTTCCTGCAGGTTTCGAGAAGCGGGGATGGGGAAAATCACGAGTTTGGTTTGGGATCTGTCAAGTTTACAAGTCCCAACCTTGGCTCATCTTCAAAATAGCTGCCGAAGTGATGGCTCTTTAAAAAGCCAAAAAACAGGACTTCTCCAGGGGTTCAGTGGTTAAGAATCTGCCTGTTAATGCAGGGGATACGGATTCTATCCCTGGTCTGGGAGGATTTTAATGCCACAGAGCAACCGAGCCCGCAAGTCACAACCATTGAAGCCCACACATCCCACAGTCTGTGCTGCAACAAGAGAAACCACCGCAGAGAGAAGCCTGCACGCCACGACTAGAGAGAGCCCCTGCTCGCCGCATGAGAGGAAGCCCTCGCAGCAGCAAAGACCCAGCTCAGACATCGATAAATAAATAAGCAAAAAAGCAAATGAACAAATGAATGAACAAGCAAAAAAAGGAAAAACTCTACGTGGTTAAGGCATGAAGTCCTAGCATGGATGGAAAAGTCATGAATAGTGTAGTGTTATATACTTAGTCATGTCTGACTCTTTGTGACCCCGTGGACTATAGCCCGCCAAGCTCCTCTGGCCATGGAATTCTCCAGGCAAGAATGCTGGAGTGGGCTGCCATTCATAAAACCTGCCAAACATATCTTTCCAGCTCTTCTTCCTCAACCTCCTCCATGCTCCGTATGCGTTCAGCCCCACTGAGCTTCTAGCAGCCCATTCATTCATTCAGCTCATTCACTCACTGACTCAGCATTAGCATCTACTATGCCAGGCACTGAATTAGACTTCAAGGCTGCAGCCCTCATGGAGCTCGCAGTCACTCCCACTATCGCATTTTACACACTTCAGTGCCTTTGCACAAGCTGTGTCATTTGCCCCAAATCCAGTCACCTTTCTCCTACCCCTATTCACCTCTTTTCACCAAGGCCAGCCATTTTCCTCTCCTCTGGGGACCTTTCCGATGCCCCAGACTCAAAGAGATGGGTATTTCCAGAGTCTTCTACCCTGTTATCCGCAGGGTTTTCTCAAAGGCAGGGACCTGTCTTTATTCATCCCTCTATCTCCAAGTATTTGAATAACTGAACGACTGAATGAATGAGGGTTAGTAAGGATTCCCCAGCTTTGATTAAAGTTGACCCACCCTTGGCTAATGGTATCTGGTCATGAGCCCAGCTGAGATGAGCTGGCCGTGAGTCTAACATCTCTTTGCAAATGAACTGTCAGCAGTGTTCTTTGGAGAACCGTGAGGCCTCCTAGAGAATGATGGAGGGTTCTCCAGGCTGGAGTCCCCTGGACTGGAGGAGAGAGGTCTGTTGAGGAGGGGCACGGCAGCCAGGGAGGTGTTTCTGGTCCCAGCTAGTTCAAGCCACCAGCGCCAGCTGTTCCCTGTGGCCTCTTAGGAGAGCTGAGGTAACCATGGCAACCAGGCACAGGAGCCAGGAATGGATGGAGCCAGACCCGTGGCGAGGCCTGCGGGCCAGGCCGGGCTCCAGGGTCACCATGTGTGTGTGTGTGTGTGTGAGGTACAGGAGGAAATGAAGGGGTGCTCCAGGCCTGGCTGTGGGAAAGGGGCGACCGTAAGGCAGAGATTCAGGGCTCTGAGTTGGTTAACCACCATTATGCATCATATGGCACACCATTCTCTGGGTCCCAGCCCCCTTCTCTGAGAACAGGAAAGAAAGACAGAGTGAGGAATATGGAGAGAGAAACTGACACTGGAAAGAGAGAGGCAGGAGGCAGAGAGGGAGGGAGAAAGAGAGATTATTAGGAGGAGAAAGGACAGACAGAGGAGAGAGAAAGAGGAACAGGGCAGATTCCCACATAAAGTGCCAACAGAGGATAGACAGACAGAAAGGGACACGGAGACTGAGAGACACGCAGAGCTGCAGAGATGTGTGGAGAGATGAAGGAATAAAGCTAATAAGAGATGGAGAATGAAAGGAAAAAAGAAAAGGTGAGACAGAGCTAGAGGAAGGATTAAATACAGAGAGAAGCAAAGGGAGGCTGAAGAACACTGGGGCAGGAAATCAGAATCAACAAGAGGGTAACAGAGAGGAGGTAGGCGAGAGAGACCTGCAGAGGAAAGAAAGGGACTTAGAAGGAAGAGAGAATGGCTAAACATGAGGAAAAGAAAAAGGAATCAGAAATAGAGAGATGAGCAAGAAAGGGGGCAGGAGATAGAGGCTGAAAGATGATCAGATTGGCAGTGGGTGTCCAGCCCCGCCCCACTGGGATCTGAGCCCCAGCCATGGGAGGGACCCGGGAGAACCTCGATCTGCCCTAGGAAAGGTCACGAGTGCTGTGCCCCTTATCTCCCCAGGAGAACAGCCAATGTGCCATCAGTTCCCCCAGGCCCAGACACGAGGGGCCCAGCTGCTCAGTGGGGACCACTGGGACAGTGGTGGTGATGATGCCACAGGAGGCTGGCTGCCGAAGTGTTTCCTGGTGGAGGCTGTGTTCTCCCGTCCTCCATATGTCCCACGCATATGTTTAGCAACCTGCCTCCAAACTGGGAGCCATATTTACGCCCAGGGCGGGTGACGGTCTATTGTTGGAGAAAGGAAGCTGGCAGTGTTTTACATTTCAAGGTGTTACTGCCATCTTTGCAGGTTGGGATTCCCAGGCAACCTGCAGCTCTTGCCTAGTGGAAAAATAAGAGCTACTGTGTTGCTGCCAAGAGATAAATTCCTCCCAGACGGTGGTGCCAGCAAGGAGATTTTTCTCTTTCAAAGAACTTAAGATGCCTTTTCCCCTCTGAAGATAAACGAGAGCTACACAACCTGGTTATCACGTTTTTGCCTTGGCTGCTGGGAAGCTCGAATCTAAATGGTCATAATTCATGCATGTATAACCAGTTTCCAAGTTGGCGATTCTTCACTTGACTCCTTTGGATCACCAGGGCTTTCTACAGCCCCTGATACTGTGTGTGAAATGATTTCGTCTGCTCCATCACAAAGCACCATAGATTGGATGGCTTTAACCACAAACATATATTTTTCACAGTTTTGGAGGCTGGGAAATTTCAGATCAAGGTGTCAGCAGATTCAATGACTGGTGAAGACTCTCTTTCTGGCTTACAGATGGCGCCCTCTCTCTCTCTCTCTCTCTCTCTATATATATATATACACACATACACACATATATATATATATATTTTTTTTTTTTCTGTATCCTCATATGACAAAGAAAGGAGGCTCTGGTGTTTCCTCCTCTTACCAGGGCACTGATCCCATCATGGGGGTCTACGTAACAAGCCTAAAAATCTCCCAAAGACCCTGCCTCCAAATACCATCATGTTGTGGGTAGGAATTCCACATGTGAATTTGGGGGGACATGTTCAATCCAAACCAATTCCACGAATGTAAATTTTTCTGCAGAGGAATTTTCAGCTTCTCAACATTCTCAAAGCTGTTCATGACCTTTAAAGGGTTAAGGAAAAGGGAGCAGGGACTAGCCTGGTGGTCCAGTGATTGAGGCTCTGTGCTTTCACTGCAGAGGGCACGGGTTCGATCCGTGATTGGGAAACTAAAATACTGCATGCTGCCAGGCATGGCCAAAAGAAAAAAAAAAATGGGTGGGGGGGGGAGGCGGCAGTCAGGGTTCGGCTTATCCCATCCCTTGGATAACTAACCCTTCCTTTGAAGCCACACCTTCTGTGAGGTGGGGGCAACGTGGTGGGAGCAGCTGATAATTGCTGTCATGAAGATGAAGCCAGCTGACACACACGCAGCCTGGGGTAGAGCCGATAGCAGGGTCTGATCACGGTTGGTTGTCCCGATTGTTTGACCGAGTTCCCGCTGGTGTGACTTCTCACGTGATGCCTTGTATACAGCAGGCACTCAATAAACACGTACCTGCCTGCCTAATTTGCTATCTGAGCTTCTCAGCGTCCCTAGTGCCTCTACCGGGCCTCTGTAAATGTGGCCTGAACTAGAGGAATCTGAGAAGAGAGGGCATGTGTCAGAAGACTTGCAGTAAATCCCGTTTCTGAGACTTCTCTAGCTGTCCGGTGGTTAGGACTCCGTGCTTCTACTACAGGGGGCGTGGGTTCAATCCCTGAGCTAGGATGCTGCATGCCACGTGGAAAAAATAAAAAGGAAAATAAATCCTGTTTCTGTCTAGACCCCTCTCACAAAAGGACTCTTCTCTCCCCCCACCCCCCACCCCCATTTAGGCCAAGCAAGCTCGCCCGTCTTATCTTTTCTGTCCTTGCACTTACTGTGCTGGGGGGACTTGAGCCCAGGTGAGGAGAAGAGGCTCCCAGAGGGCTGCCTCCTTCTGCTGGAAGCACCAGCGCAAATGATGAAGACAAGAGGGGCAGACGCACTAGTGCTTAGCGGCGTCCCTTTCCTGGGTGGAGGGATCAGCCCGTGCAAAGGCCCTGGGGTGGGAATGTGTCTGGCATGCCGCTGTTGGAGCCAGTATGACTGGGGCAGGATAAGTGAGGTAGGAGATGGAAGGAGAGGATATAAGGCTGCAGCGGGGAGAACAGGTAAGCCTGCTATTTGATTGTCAGAACTTCAGCTCTTACTCTGAGAAGCAGCGTGGACATGCCAGGCTGCCCTTTGATCTGTCCTCCACCTTAGTTCTCAGAGGTCTGCACTGGGGTGGGGATGATCTGTGGGAAAACCCCTAGCAGAAGTGAACACCCCTGTGGATGACAGAAAGGCCTGGATCACGGTCTCTGGCCAGCCACAGGATGGCCACGTGTGTAGAGCCCCGAGCCCAGATAGTCCCTGTGTCCCTGGACACTGGCATGGGCATCTTTGGCCTTTGACTTCGGAGCCCAACAGTGAAGGCTGGAGCTCCCTCCCTCCCAGAACTGAGGTTGGCTGAGTCTTTGAGGCTGGCTGTTGTGGCCAGTGGTTCCCCGGGGAACTTGATTATGAGAGTGAGAGCACATGACGGAGAGAGACAGAGGACAATCCAGGCAAAAGCAGGATCCTGAGTCGGGGGAGACAGGCAAAAGGTGTGGACAGGGCAGGGAACTAGAGGTATTTATACAGACACCAAGGTCTGAGCTGGAAGGGAATTCACAGCTCATTTTATCCAACCTGTACAAGTCAGAGAGGGCAAGGCCTTCTCCAGCTCACAAGCCTATCACTAATTGCAGCTAGAATCTTCATCTACTGACGACCAGGGTGGTCAGACCCCTCCACCCCTATTCCCATTGCCTCCAAGTTTTGAGCGTATTCAGGGCTCCAAGGAGCCCCTCTTTGGGCCTAATTATTCCCTTGAGTTGTCAGTTTGTTTTAGAGGGTAGTGGTTCTGGGCTCTAGAAAGTGAAGTATGAATTGTACAGTGAGTTTTATCTCTATTAGTAAAGCAGTAATGCTCAGCTTGGCCTCATAGGAAGTGTGGGAGGGTCACCCTCTATTCCCATAAGTGGCCCTGGGGTCTTTCCCTGCTGTGGGCCATGAGGAGGGGCTGGGCCACTTCTGCCTTCACTGGGCAGTCTCATGTCTAGCGAGTCCCAAGGTGGACAGCTTTTCCTATGGTCTGGGAGCATATCAAAAGCAGGGGCTGCATCTGTCAGGCTCACCTTTAAATGCCCAGTGTTTATCCAGCTGCTGGCCCATGGGCAGGACTCTAAAACATTGACCGGATAAAGGAAACCTCTGAATTGAAGGATCTTTCCCCAGAATGCAGCACACGGTCTCTAAATACACAGGGCTCAAAGGCAGAGGTTATCAGAACAAGATTTTTTTTTTCCCCCAGGATGAATATGCTATTTGTTATTTTCCCTTTAGAGGAATTTATCTTCTAATTTTGCTTTGCTAAAGCCAACACTTATTGATTTATTTGATTCACTCCTTCATTCACTAGGTATTTATCGAATCCTTACCAGGTGCTAGATGCTGCAAATTAGACAGTGGAAGTGAATGGTTCACGAATCCTTGGTCGTGAGCCCCTGTGATCTGCTCTGGGGTGATGGTCTGAGTGGACCCAGGGTCTTGTCGCAAAGGCCGGCCTCGAAAAGAGGGAGCCAGAATGCAGACATTCTGGGGCACTTTGTGGAGTGAAGCTGTTTATGCTGGGGAAGCATTTCTATAAACTGCACATGAGGCCTTTTATCCACCTTATAATTGGCTCGGGCTCCTCTGTAACTGGGGATAAATCAGACATAAGCCTGTCTCTAAGTTTATTAGAGGTTTACATATTTGGAATAAAAAGTAAGGGATCTGGCAGGCAGTAGAAGAGAAAGAGAAAAACCTGGGTAGAAGGAAAAAACAGAAGGAGAGAAGCTGGACCAATGGGGTTGACCCTTGTTCTGCTGCAAGTCAGCGGACGAATTTGGCTTCCATGGACCTGCTGTGTTCTGTGAGGTTCCACAGCTGCACAGCAAGTCAGCTGGCTAAAATCACTTTTGATAAACCAGGAAATACTCCCCTTTACCTCTCCTCCGGGAGTTTTTATTCCCTATCTTCCTTTGCAAGCCTCTCAAACTTCCTCTTTTGTCAGAACGCTAGACGGAGGTCAGTAGACATCGCTGTGCAAAACAAGACAAAATCAGAGAAAAGCTGACTGTTGCCTGATGCTTGTTAACTCAGGAATGAGAGCCACTCCATATTTTGTTGGTGGAGGGGTCTCGAAGGTCAGTTCACTTATTGGCACATGGACTAGCTGTTCCCATTAAATGAGTCAGTCCCCATGTGAACATTAATTTGAGTAAATGAATCAGCCTCTCTCTGAGAAAGAAAAAAGATGCCATTAAGCAGTGTGGACGTGCACCAACACACACACTTACATAACAAACACGTAGCATCACACACACATACACAGATGTATATCATTACACGTAACCTATATATATATATCATAAGCATTGATGTGTCCCCCTATACACACACACACACACACACACACACACAAGCGTGGGCATGTACACACACAAGCACAGACAGATAGACACACACACACACTCAAGCAGAAGGCTAGCCAACCATCCCAGTTCCTTCCATCTCTGAGGTCCTGGGAGCTCACAAGTCCTGTCACCATGACAGCCAAGTGCAGATCTGTCCTTGGAGTTGGCCCGGCAGGGAGCCAGGTTTCCCAGCCCTACTCTCTGTAGCTATCTGGCACCTGAGCACATGGAATGAACATCAAAATCAAGGGCCACAAGGTGGCCTCACATTCTTGTCATCACGCCCAGTACACAACCCAGAGGCCTGAGAGCCCTGTATGACCCCTGAAGGGTCACTTAGCTTCACACAGGCAGCCCTTCCTGGCTAGAGGGAGCTTGTAGGCCAGTCACCTGGCCTGTGTCACAGAAGTCAAGGCCACTGAAGTCAGAACATCTAGGATTCTTTCTAGTTCTGCTGCTGCTCTGCTCAGTGAGTTACTCTACCTCCCTGACTCTCACTTTGCTCATCTGTAAAATGGGGATGGTTCTAATAACCACAGGGTTATCGGGAAGAACGGAGAGACAATGTGTGTGAAGGAGTGAGTCAGGACATAGAAACTGGACTCTGAAATCCAGCTGACTGCCTGGGTTCAAATTCCAACTCACCAGCTAGGGCATCAAGGACAGGCAACTTAATCCCTCTAAACCTTAGTTTTCCCCTCTTTAAAAGGGGGACACTAATAGACTCTTCCTTATAGGATTTTTGGGAGGAACAGAGTTACAGTGTTAAGCGAGATTCCTGGGCTTCAGTAAGAGCTCAATAAAGTTCTTGTCTGTGGCCTTTGCAGCTTAGCCTCCTTCTAAGCACACAGTAGGCTCATTACACTTAGTGTATCAGTGAGACTCGGTCTGCAAGGAAAATAAGTACAACAGTCTTGAATACTTACCCTGTGCCTTCTAGAAGCACTTTCCATGTGCTATTTCAATGAATCCTGGGGAGAAGGAAACAGCTTCAGAGAGGTTAAGTCACAGCCCCCTTCTAATCTGCCCCGGAGTCCAGGAGTTGCAACATGCTGACACTGCAAGGAAATTCACCTTAATCCCCATGACTTTCCTGTTGGCTTGAGTGTCCCAGATGAGGGGTCCAGGGCCCATGGACAGAACTGCCCTTGGCCAAAGACCTATCTCCAAGGGCTTTCTGCAGTCAATTCCTGGATATTGCCTAAGGCCCCTGATTGACCAAGAATGTGCATGGCCACGTCCTTCTTCAGAAGTTGTTTTCATCAGAGAGCAGAAAGCGTGGACACAGGCTCTTAGTTTAAGGGGTAGAGGTGTGGGGGTCTGCTATTAGGTCAGAATGGGCAGACGGTAGCCACTAGCAACTTAGGCGCTGAGAGCAGAAAATGAGGCAGGTGGTTTGGTCAAAAGAACACCGATTTGGAAGCAGTACTCAAATTCGCCTAAACTCTGAAGTCAACTTGCTGGCAGATGGATGAATGGTTGCTACCTACCCTGGGCTTAAAGTCAGTGTTTTCATCTGTGAAGTGAGAAGTCTGTTTTACAGGGTGAGTCTTAACTTTAAAACTTTCTGATTGCATTGATGGTTCAATCATCCACAGAGAGGCAGGGACCATATACATTCTCTGTTCTTACTCAGGTTTGGATGTCCAGGTGTGGAGTCACTTTCTTGTTCATGGTTGCATCTTCAGGAGTATTTATTGGATTGACTGAATTGTACCAGGAGGACTCTGAGTCCTAAACACAGATGATAAAGATGATTTAAAAAGACAAAACTTGGAATTGTTACGTGCTTTCTGGTTTTCAAAGCCGCTTTGCAGATGTCATCTTCTTCAACGTTTACAACTGCCCCGTGGTGTGGAGCCCATCATCTTCCTTTACAAAAGCACAGGGAGGCTCAGAGAAGTTAGGCCACTTGACCAAGGTCACACAGCCAGAATGTTCAGTGCCAGGATAACCCTCTTTCTGACCTCTTTCCTGCCCACCACTCTCTCCCTTCTGAGTATATGCCCCCAAAGGTGGTGAAAAGAGAAAGGTTTGAATTCTTGTGCATTTTTTTGCTGGGCAACTTGTGGGAAGTCTTTGAGCTTTTCTGTCTAGCCGTCCCCATCTAATGGAATTGTTTGGAGGCTTCAGCGAGCTGGTGCTTTAACAGCCTTAGCACAGTGCCTGTCATCCAGTGTACATTCCTCCTGTTCAAGATGAGGAGTCTAAAGCAGTTTTCCCATCTCTCTTTAGTCTACTCTAAGGAGAGGGAAAGTAACTTGCTCAAAGCCACACAGCTGGCACACAAGAGAGCCAGCTTTCGAACCTGGGTTTATCCAACCTTAAATCCTGAGCTTCTACCCAAGTAAGCACTCATGAATGGTAGCTACTACTGGGCTGGCCAAAAAGTTATTTCAGGCTTTTTACCCTAAGATCTTCTGGAACAACCTGAGCCAACTCTTAGGCCGACCCAATAGTATTGTATCACTTACTATCAGTTGATAAAGAAAATGCAGGTAATGATGAAGGTTCAGAAGTTTCCTTATCTGGCAGGATCTAGTCAAGGGCTGCTTTGTGGAAAATTGGGCTACAAAATACCCAAAGGAAACTCAACCCTGGGCCCTTCCCAGCGCAATTATCCAGTGTTAGTCTCTAAGTTGTGTCCAGACTCTTTGTGACTCCATGGACTGTAACCCACCAGCCTCCTCTGTCCTTGAAGTTGCCCAGGCAATTCAGTGGGCAGCCGTTCCCTTCTCCAGGGGATCCTCCTGACCCAGGGACTGAACCCCAGTCTCCTGCATTGCAGGCAGATTCTTTACCATCTGAGCCACCAGGGAAGCCCAACTACTAAGGATCCACCTCTTTTCCTGCAGAGGGTGGGGGAGGGGGCACAGGCCATCCCTTTCTCCCAGCTCCCAGCCAGCAGCATTCCTGGGGGTGGAGGAAGACCTTGGCAGGCAGGCCCTTGGGCCTGGTGCTGAAAACTCTCAGAAAGACTGGCCAGTGTCTTGTGGGTAAGCTAGTTGGAGGCAGAAAAAGAGAGAAGGGATGGGGGTGGGGCGATCCTGTAACTGGTCCAGGCTCCGGAGGGTCAAAATCATATTCATCAAAGCTCTAAAGAGTGTTCCAAGGATTTGCAAATTTATTTCTATGAAGATCATTGCAAAGATAAACAAATTCAATCAGACTCAGTTGTACATTTAATGAACTGTTATTTTGGGGGAAATGATTGCAAATTACATATAAAAAGAGACAATTCAGGAAAAAAAAATCAAGGAGGCAATGATTAAATATTTATAATGCAGACTGCCTTGGAAAGGCTGGGTTGGAAGGTCACGATGTCTTCTGGGAAAAGGATCTAACCTGACTAGCGTTGGCTCAGCCAGCCATTCACACGTGAGGTACACCTTGACTGAGCATTCATTATATGCCAGGGGTTTTCCAGGAGACTCCCACAGCCACCCCAGTTTACAACTGTGAATTGTCTTTACAATTCCCATCTAGAAATACATCAGTTCACTGAGGCTCAGAGAGTCCTGAAGTGGCCAGTTCAAGGTGGCACAGGTAGAAAGTGGCATCCACGTCCCCTGAGCACTGATGCTGTCAGGGGCCGAAGGCCCGCAGATGAACAAGGCAGGGCCCCAGTACTTGAGAGGCTCACAGTCTAATCAGCCATAAATTTATAAGTGTCAGGAGCAAAAGGTCATCTCTTCTACTGATTTCGAATTCTTTTCAAGTGAAGGACACTTTCTCCTTGAAATCTTAATGTGAGACACCAGCGTGCAAAACAGAGGAAAAGGGACCTTGCTTCTGGCTAAAGCCTGGAGGGAGATGTCCTTCCCTCTTCCGTGGTCTTTAGGAGCAGGAACTGCCAGCTTGAACTGAAGTCCACTGAGTCCCCCTAAACAGCTCATGTTACAGATGGGAACACTGAGGCCTAGAGAGGGAAGGGAACTGTCCAGATGCGCAGGACTGGAATTCCGCTCCATGGACTCATGTTCTGGGGCTCCTGGCTCTGCCTGAGTGCCCCCAGGATGTCAATGTGTGGCTGCTTGCTCCAGGTATCCCGTGCCCAGTGACTGGAACACGGTACCCAGGTTGCCCAGCTGGCCACACTCAGTGAGTTTGGGCCTTTCATGCCAATTCAACATTGTTTACAGTGACATTTCTTTACAATGACAGAGGAAAAGAACATCTAAGAACCCTTTGGAGGAGAGGTGAGTATTTTCAGAAGAACCATTTGTACTAGATCCTCAAACACCAGGCAAGTAGAAAGGGCCCTGACCTCGAAGTCAGGAGGCTTCGTTCTATGCCCAGTTCTCTGACCACGAGTGGCAGCTGGTCTGTGGTTCCTCCTCACTTTTCCCATCTATAAAATGAGTGGTTGGATTACAGGGAATTCTCCGCAAGATTGCTGCCAGGGTGGGCAAACGAGGAATCTAGAACCTTCGGGGCCAGGCCACTTCTGGGTTTATAACAAGCACAGGTGTGAGAAGGGCCATAAAGAAGGCTGAGAGCCGAAGAATTGATGCTTTTGAACTGTGATGCTGGAGAAGACTCTTGAGAGTCCCTTAGACTGCAAGGAGATCAAACCCATCAATCCTAAAGGAAATCAACCCTGAATATTCTTTGGAAGGACTGATGCTGAAGCTGAAGCTCCAATACTTTGGCCACATGATGTGAACAGCCGGCCCATTTGAAAAGACCCTGATGCTGGGAAAGATTGAGGCCAGGAGGAGAAGGGGATAGCAGAGGATGAGATGGTTAGATAGTATCACTGACTCAGAGGACGAGAATTTGAGGAAACTCTGGGAGACAGTGAAGGGCAGGGAAGCCCGGCGTGCTGCAATCCATGGGGTGACAAAGAGTCAAACACGACTTAGTAACTGAACAACAACAAGCTCCAGTTGGTCTGCAGTGGCCTTAACACCACCTTCACTCCTTCCTGGGGACTGCTAACCCTTCTTCACAACCCCCCACTCCACACACAACATTTTCTCCCTTACTGGCCTCACCCCAATCCACCCCCTCTCCTCGGTGAAGCCATCTTCCTCTGTCTTCCAACGAGCCACAATCTTAGCTCCTCCCTTGCTTGCATCAAAGGATGATCTCAAAAGGGATCCTAGAAGCCATTTGCCCTGGCCCCTTGGGGTGCAGGTGGCGACCCCGAGGCCAGACAAGGCAGGACTTCCCAAGGCCATCCTGTGAGAAGGAGCGAGCCCGGCTCTCTGGAACCCAGATCACTTTTTCTTGTCCAGGACTAAACTCTTGTGGTTCCTGACTTTTGCCAAAAAGTACTTTTTGCCTAATACATTTAGAATTGGGTTTCCCGATTATGGGGCATCAGAGATTCTCAAGGAAACTTTACAGGGGCCATTAATACCCCAATGGACCTCCCGGGGAGGAGGAGTGGACGTCCCTTTCCAACTCTCAGTCCTTTTGATCTGGAGTCTTGGTTTATTGCTGCTGTGGCCTTAACACTTTTTTTTTTTTCCTTGTTAAGCTTTCTTTTTTAGAGACAGAGGGGCCTCTGGCTCCACACCTTCCCTAGGCATCAGTATCTTCTTGGAATTTTGTTTTCTTTTTTTTTTACTGTGGTTAAATATACATTGCTAGAATTTAATAACACTATTTTATTTTCATTGTATTCATTTTTATGGTTACCTCCTATTTATAGTAGCGTGATGCCCGTTTTCCATTTATGGTAATGATATAACATTTCATTGTAAAAACAAGCACATTTAAGTTTTTAAAAAAAGGGAGAGAGCGATAAAACAAACAAACAAAAAACCCAAGAGTTGATTTAAAGAAAGCTATTAAGCAAATGTCTAGTTCTGTCTAGTGTGCAGATATGGCCAGATTATCCATGGAGGCAGAAGGGCTGAGGTCTGGGAAACTCTGACTTGGAATCAGAGCTTTCCTCCCAGCTGGGTGTCCCAATGTCCAAATGGCCTGCTCAGTCCTCCTCTCACAGCTCCCTTCTCCTGCTTAGCCCTGCTTGCTCCTGCCAATACCCCCGACCCTCAGAAACTCCATCCCTCCCTCCTGGTGCCTCTGGCCCCCACCTCCCAGGCCCCCAGCACCCTCATGGTAGGTTCACGCTTTCTTCCTCTTTAAATTTATGTGGCGCCTCGCATCCAAGGAGGCCCACACAGACAGCCTCTTCCAAGAGCATTCCAGAAACACAGAGCCTATGGGGTTTCTCAGTGCAAAGGGTCAGCCTCTCCCCCAACCCTATTTTGGCAGCTGAAGGGATGAATGTGGAGCCTGAAGCCCTTTCAAGTGTTCTTTGTCCTTGTTTTACAGAAACTGCGCTAAAGATTTTTCTTTCCTTGGGTTAGGCGTTGCTCACTCTGGGTCCATTTAAAAACTTTGGATCCAGGTTTTTTTTTTTTTTTTTTTCTCCCAGTCATTCCTCTAAGGTATTACCCTTGCCACCATTTACTCAGTGAAACAGTTGTAAGGACCAGACATCTTCGAAGTCCTTAGAAGGATGTATCCTTTTCCTGGAATGTGGGCAAGGAAAGGCAGCGACTTCCTGCCCCTTGCAAACACTGCCCGGTGGCCTGACATCATCTTGGACATTCCTGTCCAAGACTGAAGTAGGTTCAACTCCTATCAGTCACTCAATCCTTAGTGCGAATCAGTTGACCCTTTGGCCTCCCGCAGAGCTTGAGCGTGTTTGAATGTTCAGGCAGCCAGGCACTGGGTGTGGAAGCTTCAGAACTGGGACTCAAAAAATTGTTGCCCAGGGAAAAAGAGTTGGGCAACCCAGGCCTCCTCTCCTCTGGGGGGTTTGGGGGCACTTTCACTTGGGCTGTCTGCTTCGGTGGGCTTGCTTGCCCATTTTGTCTGGGGCAGGCGGGGCGTTAGCTACTTCACAGAAAAGGTTCAGAGGTTAAATGTCTCGGTGAAGTCATGTGTCAGTGGCTGGAGCGGGGGCTGTGGCTGAGGCAGTTGTACAAAGATGAACAGATAAGCCCTGAGATGGAGACACAGGTCTGGACTCTTGAAATCAAGTCATTTGCCTCTTGTCTGGGGGCCGCACCCTCCAGCCCCCCTGGACACCCCCCCTTCCTGCTGCACCCCCTCCAGGTGTCTCTGTTAAAGACAGTAGTCCAAAGCAGTCCAGGGAGAGTGAATCCCACTGGCTTTCAACAGGTCCTTCCAGGGCAGCGGGAAGCCGAGGAGCGAGGTCCCCACGGAGGATCATCCCACCCCCTACCCTGAGGTCCGGTCAGGGACGTGGAGGGGGCAGCGTGGAAGTTTCCCTGGAACACTTCCCCTGTCTAGGGTACCCCTCTCTCCACACCCCCAGCGGATCTCCTGAATTCAGACGAACCAAGGGCGGGGAGGCGGGCAAGAGGGAAGGAAGGGGAGAAGAGCAGAGGGAGGCCCCAGGGGCCCCCGGGGCGAGGCCGGGATGCGGTCCAGAAGGCAGGGACCGAGGCCGGGAGGGAGCGAGGGGGGCCGGCCCGCCGGAGGAGACGTGCCTTCACGGCGGCGGCGGCGGCGGCGGCTGGAGACTGAAGGGGAGGAGGTTCGGGGAGGGGAGGGAGTGCGGGCGAGAGCGAGGGAGGGACGGAGCGGCGGCGGGGAGGTGGGGCCGGCGGGCGGGCGGGCGGCTGCAGCTGCCGCCGGCGACTCCGGGGCTCCAGGCTGCGGGGCGGACGCAGCGCCGAGCGATCCACCGCGGAGCCGCGCGAGGCCGCGCGAGCCCCAGCCCCGAGCCCCGAGCCCGGAGCGAGCGCCGCGGCCGCCTCGCGCCAGTCGGTCCCTGGACGCGCCGCAGCCGCCGCCACCGCCGGGAAGGCAGCGGGCGCCGAGCAAGTTGCGAGCGCGCCTCTCCGCCCGGGGGAAAGTTTCCCCCGCGGCCGCCGACGCGAGTTGGCGCGGGGTCCGGCCGCTGCGGCTGGAAGGTAGGGGCCCCGCACCTCTCTGCCCTCCGCGCTCCCCGCCGCCGCGCCCCCCTGGGGACTTGGGGACCCACACGCGCTCCCCCCCACCCTGGCGTGGTGGGGGTGGGGGTGGAATGGGGGAGGGGGTACCTCCCAGGATGGTCCTGGGGAAGCCTGGGAACCGAGTTCTACTTCGGCTATAGGCTGGGGAAGGGGCGGGGAAGACGTGCTCGCCCGCATCCGCGCTCCGAACCCGCCGAGGGCCGGCGGCTTCCCCCGGGGACAGGTGCACCGCTGCCCGGCGCTCCGGGCCGGGTGAGGAGGGGGCGCCTGCAGAACGGCGCGGGGCGGGGGCAGGTGTGGTTACGAGGTCTGGGGGCTCGGCGAGGGCTGAGTCCGGAGGGGAGGGGGTGCGCGCCACGCCGCTCTGTAAGGGGATTTGGAGGGGGCGCAGGTAGGGACTAGGGATTAGAAGCTAGGATCAGGGCTGTGGGGATTGCCCGGCCCAGCGGGGCCACTGAAGGCCGGCCGCCTTCGGGGTCCCTGGGAGCGGGCCGGGGCGGGGGCGCCACGCTTTCCTTCGGGGAGGGGGTGGTTCCCCCTTTATTCCGAACGCGGTGTGTGCGGTTTGGGGAAGCCGAGACTCCGGTAGGTGCTCGGTGGATCCGAAACTCGAGCACATCCAGTTTTAGGGGCGCAGCGGGAGAACGCTTGGAGGGTTGGCGGGCACGGGTGGGTTCGCGCCGGCTTGGCGTCCCGGCCGGATTGAGGGGAGTTGGCTCCCGCCAGGGGGCGCCCTTCTCTGGCCCTTTCACCCCTAGAAAGGCGAGTTCTGGATCCAGCGAGACAAACGCACGGAAATCCAGGAGGGACAGACCGCAACCACAGACCAACCCCCAACGCACGAGGGACCCCCCCACCCCCGAGGAAGCACCACACCCCAGGCGGAAAGGGGGAGAGGGTCGGAGTGCGAAGCTAGGGTACCCCCAGTTATAACTGTGCATTGGAAAGCTTGGCTTTCAGAAGCTGGTTTTTCTTGGGCGACCTGGCAGGATGTCTGGGTGAAAAAAAAAATTTACCCCCAGAAAAACAAAAAGGAGGGGAACTTGACATTAACAGCAAATCGGTGTGAAATGACTGGATGGGAGAATTAACTTTCTGAGCTTTCTATGAAGCCTGAAACCTAGCTGGCTGAATGCCCCCTTTTTTGTGAAAGTTGTGCCTTTGTCCCAGGGATCTGGCCAGAGCCTTTTCTGGTGTGGGTGGGTTGAGGGTCTTGGGGTCGATCCTTTCTCTGGGCACAGGGTGGGGTTGATGGGGGCGCCTTAAAGACTTTAGCAGTCTAGTGGTAAATTTCTCAAACAAGAGCCCCTCCTCTTGGGGTCTGGAGGCCATAGGCCACATTCATCCGCTCATTTCACAATTATTGGTGGAAACCTGCTGTGTGTCCTACTGTGGGACTTTAGGGCCCCTGTGTGTTGAATCTGTGAGTCTGTGCTAAGGCCTTGGAAAGGAGAAAACTGCAGGCTTATATGAAGAGCCCCATCTTTGTCATGTGTGGGGCTGTCTGACATTGAAGGGACACTAAAGGGACTGTGGTCTTATCTTTCTCTAATTCTCTCCCTCCTCCCAGCACCCCGAGTGAGTACAACTGAGCAAATCTAAGAATGTGCAGTGGCCTCGTAGCGGCCGATGGAAGTTTTCATCTTTCTCTCGGCTCCAGACAGTGGCTCATTGGGCAGCCCCCCACCTCCTTCCTCTCATGTCCCCAGAGTCCCCTGCAAAGGTGATGGAAACGGGGTGGTCCTTGAAAGAGAGCTGAGGTTCTTGCTTTCGGTGTAGCAAATGTGTTTTTTATTGGATGCTCTCAAATTGCTGTAGGACAAAGTTGCCATGAAGAAAGAGCAGCATGGTTTTTATTTTGAATAAAAGAGGACATGAAGGGAGGAGACAGAGGAAAGGGTGGAGAGGCCTGCTGTCTCTGGGTTTGTCTTCAAGACATTCCACGGGGCCAGAAAACAAAAGGGGTTGTTTTGTTTGTGTTCAGTTTTGTTTTTTATGACTTGATTTTCGGCGGAGGGAAGCCTGCCCGGAATAGCCCTGCCCTTGGAACCTGGGAGTGAGCAAGGGGCCCCCAGAGGGCTGGCAGGTCTAGGTTCTACCTGTCCTCCCTGCCCACCCCCTTCACACCCAACCTGCCCCGAGAAGAGGAGCGGACTGAGACTCCGAGGGCAGCGGACGTCCACTTTCGAGTACCACGTGTGCGCTCAGTCTGCTCCCTGGGAAACCCTAAGATCTCTGATCCAGTAGAATTTCAGGTCTTCTGGTCCAACAGTCCCCAGATACATTCAGATGGCAGACCTCTGGGGTATCTTTACCCAGCCTGAGGCTGAAATGGCAGTATATGGACGAAAGTTCCAGACCACTTTTTAGAGGCATCAGTTCATCTGGAGTAGGATTTAGGACATCTTAGGTTGATCCAGCAAAAACTGCCCCCTCCTCCTTTCAAAACTGCCTCGTCAGCCAGGGAAACAGCTCCCTGAATTACTGAATGAATTTTTAATGGTCTGGGGCCCGGCTGGGGTTGGAGGAGGCAGAATGGAGATAGAGCACAGGGTAAACTTGTAAGATGAGGGTGTCGGCCCAGGAGATTCCGAGGGGGCCTTGCAACTTAAAGTCAGGAGAGTCTGACATTTCAGGGTGCTAGGCAACCCTGTCTGTCTTCCATCCAGTGGGGGGCACCTCTCCTGGCCATGTCTTGCTCCGCTCTGCCCCTGCACAGCAATGTCAACCAGGAGCCTGTCAGCCATCAGACTGTGGCTTGGGGACAAAGAGGGTGGTGTTGCTGACCAGTTCCTGCTGGGCTCCACATTTCTACCTGCAAGCTTGCACACTAGCTTTCTCTGGATGTCTGTCTAGCTTCCACTGTCTCTGTTTTCCTGGGCAGAGCAAATGGTGGCCCCTGTTAGGGACCCCTTTTTCCAGAAGGCTGCTTTTCTGGTCTATTTCGTCAGCCATTGAGAAGGAAAACCAGGAACATTTGTTCATGCTCAGCTGGGACACAGCTAAGGGAGGGGGCCCTTTGGAAGCCAGCACTTTGGTCCCCCAGAGCAGATGATGGGTTGATGGGTATTTTCGCAATCTGATGCTGTTAAGTAACCCACCAGCCTGGGCTCCTCCTGCTGCACGAGCTGCCACCTTGGACCTGCATCAGTGCTCTGCCCTGGGTGGTTGGGGGATAGAGTGTGCAGATAATGAAACGCTGATTAAGGAGAGAGGGAGAGAGACATGAGCTCCAGTGTTTGCAGCTGGCAAACCAGATCTTTCATCTCGGCACTTGTTATCTTAAGGTCCAGCCCTTGCCCCTTGTTGGTACCCAAGACTACTGGTTTAATTAGTAATTAAACCACTTGGAGATGAGCGAAACCACGTGTGCTAGTCGTATGCATGCGTGTACTTACTGATTGGCAACAGGATGCAGTGGAAAGGTCATTGGACCAGCTGAATCAGAAGGAGACCTGTGTTCTAGCCCCAATTCTGTTACAGCTGGAGCTGTGGGACCTCGAGTGAGACACTACCCCTCTCTGAGCCTCAGTTTCCCCATCTTTCTAGATGCAGCATGGTGAGGCAGTTAGGCTGCTTGGGTTTGAATGTCAGCTTCTACTTATTAGCTGTGTGACCTTAGGCCATTCAACCTCTGGTGCCTCAGTTTCCTGATCTGTAGAATGGGACTAATAATACTCCCTCAGATTGTTGTGAAATGTCAACAAGATAAAACATGTGAAACAGCACCGTGCCAGGCAGGGAGTTAATGCTCAACAAACATTCAGTATCATCACTATCATTATTATTACTTCTACTACTACTGTTATTGTGAAATGGTGGGGGATCAACGTTGATCCTTTCCAGCTCTGATATTTTGGGGCATGGTATACGTATGTGTTGGAGAAGGCGATGGCACCCCACTCCAGTACTCTTGCCTGGAAAATCCCATGGACGGAGGAGCCTGGTAGGCTGAAGTCCATGGGGTCGCTAAGAGTCGGACATGACTGAGCGACTTCACTTTCACCCATTGAAGAAGGAAATGGCAACCCACTCAGTGTTCTTGCCTGGAGAATCCCAGGGACGGGGGAGCCTGGTGGGCTGCCGTCTATGGGGTCGCACAGAGTCGGACACGACTGAAGCGACTTAGCAGCAGCATATGTGTGTGTGTGTGTGTGTGTCTGTGTGTGTCTGTGTGTCTGCTTTTTGAGATGGAAGACTAGGGTGAATATTTTTGTTGCTTGTTTTCTTTTTTCTTCCTTTCCCTGCCTCACTGGAGGGACTCCTGAGTTAAAATCTTGTGCATGTTCTCATGATAGCCCCATCCTTGTGGCAGGAAGCCCAATGTGACGTCACTGAAAATATCCTGCTTTCTGGCACTTGAGGGATGATATTTCATCAGCTAGTAGATGCCCATCCTTTGTCTCCCACCCTTAACCATAGTACGAAGACCATATGTGCAGATAATGAGTTTAAGCTGATAAACAACTCCCAGATTCACCCAAATAAAAGGCCATCCTCCTAGAAGACACTTTCGACTTTAAAATAAATAATCTGGCTCCTTGGCTGCATTGCACTATGTCTGGCTGGCCCTGCTTCCCTCTCAGTGTTCTGCCCCTCGGTCTGTTGCAGGGACGTGGGCCGGGCCAGACCCATGGTCTGGGCTATGTCAGCCATCCTGGCAGGGCAGCCTCTAGCAGCACCGCGGCCTCATCTCCCTCCAGCAGAGGCTGTTCTCTGAGCCATTCCAGCAATGATCTTCACGATGGCAGATATTTGGGGAGTGCTTACCGTCGGCCAGGACCTAGACAATGCTTCATCTCACCGCCAACCCTGAAAGCTGGTTCAGATATTGCACCCATTTCACAGATTAGAATGTAGGGCTCAGAAAAAGCAAGTCAGTAAGTGGGAGACAGGGGGCTGGAATTAGATCCTAGGTCGATCTGTTTCTCCCTTTTGTGCTTGAAACCATTCTGTAATGTTTCTTTCCCATCAAAACCGCCTGTGGGGCCCCAAAGCCCAGGAAAGATTTCCCTGAGAGATAATCAGGCCCCCTTCTCCCTGCTTTTGCTCACCTTCCAGGCTCAGAGTGCTTTACGAGATGCTCTTTTTTTCACCCTGTGTTGATTACTCAGCCATCCTGGGGACGCTAAGAGGTAGGAGTTTTTTGGGACAAGGTTGCTTATAGGAAGGGGATGATCTCATTCAGCCACAGAAAGTTGTAGCTGACAGAGGATGCGTGTTGGAGTCGCAGATGTGAACTTGCTTCTGGTGCCTGCCGTTTACTGGTATCCTTGGTTTCCAGTATCAAGCGAAGTAATACAGCAACTACAGCAGATGACTCCAGACTCTCAGTGCCTTAACCTGTGGGTGCAGTTCTCACTCATGCTGCTCGTCTAACAGGGATCTCTGCTCCACACGGTCACTTAGGGACCCAGGAGGACGGTGGATCCACCATCGTTGTAGCTGCACATCATGGGTGATGTGGCATCCATGGTTACTGCAGAAGGAGAGGAGAGTGATGGAGAAGGAAAAGGCCCCGGAAGACGCCACTGCCTCAGCTGGAGGCGACAGACGTCACCTCAGCTCTGGTGGATCGGTCAGAACTGTCACCTGGCCCCAAACCAGCTGCAAGGGAGGCTGCTATTTACCAGGCACTAACTCCTTGCATTTCTATTTCCTGGATAGAATACTTTGAGGATTCACTGAGATGATGCCTTTGAAGCTTCTAGCATAGACCTGGCACGTAGTCAGTCCTTAAAACACGGACGCTTCCTTTCCTTAATGATCCTTGATGTGCATTGCTCTCGGAGAAGGCACTGGCGACCCACTCCAGTACTCTTGCCTGGAAACTCCCATGGACGGAGGAGCCTGGTAGGCTGCAGTCCATGGGATCGCTAAGAGTCGGACACTACTGAGCGACTTCACTTTCACTTTTATGCATTGGAGAAGGAAATGGCAACCCACTCCAGTGTTCTTGCCTGGAGAATCCCAGGGACGAGGGAGCCTGGTGGGCTGCCGTCTATGGGGTTGCACAGAGCTGGACACGGCTGACATGACTTAGCAGCAGCAGTGCATTGCTCTTAGGAGATTACAGACCGTGTACCTGGAAACAATCTCTGGGCAGATGATGTAGTGCCCATAATACACGGGAGAGAGGCAGGGCTCAGATAGGCCCAGGGACTGGCCCGTGAACACGCAGCAAGGGTGCAGAGCCAGGCCCTTGACCTTCGACCCAGAGCTCCCATGGCCTCCTTTGCCCTACTGAAATTTGCTGCTCTGAGGACTTCTTCCAGGACCCTCCAGAACCTACTTCTTCTGTTTCTTCTTCCCACTCCCTAATGGGGAAGAGCTCTGTGTTCATCTTCTGTGTGTGCAAGGGGCAGGGGGAGAGGAGGCTGGGGGAGGCTGCAGGAACTATCTGGAAGCTGAGGCAGTAGCACTGGGGCTTGAGAAGGCTTGGTTGTAAATACTCCTGGTGAAAGCCATAGGCATTTGGGCCCTACATACATTGCTTTGGGAACTGCTGTGCATTCGAGCTTTAGGGTGCCCCCCAAATGACAGAAAGTTACCTGGGCTCCTTTCCCATCTCTGCAGCCTCCCCCTTCCCCTTTCACTCCTCGTGGGACTGAGCAAGTAAAGAGAGTCTAATGAGGCTTCCCAGCCCTGTTTTTCTGAGAACAGTAAGATGGTCAAATTTAGATTTGAATCCTGACTCCCCTGCTTTAGCATGAGTGCATCATTCTGAGCCTCAGTTTTCTTCTCTGTAAAACGGAAAGAATGTAGAAAGCTATAAAGCTAATTACGCACCTGGCACTTAGTAGGTGTCAGGATGTTTGCGCATTGCTCCTCGCCCACTTGAGTTAGAAGGGAGCGAAGCCTCTGGCCAGGGGCCAGCATCTGAGGCAAGGCTCCAAGTGCTCCCCCCTCCCAAAAGCCCCCTCCCGACCCCCAACACACCCATCCTTCACTCCCGTCTCTTGGATGGAGAGGCTCTGGGCTCCCATCCTGGGTGGCCTCCGGCTGGGCTCTTGTGTTGAACTAATACGGCTTCCATTTGAAATGGGAGAAGAATTTGGAGCCCCGGCCCTTGGATTTAGGCCCGTCTTTTCATGTCTAATTACCACTGTGGGCGCAGGGCCTGGGGGTGCCTCTGAGAGAGGCCCCCTCCCTTGGTGCCGCCTCTCCGGCTGGGACAGATTGCCGCGTTCTTGCTGGCCAAGAGCGCCTCAGCCTCCTGGGGGCACGGCAGCCCGCCACCACCTGGTTCCTGGCATACAGGGCTCCCTCCCTAGGGCGAGCCCAAGGTACTCATTTTGTCTGTGCTTTTAGCCTCCAGGGCAATGAGGGGCTCCTCCAGCCAAAATATAAACACCCCTAGGATAATGGGGATTTACTGTCCCCTCCCTTGCAAAAGACCTCCCAGGAATAGCTGGTGGACTGGACACTGGGGTGGAAGGGTCTTTGGGAAGGTTTGACTCCTTAAGACAGGATTCAGAGATGGCCTGTGTACCCCTGAGTAGAGGAGACGATTGTTCCTGGGGCACAGAGAGACTGGCCTCCCACTGCGGCTGCCACCAATATGCCCACCGCTTCTCTGAGAAGCAGTGGGGTGGGGGGTGGCAAGCCAGTTAGGCTGAGAGTCAGGCACTGTGAGGTCCCTAAAACACATCTCATTCACTCCTGTCCCCAGATGTCAGCTGCTGCAGCCCCTCCCCACTAAACCCTGGGACAGAGCTCTGGACGAGCTCAAGAGCCCCATGAGGCTGTATTGGTTTCCCAGGGCTGCAGTGATAAATACCCTAAACTGGGAGCTTCAAACCACAGACATTCATCCTCTCACAGTTCTGGGGGCTGAAAGTCCAACGCCAAGGTGTCAGCAGGGCTCCAGGGGAGGGTCCTCCCTTGCTCCTGGGGCTGTTGGCAGCTCTTGTTGTTCCTTGGCTTGTGGACTCATCACCCCAGTCCCCTCTCCTGTCATCACAGGTGTTCTCCCTGTGTCTGTCCTTCCTCTTCTTACGAGGACTCCAGTCACATTGGGTTAGAGCCTAATGACCTCATCTGAACTTGATGACATTGGCAAAGACCCTGTTTTCAAATAAGGTCATGGACCGGCGGTTAGGATGGCAACACAGCTTTGGGGGGCACACAATTCAATCCATAACAGGTGGGTATGTTATCAGTCAAGGTCATTCAACTATATAATTAGTAACGGGTAATCTCTGTATATTTCAGTCTTCTTATCAATAAAGTGAGGATTTGCACCCACTTCGTGGCCTAGTTAAAAGCATCAGAAGAGTCAGTGTCTGCATCAGACATACTCTGTCCACCCCTGACATTTGTCAGATGCTGCTTTCCATATTTGTTCCCTCCCAACAGTCTTGGAGGGGCTTCCCGGGCGGCACTAGTGGTAAGACCCCTGCTGCCAGTGCAGGAGATGTAAGAGACATGGTTTCAATCCCTGGGTCGGGAAGATCCCCTAGACAAGGAAATGGCAACCCACTCCAGTATTCTTGCTTGGAGAATCCCATGGACAGAGGAGCCTGGCGGGCCACAGTTCATGGGGTCACAAAGAGTCGAAGGCGACTGAAGCAACTTAGCACACAGCACACAACAGGCTTGGAAGGGTGTTGGGTGTTCAGTATGGGCTTAAGAAGCATCAATGCATGTGGATCGTAACTGATTGCAGATAGGATGTTTTCTAGAAAGAATGATTTGAAAGGACTGCAGGAAAGGCACCCTTTACTTTTTTTTTTTTTTTGACTTACCTTTCTGGGGGGTGGGGTGCCTGTTGTCTCCATCTCCTCTCAGGCTAAGATGTCTGGTCCTGATGAATTATCCTTGCTGTTTACCCTAGGTTCACCTTCAGCACCAGAGATCACTGTGATGTTGGCAAGTTGGGTTCCTCTCCCCCGGGGGCAGTGTCCCGACTTCTCTGCATGAGAAGGGGGCCTAGGATGGACTAGCTGAGGCTCCCAGTCCCCGAGCCCATCCCACAGGGACCCTGGAGGGTTTGGAGGCTCAGCTGTGGAGGCCGAGGTTCAGATACACAGCTCCATCCCGTGCACTGAAAGCAGAAGAGGCAACATGCCATGCAGGGTTAGGCGTTCTGAGCGTAAGGGCCCTGGTTCAAGTCCCAGTTCGGCCACAGCCCATGACTTTCAGTGGCCTTTAACCAAATACTTAAGTTCTCTGTACCACCATAAGGGTTTTTTTTAAACTGAGTTCTAATTGACATAAAACATTATATTAGTTTCAGATGTACAACATAGTTACCCAATTTTTGTATGTTTTGCGAAATGATCACCATCATTTTATCTTTTATGAAGATAATATAAGATTAAAATGCATAAATGTATCTTGTAGGATTGAATGGGGCACCTCAAAAGTGTTCAATGAATGTTGGAATTATTCTGATTACTTTATTTATGATGTCTTTTCCTCAGCGGGGTGAGGGCAGAGACTTGTCTGTCTCATTCTCCATGGTGCCCACAGCATGTGTAACTCAGTGCCCGGGACAGAATAGATGGATGTTCATAGGTGTTCATACATGCTGAATGAATGAATGAATTCTTAGAGCTATTTGGGATCTCATCCTTCTTTGCTGTGCACCAAGGCCTCTACCGGTAACCCCCTTAGGTGGGGGCCCTGAGGATAGTATGGGGACAAACCCAGGGGGGTGCCAGGGGTGCCCAGACAAACTCATGAAAGACAGACACATCTGGGGGCTGGGGCAGCAAAGGCCTCCCCATGGAAGTAAGTACAAGTTAAAGCTTGGGGGATGAGGAGGAGCTGGGGAAGAGGAGCCTGGAAGGTTGTGGGTGCCAGGAAACAGGCTGTGGGGTGGCCGCTGGGGAGAGCCATGCTCACGAGCTTCCGGTGCCCTGAGACCCATGAGGGAGCAGATGGCCACGACCAGCAGAGACACTCGCCCACACGCTGCCACACGGAAGGCCAGTCCTCCTCCGGTATTGTTACCTAGCAGGGGTACCTCACTCGAGGTGGCCGGATCTATGAAATGCCAGCTGGATCAGAGGCTCCTCATCCCATTTACAGACAGTTAACTCTCAGATTCCCGTTCCTCCCTACCGCCTTAAAAATAAAATTCAACTTACTGACGTTCAACCTGCATGCTTTGTTAGAGGAAACATCTGTTGTGTAATGTGATCGTGCTGGCCATCTTGCACTCTTTTGGAAACCCTTTCCATAGATTCTCACTTGCGTTTATTTTCGTGTATGTGCTGCCAAAGCGAGCACCTCACTTGTGTTTCTAAGACTTTCTGGCAACTTTTGCCCCCTCTGCCGCCCAAGCCTACCACCCTCTGCTCCAGCCTACCACCACCTGGCTTCCTTCTCTTGCCCTTACCCGCACAGGGCCACTCTGAATGCTCTTCCCCAATCACTACAATCTCTCCCTCCTTCTTTAGCTACCCAACTCCCCTGTATCCTTTGGATCCCATCACTTCCTCCAAGAAGCCGTCCTTGACTTCCAAGTGGGCCAAATTTCTCACCCATTGGCTCTGATGGCTCCACTATGCTGTCTGCTTAGTCCCTCAGTCTTGTCCAACTCTGTACCACCCCATGGACTATAGCCCAGCAGGCTCCTCTGTCCTGGGGGATTCTCCAGGCAAGTATACTGGAGTGGGTTGCCATGCTCCCTCCAGGGAATCTTTCCAACCCAGGGACAGAACCCAGGTATTCCTCATTGCAGGCAGATTATTTACTCACCAGGGAAGCCCATGAATACTAGAGTGTGTAGCCTATCCCTTCTCCAGGGGATATTCCTGACCCAGGGATCGAACCAGGGTCTCCTGCATTGCAGGTGGATTCTTTACCAGCTGAGCTACCAGGGAAGCCCTGATGGCTCCACTGTCCTCTTCTTAACAGGAAGTTTGTCAAAATTGGGTGATTGTTGACTTGTGTGTGTGATTATTTAACTTCCATCTCGCCATTCTAGTGTAACCTCTGGAGGGCAGGGACCCTGTCAGCCTTGGCCCATCCCTGGGGTCCAGGCACCTGGCAGGTGCCCACAAAATGCCTTCCTCCATTCTTACCTTTGCAGACCCGGTCTTTTTCAGGTGGTTTCAGGTAATGAGTGTAGCTAACATGTATTGATCAGTTTCAGCGTGCCAGGCACTTACGAGCCCTGTCTCATCCAAAGGGATGGTTTACAGTCCCAACTCTATCACTCACCAGCTCTGCAGGGTTGGGCAAGTTACTCAACCTCTTTGTTCATCACTTTCTTGTCCATAAAATGGGACTAAAAATAATACCTAATTTATTGGGTTGTTGCGAGCACTAAGTAAGTTAATTCCTATCAAATTTATTTTTTCACAGTTTTGGGTAGAAGGGTAGAAGTTCATGATCAAAGTGTTGGCAGATGCAGTTTCTTCTGAGGTCTCTCTCCTAGGCTTGCAGCAGGCTGTCTACTCCCTGGGTCCTTTGTGCTCACGTACCTCTGGTGTCCCCTGGGGGTCCAATCTGGTGTCCCCTGGGGGTCCAAATCTCTTTTTATAAGGGCATTAGTTGGATTGGATTACGACCCACCCTAAAAGCCTCGTTTTAATTTGATCATCTCTTTAAAGACCTGGCATTACATGGTCTGTTCCCTGGCTCTGCTCCTCTGTGGGACACCGTCTTCTCTGTTGGAGCCGGTTCGTGTCTTATCAGCCAGAGTGGGAGGAAATCAGGATCCAGGGGTCTTAGAGGCCTCTCACCCTGGCCCTTTGCTCCCCTCCAGTCCTTAACTCCTTTGTTTGACAGCAGCTGCCAAACCTCTAAGGGAATTGGGACCCATGGTACTGCAGGGGACTGAGAGGGAGGTGAGAAGGAAGTGGGAGGGTCCTAGGAAGTCGGGGTGGGTCATTGATTCTGGGTTTTTCTCACTCTCTATAGTTCTTTTTCTTTTCTTTTTTTTTTACTTTCCAGAAGCTCTTTGAAATGAACCACTTTTTATTGGTAAAAGACCAAAGAAAAAATAATCAGAATAAACATAGAGAATATAGAAATAGAACAAAAGCAGATTCAATGGAAACCGAGTTTTAAGCCCATCTCCTTACCCAGACCCGTCGTGAGCAACCCCCAATCCTACTGAATTGTTTGCCCAGTAAATGAGCACAGCTGTGTATAAGCTGCCCGTTATTCCTATATACAGTAGGTCCCTCACGTATGAAGGAATTCCATTTCCAAGAACACATTCCTAAGTCCAGTTCATAAGTCTAACAGTTAGCCTAGGTACCCAACTGTATGTCTATATGTCCTATATACAGTATAGTGAAGTGAAGTCGTTCAGTCATGTCCAACTCTGCGGCCCCATGGACTGTAGCCCACCAGGCTCCTCCACCCATGGCATTTTCCAGGCAAGAGTACTGGAGTGGGTTGCCATTTCCTTCTCCAGGGGATCTTCCTGACCCAGGGATCGAACCTGGGGCTCCAGCATTGCAGGCAGACGCTTTTACCGTCTGAGTAACCAAGTCTGCCAGTATGTATGTATATATATGTATATTTGTCCTATATATAGTAGGTACCTCACGTATGAAGCTCCATTCCACAAACATGTTCATAAGTTCAATTTGTAAGTCCAACAAAGTTAGCCTAGGTACCCAACTAACACGATCTGCTATATAGTACTATACTGTAACAGGTTTATAATACTTTTCACACTAACAATTGCTATTGCTAAGTCACTTCAGTCGTGTCCGACTCTGTGCGACCCCATAGACGGCAGCCCAACAGGCTCCCCCGTCCCTGGGATTCTCCAGGCAAGAACACTGGAGTGGGTTGCCATTTCCTTCTCCAATGCATGAAAGTGAAAAGTGAAAGTGAAGTCACTCAGTTGTGTCCAACCCTCAGCGACCCCATGGACTGCAGCCTTCCAGGCTCCTCCATCCATGGGATTTTCCAGGCAAGACAAGACATAAAAGCAAACACAATAAATAAATAAAACATTTTTAATCTTTCAGTACAGTACCTTGAAGAGTATTGTAGTACCAGGACAACAGCTGGCACCCAGGGTTGCATTGTTGAATGTTTGCAGCTTGAAGCGAGGGGGCTTACCACCCCTGGAGGCATTCACCCTTTCTACTTTGCATCTTGCATGTTTTCACTGGTTCTGTCTTAGCATGTACACTTCTGCCTTGGTCTAGATGGGGGTCTCCAAAAACATGCCCTGAGCAAGGGTTTGGGTTCAGTTAAGTTCAGTTCAGTTGCTCAGTCGTGTCCGACTCTTTGCGACCCCATGAATCGCAGCACGCCAGGCCTCCCTGTCCATCACCATCTCCCGGAGTTCACTCAGACTCACGTTCATCGAGTCGGTGATGCCATCCAGCCATCTCATCCTCTGTCGTCCCCTCTTCCTCCTGCCCCCAATCCCTCCCAGCAGCAGAGTCTTTTCCAATGAGTCAACTCTTCGCATGAGGTGGCCAAAGTACTGGAGTTTCAGCTTTAGCATCATCCTTTCCAAAGAATACCCAGGTACAAAGAGTGTATGTATGGCGAGGTTGTCCCAGATGGGTGAGTGGGCAGGGAGGGGTGAAATGAAAGACGCTCAATCGTGTCCGACTCTTTGCTACCCCATGGACTGCATAGTCCATGGAATTCTCCAGGCCAGAATACTGGAGTGAGTAGCCTTTCCCTCCTCCAGGGGATCTTCCCAACCCAGGGATCAAACCCAGGTCTCCCGCATTGCAGGCGGATTCTTTACCAGCTGAGCCACAAGGGAAGCCCAGGAATACTGGAGTGGGTAGCCTATCCCTTCTCCAGAGGAAATGAAGGGAGGAGAGCCAATCAAAGATGTGCTAACAGGCTGCCTCCTGCTGTGGGCACCTGGGGCCCCATCCCGCTGGGGACCCTCCCAGAGACTGTGTGAAGCACCCCTCAGACTTGGCCCAGCAAGTGGTCACCAACTTCCATCTCTCACTGGTTGAGGGTGGCTCCTGGGGACATCAGCTTCTGGAAGCTTCCAGCCTGCCTTCAAGCCAAGAGACTGAATGGGGATGCTTGAGTAAGGCCTCCTGGAGTCAGCGGAACTGTCCCCAAAGACATAGGGAGCCTCCAGAGTGGACTGCGGGGTGGGGGAGAGGCACAGCTCCCATGTCAGTTACTTGCCACGTCGTCTCAGCATGGGTGCCTGGTATACCCCTGTGTGGACAGCATGATGCCTTTGCTGGATTCCTTACTGCTGAAGTGAATTGCTTTTCTGGGACACACCTCTTTCTCGCTGCTCCTTCATGCAGACAGTCTGTGGTGACCACCTCCTGTGGAGTGGCCAGCCTGGGTCAGTGGCCATCTTCTCTTTCCATGGTTTCTGGGTCCTCTCTGGCCTCTTCCTGGCCCCTGCCCATCCCTACTTAGTCCCTACAGATGTCATTTATGACCCTTTCATCTCATGGGGCCGGGAGCCTGCCCTAGTGGGGTCTCTGAAAGACCCTGGGGCCCTTTGGAGAGTATTTGTGAGAGAGGGGTTAGCAGGTCACTCCAGAGAGTGGTTTCCACCTTCCCCCAGGGTTGGACGAGGACGTCCGCTGGCAGATCAAAAGGCTTTTTGTTGTTGTTTTATTTTCCTTTCCAGCGGCTTCTTGCTGGGGAAGCAGGCTGTGGAGCCAAGGCAAACAGAGTGACCTCTGAGGCCACTGCTGCTGGTTCTGTGAGGCTGAGGAGATAGAGGTCAGGTTGCAGGGGCTGCGGAGGGGCTGGAGTGGGGGTCACAGGTGGTGGCTCTCCCCGGGGGGGGCCCTTCCCTCTTCTGAGCCCAGAGACCGAACGGGGACTACGGGAGCCAAGCTCAGAGCCTGGGATGGGCTCACGAAAGCCTGGGAATTGGGTAGGGGCACCAAGAGGACTGAGGAGGGCATGGCAACCCACTCCAGTATTCTTGTCTGGAGAATCGCCATGGACAGAGGAGCCTGGCGGGCTACAGTCCATGGGGTCGCGGAGTCAGACACAACTGAAGCGACTTAACATGCACGCACCAAGAGGGCTGGACTAGACCGAACCCCTGAATTGCCGTCCTTACCGTTGTTCCCCAACTGAAGAGGTGGGGCGAGCACTGGACTGGGAGTCCAGACAGTCAGAACCTAGACTTAACCCTGTTTGGGCTGCAGCCAGTGCTCAAGTCTGCTGCGGACCTCTGACATCACACCCACAGCCTGGGCAGCACGACTGCTCCTCCTCCACGTCTCCTCTGACTCTAGAACCGCCCCTTAGTGTCTCCAACAGGGACTACAACCAAAAGGCCTCCAATCCCCTGGAGAAAAGCGCTCAGGAAGCCAAGGCGTGGTTGTTGATGGAAGCGGGGGTGTTGTTTAAATAAATTAAAAGTGCAAGAGGAAAATCCATCAGCATTATTCTCAATAGCGGGGATGATATGCCTAACATTTCCTCCCTTTCATTTGATCATTTTCTCTTCTCAAAATAGTTTGGAGAAAGAAAATGTCTGATGATTTGCCGCACAATAAGCTCAAATAAATATAGTCTTTAAAAAAAAAAGTGGTTGCTATGTAATTGAATTGAAATAATAGGCAATTTTTGTTTCTGAGTAGCCCTACCAGTCACAAAGCTCTATTCAAACCTGTTGGAGAGGTGCATGTGTGTGTGTTTGTGGGCAAAGAAAAAAAATCTCTGTTAAGGAATCTTTAAGCAAAGCAATAATAATGATAACAATAAATTTAAATAAAGTTCTGTGCATGTCTGCTGGGGAGAAATGTACAGGATTAAAATTAAATGCTTTTCAAGAAGGAAGAGTTCTGAAGGCAGCTGTAGAGCCCAGGTGGTATTTGAGTGGGGATATAAAATACGTAAGGGGGGATTCCGGCTTCTGAATTCCACACTTCAGATCCTGACTATCCAAATCCTCACCAGCTTCATGGCCTTGGCAAGTTTTTAATCCTAACTGAACCTCAGTTTCCTCATCTGGAAAAAAGGGGACAGTTCAAGCTGGATCCACCTGGTGCTGCGTGTGGCATGACCTTCTACACTGGTTCTCTTTCCTCCCCTTTCCATCCCAGAAGCACAGCAGAATTTTTCCATGTATCCAGTAGACACCCATGTATATGATCTCATTTGATGCCCAACAGTCCGACTGGGGTGAGATTTTTAATCCTTGTTTTATGGAAGGGAAACTTGAGGTGCTAAGATAATGGAATCCCATAGATCACCAGGTTGGTTTGGAGTGGTAAGGGTTTCTCTGAACCATTACAAGGCCCAGCCTTTTCCAGTGCAAGAGGATCCTGGCCTGGGAGGTCTGTTGAATGCAGAAGAGGGTTCCTGGTGTTGCTTGGTGTAGACATTCATTCATTCTTTCTTTCTTCCATCATGTGTCCAGTCAGCTCTCCGCATCCCCAGATTTTGCACCGGTGGATTCAACCAACTGTGGATTGAAAACATTCAAAGGTAAAAATTTCAGAAAGTTCCACAACAAGCAAAACTTGAATTTGCCACACTCCAGCAACTGTTTGGGCTGCCCCAGTGGCTCAGTGGTAAAGAATCCACCTGCCAGTGTGGAAGATGCAAGAGACGTGGTTTCAATCCCTGGGTTAGGAAGATCCCCTGGAGTAAAAGGTGGTAACCCACTCTACTATTCTTGCTTGGAAAATTCCATGGACCATGGAGCCCGGTGGACTACTCCACGGGTGGCAAAGAGTCGGACAGGACTGAGCAACTGAGAGAGAGAACAACTATTTACATAGCATTTACATTTGGTGGTTCAGGTGGTAAAGAATCTGCCTATAGTGCAGGAGACTGAGATTCCATCCCTGGGTCGGGAAGATTCCCTGGCAACCCACTCCAGTATTCTTGCCTAAAGAATTCCATGGACAGAGGAGCCTGTGAGTCTATGGAGACGCAAAAAGTCGAACGTGACTGAGCAACTCATACTTTCACTTTTCCCTTTGGGTATTATCATAAGATGATGTCAAGGATACAGAAGGATAGGTGTAGGTTATATGTAAATACTACACCATTTTATATGCAGGATCAGTGGATTTTGCTATCCATGGAGGTCCTGTGATCAGTCTTGAGGGATGACTGTACTAGACTTTTACTGAAGATTTGAGGTGGAGGGGGCTACACCCAGAAGGTGTATAACCACGCAGTTCAACACTGGTCTTGAAGCCCCTGAACCACACCCACTGTGAGCAATTCTCTCCTGGGTCCCTGACTCAGGTTTCACCCTCTTGGCTACCCCTCTCATGTCCCAACCTTTGCCCCTGTCTCAGGTCCCCTCTGTCCCTCTCTCTGAGGACATGGAATTTCTGGTCTCCTGGAAGATCCCCTGTTGCTTATGTGGGTGACTCAGGCTTGGTACTGCTCTCACTTGGAGAATGATGGGAACTCAGCTTCTCCAGCACCCACCTCGCCCTCCTTCCCTCCCACACAAAGTCGCCCTTTGTCAGAGATTTTTTTACCAGTCCTGGCTGGGCTCCTGATGCTGCTTGATTTTCTGAGACTATCTGTGCCTTGGTACCTAAAGGATCTTGAGAGAATATTTTTCTTAAGGGTCCTTCCATAGGGAGTGGGAGGTCATCTCCCTAGTACACGTCTGTAGTCTTGTCTCTCTTGCCAGTTAACAGAATGGTGTGAACAGAGGTAGTATTTATTCCCCCAAAAGAGAATTAAGGAGCTGATGTCACACCAATGTGTACACATGTGTGCACTTGGATGGGTTTTTCTGGGCCCTGAGCCTGGGCCTTGGGCTTCCCAGGTGGTACTAATGGTAAAGAACGTGTCTGCCAATGCAGGAGACAGAAGACATGCAGGTTCAAGCCCTGGATCAGGGAGATCCCCTGAAGGAGGGCATGGTAACCCACTCCAGTATTTTTGCCTGGAGAATTGCATGGACAGAGGAGCCTGGAGGGCTACAATCCATGGGGTCACAAGGAGTCAGACACGACTGAAGGGACTTGGCACACACACAAGAACCTGGGCCTTAAGGCATCACCAAGGGCCATGGTGGAAATCAGTGCGATGTTGAAGGCAGCAGATGACTGTACCTTTGGGATGGGGACAGGATTAGGGCAAGGTCCATTCCAGCCAGTTCAGTAGTAATGGGACGAGAACCTTGTGCGGCAGCGGTCAGAACTTGGGCCTGGGGTCAGGCCATCATGGGTGGATTCTGACCCTGTCACTTTCTTGTGTGTGTGTGTGTGTGTGTGTGTGTGTGTGTGTGTGTGTGAGAGAGAGAGAGAGAGCAACCTCGAGGTGGTTTCTTTTCATTCCATGTGAAACTAGATAAGAGCAGTGCAGGTTGGTGGGAAGCTGAGTAACTCCATCAGGTCCTGCCATGAACACGAGTCCTCAGAAGTTTGGGGAGAGGTGTGTGCAAGGGTAGGAATTCCCCACATTTTGAGCTGGACGTCTCCCAAGCACTGCAGGCATTCCGGGTCTTGCCTTCAGTCTCCGATGTGGATGTGGGCGTGGACGGGCATGTTGGGTGCCTTCCTCTGCCACCCCAGGGAGCCCCAAAGCTCTATAGAAGGCAAAGACTTTGGAGGTGAAGATACAGCTGTTCCCAAAGGGGGAGATGCTGTTTTAAGACAATCCAAGGACTCAGTTTTGGGTACCTTTGGCTAAAAATGACCTGGAAAGGCAGATCTGCAGATGTGAGGGATCTTTTAGTATTTTTGAGCTTAAAAGAAAAAAAAAAAATTCTAGCATGAGCAAGGGGAGAAGAGCGAGAAGGAGCCATCTGGCCTGGTTGAGGGGAGAAAATGAAATTGCTTGGTTTTCATTTGCAGCAAAGCGCACTGTGAGTTTTTCTGCAAATGTTAATAAAGACAGAAAGCGGTGGGACCACAGAGGCCCCCCCCGCCCCTCCCTGGCTGCTGCTGGAAGCTCTTCATCTTGGAGCCCTCCCTGGGTTTGTGTGGATTATCGCATTGGAAAACAACAATTTTCAACCATGTTGGGTCACCGAACTCAGCTGCATTAGGGAAAATCTCTTTCTTGGAGCCCAGGGATCAGCTTGAGAATGACTTCTCGCCGGCTGTGGGCCGAGGCCTTGTCTCTGAGCTGAGATCCCAGCCCGCGGCCAGCCTGGACGCTGTCTCCACTGTTTACTGCTTAGCGGGGAAGAAGTGAACCAGATGTGATTGGTGCGGGATGAATGAGGTTACCATTGTGTTTCTGGCTTTTCCAGTAGTTCCTAATTGGTTGTGAGAGGTCCCTGGAGAGAGTGAAAGAGCCCTGGATTAGCAATGGGGAGATGGTTCAAGTTCCCCTTGGGCAAGGCACTAGCCCTCTCTGGACTTGTTTGCCACCCATAAAACCCATAGCCAAAAACCCAAACAAACAAAAATATCCCAGGGCAGAGATAAATTATCTTCATGGCAAGCTTCTTGGGTTGGCGTGGGAATCAGAATCAGAGCAGTTGAAGAATGGAGCCAGGCTTGGGTTTGGTCCCTTCTCTGTTTCTTACCCATCCAGATGTTAAAAAAGCTGAGCCACTTGAGAAAGGAGCAAGCATTTCCAGAGGCCAATACTGAATAGCAGGAGCAGCAAATACACACGTGGGCATGCTAAGTTGCTCCAGTCGTGTCCGACTCTTTGCAAACCTATGGACCATAGCCTGCCAGGCTCCTCTGTCCATGGGATTCTCCAGGCAAGAATCCTGAGTGGGTTGCCATGCCCTCATCCAGGGGATCTTCCCGACCTAGGCGTCTAACCCACATCTCCAAAGTCTCCTGTACTGGGAGATGGGTTCTTTACCACTAGCGCCAACTGGGAAGGCCTGGTGGCAAATACATTTAATCTCAAATGCCAACTCTGATCAATTAGTAGGGTCTGCTGAAGGGTAGATCAGGCTGGGTTACTTGGGCTCAGCAGGAAGGAGGGCCAAGATCAATTATTGATGTCTGTTATGGTTGGAGGAAGTTGGAGTGTTAGCCCACAGGGTAGATTTAGGGTACCCTAGGGTGCTAGGTAGGCTTCCCAGGTGGCACTAGTGGTAAAGAGCCCACCTGCCAATGCAGGAGACACAAAGAGATGTGGGTTCAATGCCTAGGTCGGGAAGATCCCCTGGAGGAGGGCACGGCACTCTAGGATTCTTGCCTGGAGAATCCCATGGACAGAGGAGCCTGGCAGGTGACAGTCCAGAGGGTCACACAGAGTCAGACACGACTGAAGTGATGGAGCACCTCCAGGGTGCTAGAGACTAGCTGCTTGGAAGCTGGGTGCTCTGCTGCCACTGGCTTTGTGCTCTATGGCCTCACGCAAAGGTTCTTAATTAGGATACATTCCCAAATAATCATGCCTGGGTGTCTGTGTTCTCAGGAAGTCTCATCAGTACTAGCGCAGTGCTGGGCATGTGTAGTTTGAAGAGATTGTTCAAATGATTGCAATGTGTTGGGCTGGCCAAAAATTCTTTCGGATTTTTCTATAAGATGTTACATAAACATCTGAACAAATTTTTAGGCCAACCCAGTAATTTTATCCTCATAGAGAACTATGGATGGAGGTTCAATGACATTGTACAGGAGACAGGAATCAAGACCATTCCCAAGAAAAAGAAATGCAAAAAAGCAAAATGGCTGTCTGAGGAGGCCTTACAAATAGCTGTGAAAAGAAGGAAAGTGAAAAGCAAAGCAGAAAAGGAAAGATATACCCATTTGAATGCAGAGTTCCAAAGAATAGCAAAGAGAGATAAGAAAGCCTTCCTCAGTGATCAGTGCAAAGAAATAGAGGAAAACAACAGAATGGGAAAGACCTGAGATCTCTTCAAGAAAATTAGAGATACCAAGGGAACATTTCATGCAAAGATGGGCTCAATAAAGGACAGAAATGGTAGGGACCTAACAGAAGCAGAAGATATTAAGAAGAGGTGGCAAGAATACACAGAAGAACTGTACAAAAAAGATCTTCACAGCCCAGGTAATCACGATGGTGTGATCACTCCCTAGAGCCAGACATCCTGAAATGTGAAGTCAAGTGGGCCTTAGGAAGCATCACTATGAACAAAGCTAGTGAAGGTGATGGAATTCCAGTTGAGCTATTTCAAATCCTGAAAGATGATGCTGTGAAAGTGCTGCACTCAATATGCCAGCAAATTTGGAAAACTCAGCAGTGGCCACAGGACTGGAAAAGGTTAGTTTTCATTCCAGTCCCAAAGAAAGGCAATGCCAAAGAATGCTTAAACTACCGCACAATTGCACTTATTTCACACGCTAGTAAAGTAATGCTCAAAATTCTCCAAGCCAGACTTCAGCAGTACGTGAACTGTGAACTTACAGATGTTCAAGCTGGTTTTAGAAAAGGCAGAGGAACCAGAGACCAAATTGCCAACATCCTCTGGATCATCGAAAAAGCAAGAGAGTTCCAGAAAAAACATCTATTTCTGCTTTATTGACGATGCCAAAGCCTTTGACTGTGTGGATCAGAATAAACTGTGGAAAATTCTTCAAGAGATGGGAATACCAGACCACCTGACCTGCCTCTTGAGAAACCTATAAGCAGGTCAGGAAGCAACAGTTAGAACTGGACATAGAACAACAGACTGGTTCCAAATAGGAAAAGGAGTACATCAAGGCTGTATATTGTCACCCTGCTTATTTAACTTCTATGCAGAGTACATCATGAGAAACGCTGGGCTGGAAGAAGCACAAGCTGGAATCAAGATTGCCGGGAGAAATATCAATAACCTCAGATATGCAGATGACACCACCCTTATGGCAGAAAGTGAAGAACTAAAGAGCCTCTTGATGAAAGTGAAAGAGGAGAATGAAAAAGTTGACTTACAGCTCAATAGTCAGAAAACTAAGATCATGGCATCCGGTCCCATCACTTCATGGGAAATAGATGGGGAAACAGTGGAAACAGTGACAGACTATTTTTCTGGGCTCCAAAATCACTGCAGATGGTGATTGCAGCCATGAAATTAAAAGATGCTTACTCCTTGGAAGGAAAGTTATGACCAACCTAGACAGCATATTCAAAAGCAGAGACATTACTTTGCCAACAAAGGTCCATATAGTCAAGGCCGTGGTTTTTCCAGTGGTCATGTATGGATGTGAGAGTTGGACTATAAAGAAAGCTGAGCACAGAAGAATTGATGCTTTTGAACTGTGGTGTTGGAGAAGACTCTTGAGAGTCCCTGGGACTGCAAGGAGATCCAACCAGTCCATCCTAAAGGAGATCAGTCCTGGGTGTTCATTGGAAGGACTGATGTTGAAGCTGAAACTCCAGTACTTTGGCCATCTGATGTGAAGAGTTGACTCATTTGAAAAGACCCTGATGCTGGGAAAGATTGAGGGCAGGAGGAGAAGGGGATGACAGAGGATCAGGTGGTTGGATGGCATCACCGAGTCAATGGACATGGGTTTGGGTGAACTCTGGGAGTCGGTGATGGACAGGGAGGCCTGGTGTGCTGTGATTCATGGGGTCGCAAAGAGTTGGAGACAACTGAGCGACCGAAATGAACTGAACTGAACTGAGAGAAATAGTCACTGAAGGACGGCCTTTGACACTAACTGAGGTCTCAGTCACTCATCAGTGTGGTGAGGGGGAATGTTAGAATCTTCCCTACTGTATCAGATGAACGTGTGAGGCACTGCAGAAGATGGTTTGGCTGGTGGCTACAATGAATGAAGAGCATAGGCCAAAGGTGCAACATGAACATGGTGGCCTGCAGGCCAGATTCTAGCTGGAGATGTATTTTGTTTAAGGCGCACAATGTTTAGGACGTAACCGACTCAACATTAAAATATTGGGTGTGCGTGTGTGCTTAGTCGCTTCGGTCATGTCCGACTCTTTGCGACCCAGTGGACGGTAGCCCACCAGGATCCTCTGTCCATGGGATTCTCCAGGCAAGAATACTGGAGTGGGTTGCCATTTCCTTCTCCAGGAGATCTTCCTGACCTGGGGATCGAACCTGTGTCTGCCTGCATCTCCTGCATTGCAGGTGGATTCTTTACCTACTGAGCCACCTAGGAAGCCCAGCTAAAGCATACATAGACCATGCATACAGAGATCATATGAGCCAAGAATTCCACTCTTAAGTATACTTCCAATAGGACGTGTACATGTGCTCCTAAAAGGCATGTATAAGAATGTCTGTGCCCTCGTTCTCCATGAGAGATGATACCTGGAAACAACTCAATTTTCATCAGTCCTAGAATGGATATAGGAGTACTACACAGCAGAGAATGAATGCACTCTTGCTGCTGATGGCAGTTTGGGGGGAAATCTCAGAAAACTGATATTGAGCAAAAGACCCCAGAGGTGAAAACGAATACACAGAAGGATTCTATTTATATAAAGTTCAAAGTCAGCGAAATGAAGCAATGGTGTTAAATCAAGCCATGATAGTGGTTCCATTTGGGCGTAAGTCAGGAAGAGCCTGGAAGAGGGCACCAGGGGCTTCTGGGAGCTGGTTTGTTTCTTTTAGTGTTCTGCTTGCTGGGTTTACAGGTGTGTCCAGTTTGGGACTATTCACGGAGCTGTGCATTTCAGATCCAGGTACTTTTCTGCTTATAGGTTATATTTCAATATATTGCATTGTTAACAGAAAACAGAATTCTAGCCAGTTGAAAAAGAGATGTAGTATAGAACTCTAGGTTTCTGGTTTCCTTGACAAAGGGGCGCCTTCAGGGCAAGAGCAGGCTGAGGGTGAGCAGGGGCTGCCCCCTTGGGGCAGATTGTCTGTTTCAGGTCGTTTGTTGGGATTTGCCTTTGAAACGCTGCCCTCGGGGACTCCCAGCCTCCTTCAGAGAGAAAGGCTTTGTTGGTGAGTGATGGGTGACATAGAATGGGCAAAGTCTCCAGGTCAGGCTGGCTTCGGTCCCGACCACACGGACACTTAAAATTTTGTAGACATTGGGCAAGTTATTTAGTCTCTCTGAGCCTCGGTTAACCTGTTTGCAAAGCCAGAAGAGTAACACCCACTGCAAAGGATTGTTCAGGGGTCAGGACAAGATTAGGATGAGAAAATGCGTGGTGTGTCTTGTGGCTGGGTCTGCCTGGCAGAGCGACATTTGCCTGGTGCTGTCCCTTCATGTCCACTGGGAGCATGAGAGGCTATGGTCACTGAGATGTGGCCCACGTCCCTTTACTGAAGTCGATGTGGGAGATGGGAGACCTTCTCTCTGGTCTAGTCCTGTGCACCAGGGCCTGGCTTTCATGGAAGGGCAGGGCCTTCCTCTGGCTGGTCAGGGCCAGGCGCCCAGGCAAAGTGATGCCCACAGCTCCTAATAGCTAATACTGCCCATCATGGTGCCAGGTACTCCTGCAGAGGCGGGCATCTGCTTTGCCCTGTGGACAGCTGGGAACCTGCCATCTTCACTCCCTTCTTGGTCCTGGTGCCTGCTTCTCCATCCTGCTTGCAGTGGCCAGAGCAGCCCTCCTTAAGGGGAGGGTCCTCAGGAACAGAGTGCTTCTGGAAGGTGCTTGCTGGCTGCATCTCCGCTGCTCACCAGGCTTCCTTATCCCAGGAATCACCCGGGCGAGGAAATGTAGGGACCAAGGAACTTCCCCTGTCCAAGCCTCAGTGGCCTGATCTGGAAAGTGGGTGTTGATCACACCTGCTCCTCAGGACTGTTCAAGAATCCTGACTGTGAATGTTACCATCGCTGTTACTGTCAGCCGTGAGAATGCATCAGGTGGGCCATTGAGGGTGGACTTTGGGGTAAAGGATGTGGTTTGAAATGGGCTCTTTGTCTCAGAACAATCTGTTTTGATTTATTTGACTGTGGGAATTTGAAAACGGCCCAAATGCTTTTCCTCCTCTTGTTCTCTCTCTCCAACACTCGGATTTCCCCTCACTCGCCCGTTCATTCACTCCCCGCTCAGAGCCCTCTTGCTCACGCTTGTTCACACTTCTCTGCTCACAGTTGAAGTGCAGCGGGGAGGTCAGATGCCCCAGAGGTTTCTCCTTCTTCCTCAGAGGCTCGTGCTCTCATGAGCCTTACACTCTCTACTTACACTCGGAGGTGTGAACGGTCATTTTCACACTCAGACTTCCCTCCTGACCCTTGCTCCGCCTCATCCCCTCCACTCCCTGCCCCTCCAAGTCCCAGCAGAGCCTTGAGGTCAGGAGATCTGATTCTCACCCAGTTTCTTTAACCCAAAGACTCTATGGCTGTGTGACGCAGGCAGAATCACTCAGCCTCTCTGGACCTTGGTTTCCTCTCTCACAACAGAGGCGAAGCGACCAGTTTGCATTTAGAGGGATCGTCACTTTCTTCTGCAGTATCTCAGAGGCTCAGAGATAAAGTTCCTTCCACATCTTAATTTCCCTGACGCTGCAAATGAGTGGATTCCATCTCATTAGGCAGACTGTGCGCCAACCTGAAGTTGCTCTTTAGCCATTTCCCAGTGCTGAGGAGACATCGTTTTATTTGGAGCCTAGAACTTAAAATGAGGTCAGGAGAAACCAGAAAGTTCAAGACGGTGATTCATGCTTGACTTTGGAGGGACACAACGTCATAACATCTCACTGGATCCTATTCCTCTTCTTCTTGGTGTCTCCAGGAGAGGTGACCAGGGAAATAGGGATGGTGGTCAGCTTGCCACTGCTGATGCGGGAAGGGGGTGGAAATCAGGAGAAAGATGCTATGCTTCCTGCACCAAGCCCAGCGGAAGGATCCACTTTACTTTGTGTCCCTGTCTTTGCCCCAGGTTATGGCAAAAAATGGCATATACTGTCCTCCTGAGTACTTGCAACAGCCCTACAGGTTATGTATGAAAATCATTCCCATTTTAAGGGTGGTGAGACAGGAGCCTGGGAGGCATAGCTGGGTCTGTGACAGGGCAGCGACCTGCACTTGTGCTAAGCTTTGACCCCCAAAGCACGCTGTCCTGAGTGGCCCAGTGGTGCCGACGTGGAGTGGGAAGAAATGGGATTTCAAGATGGGAGTCTGAAAATTAATCCTCCTCTAGTACAAGCTCCTTATGAACCTTGGGTAAATCTCTTACCCTCTTTGGGCCTCAGTCACTCATTGTAAAGGATTCCTAGGTGGCTCAGTGGGTGAAGAATCTGCCTGCAATGCAGGAGGCACAAATTCGATCCCTGAGTCAGGAAGATCCCCTGGAGGCGGGCATGGTAACCCACTCCAGTATTCTTGCCTGGAGAATCCCATGAACTGAAGAGCCTGGCGGGCTACAGTCCAGAGGGTCACAAAGAGTCAGATGCGACTGAAGCGGCTGAGCACACATGCATGCACATTCAGAGAGCCCATCCCAGAGTCAGAGGCATTCTGTCCCCAGTGCTGTTCCACACGGACCACTATGAGGCCTTCGGATGAAAAACCATTTGCCCGTCAGATGACCTTGGAGTTTCTTAACCAAGGTGCCATCTTCAGCATCCCAGATTCTGGACGCCAAAGTGAAAAAGGTCTGGGATGACTTAGTCCAGTGGCATTCAACTTACTTGTGGTCACAGACCTCAAAAAAAGTTCACCGTGAAGCCTCCAAAACAACTCAGAGAGGAGCTGCCCTGGTGAAGCAGGCATAGGCGGCTGGTCCCCCCTCTCCTCTCCCTCTCCTCGTGGGTGTCTCCTGAGGAACCCCTGGGAAACCCATTCTGAGAATCACAGGCCATTAGGTAACAGTTAATGAAACTGAGATCCTGAAAGGGGCATGAACTCACCCAGGCATCAGAGGCCGACACGTCTGCTAGAATCATTTTCATTAGCAGTATCATTTCCCATTTTAAGAAGAGGGCTCTCCTGTGTTTCTTTTGGCCATTGATCTTAATTAATCACCTAGAGATGTGTTTTTCAATATTGACACTTAGCGGCTGACATTTCTGAATTATTCTCTTCTGCCTTCCTCAAAGTCATAGGTAGAGGTGGATGGATATTTATTGTTAAATCAAGGAAAATGGGGCTTTTGGCTTGGAATCTTCTGAAACAGAGTATTTACCCAAACAATCCTGCCCAACTCTGTAAACATATTTGACCAAAGTAAATAATAATAAATTGTGGGCAGAATGAATCCACAGATATGGTAGTTTGTAGGGGCTCTTAAGAGCCCTATTGAGATGAAGTACTTTCCCCACTCCCCCTTTTGCAGCCCTCCACCCCAATTTGGTTTTCCAGATCACAGGGTATTCTTCCCTCAACACCTAATTTCCGCACAGATTTAACCAGCAGTGACCTGCCACGTGAAGAGCTTTACTAAGAATCAATAGGCATGGGTCTCTGGTATGTGCTCCACGTCTGCTGCATATAAAACACCCCAGAAGCGACAGCAAGATTGATGCTGGCAAGACATCTGGGCGTCACAGCACAGCGGCTCCCTCTTGCCCATTTTAAGGGCAAGGCCATGGCCCAGAGATGCTTGGTGGCTTGCCCAAGGTCACACAGTGATTTGGAGGCAGGAGCCCATGTCCTCCAGGATTCCAAGGCCAGGTCCCTTTCCAACACGCTGAACCCCTCTTTGCTGAAGCCAGGCTGCCCTTTGCTTTAAGATACAGGTAATAAACCAGTGCCTGTGTGGGCAAGGAGAGAGATGGAGTGTGCTATTAATTAGAGGCTACCTTTTAGAGTCCCTGAACAGGGTTAGCTAGAAGCGTTGCCATCAGAGCAGGGAGAGAAGTGTTCTGAGACATGTGCTGAGCATCCACTGAGTCCTGATGGGAGATTCCAAGAATGGAGAAGAGCACTCCCAGCCTGCAAGTGTGGGAGAGACACATGTGAATTCAATTCAAGGCTGGCGAGGTTTGCGCTCGACTTCCCAGCACATGGTGCTCTGGGAGTGGGTGGGAACACGGTCTTCTCCAAGCCTGACCCTGGCAGCCTGGCAGATGTGTTTATTTCTTCCTTTTCCACTTGGGAGGCAGGCGTCTGGCAGGGTGGTTAGGCAGGCAGGCTGTGGGGCCCAGGCTGCCTGGGGTTCAGATCCTGGCTCTTACTGTTGAGATTCAGAATCTGAGGCTAACCGGTATGCTTCCATTTCCTCATCTGTAGAATGGGAAGAGTAATGGTAGTTTTGGCATGGATGGTGTGATGGTGAGGCCTTAATGAGGTGGTCCACTTAGGTGCTTAGAGCCCCATATGCCCTGACAGACGGGATGAGCAAGCAGCTTGTATTAGCTAGCCTGGGGATCTTACATGGGTGCGTATTTCTCCGTTTAAAAAATAATGTTTATTGCTTTTTTTCTGATTGTAAAAATCACTCATACACAAACACCAGTTACCTAAAGATGCCCCCTGGTAACATTTTGCTGTAGTTTTTTTCCACTTTTACCGCTGTGCATTGTGTGCATGTATGTACGTGTGTGTGTGTGTGTAATTGGGTGTGTACTGTCGAAGTATACTTTTCAAAAAATTATAAATCCTGAATCACATGTAAATCTAAAATGAACAAAGACCAAAGACTGATTTAACTTGTAAGTGAGGGAGCCAACAGGAGAAGCTCGTGGGTAAAGCTGGTTCTCAGGAGAACTAGAGAGTCAGCAGTTATGTAGGCAAGGGAGAAAGAATACTGGGAGAAGATGGCTGGATTGGATACACAAAGCTTAATCCCACCTTTGGGTTATCTTTTCTACCAGACTGAAAAACATCTACAAATTCATCTGTGACCTCCCATGAGTCAAAGTCACATTTCTCTAGAATCCTCTAGATCAGTGGTCCCCCACCCCTTTTTGTCACCAGGGGCCTATTTCACGGAAGATAGCTTTTCCACAGACCTGGCTGGGGAGGGGAGGATGGTTTCAGGATGATTCAATCTCATTGCATTTATTGTGCACTTTATTTCTATTATTATTACATCAGTTCCACCTCAGATCATCAGGCATTAGATCCTGGAGGTCTGGGACCCCTGCCCTAGATAATCGCTCCTTGGGTGAGTCTGCTTAACAGTGCTCCAGTGTGATGTTGAAAGTTCAGTTATTTATCCTACCAGTGTCTATATATTCTTCCTGATCATATCCTAGCTAACGGCACGCTTCACCTTCCAAACTTAATATTCCCTCACATTCAATTTTTTTTTCAAAAGCAAGTTTCGAGGAAGGACCAGGTGTCCCCCAAGGGTGTGACTTGTCCTTCAGCCCAGCTTGATTGAGGTACCCCACCCTCCCCACCAGGGAGGCCTGGCGTGCTGCAGTTCATGGGGTCACAAAGAGTCGGACACGACTGAGCGACTGAACTGAACTGAACCGAACCCCCCCACCTTGGGGTCCCAGGGCAACTACATTGGCCTCAGTCGCCTGCTGCATTTTCTTGTATTTGTCAATTTCCTTCTGTCTCCCCATCTAGACTGAGTTTTCTGAGAGCAGAGATTTGTTGAGCCAAACCGTCTTCCTGATCCTTCTTTCCCAAGCACCTAATAGGTGACACATAGTGATTCTTCTGCCACGCTTGTCGAGTGAGCGAACAGGCATGTTGAGAGGCCTGGCCTTCGTCCATTACAAAAGATGAACCGTGCCGTTCCGAGCTAGCAGGGCTCCTCTCCAGGACTGGCTGTGTGCTTCTGTTGAGTCAGAGAAGCTCCCAACCCCCACTTAGTATCTCAGCCTTCTGACTGCCCCCCCTCACCCCCCATGCCTGATTCTGCCATTTAATTGTGTTTGGAGGGCTCTACACACTCAGTCTAGATAACGCAGCTCTCTCTTCTCTGTAGCACTCTTGAGACTGAGCTGAGTTCCTAACTTTCTTTTTCCTAATCAAGATCTGAAAGGGGTAAAAAGTTCTTGGCCACCTCCAGCTGTGGAGGGAGAGGGGTGATGGAAGGATTAATCTCTGAGCGATGAATTTTAAAGCCCTCTTGTTCCATGTGTTGGGAAAAACCCATCAAAATGCTAATAGATCTGCCGTCTCACCTCCCGCAGACCCTTTTCTGCATTGGAATATATTTACAGGGAAATATATTGAGCAGGGAAGAATTACAAGGAGTTGAGGTGCCTTTTTCCGATTCCACCGCAGCCCTGCGGGTTGTAAAGGCTGAATTAATAGCCGCACGTTGCAGAGGAGAGCTGTGGTGGGCTGCAGGCTTGGCCCTTCAGTTATGAGTTCTCAGCTTTCGGCTTCCTGGCTAACGGCAGGGTGGCTGGTTTGGAAACATCTCTATTACTGTCGTGTGGCTTTTTAATACTGATTCTCTCAGAGGCAGAATAGCCTCAGACAGGCGTTCCCGTAGGTATAAAGCTGGCTGCACAGTGGATCCCCATTGAGTTCAGGGTCTGCAGCGTGTTGAGACTCATTTTATGCCAAAGTCAGCTTCAGCACTGAGACGGTCTCAGCTTTTCTTGAACCCTATGCTGGGAAATGCTGGATTGTTCTTGAAGCCTTTGAAACGCCAGACATCTTTGTCCAAACAGCCCAAAGGCCTGAGAACTTCTCAGATGCATCCTCTGGAGACAGGATACTTACGGGGTTAGCCTAATGCACACTGGACTCCAGAGAAGCGGCTCCAGAACTTTGGCTACAGACAGCATCATGAGCGCTGGTCCTCCCTCTGCCTGGTCCAGCTCCGTCACGGCAGACAAGTGACCTCTCTGAGCATCACTTCCTCCCTTTGTTAGTGAAGAGGAGGATGCTGGCCACTTAGCACAAGAGTACTGGGGCTCAGATCTTTCCTTTCTCTGTGCTTCAGGTGACACAGTGAAGCTGGGGCCAAGCAAGTCAGGCTCCATCTTCAGAGAAAAGTCCCTCAAACCATTAGGGCTCCTGGGTCCCTCTGGGAGCTTGTCTGGCAGGTCTGCGGGAGCCCCAGTCTCCTTGTGAGAATGAGTGAGCCTTACTTGGCAGATAGTCTTATTGATTCTTTTCCCCTTTCACTATGAACTAAACCAATGTTTGGGCTTCCCCCATGGCACTAGTGGTAAAGAACCCACCTGGCAGTGCAGGAGACATAAGAGATGTGGGTTTGATCCTTGGGTCAGGAAGATCCCCTGGAGGAGGGCATGGCAACCCACTCCAGTATTCTTGCCTGGAGAATCCCCATAGACAGAAGAGCCTGGCGGGCTACAGTCCATGGGGTCGCAAAGAGTCGGACATGACTGAAGCGACTTAACATGCTCACAAACCAGTGTTTAGTTACCTAAAAACCCTGTGGCTCAGTTCACTTTCCTCATCTGAGAAACGGGAAGAGTGGCAATTCTCTCCTTGCAGCGTGGGAGGAAGAGGAATGAAGATCAGAAGTACAGTCTGCTCCAGGGGAGGCACAGCCTTTGTCCCCCCGCCCCTTCAGGTACCAAAAAGTGCTTCCAGTCGGGAAAGAGGGGGAGCAGATGCAGAGCATTGCCCGCTGATGAAGGGCAGTCTCACCAGTTGCCCTTCCTGTTCTGTCAGGCACCGTAGGGGTGGCATCTGTCCCATGGATCCCGGTACCATGCAGAGAGCACCAGAGACCCTGACTGGCATGTGCGGAACAACTCCAGGCCTGACAGCAGGTGCCGAGAAGGGGAGATGATCACCAACGACAGTTGCAGTGAGAATTAACAGTTTCACATGTTAATTTGTGGGGAAGGTGCCTCTCTCTTCGGGGGCCCTTCCACCCTCCCCAAGCCACCAAGAGCTATTGAGCTCAGGTTGGGAGTCCCTCACCGACCAGGCAGATCATCCTGGGCCCTGGCTAGCAGTGCCAGCGCCCCCTGCACTGTGCCCGATGGCAGGTGCATCCCTCCCCTCCCCGAGCAAAGATAAATCATACCTCCCAGTCTTTCTGAGGATGTCACGGCTCCCACTTCAGCCCCATCGAGACCCTGGGACACAATTAACAGGCTCATTCAGGGACTCATCACGGGAACAGAGGGTGATGGGGCTGAGTGACAGGGCGGGCGGCCCTGGGAAGCCCTCTCCCTCCCCCAGCGAGACAAGTGCAGGTGGAGAGGCAAGGCAGAGGCGTGATGAGCTCAGGCGGCTTCATTAAGGGCTGCCCAGGGGATCTTTGAGATGCAGGACGCAGCAGGAACTCGTCCTGAACAAGCCTTGGCTCCTCTCCCTCTCCCCCACCCCCACGCCAACCCCCTGCCTTGCTAATTTAAAACAAAGCCAAACAAAGCCCCAGCTTTGCTTCGGAGCCATAAACTGCAGAGCTTTTATCCATCTACAAGCGATGCATCCGGCTGGCTGCAGCCCAGCCTGGATCCTGTGGCCTGGCATCGGTGTGGGGCGAGGGGGCCCAAGGTTGAGCTGGCTTCCAGGACTCGCCGAGGATGCTGTCCCTTCTTGGGGCTCAAGACCCAGAGTCCTTGTGATCACAGAATTCAGAAGGAAGGCTGGTCCATGTAGGGTGGCTAGTAGATAGGGAGGGAGAAAAACAGAGAGAGAGAGAGAGAGAGAAAAGAGAGAGAAAACAGGACCTAGCCAGGAAAAGGCTCATCATTGAGCTGATCACCTTCTTTTCTGTCCTTTTCTTGCTGCCTCTTCCAGGAAGACTTCCCAGCTCTCCACTCTGAAATCCTACTGACTTGGGATTCTAGGATATCAAGAGGCTCTCAATTAGTCATCTTCAACATCATCTGGAAACTTACTATGTAATCAGTTAGAAAGTCCATCTATTGTGAATTAAAGTGGTAGGCTGTACAACAGGGTGTAGATGCCACCGGTTCTGAGTGTAGACCCCTGAGGGAGAGAGGGCAGGGTCCGAGGACTGTGCTTGGAACCACTGATCATGGCCACTACCCTCTTTATAGAAAGTAGCAACAAGTTCTTTCATGTAATTTCTCTGGGCTCTGAGGGCTTATTCTGTGCTGAGCACCGTGAGAATCACTTATAATCCCTTAGCTCATCTAATTGGAGAAGGCAATGGCAACCCACTCCAGTACTCTTGCCTGGAAAATCCCATGGACGGAGGAGCCTGGTAGGCTGCAGTCCATGGGGTCGCTAAGAGTCGGACACGACTAAATGACTTCACTTTCACTTTTATGCATTGGAGAAGGAAATGGCAACCCACTCCAGGGTTCTTGCCTGGAGAATCCCAGGGATGGGGAAGCCTGGTGGGTGCAGCCTATGGGGTCGCACAGAGTCGGACACGACTGAATCGACTTAGCAGCACCAGCAGCTCATCTAATATACAGCTCAGGCCACTGAGGTAGGACTATGGTGGTCCAGAATTTGCATATGACTAATGTGAGGTTTAGTGGGATAAGGAACTTTCCCAAGGCCCCAAGGGTGGCAGGTGGCCTAGTTGAGACTCATACCTAGGCCTGTGGGAGAGGAAAGCCTGGTCTCTTGACCATGGTGCTCACTGCCATTTGATGCTGAGGGCATTCCACCTACCACCCACCCTGCCCCACATTGCAGAAAGGCAGCAGGCTCTAGTGGGGGTTTGCTCCCTTTGAGCCTACTCACAGGTAATCATCCAAATGGTTCTACACTGTCCACTGAGCCTGACCTTTCACCCATTTTGTTGCTGTTCATTCACTAAGTTGTGTCCGACTCCTTGTGACCCCATGGACTGCAGTACACCAGACTCCCTGTCCTTCACCATCTCCTGGAGTCTACTCAAACTCATGTCCATTGAGTTGGGGATGCCATCCAACCATCTCATCCTCTGTCATCCCCTTCTCTTACTGCCTTCAATCTTTCCCAGTATCATGGTCTTTTCCAATGAATCAACTCTTTGCATCATGTGGCCAAAGTATTGGAGCTTCAGCTTCAGCATCAGTCCTGCCAATGAATATTTAGGGTTGATTTCCTTTAGGATTGACTGGTTTGATCTCCTTGTTGTCCAAGGGACTCTCGGGAGTCTTCTCCAGCATCACAGTTTGAAAGCATTAATTCTTTGGCATTCAGCCTTCTTTATGATCCAACTCTCACATCTGTACATGACTACTGGAAAAAACATAGCCTCTTGGGGTCCACAGGAAGTTACACAAATAGTTAAGAGTCTTTCGTTCCTTCTCTTATCTCCATTAACCAAGTTCTGCCTTCCTACTTTTCATGTAAAACCCGTTCTTTTATAGATACAGTCACTTCCATCCGTCCTCCTATTCATTTCTCCATTTACCTGTCCATCCATCCATCACCCATCCATCCATCTACGTGTATCATTGGTCATCCATTTCTGTTTCCATGCATCCATGCATGCTTGCATCCATTTATCTGTACATTTCTGCGTGCATGTATCCATCGTTCATCTTTCTATATCTTTAATTATTTATCCATCTCTGCAACCAACTACAATCTAGTTCCTTTTTCTCTTCTACCATTCAGTTCTTCTTCACTCTCTACCCATCCATCTATTCATCTATCATAGCAACTATCCATTCATCCAGCTATTATGTGCTGAGTCAGGAATTGAGACCACAGAGTGGGTAAGACATCACCCACATCCTTCAGTCTGATGGAGGACAAAAATCACATGAACAAAAAAATAGACTGTGCTTCGATGCGGACTTTACTACCTATATACACAAATTGTTATAAGAGCCCAGAGAACAGTGATTAATCGTGCCTGTGTACGTCTGGGAAGGTTTCTCAGAGCAGATATTGAAGAAGGGTTTTGCAGGATAAGTTTTCCAAAACACTAGGACTTTTCCTAGTGATTTGGGGATGTGGGGGTGGGGCTGAAGTTCAGGATTAGGAAAGACAGAACGGACCTCCAGGCAGAATGAAAAACAGCCAGATCCGACTGAGTGTGGTGGTGTGGCATGAGTGTCCAGGTCAGTTCAGTTTGACTATGGGGTCTGTGCATATTGCAAGGACCTGAAAATGGGCCTGGAAAGGCAGCCAGGGGTCAGATGATAAAAGGTCCTGTGTATAGGTAGAGGGAGGCCAGGAAACCCACTGAAGCAGAAGAGAAAGACATGGGCTCTGTCTGACAGCAAAGGAGAGGGCATGTTGGATGGAACAGAGGCAGCAGGCTGGCAGACAAGACGGAGCCTACTTGCAGTAAGCAGACAGCCGACCTCGGGCTGTGCCCAGGCAGGGACCAGCAGGGAGCGGCAGTGAGGACAGAGAAACAGGGATGACTGGGGGTACCTGGGATGGAAGAGAAACAATGACTGGGAGAATAGGGAAGTCTTTGATTTGGGTGTCCCGTTCCACAGGGTGCTCTGCTTTTGAAAAGCCAGTAGGCTGTATACTCCTAGTGTGTACACTATTGAACAAATATATATATGTGTGTGTGTGTGTGTACTATTTCAATTTTAATATAGAGTAGAAAACATCAGGGTAGATATTTAAGTCTCTCATCTGGTCTTATCCAGGATACTAAAGTGGCTGTCAGATTTTTTTCCTATACATTTATTTTAAAATGCAGATTTGCTTTGCTTGGAAGGAAGAAGATGAGGAAGAAAATCTAAGTTTTGAACCAGACCTTGCAAAATGGGAGTACCTGGCTAGTATCATCACTAACTAGCATTGACTAAGCTCTTATTGTATATTTCATGGATTCCAAGGCACGCTTCTTTATATCTTCTGCTTCTGTTAGGTCCGTGTCATTTTTGTCCTTTATTGTGCTCATCTTTGCATGAAATGTTCCCTTGGTATCTCTAATTTTCTTTGAAGAGATCTCTAGTCTTTCCCATTCTATTGTTTTCCTCTATTTCTTTGCACTGATCACTGAGGAAGGCTCTCTTATCTCTCCTTACTATTCTTTGGAACTCTGCATTCAAATGGGTATATCTTTCCTTTTCTCCTTTGCCTTTCACTTCTTTTCTTTTCATAGCTGTTTGTAAGGCCTCCTCAGACAACCATTTTGCATTTCTTTTTCTTGGGGATGATCTTGATCACTGCCTGCTGTACAATGGCATAAGCCTCTGTCCATAGTTCTTCAGGCACTCTATTAGATCTAATCCCTTAAATCTGTTTGTCACTTCCACTGTATAATCTAAGGGATTTGATTTAAATCATACCTGAATGGTCTAGTGGTTTTCCCTACTTTCTTCAGTTTAAGTCTGAATTTGGCAATAAGGAGTTAATGATCTGAGCCACAGTCAGCACCTGGTCTTGTTTTTGCTGACTGTATAGAGCTTCTCCATATTTGGCTGCAAAGAATATAATCAATCTGATTTCAGTATTGATCATCTGGTGATGTCCATGTGTAGAGTCTTCTCTTGTTTTGTTGAAAGAGGGTGTTTGCTATGACCAGTGTGTTCTCTTGGTAAAATTCTGTTAGCCTTTGCCCTTCTTCATTTTGTACTCCAAGGACAAATTTGCCTGTTACTCCAGGTACCTCTTGACTTCCTACTTTTGTATTTCAGTCCCTTATAATGAAAAGGGCATCTTTTTGGGTGTTAGTTCTAGAAGGTCTTGTAGGTCTTCATAGAACCGTTCAACTTCAGCTTCTTCAGCGTTGCTGGTTGGGGCATAGACTTGGATTGTTGTAATATTGAATGGTTTGCCTTGAAAACGAACAGAGATCATTTTGTTGTTTTTGAGACTGCACCCAAGTACTGCATTTTGAACTCTTTTGTTGACTATGAGGACTACTCCATTTCTTCTAAGGGATTCTTGCCCATAGTAACTCTTAAAGAGACAGGAATACCAGACCATCTGACCTGCCTCCTGAGAAATCTGTATGCAGTCAAGAAGCAACAGTTAGAACTGGACATGGAACAACAGACTGGTTCCAAGTTGGGAAAGAAGTATGTCAAGGTTGTATATTGTCACCCTGCTTATTTAACTTATATGCAGAGTATATCATGCTAAATGCCAGGCTGGATGAAACACAAGTTGGAACCAAGATTGCTGGTAGAAATATCAATAACCTCAGATATGCAGATGACACCACCCTTGTGGCAGAAAGCGAAGAACTAAAGCGCCTCTTGATGAATGTGAAAGAGGAGAGTGAAAAAGTTGGCTTAAAGCTCAACATTCAGAAAATGAAGATCATGGCATCCAGTCCCATCACTTCATGGCAAATAGATGGGGAAACAGTGACAGACTTTATTTTTTGGGGCTCCAAAATCACTGCAGATGGTGATTGCAGCCATGAAATTAAAAGACACTTACTCCTTGGAAGGAAAGTTATGACCAACCTAGACAGCATATTCAAAAGCAGAGACATTACTTTGCCAACAAAGGTCCGTCTAGTCAAGGCTATGGGTTTTCCAGTGGTCACATATGGATGTAAGAGTTGGACTATAAAGAAAGCTGAGCATTGAAGAATTGATGCTTTTGAACCGTGGTGTTGGAGAAGACTCCTGAGAGTCCCTTGGACTGCAAGGAGATCCAACCAAGTCCGTCCTACTGGAAATCAGTCCTGAATATTCATTGAAAGGACTGATGCTGACGCTGAAAATTCAATACTTTGGCCACCTGATGTGAAGAACTGACTCCTTGGAAAATACTCTGACGCTGGGAAAGATTGAAGGCAGGAGGAGAAGGGGACGACAGATGGTTAGACGGCATCACCGACTCAATGGACATGAGTTTGAGCAAGTTTTGGGAGTTGTTGATTGACAGGGAAGCCTGGCATGCTGCAGTCCATGGGGTTGCAAAGAGTTGCTCAGACAACTGAGCGACTGAACTGAACTGAAGGCACCCTTGTTAAAAAAATACTTTAAGGTCTCTGAAATGAGGGTGCATCATACAAAAAGTGATGCCTTAATCAAATAGCTTAACAGGCACTGTTTTCTCTTTATCAGAAACCCATAAAATGATGGTGTAATTATAACCCATGGAGTCTTACATTCAAGAGAGAGGGTATTACGTGTCAGGCTCTTAGCTGAGTCCTGTGTGTACATTCGTCATGTCATCCTCACATTGTATGAGTCATCAGCTGTTGTTAACCCTGTTTCCCAGATGAGGAGCTGAGGCGTGGAGCAGGAAGTTCATTTGCTCAAGGTCACAGAGCTTGTCAGAGGTGGACTCAGGATTCTACAGTTTATTGTGATCCACATAGTCAAAGGCTTTAGCGTAGTCAGTGATGCTGCAGCTGAAAGCTCCAATAATTTAGCCACCTGATGTGAAGAGCCAACTCATTGGAAAAGACCGTGATGTTGGGAAAGATTGAAGGCAGGAAGAGAAGGGGGCGACAGGGAACGAGATGGCTGGATGGCGTCACCGACTCAACGGACATGAGTTTGAGCAAGCTTTGGGAGATGGTAAGGACAGGAAGGACAGGAAAGCCTGGCGTGCTGCAGTCCATGGGTTCACAAAGAGTGACTGAGCGACTGAACAACAACAGAATTCCAACCTGTTTCACTTTAAACCTGCAGATGGAGGGGGTGGGTGGGGGACTTTTGGATAAAAGCAAGAGCAAGTCCAGGGCACAAGACTGCCTGGTCAACCGCAGACTCCATCACCCTGCTGGCCACCTTTCGATGCTGCCTCTTGTCACCAGCCCCCAGCCCCGGCCCCCACATTGCTGTCTTGGCCCTAAACCCTAGGATTCTTTTCCCCTCCTCAGAGGGCTCTGGGTCTAACATCTGTAGTGACTTCCTCCCCTTCAGAGAGGATGGGGCTGGGAGGAGATCTCAGGGGAGAGGGGAAGAAATTCCGAGCCCAGCTGGTTTCCCTCACACAATGCAGATTTGCTTAAATGGGAATTAGGATTAGTGCCGGATTTCACCTCTCCTGGCAGGCTGGTAATAAACTAATCTCCTCTTAGGCTGCAGGAAGACAGAATTCCATCGAAGAGTGAAGACAGCTTCAGGCTCGGGAGTGCAAAACCCGAAAAGTAATTTTGTTGTTGACGGGCCTTGCTCACACCTCCTGACACGCAGCCCGCGGCTCCTTCCCAGCGTGGCTGCAGCCTTTAATTTTGTTAATGTGTGACATTCACACAGGCTGTGTGGCTGACGGGCACACTTGACATTAATACGTGTTCCTCACGGTCCCTAGAGCTCATAAAAGCTCATTATCAGTTCTGAGCCTGTAAATGTAGTTCCCGGGTTCAGGTGGACCAGGAACACAGAGATGCTCCGGGGAAGTGGAACAGTGGACAGCTACATAAGACAAGAAATAAACTCCTGCCTCATCCAGGGAACACGACCTCCCAGGCCACCAGGAGGTGAACAGAAAAACTCTGCAGGCTGAACTCTGAGTTCAAATTTGCATTCAAGCAAAGGGGCTCCTGCCCTGCTATTTGAAGGGAGTAAATCCAGTATTGTGGGGCTTCCCTGGTGGCTCAGCAGTAAAGAATTTGCCTGCCAATGCAGGAGACTTGGGTTTGATCCCTGGGTTGGGAAGATCCCCTGGAGAAGGAAATGGCAGCTCACTTTAGTACTCTTGCCTGGGAAATCCCACGGACAGAGGAGCCTGGAGGGCTACAGTCCATGGGGTCGCGAAAGAGTCAGACAAGACTAAGTGGCTAAACAACAACAACAACAATAGGGAGAAGGCAGTTTGTCAAATGTGATGTTTGCAGAGCCTCTGCCTGGCCATCCAACTTCGAGGCATCCAGGCTTTGGAAGTGCTTGAAAACATCCACACAGAAATGAGTGCACCAAGGGGCCCATGGCCACAAGGTGGTAACAGCCAGAAATGGAAATACGCACATATGCATGGGGGGCGAGGTGAGGGACTGTGGTCCACACCGACCATGGATACTGTGAAGAAGACTCCAGAAGATGCTTGTGTGCTCACTTGCAGAGGTAGACACGGTCTCACAGAGAGCTGGGGTTGTATAACACGTGTAAGATCCCACAGTCTGCATGTGGGCCACCGTGGGTACATGCTTATACACACATGTACACAAATACGGTGCTGGTGGTAAAGAACCTGCCCGCCAGTGCAGGAGACACAAGAGACGCAGGTTCCATCCCTGGGCGGGGAAAGTCCCCTGGATGAGGGTATGGCAACGTACTCCAATATTCTTGCCTGGAGAATCCCATGGACAGAGGAGCCTGGTGGGCTATGGTCCATGGGATCACAAAGAGTCAGACATGACTGAAATGACTTAGCATGCACGCACACACATATGTGATTACACGGACTATAGCCTGGAAGGTCATATTACGGAGATTGCACAGTGAGTCTGTTAAACAGGATAAATGAGTATGGGAAAACTTGCACATTTGTAGTTAAAAATGAAAATTTTATACATATACAAGCTTATCCATATGTGTATGGATGTATATGGAGACGGATATGGCTGTAGGTGTATCTGTACATGTATATATATCATGAATTCTTCTGACTGTAGCTTTAGTCTGGCCCATGACACTTGAGGCCCCCTGGGCTGACACCGCCTGGGTGGATGTCTGAGGCATCCAAATAAATAGCCAAATGAGATAGCCGAATAAAACCAGGTCATGTCCTCTGGCCAAGCCTTGTTCCCCATCAGTCAGCAGGAAGTTCCGAGAACTTCTTTTATGCATAGGGTGCTCTGGTGCTGGGATCTACAGGGCAGACCTTGAACTCATTGCTCTCCTTGAACTAGGCCTCCCCCACCATGGAGAGGGCAATTTCAAGGGCTTGACTTCCCTTGAGTGTCGTCCCGGGTCTGTCCCTTTTCAGCAGCATGGCCGTGTGGGCAAGTTAACGCCTCGGAATTCATCGTGGTCCTCATTCCTAACGGGGCCATACTTTCTCATGAGATTGTTGAGGGCGTTGGGATCATTGTCATTATTATTTGAGGCAATATGAAATTTAATCGGGGCTTCTGTGCGGCCGAGTCATTGGAAGGCAGGGATGGGGGCCCCCGGCCCTCCCTGTTTCTGCTCAGCTGTGTCTTTTGCTCAGCTGGGCATGTGAACGAGCTGGTCCCCTGGAACCGGCCTAAGCCTTGGCTGACAGGTATGCAGTGAATTTGATCCTTCTCCAGTGACCTTCGAACTCTACGTGAAACTGACAGAGGAGGTGGGGGGTGTGGGGAGAGGCTGGATTTCTGGGTCCTAGGCTCTGGAGCTGAGTTGTTTTTCTCACCATCAGAGTGTTCTCCACTTACTACTTATCTGTGCCTGAATACCAGATCTTGAAAGTGTGAGTCTGCCCCAGAGCCTGTATTCATTAAGCAATGATTAATTCGCTTTCGCATTTTCAAAATGACTCAGAGAGCCTTTACTTCGCCTGAGGAAAGTGGAGTCCCCACACCAAGTTGATAACATTCTAGCTAGAAGCAAAGAGACACAGTGCGGTGCTGCGATCAGCCCGCTCCGTGTCATCACAGGGCCGTTGTACAGGCTCCTGGGGTTATTTTGGAAGATTGAAAATATACCCCGGGCCCTAGGCACTGGGGACACCATCCTGGGACCCTCGGTGGGGCTGGATGCTTGCTTCTGTCTTGCTGGGCCCTGTCTGGCTTCTGTATCACCTCCCACACAGATGGGAGGTGAGAGTGGGGGAACATCTAAGCGACGTGGCCCCCAGAAGCCGCATGCCCCCCATCCCTTGCCTTATTTACTTATTTTTGGCAGTGCTGGGTCTTCGTTGCTGCGTGGGCATTTCTCCAGTCGGGGCGAGTGGAGGCCACTGTCTAATTGAGGTGTGCGGGCTTCTCATTGCGGTGGCTTGTGTGGTGTGGATCGCCGGCTCTAGGACACACGGGCTTCAGTAGTTGTGGCGTGTGGGCTCAGTAGTCGTGCATGGGATCTTCCCGGATCAGGGATCGAACCCACGTCTCCTGCATTGACAGGCGGATTCTTTACCCCTGAGCCACCAGGGAAGGCCCCCTTAGCCTTTTAAAATGTATTTCTCTCTGTCCTCCTTCTAGAGTTTATCCTGAAGCCACCATCAGAAAGAGACCTCAGGAGAATCTTGACACCCCAGACAGGAGAAGACACCAGTTGAAAAAGGTAAGTTTGGTGCCCCGGAGGCGTGGATCTCAACTTATTCAAATAAGAGGCTCAAATCTTCTTCTCTCCTCTCCCTGCTCCCAGACCCTCTGTGGCTGAGTGAGAAAGCTCTCAGCTCGTGCTGGAGGCTGCAGGGCAGGCGAAAGGCGGCTTTCCTCTTGTCCTCACCCCCAGATGTTTGCTGCATGATGGGAGCAAAGGTGAGGGGTGAGGGATGAGGAGAAGGAGGCTGACGTTGAAGGGGGAATCTCACCAGACTGGGTGCTGCCCCACTGTGGGGCAGAAGGTCAGGGTTGGTCCTGAGACGACCCAAGAGGTGAGGGTTGAAGGGCTGGAGGAAGTGAGCCTCTGGGGGAAAGCAGAGTTCCTGGAGGCTCACAGAGGGTCCCACCTCTGTCAAGGACCCCTCCCTCCCCTCCCCCACATGCCCCTCCCCTCACCTCCCCCACACCTCTCCCCCACACCTCCCCCACACTTCCCCTCCCTCCCACACCCCCTCCCCCACACCCACCGTAATCTTGGGATTGTGGGAAGGAAATACCTTCCTAGGGTGATTTCCATCCCTGTCTCTCCCCTCATCCCCTCCCCCAACCTCTCCCCTCATCGCCTCCCCCATTCCAAGACTCTCTTTTTGGATAAAGTTTAAATCCACAAGTACTAGGATCAGTCATCACATTCCACGATGGAATTGGGAATGGAAAAGCCTTGGTCTGCTTCTTGGGTTCTGGAAGCTTCTTGGGCTGCTCACCATCCCAGGTCTGGTGATAGGCCGGGTTGCCTCATTTTTTCCCTGAAAGTTCCTGAATGAGGAGCCAGGATGTTTGGCTTCTGGCTCTCAGACTGTGCCTCATTTCCTCATCTGTAAATATGGGGCAGCAGTGACTTGAATCTCTGTTCCAACCACACGTCCCCAGTTGCTGAGGTCCCAAGACCAGGGCTGAGCTACAGGAAGGGACAGGTGGTGGTATGGGGTCGGGGGAGTGACAGGGAGGCAGCGGTTTGGTCCAGTCTGTGGCGAGGAGAGGGGATTGGAAAGCTCTGAGAGATCTGATTGCCTGTCTTGAGTAAAGGATGACGCAGACCCTCAGGGGAAAGACCACAGGTGCAGACCACAGAGATGCAGATGGAACTGTGTTTGAGTCCCCGCTAATCAGAAGAGTCAGATTTGCTAACCTTGAATGAAGCTTCTCCATGCCGAGTGCAGGGTTAAGTTGCAGTTCCTGCACCAACAGCCCTATTGTCACTTCCATCTTAGGGAAGAAAAAACCGGGTCTCAGAGAGGTTAAGTGACTCGCTCAAGGTCACACAGCACTGTGTGGCTGAATCTGAAGCACCTCTCTGAACTACCTGACCATTCTTGTGCATTTTGCTTACCGGTTCTATGACTTGAATCTTAAGGTCAAAAATTCCTTGAAACCAAATCACATCTCTGAACTTCATTTCTTGAAAAAGACACGAAGATCTTTTTAACAATTTTTTTTTTTAAGTTGGGGTTCTTGTTAAAATCTCTGCGGGTCTTGGTTTTCTGGTGCCCGGGACTGAGCTTGTACTTGGTCACTTTCTGAGTCACTAATCTGATATTCCACCAGTTTCCAAGCTCATCCTGTCAACGGTGGAGTGTGCCTCCTGGCTGGCTGGGGTTATTTTAGGTTGAAATCCAAGGCAGGGTGGCCAGGTCCTAGAAGCAGATAAAGCAGGACCAGGTCAAGGGCCACCCAAGTGGACAATGCAGAGGAGCACTGAGGCCAGGAATCGGGGGTGGGGGGCTTCTCTGGAGCCCTCCCAACATCTGTCCTGCAGCTCCCCGGGCTCAACCAGCCACCTCAGCCATAATATTCTATGTAAACCTCCTGATCCCCGCAGGAAGCAATCACCTTATCAGAGCCTGGATTCCTGCCTGACTTTCTTAATCAGGGGAAGGCGCTGAAGTGAGTCAGAAATAGCTTCACTTCCTCGGGATCTTTCTTTAAGGGACGTTTCTCCATCAGGGGAAGCCTTGGGCCTTGGGTGAGAGGAAAGAGTCTCTTGAAGTACAGAAAGAAAAACAGTAAGGAGGCTGTTGATCTTGGTTTACCATCAGCAAGGCTGCTGAGACGGCAGTGATCTCGCCTGGCCTCTGTGGTTAATCAGGAAACAGAAATGTTATAGTCACAGGGAGCACGTAAAGATGACCATCAGCTACGGGCAGACAGGCGTGCACTGTTGTGGGAAATGTTTGCCGGCCTCTCAGCCAGACTGACAGAGGCTGAGTCCCAGCTCCGCCCTTCAGTAGCCGTTTGACTCCAGATGAGTGCTTTGATCACCCAGAATGATCTCTGTTTTCTTATCTATTAAGTGGGCAAATAGCATGCACCCCCACTGGGTGGTTGTAAGGGCCAGGAAATCGCCAGCGCGATGCTCCTGTTTGCTTTGAACGAGGGTCGCTCCCTGGAATGATGTGGGTGGCCTTCTGAGGTGACCTCTGTGAAGAGGCTTGGGCTCTTGACATGAGAAAGCTGGGTGTTTGTGACCACACAGTAGGTCACCCTGGAGACACATACCTCTTTCTGTACGTGATCTAAAAATGGCCCGAGAGGAAGCGCCTGGATTGTGTCAGCTCTCTGCTCTGACACTCCTGGGGCGTGAGGCCGTGTCGGGTGTGAACAGTTCTTCCTGAGCCCTAATTCCATGGTTTATGTTTGACTCCCAGTGATCTTTCCTGGACCCTCTCTGGAGGTAGTCACAGATCGTCCCCAGGGAGGCAGGTATTAGTAAACTCTTTTTAAGGACAATTGGGATTTTGGAAAGTGGTAAATTATTCTAGGGTTCACCTCTAAAAAGCAGCAAGGTTAGGACCCAAACCCAGGGTTCCTGCCCTAAAGCGAGTGTTTGCCATAGCACCCCACAGCACCCGCAGCCCCCTCAAAGGCACTCGTTCACATTTCCAGAGGCCCATGGTGTGTGTCCTTAGGGACCCCGCATAGTACTACAGTGGCTCCCCGCTGTGCCCACAGAGGCAGCTAAGACTTTCATGAAGCACCCCCCAGGACTCACATCATCACCCCATGGCGTTCATGGTAGTCCCCACTTGGCTTAAGAGCACCCTGCATGCCTGCAGTGACGCAGCACGGCAGGCACCCACGCTGGCACTGCTCCTATGTTCTCTGCCCAGCCTTGCGTGGAGTTTGGAGTTCAGGAAGAATGGGGAGTCCCTTGATGTTTTCATCTCCCCAGCCAGCCCTTTACAGCAGGCCGAGCAAATGAGTGAAGGCAGCTTCCTGGAAGCCTGCAGATCATCCTCCTGCTGAGATCTCCCAGCAGGAGGCAGGTGGCTGGTGGGGGTGGGTGGTGGTGAAGAAGGCCTGGCTGCCACCGCAGTGGAGCCTCTACCCACTTGTCTATTTTCCCTTTCGTTGCTTGTGCTTTCGGTGTCATGTCTAAGACTCTGTTGCCAAATCCAAACTAATAAAGATTCACCTCCATGTTTTCTTCTGAGAGTTTTAAGACCTTAGCTCTTATGTTTAGGCCATCGATTCATTCTGAGTTAATTTTGTATATGGTTTGAGATAGGAGTCCAACTTCATTCTTTGGCACTTGAATATCCTTGGACTACCACTGAAGAGACTGTTTTCCCCCACTGCATAGTCTTGGCACCCTTGTTGAAAGTTCATTGGCCATGGATGTATAGGTTTGTTTCTGAATTCTCAATTCTATTCCACGGATCTAGTTGTTGTTGTTGCTTAGTCTATAAGTCTTGTTCAACTCTTTGTGACCCTATGGACTGCAACACACCAGGCTTCCCTGTCCTTCACTGTCTCCTGGAATTTGCTCAAACTCATGTCCATCAAGTCGGCAATGCCATACAGCCATCTCATCCTCCGTCATCCCCTTTTCCTCCTGTCCTCAATCTCTCCCAGCATTAGAGTCTTTTCCAGTGAGTCAGCTCTTCACATCAGGTGGCCAAAGTATTGGAGCTTCAGCTTCAGCATCAGTCCTTCCAATGAACATTCAGGGTTGATTTCATTTAGGATGGACTCGTTTGGTCTCCTTGCTGTCCTCTGGTCTGTATGCCTATCCTTATGCCGTTACCATGCTGTTTTGATTACTGTAGCTTTATGTGTAAATTTTAAGAAGAGTATTAGTATATTTTAAAACTCCCCAGGTAATTCCAATGTACAGCCATGATTGTGCACTACTGGTTTAGAGGAAGATAAAGCACAGTCAGGGAGGCTGGTTGGGAGCCTGCCAGGATGATCCAGGGCAGAGAAGATGTGACCCTGAACTAAAGCTTCAGTCACTGAGGTGAAGAGGCCATGATAAAGTTGAAAGAGGTGAATGAGGGAGATATCCTGATTTTCCTTGATTCTGGAAAGGCTTTAGAGATGCCAAACAGAAGACAGTGGTCCAGGTGAGCTTGACTAACCTCTTACCCAACCCTAGTGTGATTTGGAGGAAGACCTGAGTCCCAGTCCAGCTCATCTACCTGTGGCTCACGACAGTAACCTGGTCCTTCTCTGCCCTCCAGGATATTGTCCATACCAAGCCTTTCCTTTCTTTTCTTTTTCAAGTTGTTTTAAATTTGCACAAGTTCATCCCAGGACCACACACACATTGTCCCTGTGTTTTTCCCTCTGAAATGCCCCCTCTCCTTGACCTGGTTGGCTGTGAGAACAAGGCCAGACCGACCCTTCACTCTGTGGGGTGACCACTCCTTCACATCATGGATAGTTAATAATAAGTCTAAACTTCCTCATCTAAAGAATAAGCAAAGTATTACTTTTCTGTTCATGTAGCAAAAATGAACATAACATGCCCTTAAAAGGTTTTATTTTTTTTTAAGAAATGACATATATCCACACTATGAATCACAGCTGAAGAACTTTCAAATAGCCAGATGTGGCAAAGAGGGAGGGAGTATTCATTTTCAGATGCGTTTCAACATCTCAGAGGGGAAATGCCTTGCCCAAAGTCACAGAGCTATGGAAGGAGATGGGCTTAGTCTGCAGGTCTTCTGACCTGGACTGGTGATCATCCTGCTGCACCCAGCCACCTTTTTTATTGGTTAACAGTGTAAACTAGGGCTTCCCTGGGTGGCTCAGTGGTAAAGAATATACCTGCCAATGCAGGAGACCCAGTGGTACATACATTACAGTTGAGGAACCTACACTGGCACATGGTTATCACCCAAAGCCCATAGTTTATGGTGTGGTTCTCTGTTGGTGCTGTATATTCATTCTATGCTGCTGCTACTGCTGCTAAGTCACTTCAGTTGTGTCCGACTCTGTGTGATCCCACAGACGGCAGCCACCAGGCTCCCCCATCCCTGGGATTCTCCAGGCAAGAACACTGGAGTGGGTTGCCATTTCCTTCTCCAATGCATGAAAGTGAAAAGTGAAAGGGAAGTCGCTCAGTCGTGTCCGACTCTTAGCAACCCCATGGACTGCAGCCTACCAGGCTTCTCCATCCATGGGATTTTCCAGGCAAAGTACTGGAGTGGGGTGCCATTGCCTTCTCCGATATTCATTCTATGGGTTTCGACAAATGGATAACGATGTATCCACCATCACTGTATCATACAGAGTCGTTTCACTGCCCTAAAATCCTCTGTGCTCCTCCAGTTCATCCTTCCCCCGCCACTAAACCCTGGAAACCTCTGATCTTTTTACTATCTCTGTAGTTTTGCCTTTTCCCTGCATGTCATAGAGTTGGAATCATACACTATGGAGCCTTTTCAGATTGACTTCTTTCACTTAGTAATGTGCGTTTAAGGTTCTTCCATGTCTTTTCATGTTTTGATAGTTCAACTTCTTTTTCTCCCCCCTATTTTTTATTGTGGTGAAATATATATAACAGGATTTAATGTTTTAACCATTTGAAGTGCACAGTTCAGTGGTATTAAGTGCATTTAAAATTGTTGTGCAACCATCCCCACCATCCATCTCCAGAATGGTTTTCATCTTGTAAAAATAAACATTAAACAATAATTTCCTATTCCCTTCTCCTCCCAGCCTCTGGCAAACCCCATGCATCTTTCCTGTTGCTGTGATTTTAACTTCTTTAAGTGCCTTATATAAGTGGAATCATCCATTATTATTATTTTTGTAATGGCTTATTTCACTTAGTGTAATGTCCCCAACGTTTGCCCATGTTGTAGGGTATGACAGAATTTCCTTCCTTTGTAAAGTTGAGCAATATTCCTCTGTATGTGTAAACCACATTTTGCTAACCATTGTTGATGGACCCTTGGAGTGCGTCCACATTTTAGCCATTGTCAGTAATGCTGCTAAGTTCATTTCTTTTTAGCACTGAATAGTATTCCATTGTCTGGTTGCATCACAGTTTATTTATCCATCACCTACTGAAGGATATCAGGCTCCCCTGGTGGCTCAGACAGTAAAGCATCTGCCTGCAATGTGGGAGACCTGGGTTCGATCCCTGGGTTGGGAAGGTCCCCTGGAGGAGGGCATGGCAACCCACTCCAGCATTCTTGCCTGGAGAATCCCCATGAACAGAAGAGCCTGGCGGGCTGCAGTCCATGGGGTCGAAAAGAGTCGGACATGACTATGCGACTAAGCACAGCACAACGGAAAGACATGTTTGCTTTCGAGTTTTGGCGATTATGAATAAAGCTACTGTAAAACTTCTGCAGGTTCTGGCATGGATGTAAATTTTCAACTCATTTGAGTAAATACCAAGAAGCACAGCTGCTGGATTATACGGTAAAAGTATGTTTAAATTTGTGAGAAACTGCTGTTTTCCAAACACCAGTGACTGAGAGTTCTTGTTGTTCTGCATCTCTGTCAGCATTTGGTGGTGTGTCCGTGTTTTGGATTTTGGCCATTTTTACAGGTGTATAGCAGTATCCAGTTTTGTTTCAGTTTGCAGTTCTCTGATCACATATGGTGTAAAGCATCTTTTTATACGCTTATTTTCCATCTGTGGATCTTTGGTGAGTTGTCTCTTCAGGTCTTTTGCCATTTTTAAATTGGGTTATTTGTTTACTTATTGTCTGGTTTTACAACAAAGCAAGTTTACGAATTTACAAGCTCTTTGTATATTTTGGGTAATAACTCTTTATCTATGCATCTTTTGTCAACATTTTCTCCCAGTCTGTGACTTCTTGTTCTCTTGACAATGTCTTTCAGAGAACAGAACTTTAAACTTTTGATCAAGTCTAGCTTATCAATTATTTCTTTCGTGGATTATGATGCTGTATCTGAAAAGTCATTGCTATACCCAAAGTCATGTAGATCTTTCTCCTGTTATCTTTTAGGAGTTTCATAGTTTTGTATTTTATGTTTAGGTCTGTGATGCATTTTGAGTTACTTTTTGGATAGGTATACGATCTGTATGTGTGTGTATGTGTGTGTCTATATATTTTTTGCTTGTGGATGTTCAGTTGTTCCAGCACCACTTGTTGAGAAGACTACTTCTCCACTGCATTCCTTTTGCTCCTTTGTCAGAGGTCAGTTTGCTGTATTTATGTGGGTCTGTTTCTGCTCTTTATTCCTTTCCACGGACTTATGTGTTCACTGTTTTGCCAGTACCATGCTGTTTTGATGACGTAGCTTCTAAGTCCTGAAGTCAGTAGTGCCAGTCTTATGACTTTGTTCTTCTCCTCCATTGTAATGTTGGCTATTCTGAGTCTTTTGCTTCTTTATGAGACTTTAAAATCAGTGTGCAGGTATCCACAAAACAACTTCCTGGAGTTTTAACTGAGGTTGTATTGAATCTATAGATCAAATTGGGAAGAACTGACATCTTGATGATACTGAGTCTTCCTGTCCATGAACATGGAATATCTCTCTAATCATTTAGTTACTTTTTTGATGTCTCTCATCATAGTTTTGTAGCTTTCCTCATATAGATCTTTTACATATTTTGTTAGAATTATACCTAAGTATTTCATTTATTTTGGTGCCAATGGAAATGTATACTTTTTTAAAAAATTTCAAATTCCACTTGTTCACTGCTTGTGTATAGGGAAGCAATGGGCATTTATATACTAAGCTTGTATCCTGCAACCTCACTTTACTATAAATACTTATGAGTTCCAAGCAGTCTTCTGTCAGTTTTTTCAAATTTTAAAGATAGACAATCATGTCATATGTGAACAAAGACAATTTTATTTTTTCCTTCCCAATCTGTAAAATTAAAATACCCATAGAAAGTAGAAAAGTTTCCTTCTTAATACATGAAAATATAAAAGCCTATGTCTTATTGCACTAGCTAGGACTTCCAGTACAACATTGAAAAACAGTGGTAAGAAGGGATGTACTTTCCTCGTTTCTCAATGGGAGCGTTTCTAGCTTTTCACCATTAAGGATGATGTTAGATATGGGTTTTTATAGACATTCCTTATCAAGTTGATAAAATTTCCCTCTATTTCTCTAGTCTTCTGAGAGTTTTATCATGAATGGGTATTGGATTTTGTCATGCTGTTTTTATATCTATTAATGTGATCATGTGATGTTTCTTCTTTAGCCTATTGATATAATGGATTACTTTAGCTGGTTTTTGAATATTGAACCAGCCTTGTATATCTGGGATAAATCCCACTTGGCCATATCGTACAATTCTTTTTATACTTTTTTTCAATTATATTTGTTCATATTTTGTTGAAGATTTTTACATGTATGTTTATGAGATATTTGTCTATAGTTTTCTTGTAATGTCTTTTTAAGTTTTGCCATGCAAGTCGCTTCAGTCATGTCTAACTCTTTGCGACCTCATGGAGTCCACCAGGCTCCTCTGTCTATGGGGATTCTCTAGCAAGAATACTGAAGTAGGTTACCATTTCCTTCTCCAGGGGTTCTTCCCAATGCAGGGATCAAACCCGAGTCTCCCTCATTGCAGGCAGATTCTTTACCATTTGAGCCACCAGAGAAACTCAAAACTCGCTCAGTCGTGTCTGACTCTTTGCAACCCCATGGACTATACAGTCCAAAGAATTCTCCAGGCTAGAATACTGGAGTGGATAACCTTTCCCTTCTCCAGGGGATCTTCCCAACCCAGGGATCGAACCCAGGTCTCCCACATTACAGGCAGATTCTTAAACAGCTGAGCCACAAGGGAAGTCCAAGAATACTGGAGTGGGTAGCCTATCCCTTTTCTAGCGGATCTTCCCTACCCAGGGATCGAACTGGAGTCTCCTGCATTGTGGGCAGATTCTTTACGTAGTGATCTATCGGGGAAGCCCTGTTTTCACTTTTGGTATTAGGTTAATACTGGTCTCATAGAATGAGTCAGAATGTATTTTCTCTCCTAGTATTTTCTGGAAGAGATTGTTGTGAATTGATACATTCCTCCTTAAATGTTTGGAAGAATTCACCAGTGAGCCCATGTGTGCCTAATGTTTTCTTTTTTGACAGGTTATTAATTATTGATTCAAAATGTTTAATAGGTACAGGCCTGTTCAGATTTCAGATTTCTTTTTGTATGATTTTTGGCAGATTGTGTCTTTCAAGAAATTGGTCTGTTTCATCTAGGTTATCAAATCTATGGTCATAGAATTGTTCACAGTGTTCTTTTATTTCCCTTTTCATGTTTGTAGGAATTATAGTGATGTCCTCTCTTTCATTTCTGATATTAATAATTTGTATTTTCTCTCTTTTTTCCTTAGCCTTGCTAGAGGTTTTTTCATTTTTGCCAGTTTTCTCGAAGAACCAGATTTTGTTCTCGAAGAACAAAATCAAAAGATTTTGTTGATTTTCTGTATTGATTTCCTCTTCTTTGAAGCCTGTGTTTTAATCATGATGTGTCACTAACTGACATGGATCTGAGGGGTCTTGAGGCTAAGTCCCTCCCATTCTTTGAGTCTCAGTTTCCACATCTGCAAAATGGGTGTGATGATAGCAATACTTTGCCCAGAGTTAGTCTGAGAGAAGATGTTAAATGTAAGTCCACTTCATTGATTCCGTAAATACTGCTGAGCCCCTGGTATGTATGTACCAGGTTCTGCTTTAAATGCTAGGAATGTAGTATTGTGAACAAAACAGCAAAGTCCCTGCCCTCATGGAGCTTGGACTCTAGTTGGAGGAGACAGAGATCAAACAAATAAACTTAGTGTCAGACAGTATTACAGGCAGGAAGAGAAAGGGAGGGGCCAGGGACGTGCTATTTCAGATAGGGGGCATCCCGATCAGATGTCATTTGAACAGAGACTTGCGGACAGTGAGGAGTGAGCCTGGACTTCATCTGTGGGAAGAGCTTCCTGGTGAAGGGAACAGCAAGAGTAAGGGCCATAACGGCAGCTGGCACGTTGGAAGATCAGCAAGGAGGCCACAGTGATAGAGTGAGGGAAGTAAGGAGTGGGGGGAGGACTGTGGATTTGGATTCTAAGTGTGAGGGGAAGCCAGTGTACAAGGAGGAGACAGGACCCAATAAAATAATACATTTTACCAAGATCACTCTGACTGCGGAATAGAGGACAGATTATAGGGGACAAGGAGACTGGGGTAGAGACTGATCCAGGCCAGAAATGAGGTGATTTGGAAGGACACAAGGGTGGTGGAGGTGCTTTGAAGCCAAATCTTTCATCATCTGTTTGGAAAGTAGAGCTGACAGACTCACTGATGAGGAGGAAGCGGAATAGAGGCGTCACGGATGACTGTAGAGTTTTGTGCCTGTAAATGGAGGAGCCTGGGCGGCTGGGCTTCGGGGAAGGATGAGGGGCACGTACATACCGAGCTCTCCTTTGAGCCGTTTTAAGGTGGGACATTGATCCATCCAAATGGAGGGGGCAAAAACATGAATGAAGGCCTATACCTGGAGTGCAGGGGTGAGGTCTGCGCTGGAGAGACAAATCTGGGATCCGTCAGCTGACAGAGTATTTCCAGCCTTCATCCCTAATGAGACCCCCTCGGGGTGAGTGTAGATGGAGAAGATGATGGAGCAGTGCAGGGTCTTGGAGAACCTGCAGAAGGTGCCTGCTGGCGGCTACCCAGAGCTGCCCAGAGGGCGGCCCATCTGGGACACCAGGGCGAACAGATCTTAGTTTTGCATTGTCCAGGAAACTGTTGTGGAAGAGAAGCCAGCTGCAAGAGCAAGCCCAGGCTTAGCTTGCCCTGAAGGCAAGCGCTGTTCAATTATTGGTGCTCGACATAAGCTAGAGTGGGGCAGCCGGATGAGGTACCTGGGATATGCAACACCCGGGGAAGATGGCTTTTAACACCTGTCATCTCTGTACAACAAAATTATTTTCAGTAATAGTGATGAAATAAAGCCAATTCTAATAATGGCCAGAAAAGAAACAGCGAAATGTTCCTTTCAGTGGACTTTATATACAGAACCATGCCAGTCAACAAACATTACAGCACAAAAGAAGCGGGGGGAGAAGGAATGAGTTCATACTTTTTAATTAAATTAATGGATTTTTTGAAAAAAGAAAAGAAATTGCACAAAGGAAGTTCCAAACGCGTGAACCCCGCAAGGCTGGGAGCGTGAACAGAGGTGGCTGCCTTGGCAATACTCTGTTTCAGCGTCCTTGCAGTCACTGTGCTGTCACTGCCTACTTCAAGTCTACTATTTAAGAGTAGAAGATCTGGTATCTGTGAGAATATCTAGTATCAAAGGAGCTGGTACAAAGAGAACTGGTGCAGAGTACTAGAACCACCACCCTGTACAGACAGAACTCGCTCGGCTCTGAGTCCTTTTTCTCACAACGAACGTGTGCGGCAGAATCGCTCGTGTTAGGGTCTGCTGAACCAGAGGTTGTTCTCTGAACTCACATCCATGTGAGCACAATATTTATGAAAGGTCAAGTAATAAAAGTGTGCTCATCTGGAGCTTCCACACATATTATTACAACGCAGTCGTGATTACAGCAGTTGTTTAGAAGTTGGAACAATGAGATTGTTTTTCTTCGAGGCAGTACGTTTTATCATTGACGTTGTTTAGCATTGTCAGCTTTTAGCTAGCTGGTTTTATGATGGTTTTAAACTTTCCTGCAGGCAATTCATCCCCTATTGCCTTCACCTTGTGCAGACTGCCCCTACCACCCGGCTTTTGGCAGATATTGCAGAAAACCAATGGGCCTCTTGTCCTAGGCAGTGGAGGGGAGGCCGGCGGAGGACTCTGAAGAGGTGATGCTGTGGACAGGCCCTGCTGTGTGACCAGCTAGTTTCCAGGTGGAAATAGGTGCAGAAAGGCCTTGTAGGTGTCCTGTATACACTAAGGAGAGAAGCAGGAGGACCCTGAGTAGGTTGGCTGCTGCTGCTGCTGTTAAGTCGTGTCTGACTCTGTGCGACCCCAGGCGCTAATTCCTAAAGGCCCCCTGCGTCTGAGCACCATCTATGTACAAAGTCTAGCGTAACAGAGAGCCGGACACGGAAAGCTGCCTCCGTGGAGTGACAGTTTGCCCTGGTGGATATGAGACGACATCCCCCCGGAGTTGCATCCAGCCCTGCTCAGTGGGATCCCTGCTCTCCTCCTCCCCTCCCTCTCTCTCCTTCCCTTTCCTTTTTCTGCAGAGCAGTCCGTGAAGACAGCCGTTCTAATGAAAAATCTCATAAATACCAGGAGATAAGCATCCAGGACCTTGGGTTTTTATTTCTGCCAAGACTCCCCGGAGAGCCTCCTTGGTAGGAAATATCCCTTTAGAGCTGAGATTTTCCTCCCGGGCTTCAAAGACAGTGCTGGCTTCTTAGGGACACAACATCTGTTTAAACCGAACTTGAACCGGGAGGCAGGAGCATCCCGCACAGGAGGGGGACAGGGTGGAGCAGGAGGGTGCAGAATCTGCTCTCTGGCCTAGGAAAAGCTCCCCAGGCCTGTTCCTCCTTCTAGTGGTGCGTCCTCCTGCCGGGGGTGGCTCTGGGTAAATGCAGAGCGCTGGAGGGGCGGAGGCTACGGGGGTCTCAGACCTGAGGCTGGGCTTTGTGCTGCCTGCTCCCCAAATAGCCCCCCAGCCCATGACTGCCAAGGCCTCCACACCCAGGGGAGGGAGCAAGGAGACCCGGGGTGGCAGAGCAGCTTCTGCAGCCTGGGCGGTCCTCTGGGCCCTGGGAGCCCCTTTCCAAGCCCAGATATCCCAGCTCTTGGCATTTGTACCAACAAATCCCCTCTCTCTCTGCCCCACCCCCTTTCTTCTTTCCTTTCTCCCTCATCATTCACTGAGCATCCTCTGGGATACAGGAATTAAAAATCCCCAGTCCGTAACTTCAACAAGCTTGAAATCTGATAGAACAACCTGATTGCTCTCCAAGATAAGAAAAATCGAGTGCTTTGTGTGCCTGGGCGGGCATGCCAGTGCACACTGTTATTGTTAAGGCCGTAAAACAACATTAGAGAGAGCTTGGGAAATGGAGGGAAGAGAACTCAGGCAGTGCCCCTCTCAGGACAAGAGGCCCATTCGCTTCCTGCTTTTGTTCCCACTCAGGCACACATACAGCAGAGATGCCTCCAGAAAGTTCACCGAGTTCGGCTTCCTGCTTTTCTTTGCGCACCAGGTCCCGCTGCAAAATAGCCATGTGAGACTCCTTCCTGGGCAGTACCCGGCTAGGGGCCCCCATTCCGGCAGCTTGCTTCCGATGTCCACCAGTGCTCGATTCTAAATGCGTGCCTCCTGGAAAGGGTTGCTAGGTTAGCAGATCACACTACAGGACGCCCAGGTTAACTCAAACTTCGTATAGCCAGCGAATCGTTTAGTGCAAATGTGTCTCCCATCAGTAGGAGTCCCTGGCAGCTCAGATGGTAAAGAATCCTCCTGCAATGTAGGAAACCTGGGTTCAATCCCTAGGTCCCATCCCTGGGTCAGGAAGACACCCCTGGAGAAGGGAATGGCTACCCACTCCAGTATTCTTGCCTGGAGAATTCCATGCAGAGGAGCCTGGCGGGCTATAGTCCATGGGGTTGCAAAGAGTCGGACATGACTGAGCAACTAATGCTTTACGCTCTTAAGTTCCATCAGTATCAGTCCCATGGACTATTTGGAACAAAAACTGAAACATTCTTTAGTGTTTGTTTGAAACTCAGATTTCACTGAGCATCTTGGATTTTACCTGGAAACTGTGTACCTGGAGAGTCTTGTTGCATGCGTAGTCAAGGCTGCTTTATTGAATGCTACAGAAAACTAGCTGGTGATGTTTCCCTTCCCGTTTTGTGGGGAACAGTCTCCCTAGCTTGAATCTATCCTGCTTTTTTATTGTGTCTCCCCGACAACTCTGATATCCATGGCTCTGTGGCTTAGCACACTTGGAGGTCAATGAATTCATCCCCTGTGGTCCCTTTGAGTACATCTTTCCCTCAGCCTCTTTCTGGAAGCTGCCAATGACTGCAGATATTTGGTTTGCTTTATGGAGGGAGAAGGAAGGGCTGGTGGGAGGTGTATATTAGCATTCCCCCTTGGGTCCATGGAGCTGCCTCCTCCAGAGCCCATCAGCTTCTCTGGCTGCCACAGATATAAGCAGTGTGCCCACCTTTGCCCTGCTGGAAGGAGCAAAGGTTTGAGGATGCTGGTCCAGGGCTGCAGACCCCAAGAGGTTTATGACATCTTTCTCCCCATCAGTGAACTTATTTTTCATTCTAAGGCAGCTTCAGGGAATAAAAATATAAATCGAAGTGGCAGACAGTAAAGAAAAAAAAATGATTGACTGGAAAGTGGGAAGACAGAGCGATGCCTTGTGGTTAAATGGATTTTCTGTTTAACTGAGGGTTAAGTAGAAAACTCATTTTGATTCATCCTCTGCTCTTGCAAATCTTTCTGAAATGTATTAGCCTGCTCCCTGGTTTTCCTAAGTGCACCATAATGACCATAATTGAATCTCTTTGCTGGCAGAGCATCCTGTGGGGCGTCGGGGCATGCTGTTGTAAATGTCAGTCTTCTAGGTACAATCAGGACCTGGGCTTTGGAGCCTGTGCCATAGGCCATGTGCCATGCAGTGGCCCTTCCTTCACATCTGCCGCCACCTTATTCGGTCTTCCCAGCCGCCCTGGACTGGGCCTAAGGAAGGGACCCATTTACAGATATGGAAACTGAGGTCCATGATGCGAAGGACTCGCTTCAAGTCACTCTGGCTGGTGGAGGAAATGAATCTGAAGCCAGTAGAAATGGTGGTGGTGAGTTGGTCTGGATTCAAATCCTGGCCCTCACTTCCTGGCTGGAAGAAGACCATTAAGCTTTATGAACCTCAGTTTCTCCATCTCTGTATTGGGCATAATAACCTTTCCATACCGAGCTGCTGAGATGAAGTGAGGTAATCGTGGGTGGGCTGCGCATCTGGGTCTTCATATATATGTATATTTTAAATGGCACATACACCTTTTATCCCCAAATGTCCCACATGCTCTTTTCCTGGGACCCGGCCTCCAGCTCCTTTCTACTTTGCTGTCCTGCCTCCTCTGTGCCTTAATCCTTTTGCAAGACTGCAGGACCAGAATGTCCGGGTTTGAATCCTGACTTTGTGTCCCACTCCTTGTGTGGTTCTATTTCTGGGCCTCAGTTTTCCCATCTATAAAATGGGGATAGTAGTGCCCTGCCTCCTAGGGTTGTCATGAGGATTAAAAGCAAGAGAGCTTGTCCAGGCCAGTGTTAGGCAAGGATTTGCCATTGTTGTTCTGGGACTTGATTAAATGAGTCCAGGTTAATCAGGCTTTTAGGATTTGGTCCATACCCTGAGCATGTCAGCAGGAGTACACTTGCAGACCCGGCTCCCTGTTGGTGCCCCAGGAGTTTGTACCGTCAGTCTGGGGAGAAGGAAAGAGCCGCTCTTTCTTCCTGCCATTGTGAGGGGTGTTTACCCCTCCTTGGGTGCTCAGAGAAGTACACCAAGAGGGAGCCATGGGTAGGTTATAAAGGGCCCTACTTTGGCCCTGACAGGGCCCCCTGCCCAGAGGTCATCACCCTCCAGTAATTGGTCTGTCTGTGACCTCGGTGCTCCCTCTCCGTATGTCATGGATCCCTAGCATTACAGAAGGTGTTTGTTTTTCTCCTTACCAAGGGATCCACTTGGAGCACAGAGGGCTCTCTGTGTGTGACCTCTGGACTCCCCCTGGGGTCCGGGCTGGAGGGTGGGGAGGACACTTCATCAAACCAAACCTAGGCCAGTGAAGCCACCTGTTCTGGGCTCTGGCCTGCTGGGTCCACACCTCCATGGGTCTTGCAGGCAAATCTCCTCCAGTTCTGGAGTGCCAAGTCCTGCCTACCACCTCCTTGCTCTCCGAGTCACCCACTCTGGACACCTTCTGGGATTCTTTGCAGCAGCTGAATAGTCACCCTGGTACTTGGGTACAGGAACAGCAGCCTGTGTGCAAAGCCACGGGCAGGCTGGTTTATTTATGCGTTTATCTTTAATGGGAAGGCTGAGAGAAACTGCGCGGTTTGTGAATATTTACAGGCAAATTACTACAGGGAGGAAATGAATTCATTCCGTCTCCTCTCCCGCTGTTAACAGATCACACTGTGGTTCCCCACGCCTGCCTCCCACAGCCCTCCCTGAGCTTGTTTTGTCTTTTTGCTCTGCCGCGGCTGTATGTGGGGATCAAACCTGCGATCCCTGCATTGGAAGCGCAGTCTTAACCACCGGACTGACAAGGAAGTCCCCCTTGTAAGTTTTTACACCAGCTCCAGAAGGGGCAGCCTGGAAGATGCGTCAGTGTGATTCCCCCATACACTTACTGAGTGCCTATTGTATTCCATCCCCCAGTTCGGGTGCTGGGGGTACCGAGGTGAGCGTCGCGCCTGTTGTCCCCGCTCCTCCCCTCAAGGGGGCCTGTGGATAAGAACAGCAGTGTCTGTTGGAGGAAACAGTTGCTTTGAGACCTGTGGCTGTGGGAGGGGGATGGGCAAGATGGGATCTGTCTGTATAACACTGGGGAAGGCTGGGCAGTAGCAAGGCTGCCTGTCTTGGGCCTGGAAGGACTTTTTACCAGCAGAAAAGGTCTCTTGGGCAGAGGCCAGAGCACAGAGCCTTGGAGGTGCGAAGGACGGCACTTCCTGGGGGTGGGGTTGTAGGGAACCTTCTGGTGGTTAGACATGGCACCTTTGGAAGGAAGCAGGAGGAGGAGAAGCTGGAAATGTGGGTGGGCTGGGTTGTTTCTGGTTCTGAGCTGGGGAGAGAGGGGACCTAGAAGGGAAGACAGGGACCAGGGTTGCCCAGTTTCCAGAGATAGCCAGGCGGAGCCCTTGTCCTGTGGCGAAGGACTAAGTTGGTGAATAATGGCCTCTATTGAAAGAGGGAGTTTCCCGTTCCCTCTCCCTCCCCTCCCCTCCTTTCCCTTCCCTTTCCCTCCCCTCCCTTCCCCTGCCCCTGCCCCCTTTCCCCTCCCCCTCCCCCTGGTCTGAGCTGACAGTCCTGTGGTCTGTGGTTCTCAGAATCTCAAGTGTTAGGGTCAGTTCTCACCAAGGGCAGGGCTGGCCTGGATTGTTCCGGACAGATGGCAGTCTGTGTGGCCACCTGTCCAATGGCCAGAGGGCATGGGGGTCCCTTGGGACACTGGGCTTGGTCCCTGGTCCACACGCGAGGCCTCCCAGGGCAGTTGGTCAGATGCCCACCACATCCAGCCTGGGCAGTAAGAACCTCAGCTTGGGCTCTGGGTCCTGCTGACCTGAAGGAGGAGCTGGGCTTCCCACCAGGGACTTCGTAGGGGGCTCAGGCCGGGCCTAGTGTGTCGGTCCTGGGAACCTGCCCTGGAATTGACTGGACTCTTCTCAGTGGGGAGAACCTTCGCTCATTCTCACTTGCCTCCCAGATTTGCTCATTCTTCCCCAGCCCGCCCCTCCTGGGGTGCCCTGCTGGCTCTGTCCTCAGTTTACCTGAGATCCGGGGCCGTAAGACAAACCCTTTGCCCTCAGGATTCTGAAACAAGGCTGGACAGGAGCACAGATTTCAGAACTGTCTAGGCCTCCCCTGGCCTGGCCACCCTCAGAGGCTAATGAAAGCACTGTGTGTTTTTTTAATTCAGTGAGGGGCCCTCCTTGGCCTGTGACAGGCGGGAGGGAGTGGGGCAGGCCAGCCGGTTCAGATCCTGGGGAGGGGTAGTGGGAGGCAGCGAGGTTCCCAGGCTGGGAGGCTTTGGGATCATGGCTGTGGTTGAAACTGATCACCCTGAGAGCCTGCGCCGTGGCCTTGTTAAGACACAAACTGCCTTCAACTGCTTCTGGTGGGCACACGCACCTGCCAGCCCCACCTTCATGCTCACCATCCTGGGCACGTGCTGATTGCACACCTGTGCACACCTCCAACATGCCTGTGTATACCTACTCATCTCCGCACGCACACATTCGTGCAAATGCCCTCACATCCCGGCACACGCCTCTCCTCCACACTCACCCCAGCTCCCGCTTCCCACCCACAGCCTCCCTATACGTACCCTGTCCTTTCCATAGAGTCCCTCCCGACCCACCATTCATGAGCACACACACACGCACAGGCTGCATCCAGACTTTTACATGATCTTGCTCGTTTCTCAGCCTGCAGAGCTCTGGATTATCTGGGACCCTTTTTACTCAGATGCTGAGCCCAGCAAGGGCTCCAGGGAGAGTGGGAAGGTTGAGTCAGAGAATAAGCCTGGATCCAGTGCAACTGCCCTGTGAGACAAGTGTCCTGACTCCTCCTGTTTCACACATCCATCAATCTATCCATCCATCCACCCATCTATCCATCCATCCATCCATTTACCCTTCTATCCATCCATCCATTCATCCTTCATCTATCCATTCAGCAGTCCATCCATTCGCTTATTAATGTACCCATCATTTATTCCAGCACGTACTCATAGCAGTGAATCAGGCATTTCTTTGGTTCTGAGATTTGTTAAGGAGGAAATGACATAGGGCCTTGATACTTGTTTTTGAAACCAGAAACCGTGGAATCTAGTTTCTGCCTTTTGCTAGCTTTGTGACCTTGGTCATGTCCTGTCATCCTTGAGCCTCAGTTTCCCCACCTGTAAAATGGCAATCATGGTGCCTCATCCCAGGAAGAGTGCTGGTCCCTGGGGATGGTAGCCATGAGCACTAACTTGGGGACTTCTGTGTCCATCATCAAAACCCTCCTTGAAAACTCTGATTCGAAAAGATACATGCACTCTGAGGTTCACAGGAGCACTATTTACAACGGTCAACCATGGAAGCAACCCAAATGTCCATTAATAGATGAATGGATAGGGAAGATGTCATATATATACATACAGTGGAATACTACTCAGTCATAAAGAAAGAAAGAAAGAATGCCATTTGCAACAACATGGATGAACCTAGAGATGATCATACTAAGAGAAGTATTAATAAGTCAGACAGAGAAAGACGAATATCATATGATGTCACTTGTGTGTAGATCTAAAATAGGACACAAACAAACTTATTTACAAAACAGAATAGACTCACAAACATAGAAAACAAGGTTACCAAAGGGAAAAGGGTGGGAGGGATAAGTTAGGAGTTTGGATTAACAGATGCAAACTACCATATAGAAAATAGAGAAACAGCAAGGTCCCACTATCCAGTACAGGGAACTATATTTAATGTCCTGTAATAAAACATAGTGGAAAAAATACAAAAAAATACATATGTATAACTGAATCACTTTGCTGTACATCAGAAACTAACATAATATTGTAAATCAATTATACTTCAATAAAAAAGTCAAAACCCTCCTTAAAATAGGGATGAAACGAGGCAAAATAAACTCCCTGCAACCTGCAGCTTCCTAGGGTTTGAATGAGAAGCAAGGATGTGGGTCCTGGTGGATCTTGGGGTCTGTCTCCGGAATGCCTACATTTCAGCCATGGTTGGTCAGTTTCTATTTTTCTTTTAAGAGAAAGAGATTGAGAAAGGACTAGCTATCACACACATTAAGGAAATGTGCTGCTGTAGAGGTTTCTGCAAAGGGCAGGAGGAGCACCCAGAAACTAGTGGCTTAGCCATCAGGGGGCTGCACTGGAGGGCCCCCGGCAGTTAGCTGTCTCTAGGGAGCAGACAGTGAAGCCTGTTGAAGGCTAGGGAAACCTCGCTGACGGCGGAAGGTTGGGCCTTGTGGAGGGCAGCCCACAGTCTCCAGATCCCCAGAGAGACCCACCCGCCCCTCCCCAACCCTGGGCCTTTGTGATGCAGGTCCAGAAGTTAGGGCTGCCTAGGGCCCCGGGGGAGTGAAGAGGTGGCTAGTGGCTGTGTTTTGTTTTTTTTTTTTCAACATTATTACACTTTTAAATGATTATTGGAAAATATGATGGCTAACTTCATTTTTTAAAATAATTTATTTACTCATGGCGGTGCTGGGTCTTCGTTGCTGTGAAGGCTTTTCCCTAGTAATGGCGAGTGGGGACTACTCTTTAGTTGCAATGTGTGGGCTTCTCACTGTGGTGGCTCCGCTTGTTGCAGGGCACAGGATCTAGGGCGCACGGGCTTCAGGAGGTATGGCACGTGGGCTCAGTAGTTGTGGCTCCTGGGCCACAGGTTCAGCAGTTGCGGCACATGGGCTTCCTGCATGTGGGATCTTCCCGGACGAGGGATCAAACCCATGTCTCCTGCATTGGCAAGTGGATTCTTTACCACCTAGCCCCCAGGGAAGCCACTGGCTAACTTCTTGAGAAGGCTAACTTCTTGAGAAGTGAGATACACACACACACACACACACACACACACACACACACGCACACACACACACAGAACGACTGTGAGGCCCTTGATGGATAGGCCCTTTTTATTACTGAGTTAAATTGGCTTATCGGCCTTTGTTGCTCCAGAGATCCTAATAGCACGCAGTAGGGGTAGCAAATCTCTGTTGGATGAGGAAGGAATGGGATGTTGCAGCAACTTGCCTGTACTTGCCTCTGTGTCTTCCCCATCCCTGGCATGCTTAGTAACAATGTCAGACTTACGGAGCTTCTGGAAAATGGGAGAATAAAAGAGATGTCAGGTAAGCGTCCAAAGCTGCAACTAGGAGACAAGTCCTGGAGAGCTAATGCACAGTGTAGTGAGTATGGAAAACACCATGGTATTAAAGTCACTGAAGTTGCTAGGAGACTAGGTCTTAATCATTCCCAGCTCAAAAAAGAAATGATGAGACTTCCCTGGTGGTTCAGTGGTTAAGACTTTGCCTTCCAACGCAGGGGATGTGGGTTCCATCCCTGGTCAGGGAGCTACGATCCCACATGCCTTGCGGCCAAGATCCAAAGCATAAAACAGAAGCAGTATTGTACCAAATTCAATGAAGACTTTAAAAGTGGCCCACATAAAAAAAAGAAATGATAATCATGTAATATAATAAAGGTGCTATCACTATAATGGCAATATACATACATCAAATCAGCTTGCTGGACACCTTGAATTTATACAATGTTATATGTCAAATACTTTGGCCACCTGATACGAAGAGCTGACTCATTAGAAAAGACCCTGATGCTGGGAAAGACAGAAGGCAGGAGAAGAAGGGGACGACAGAAGACGAGATGGTTGGATGGCATCACCAACTCAACAGACGTCGAGTTTGAGCAAGCTTCGGGAGATGGTGAAGGACAGGGAAGCCTGGTGTGCTGCAGTCCTTGAGGTTGCAAAGACTCAAACATGACTGAGCAGCTGAACAACAACAAATATGTCAATACATTTCAATAAATAAATAAGTAAACTTATTTTTCAAATGAATGAAATACCAGTAGTTGAAGGAATTATATATACTTTCATCCAGCATCTTTTTCCTCCCCGCCCCAGCCACAAAGAATTAGAAACTTTATTGGGGTACAATTTACATTCAGATCTAAAGTGTTCCATACATTCTGACCTTGTTTACACCCCTGTAATCTGAATTCCCAGCACGACAGGAAACTCTCCCATCAGCCCGGGGAGTTTCCTCAGGCCCCTTTCCAGTTAACCATGGCTCTGCTTTGTATCACTGTAGGTTAGCTTTGTTCTAGAACTTCCTATAAATGGAATCACACAATTTGCACTCTTGTGTCTGGCTTCCTTCCCTCAGCTTGTTGTTGTTGTTCAGATGCCAAGTTGTGTCCGACTCTTTGCGACCCCACTGACTACAGCATGCCAGGCTTCCCTGTCCGTCACCATCTCCTAGAGTCTTTTCAAGTTCAGTGATGCTCTCTAACCATCTTGATGTTTCTGAAATTCATCCCTGTTGTTGGGAGCTATGTGGGGAGCTCATCACTTGTACTGCTGCACAATGTTCTATCTTATGTATACACAATATCTTGTTTATACATTCATCCTTTGATGGGCATTTGCATGTTCCCAGTTTTGGACTATTATGTAATCAAGCTCCTATGAACATTTGAGTGCAAGTCTTTGTGTGGACTCCCGCTTTCTTTTCTCATGTGTAAATAGGAGTTAGAATGGTTGCGTTAGAGGGCGAGTGTATGTTTAAGAGAAAGTGCCAAGCTGTATCTCACACCTCCACCAGCCGTGTCTGAGGGTTCCAATTCCTCCACAGCCTGATCAACATTTCGTATGGTCAACAGAGCTTTTCGATTTTAGACATGCTATAGTTGTCTGACATTATTTCCTTACGGTTTTCATGTGTACTCTCCTGTTGGGCTAGTGAAGTTGAGCATCTTTCATCTGAATGTCTTCTTTTGTGGACTGTCCATTCAAGTCTTTTGCCCATTTTTTACTGGATTGTCTTTTTATTACTGAGTTAAAGGAATTATTTAACTTTTGGAAGACAGCCTGACGGGATAGCTTCACAGTCTTGTAGTGGGCAGAGACGTCTGAGACAGGACAGAAAAAATGGGAACCGTGAAAGGAAAAATGGAGGAATTGGACTTCACCAAAATTTAAAACTTATTTCTACTAAGAAAAGTGAATCGGAAATCCACAGACCAGAAGAAGAGAATCACAGCACGTGTGCCCAGGATGTACCACAGCCATTTTATGAGGACTTGCGTCTACCCGGCACTTGCCCCACCCTACGAGGTCCTACAGATCCCACTCGCCTAGCAGCCAGGGTGCTCTCTGTTGAAACGCAAGTCTAACCCTGCTGAACTTGCAGCACCCACAGGGTAAGTCCCAGCGCCCTGGAGGTGGCCTCAAGACTCCGCCCCCTGCCACTCAAGAGCTTATGCTCGCCACTGGTGCTCGAGAGGCTCTAAGCTCTGCCCTGAGGGCTCCCTTCACAAAGGCTGTTCCTGAAGAACAGACTTTTCCTGGCGGTTCACACAGCGGCCTTGCCTCCGCCTTCAGAACTCGCCGGAGGTAAGCCTTCTTGAGTGGAACTTCCCTGGACCCGAGAGGTGGAGGCTGACTCATCCCGGGGGCTTGGATGGAAAGGAAGGGGTCGGGACTCAGCCTGCATTGCATGGAGAGATTGAGGGGCGATTAAGGAACCCACCTCCATCCTTTGACCCAAGGGCAAAATGCCAGCATTTAATGACAGGTGGGTGCTGGTACTGGCTGGCCAAGGTAGACCCTGGTCAGAGTGCTGAGTTGCAGAGGTCCTTGCGGGGAGCAGACACCCCTCCTTCAGCTGCTGGGGAGGGGCTGTGGGGCTGTGGGGAGACTTTGGAGCCCAGAGCAGCAGTTAATTATTAATACCAACCGGTGCCAGCATATGGCAGGACTCTTGTCAGATCTGGTGTGTGCAGGCGAGCTCTTGGCCTGTCTGGTTGGCCTTCTGGTCCTGGCTCATGGTCTTGCCTTTACCCTGTTTTCTCTAAAGCCGTTTTATTCATGTCAACCCGTTATCATTCCAACAAGCCTTCAGATGATGAGGCTGTGTTCAGGCATCAGTGCCCCCGTCAGACCTGTTGAACCCTTGGCCAGAGCTCTCTGGGGACAGCGTGCCATCACTTCGCGTATTTCTCTCGATGAAATGAGGCACTTTATAATGTTCTTTGCCCACTGTCTGTATCTGGGACAGCAGCTGCTGAGAAGTCTTCTGTCACACCCCCTGTCCTGTCCCCAGCACTCGGAGCTGAGCCTGGGACTCAGGAATTGCTCAATGAATTTGCCACCAATCAGTGAAGGTTAACTAACAACCACCCGCCATGCTAGACAGCTAAGTTATTCTTGTTCTGTTGTGAAGTCATGTCTAACTCTACGTGATCCCATGGACTGTAGCCCGCCAGGCTTCTCTGTCCATGGGATTTCCCCAGGCAAGAATACTGGAGTGGGTTGCCATTTCCTTCTCCAGGGGATCTTCATGACCCAGGAACTGAACCTGAGTCTTCTTCATTACAGGCAGACTCTTTACCACTGAGCCAATCTGGGAAGCCCAGACAACTGAATACATTCCTCCATTTTCTCAGTTGGGAAACGGAGGCTCCAGGAAACTCCGTGGCTTGTTCAGAGTCTCACAGCTGATGAGAGGCAGAGTCATGAGGAAAAGGCAAATCTGGTTTCTGGCATTTCCTGCCCTACGATGGCTACATTTCTTCCTCCTAAGTTTAAACCCAATAATGAAAGAAAGTGGCGAATGCTATAAAAATGTGCAGTGTTATAGAAATAAAAGGTGTCATTACAATATCTATGTTGGTTTTAATCATCCCCAACTACGATAATGAGACAAAGCATCTTTTGAAACATGGGCAGGATTAGGGCTAAAATTTAGATGTTTTTTAGGATCTTGGTATATCTCACGTGTGAATGCTTCTGTTGAACATTGGGATGCAAAGGATATTTGTCAAATAAGTGCAGGGGATCAATTATAACCACACATTGAACACGTGAGTACCCATCGCCCCAACCCAGAAACAGCAGAGGCTTCACCCGACCTGAGCCAGTCTCTTCCCAGCCCGGATTTTGTATTTATCCCCCTCTAGCCTTTTTTTTTATATATTTTTTATGACTTTTCCACATCCGTTACTTTAATATTTTCTCTTCATTGATACATTCATCCAGCAAATGCTAGTAGAGCTCTACTCTCAGGGGGAGCCTTACAGAGTCTCCCAGTCCCACTCCTGCAGTTTTTAAAAAGGAAGAAAGATAGGTGATTTTTTTTTTTCCTCTGACCAAAAAAAAAAAAAAAAATTCCTCCTGGTGGTGTGTGTCTCCCACCCCCCACCACTCCGTGAAGCCAGCTTTTCCTCTCAAATGCCTCTTTTGCGTTTTGGCACACAGTGTAGCCCTCTGTGAGTATTTTTCCACAAAATATTTGTGGCTTTGGCAAGGTGGTTTATACCATTAATAGTGCTCCCTTTGTCCAGAGGTTCCCCGGCTCTGCTCCACTCTGTATGCATCGGGACATTGACTGGACCTGGCAAAGCAGAACTTCGCTCCCGGGCCCTTTAATTCTATTTACGTTTTATTGATTTAAATTTAATAGCCATGTGTGGCCAGTGGCGGCCACAGTGGCCCGTGCAGTTTGGAGGAGGGGTTTCCTCCAAAGGGAGGTGTTCGACAAGAGCTGGTGGCACCTCATCACTGGCTTTATTTCTCCTGTACTGGAGAAGCCAGCCAGGATTGAGGAAGTCATGTGTCAGAGTTGATTTCTACATGAATTCCCTCCCCTCTGCTCCAAGCAGAGAAGAGAGCAAGAGGAAGGAAGAACCCAGGCGTCCAGCCGCCTTTGCCTTTCTGCAGATGAGGTTGTGCAGAGCGCCTGGGCATCCAGAGAGCGATGAGAACAGGGATGAGAGGAGAGAGACATGTGGGTATTCCGTGTGCAACAGCCTTGCCCCACCACCCTCGTGTCAGTGGCTGGGTTTCATTCTCCCGGGGATAAGGGAGTGCTGTATAAATTCATCAATGAATTCTTTTCACAGCTTATGAATGTTTACACGAGGCAGGGCTGGGTTCGGCAGAAAAGCTGAGGTTCTCACTTCCCAACAAAAATAAGTCACGGGCGGGGAAATTAAAAAAAAACCACCCAGTTGCAGGGCTTACAGGATTCTTCCCCTCTTTAGCCATCACCGCCAGAATTAAATTGTCCAATTTGGAGCCTTGAGAAGGAAAATAGCTCTATTGGCTTTTATATCTACTAAGAAAAAAGCTTTCCACGATTTGTCTGTTCCTTTGTAAACTTGCTGTGTGGCCTAAGAAGTGTTACTTACCCTCTCTGGACCTCAGTCTCGCCATCTGACACAGGTGGGCAATGGTACCTCGCAGGGGGCTTTTAGGAGTTTGCTGAGACAAAAAGCGGGCTGTCATACGGCAGAGGGAGGTGCGCTCACAAGGAGCCTTCAAGATTAGTTATGCTGGTTCAGGAGCAAGCCAGGGGTGGAGTGTGTACCAGAAACCCAGAAATATGGTATTTGTGGAATGAAAAGAAAAAAAAATACCCCAGATCAGTGGGAAATGAATCTTTATTTTCATAGTCTGTCAGCAGGACACTGCAGGCATCGGAAAAGGAAAAACAGTAATAATAGTCCGTGTTTAAATGTAGCTCTGGCTCCCTCCGCCCAGTCTTTGTCTGTGGGACTGTGCATGGACCAGAAAGACCCCTTTAGGAGCCCTCACCCCATGCCACAGCCCCTTGGTGAGTACTTTGGGGGCCTGGGGTGATGCTGGCTGGTATTCCGGGGAGCAAGGTCTCTTGGATTTTATGAGGTGTCAGAAGGACACCCATCACGAGAATGTCCTTATCCTGCCCCTGAGTCCGGGACCTCAGGCATCATAGACTCACAGCCCTTGACCCGTCACTTGGGCAATAACTTCACTGCTGGGCTATTGCAGGCCAGGAAGGTGCCTGGCTGTGTGTGTGTGTGTGTGTGTGTGTGTGTGTGTGTGTTTGCGCACACCTGTGTAAATGCTTGCTCTGAGCTCTCAGAGAACAGAAAAGGTGATGGGATAGCAGACATCTACGGATACCTGGAACCTGGTCAAGCAGAGTGAGGTACCCCACACAGGGACACCACGAGGTGTAGAGCCCTGCACTTCCCCCCTGAGCCTCGACATCCTCATCTGGGAAGTGGGACCGAGGGAAGCTAGCTCACAGGGCGAGAGGACAGGTCAGCGCGGGGCCAGGTGCACAGCGGGAGCCAGGACAGGGCGGCCCGGCGATGGAGTCAGCCTAAAGTGGCTCCCTCCCGTGGACCCCCTTAGGAAGAGCACTTTGTGTTGGAGGTGGGAGTCCTCTAGAGCATCTAGGGCAAGGCCCTCAGGGAATGAAGGCTACTCTGGTCCCCCGTCGAGGCAAGCAGCAGCCCCAAGCTGGGTTACGAGGCCTTTTGAGTGACTCCATGCCCCATGAACTTTTGGAAACTGGGTCTGGGGTAGTCTGTCCTGCCCCCTGAGAGACTCAACGACTGAAGCATACAGCAGGGACGGAAGGTGAGGTCAGCAGAGATGCCCTGCCATTGGCTGACCCAGCCCGGGTCTGGGGGGTGAGCAAAGGGACCGGTATCATTGGGCCCCTGCTTCTCCTGCTTTGGTGGGGGAAGGGATCCCCACCAAAGGGATCCCTGAAACACGTTCATAATGATACACATTCTAACACTTGAGCTAATGGGCTCACGTGTTCAATTAATAACAACATATTGGGTCCCCCGAAGAGGTTTCAGAGTTTGCATCTGGACCCCCAACATGAGGAGGCTGGAAACCTTGGCTGTGATTGAAGAGCTGATGGGGGCAACTTTCTGTTCTGAGGAACACCTGCCCCTGCCTTCACTGGCCACACCTCCTCATGGCCACCGAGAGATGCTCAGAGGTGGGCCAGCCACCCCTTCTGTGGACCATCTCCTCTTCCAGGTCTCCTCCATGGAGGGGCCATCACCAGGGTCTGGGCGTCTGCTCTGGAAAGAGTAGACAGGTCTGGGGACAGTATGCGGGGTGTGGTGGTATTGGCGAGGGTTCATGGTCAAGGCTGGGCCCCAGGGCTGTAGAGTCAGGGTGTCCTTGGTCTGTGTGGCCTTGGGCAAGTCATCTCACCTGGTGAGCTTCAGTGTGTAACGGCACTTACATCGAAGGACTGTTTCTCAGCAGTTGATTAGGGGCTAAGATTGTATTCTTTCATTCAAAAATATTTGTTGAGCATTTACAGTGTGCTGCCGCCACTGCTCTGGGTATTGGGATTCTAGCAGTGAACAAAGGTCCTTCTTTTCTGGATGTTATACTCTAGTGGGAGAGACAGACAACTAAATACATGGTCAATGTGAATCAATTTATAGGTTATACACATAGTATTTATTTATGCCTGTCATTAAATATATACTTATTGTAGGCTCATATATTATACATAAACAAATATGTACTTCAGGTAGTGAGAAAATCAGTGAGCAATGATGGGAGATGCTGTTTGCAATAGAGGAGATAGAGGGGCTGGGGAGAGCCCTCTGATGGGGATGTTTAAGCAGAGACCAGAGGAAGTGAGGGAACATGCCCAGGGCTTCTGTGGTACAGAGGGCAGCAGAGAGGGAATCGCCAGGCATCAGGGGCTTGGCTTTCCAGGGCTGGGGTGATGCGTGGGGGAGCGAGTGCGAGGAGGCCGGGGAGGCAGCCTGGGCATCTTGCATGTGTCGTGAGGACCGTGCGGCTTGTCTGCCGACGGCTCGGCACAGACTACGTGCTGCCTAAGTGCGCCTGCATTTGCTCATTCCTCAGTGATGGACCCTGAGCAGGACGTGAGGATGCGGAGAGGCCGTCTCAGTGCCTGCCCTGGGGACACCAAGGGCAGCCCCTTTCAAGTTGGGGCTTTGGTGGAAGTGATGGAGCCACAAGGTGGTCCCCGTGCCCCTCTGAGCCCCTTCAGCGGTGGCCCAGGCCCAGGGAAGGCCTCCCAGGCGAGGGGATGCCTCAGCCAGCCCTTGTAGGGTACGTGGACCTTAGCCCAGGGGAAGCAGCCTGGGAAGGAGACGCCAAGCCGAGTGCGCAGACCAATGGCACGTGCCAAGGCCCTGAGGATCGGAGGAGCGCGGCTGTGGGGAACGGCCCTCTTTCAGGGTGCACGAGGGGTGGGAAGGGCTGAGAGCCAAGGTCAACATGACCCCCGGGTGCCTGAGGCCAGGCTGTCCCCAGAGCAGAGCCTGAGGGGAGGGGCCTGTGCAAGTGATTTGTTAAGGATCTGCCCCCAGGGGAACTGATGAGGGAGGGGAGGGGAGGGCGTCAACCCAGGGGGATCCCAGACAACCTCCGGCAGAAGGTGGCTTCCATTTGAGCCTGAGGGGAGCTCAGAACTTGTCCTAGGCCCAGGCCAGGGAACCAGGCTTTCCTGTTGGCTGTTGGCTCAGCACACCCCACCCCACCGCCATCCTGCCCCCAGCGCGGAGGAGGGTGGCTCAGAGCACTTCTGACTGTCTGCGGGGGGAGCAGAGCATCTCTGGGATGTGAAGGAGAGTCACAGGTATAGGCATTAGAAACAAATGCACAGGAGGTGAACCCACCATCCCAGTTTGCCAGAGACCAGGGGGTTTCCTGGGACGCGGGACTTTGAGTGCTAAAACCAGGATGTTCGGTCACCCAGAGCATTGCCACAGTGGCCTCTACAATGACCTCACCTCCTCAAGCCTCAGTTTCCTCTTCTGTAAAATGGGGTTCATAATTCTGCCAACTTCATGGGGCAGATGGTTGGATTCATCACAAATAACCCAAGCAGAGCCCGTTCCCCAGACTAGAAGCCACTTGAAGAATGTTCTCTGAACCCAACTTGCCGGGCACTAGGTGACCCCAAGCCTTAGATGGATGGCAGCCGACATTTCCAAAGCCAGGGGTCCTCCTTCTTCACCTCCCACCACACTCACCCCTTACCCGCTCCCCAGCCACTTGACGAGTGCCCGTGGACTGAGGCCTCCAAGAGGAGGAGGCTGCGTCTTTAAGTGTTCAGAACAGGACTGAAATGTTATGACAGTGCATCTCACAAGGGATGCAGTTTCCACGGCAACCCCACACTAAGATAAGCAAGCCGCCTGCATTTTTTTCTGAAAGGTTCAGGAACAGGGGGGAATTAGGCGATCTGTCAGCGGGTGGGACTTGAAAGCCAGAGCCAAGTCCATTAATCCTTGAGCTCTGATTGCGTTATCCAGCAATGAACGTGAGCCATTACAGGAGGGAGAAACGGGCCTCCTTCCCCTGGCGCCCCATCTCATGGGCCAGAGCAGCAAGAGGACCAAAGAGAAAGAGCCACAGTCAAGTTCTGTTTGAGAAACTGTAACCCACTACCAGCTCCACCCCTCAACAGTCTTCCTAGTTCCCAGAGAGTTAAAACCCAAAGTGTGTGTGTGTGTGTGTGTGTGTGTGTGTGTGTGTGTGTGTGTGTCTTGGGGGCAGGGAGGCAGTGGTGGTTAGTATTAAGGACTCATTCTCTGTGCTCACACAGAGATGGGTTCAAGTTCTGGCTTTACCAGTGGCTGGGGTATTGGACAAGCTATTTAACCATTGGAGCCTCAGTTTCTCCATCTGTAAAATGAGAAAGTACCAAAAGTCACCTGTGTGTTATTGTAAAATAAATCATGTTGTACGTAAAACTGTGTCATGGGATAGGCATGAGGGTTTAATGAGAGAATGAATGTATCATATGGGACAGTCCTCAGCACAGTACCTGGCACACAGTAGAAGCTTAGCACATGCTCGTTGTTGTCCAGTCGTCTGGTCGTGTCCGGCTCTTCACGACCCCATGGACAGCAGCATGCCAGGCCCTCCCTGTCCCTCACCGTCTCCCAGAGTTTGCCCAAGTACATATCCATGGCATCGGTGATGCCATCCTTTCATCTCATCATAACTCAAATGCTCTCTTTGATCATTTATATTTATTAGCTTAATCAATGGAAGTCAGTGGTGCCACTTTGGTTGATGCATGAAAGATGGGTCATAATGGGCTTGGGGCAGAAATTGTTATTATCCAGGCCTGCTCCCTAAGAGCTGCTGCCCCATCTGCCATTGGAAGCCCCCTAGGATCCTCCCATCACACTTAAAGTAAGATCTAAGCCCATCCTGTGGGCGGGCTCCGCCAACCTATCTTACCGCTTCCCCTTTGCTGTTTCTGCTCCAGCCATATTGGTTTCCCTGGGTTCCTTCAGCATACCAAGTCAGTTCTTGATTTCATAGCACCTGCTTCTCTGCTGGGACCCCTCTTTCCTCACGTGGGAGATGTTTGGCATCATCCAGCAGACACCACCGCCCAGTCCCCTAGTCCTGATATTGGCATCAGATACGTTTAAGATGCTTGCCCTTTAGTCTTCCTATCTGAAGGAAATCCACAGTCCCACCTCACCTCTCCCAGTAAGCATGAGCCAGATCATTTCTTTAAACTTCAGCTTCCTCATCTGTAAAATGGGCATAATGATAAGCTTACCTCTCCTCATTCATTCATTCTACCAAACAGTAGGGCAGAGGCCCCGGAGACTGGGTAGGAGGCATTAGTTCAAGCAGACAAGGGTGGTAGCCAGGATCAGACATGCACCAAACCTCCAGTGAGTTCACACCCAGGAACTGCCACCTTCTGAGTCCTGCCACTTCTAGTGTGGTCCAGGCCCCTGCTCTAAGAGCAGGGAGAAAGGTGGACTCTCTCACCAGACCCCTGGAGGAATCAGTCTCAGAATCTGATTAGTGCCCAGGTGGTTGGAGCCTAAGGACGCATCTGCTTCCTTAGTGGAGGCACATGGGACAGGCTCCGGGCCCAGAGCCCACAGCAGACTTGCTCCAAGGGTGTTCTGGGGCTCTGCGGTGAATGAGGACTGGCCAGAACCCTTGCCCTTGGGCCTGCTGAATGTGGAGTCACGGCCCACAGACCCAATCTGTCACTGCCACTGACCACCCCAAACTGCGAGGTTCTGCCACAGCTGCATATACACCTGCTCGTCCTTTTCCGTGCCCCAGCCCATCGCCCTGGGGCCCATCCCACATCGCAACCACCTCTCACTGTCTCAGGGCCCAGGGCACCCTTTGCCTGTGATTATCAGCTTTTGCAGAACAGCCAACTAAGGACTCACGGGATGGCAAGGAGGAAGCTCCTGGTTCTTTGCTCATTTATTTTGACAACTGTAATTTCATTTTAATTATTTATGCTCATGCTTCAGAGTTCACCAGCAAAAGGCTGGAGGTGTGCATTTATCGCGGTGGAGGAAGCACAAATGGGAGATTTGGTTTTTAGGTTTTCTGCTGATTCGCAGGGAAAAGACGTCAGAGTCCTCTCTTGTTCCCCACTTTCACCTCATGGGTTCCTCCACCATCCCTGGAGAAGTATTCTGGGTTCATACCAGGAGGTATAAAGCAAAATCCCAGGGTTCAGTGTCCTGTGGGGGGCCAAGCCCCCTGTTTTAGGCTGGTCTGCTCCTTCTTGGATTGTATTGCTGGCCCTCTTGCAGGGGTGGCTCGTTCATGGTGCCTACAGTGGAACCTGGAATATTAGACTAAGCAGAATGTTCGTGATGACGGGTCTTGCCCTCGTGTTTGTGCACAGAGGAAATAATGACCAGAGAGGGGCAGGCATATCCTCAGTCACACAGCAACACACAAAGCCCAGACCTGCGCACCCCAGGTGAACTCGAACCCACCTTCCCTCCTCTGTCTGCCCTTGTGCTCCTGCCCCAGCTGCAAACGAAAGCAAGAGCACACAGTTCATTGACATGTGTATCCCTAGGTCCCAGGGCCCGAGTCTGCAGGGCAAATAGTCCCTCTTGAGATACAGGCTTGGTGTGGTCATCACTGGGGTTTCATCAGGGCTACCAGGTGGGTTTCTTCTGTTGCCGGCTTTGGGGGTGCCAAGGATACACCCCTGCCCCCCAAGTAATACCCTCATCTCATTCCAGGTGTCACCAGACCTGACGTTCTGCCATGGGAGGATCTGTCTTTAGGGATAAGCTTTACCCTTGGCATCCCTTCTAACGAGGATGCCCTTGGGAGGTGCTGCTCATTAAGGCCACGAGGAGGGCTCTAATAATGACCATGTCTTTTGAGCACGTTGCACAATTGGCTTATCTGATTTCTCACGACTATCCAGGAAGCAGACAAAGCAAGGCTCACTCTGCTCATTTTACCAATGAGAACCCAGAGGCTCCAAGAAGCTGACTCCTCGTGAGGCTCAAGGCCAGTGAGTTCACAAACCAGACTCTGAACATTTGAGCCCTGCTGTACCCTGATGTGGGGTGGGTGTTAGGGAACAGGGGAGGAGGGGCTGAGGGGTGGTTGAAGGGTAAGAAGGGAGAGGAGGAGAGGCTTTGGCCACCACTGTTTCCCTCCGCATTTTGGCAGTTAGAAGTTCCATCCATTCATTCATTCCTCCATTTTAGACGGAAAGATCTGTTACTGATCCCCTGCTTTACAGACTGGCTGTGTGACCTCAGCTATAATTAGAGAGATGAAACCTACTTCTCAGTGTTGATGTGAAGGGTTTTAAACTTACCTCCAGTATGTAACAGTGCCTAGCTCAGTGCTTGCCACCATACCTGACCTCAGCTACAACTCTCCAGGTGGGGCAGGCTTCTGGCTGTTTGCCCAGGACTTCGAGCCTGAGTCCCTGTCGTCAGGCCTGTGGGTGATGACATGCAGGAGTACTTTCTCAGTTGGGCCAGGACCAGGCTCATCCTTGGCAAAGCTGCGAGCCAGTGACTGTCCTCACCACCGTCTGCTAAGCATTCTCTTCACGCACCCTATCAGCAAATGTTGCTGGGACACCTGCAGCGCGAGGTCTTATGCTAGATACTGAGGCTAGAGCAACGCATAAAGCAATCTCCTGCCCTCGGAGCTTCCTACCTTCTAGTTCAAGGAGAGAGAAAAGAAACATGGAAACAAATTAAACACAAAAGTTTCAAATGGAGGTAGTGCTGGGAAGGAGACGGAAATGTGACAGCACCTATGACCATCAGAATGGGACGGGCTACTTGGGATGGAGTGGTCAGAGAGGGTCTCCTCGCAAAGGTGGATGGTTAGGCAGACTCCTGACATCCGCGTGAAGTTCCGGAGGATGCGCATTGCAGGAAGAGGGACCAGCAAGTGCAAAGGCCCTGGGGTGAGATCTGAAAGGAAACCAACCGGGCCTCAGGACAATGAGTGGCAGGGTGAATTGCATGCAAGTTGGTGGGTGAGGCAGGATCATGGGGAGCTTTAGAAGGCAAAGGCTTTGGTTTACTGTGAGAGAAAGCCATTCGACAGTTTGCAGCAGGGGGGTGGCATGGTCTGATTGCATTTAGCTCATCTGCCTGCAATACAGGAGACCCAGGTTCAATTCCTGGGTCAGGAAGATCCCCTGGAGGAGGAAATGGCAACCCACTCCAGGGTATTTTTGCCTGGAGAATCCCACGGACAGAGGAGCCTGGCAGGCTACAGTCCATGGGGTTGCAAGAATTGGACACGACTTAGCAACTAAACCACCACTGTGTGGAAAAGGCCGGTGCGGGTAGAGGGAATCTGGAAGATCAGTGAAGAGGCAACGATAGCGTCCAGACAAGAGATGACGGGGACTGGGACGAGTGTAGTAGTAGTTAGAAACAGTGAGCCATGGTTAAAGTTGGGACATATCTTGGGGTAGATCCAGTAGGGCTTGCTGATGGAGGGGGTGTGAGGGATGAGGGGCAGGAGGGATAGAAAGTGGCTGGGGGTTTGGACCTGAGCCTCCAGGAGAAGAGTCCTGCCATTATCAAAAGTAGGGGAGCAGATAGACATAGCTGCAGGTCTCCCTAATAAGACAAAAAGATTCTTGGGCAGGGCCTCGTGGGATGAGGGTCCCATGACTGGCTCATGGAGCGTGGATGTGAATGAGGGAGGAGAAAGAGCACATGAAGGCAGGAGCGTGTGGATAAAGAAGCAGGAAAGGGTGCGGCAGCATCCGGCCTTCCCCCCAGTGGGTGACACAGAATGCTCACCCTGGGCTCTAAAGGACTGTGAAGCAGAGTGTGTATTCTGCCTCCCTTTCTGGAGATTCGAGATGCAGATTGGGCCCAACAAAGACTTTGATGAGTCCCTCACAAAAGATCTTATTTAACTTGGGTTAAGCCAGCATTTCCCAGACTTCACCGATCACAGGGCCTTTTATTGCTGATGCACTTAACATCTGAACACACTTCAAGAAAGGCTCTGCTGGCTGAGGGCCCCCCTCGTATCTGCTCAATCGCTGGCTGTCGCTGAAGAGGGTCAAGGGGCACGGTGCCCTCCCACACTTGGCTCTTGGGAAATCACTCCCTGAGGTTGAGGATTATTCTGAAGATGGTGCCATCATTAGCATCATAATAATGGCCATTCCTTACTCAGTCACACCCTGGACCAGGCACTGTTGTGAGTAGTTCCCAGGCATCTTTCACTGAAAGCTCGGAATAGCCCTGGGACTTGGATACTATCTCCGCCATCCTCTTTTTCAGTTCAGTTCAGTGTAGTCGCTCAATCGTGTCCGACTCTTTGAGACCCCGTGGACTGCATGCAGCACACCAGGCCTCCCTGTCCATCCCCAACTCCTGGAGTTCACTCAAACTCATATCCATTGAGTTGGTGATGCCATCCAACCATCTCATCCTCTGTCATCCCTTCTCCTCCTGCCTTCTATATTTCCAAGCATCAGGGTTTTTCAAATGCAAGACTTGGGAGGATTCAGGTCCCAAGGTTGGAAAGTAGACGAATCAGCAGGTAGTCACTGGAAGGTCTCAGAGCGTGCCCCTCCCCCAGCCTGACCAGCTAGGGGCTGGTACCCTCCCCCATCCATCCCAGACCCTGGCCAAACCACAGTGATGGTAGGGGGGTTGGGGGGAGGGTGGGGGGAGCTGCCAGTTTGGTGTCTGCATTGTTAGCTGGCTGGGAAGCCCACCCCCTGCCCTGCCCTGCCCCCAGCCATCCTGGAGCTAATGCGGAGCATCTCAGAAGCCCATGGAATCGGAGAGTTTTAAACAGGAAGCTGGTATAATTTTGGTCAGGAGCTCAGGCAAGAGGGAGAATTCTGCCAGGCACAGCCACGTCCAAAAGAAATAGAGAGGGAGGGTTTAGGGTTTCAAGTTTGTGCATTTAGGGATATTAAGACAAATAAAGGACTTTTATTCAGCCCCGTCCCGGCTTGGCCGTGTCCTGCTTTTCTAGGCTCTCCCATCCCTCGCTGAATTGAGGGAGACTGGGGTCGATCAGGGGACCCCAGTGCGGGGGACGCCCCACCTCCCACCCTGGCCCCTGTGACTTGGCATATGGCGCCCCCTCCCTGCCCCCTCTCCCAGGCTCCGTCCCAACCAGTGTAGCCCCCCTCCCATCCTTCCCCTCCCTCAGCTTTTTGTTCTTCTGAGAGCTCCCCAGAGACCGGGCCACTGTGGGGCTTGCCGGTGTGGAGAGGACACAATGGAACCCTTGTGAGGCTGTAGACCCCTCTGCCCCCTCCCCCACGGGGCCTGTGGAACATTCCTCAGCCTTGCCTAAGACCTCCCTGAACCTCGTCCGCTTGGAAAACCAGACTAAACCAGTCGGGGCGGGGTTGGGGTGCGGCAGATGGGTTTCTTTGCCCCAGGAGCCTGTCCCCCTGCCCCACCCCACTGCGCTTGCACGGTCCACACCCATGGTCCACATAACAACTGCAACACAGCGCCAGGCTCGGATTTAGCCGTTTTATTAGATCAGCCAGTTCATTCTTCCCTTAGGTTTTCCCAACCCCCATTCAATTGTATTCCGATTCCAGAAACATCTATTAGCCTCTCACCGCGTGGGAGAACAACCGCGAGCGAGCAGCGACTCGCGAGTGGGGCGGAGGCAGTCAGGGGAGGCAGGGTAGGTGACTCTGCAGACACGTATCCGGAGGAGCGTTATTGCGTCTTTATGATGTGCCAGCTATGATCCAGGCGGTCACACGGCACACGTATGGTCAGCACACGGCAGAGTCAGGATTCGAACCCTGGCAGGCTGCTTTCAGACCTGCTCTTCTACATCCCCTGCATTTATCAGAAGGTCTGGTGAGCATTTGTGAGCCATGCATTGTGTCTGCTGCCAAAACAGCCTTTCTGGAGCGCACATGCTTCCAAGATTCTCTTTCCAGTTAGGGTCTTCAGACTGACCACCTGGGAATTACAATGCCCGTTTTGATGATGGAGAAATTGAGGTCCCAAGGGGTGACCAGAATTGCCAGAAGCGCCAGAGGCCGTGGATCCAGCATTGGAACCAGCCTCTCTAGCTCAACTGATTTTCACCTGAGTCCTCGGGCAGGGTCAACCTGTGAATGAAAACCAGGTTAATGCAGGAGACCAGCGGGAACCAGCCCCTCTAACCTGTGAGAGAACCAGCCGCCTGGTCCAGGGCCCTTTCCGACTGACTGATGGGCTTCTATTTGCATAGTGTTGAAACTGATCTCCCCAGGGGGGCTCTTCCTGGGCTGTCCAGCAGGACTCTGGGCGACTCTTGTCTGTGGATGTTTCTGGTTTCCCCACTTGGACAAGATATCCCCCAGGCCACGTGTGGTCCCCTCCCCAAAAGGGCGGCTTCCCAGGACTGGAGGAGGGTGCCTGCTGTCAGATCCTAAATCAGGGCCAGCCTGCAGAGCTTTCCCCACCAGAAGCAAGTGTTTTCAGGGAAGGCTGTCTCCTGGGAAAGGAGATTTCCAGAAGGCCACAATGGCTCTCAACCATGCAGGGACCCCACCTGCCTTTTGGGGGCTGCCAGGGCCTGACCTACAGCCTCAGGCCACACAGCTGGTCAAGGGCAGCTGCTGCTGCTAAGTCGTTTCAGGCGTGCCCAACTCTGTGCGACCGCATAGACGGCAGCCCACCAGGCTCCTCTGTCCCTGGGATTCTCCAGGCAAGAGTACTGGAGTAGGTTGCCATTTCCTTCTCCGGTCAAGCGCAGCACCAGGACCTAAACTCAGATCTTCTGACCACCCCAGTCTGATACTTTTTCAGCTACACATGCTTATTTATTTATTTTTTAAATAGCGTCAGAATGAGGACGGCGGGATTGTTCACGCTGAGTGATTGGTCCATGAGAATTCACTGCGGTATTCTCTCTGTGTATATATTTGAAAATTTCCACAATCATCAGTTAAAATCTTAAACTACATATTACTTCCTTAGAAAGGCCTTCTCTGAAAGAAAATATTAGATTACTATTCTCCTCTGCAGTCCTTCTTTGCTTCCTCCACAAAACTTAGGATAACTCGCAGTTCTTTTTATTTGTTTAATTGCTCCAGGTCTCAGGTGTGACATGGGGATCATTTTTTTTTTTCAGTTGTAGCATGCGGGATCTTTAGCTGAGGCCTGTGAACTCTTAGCTGCACGGTGTGGGATCTAGTTCCCTGACCAGAGATTGAAGCCGGGCCCCCTGCATTGGGAGCGCAGAGTCTTAACCACTGGACCACCAGGGAAGTCCCCTAACTCACAGTTCTTTTTATTCTGTGTCTATGTCTGTCTCTGTGTGCTCCTGCGTTGGCTTGTTGACCGGTGCATCCATGTCTGCTAGCACGCAGTTGGACTAAACTCCCATGTAGGTCTGGGGAGTTTCCTCATTAAGAAAGGAGGGAGGTCCTTTGGTGAGTGGAGAAAGAAGTAGATGGGGGGAACCCTTGGGAGACCCCCAGGGTCTCTGATGGGTTAGGAACCCTCCTGGAGAGGGACAGCAAACACAGGGGCCTTGGGATGTGTTCAGGGACTCAGAGAAGCAAAGCTTGATGTGGCTGGGTGAGTAGGGAGCAAGACTAGGGGATAAAGTGACAGGTGGGAAGGCCGTAGTCTTTGAAGAGTTTGGGTTTATTCTAAGGGCAGTGAGACGCAATGAGGTGGTCCAGTGGTTACGACTCTGTGCTACCAATGCAGGGGGCGTGGGTTCCATTCCTAGCCAGGATACTAAGATCCCATGTGCTACCATGGGATGGACAAAAAGAATTTTTTTTTTAAATAAAATAAGCACAATGAGAAATCTGCAGAGGGGTTAAAGCATGAATGCCAGGTTCTGATCTGCATTTTAAATAAATCTCTAGCTGCTGCATGGAGAATGGATTACAGGGGCCAAAGCAGGAGCCAAGGATCTGGAGGAACAGAGACTGAAGTCAGGACTGCCCCACCCCTGCCAGCACCCCCAGGAAGGACCTGCTAGGGGGTGAGCATTGCTCACACACACCACACACACACACACACACACACACACACACACACACACATCTTCTTTCAGGTGGGTTCAAGAACCTGGAAGAGAGGCCACTGGGGGTCTACAGATGGGGCTACAGGTTAGGGAGAACCCTAGCATCTAGCTGGGAGGTAGGGGCCCTCAGTTTGTCTAGACTGATCCTCAAAATAGTGGGAGAGAAGAGGAAATGGAGAGAGGAAAATTACACAGAGGATTTTATTAGGGGAGCACCCCCACCCACCCGGAGTATGCATGAACCTATTGATTTAATTATTGTTGTTTATACATTTCATCTTATTATTCAAACATTAATTAATAAGAAATAACATTTTTAGTGTTATTTTGTAAATCATTTAAAAATGCTATTATTTTGAGATTGAGCTGCTATGGGCAACTGGTACACCAACTTCTTAATGGTAGGGAAAGTAGGGAGGACAGTGTATGGAGAGAGGAACAGTGTAATTTCCTTAGCCACCCATTCTTTGGGACCCTGGTGTTTTCTGGACCCTACTAGGTATTAAAAGGTATTCAGTAGTCTATAAGACACGTTTTTGCCCCTAGGAATTCAGCCTCATAATATTAACTATATATATAACTGAACTGCTTTGCTGTACACTTGAGACTAACACAATAAAATAACAGACTGTCTTTTTAAGAAAGAAAAGCAAGGGGGTAACTACAGACTGTGACACTGAAGTAGGGTATGAATGGTGCCAGAAGCAAAATCCACAAGGATAGTTAAGGCTTTTCAAGAGGATAAAAGGGAAAGAGGTGTCAGCAAAGCCTTCGTCGAGGTGGCCTTGAAGGACTGGGGTTGGGGGCAGGGCAGCATTTGGCAACACGGGGATGTGGGAAAGCATGGGGTGTGTATTTTAAGCAAAGAAGGAATCATCTCTTTTGATGACAGTTCTGGCAACATGTAGAGGAGTAGTGGAATATTAAATTGTAAAGGTAAGTTGGAATCACATTATAGACGTCCTTGAATGCTGAGTTTGGACTTAGTTGTTCCGCCTTTTGGAGGGTAGGGAGACTTTGAAAGTTTTGGATCAAGCCAGTGGTCAAGGCGGACTTGCTCTGACAGAGCTACAGAGGGTGGACTGAAGAGATGAGAGGCTGGGGACCTCTGGCTACTGCAGAGATCCGAGCAATAGAATATGCAGATGTCAGGTAGAGCAGGGAGGCTGGGGTAGAGAAAAGGGGGCAAACGCAGGAAGCCATGCGAAGACTCGATCGGACTTTGGAACAAATTGGGGAGGAGCAGCAGCAGAAGTGATGAGGTGGCTGGGTGATTGTTGAGGCTGCTAAGAAAAACAGTGGGAGCTCAAAGGATGGGGAAAGAGAAAGTTGGAGGCATCAGGGAGATGACAAACTCAGCTTTGAGCAAAGAGCTATAATTCTTACTCCACCGCTGTTCCTGTATCAGAATTCCATTCCAGCAGTACTCTCTCAGCCCTGAGAGGAGTTCGACCAACCTTTACTAAGGCTTGCAAAGGAGGACAGAATATTGCCAGCCTGGAGCCTAACTGTGTGGTGTTTGTCAGACTACATTGCTACTCATCTTCACTCTGTGTCTTTGGCTCTGTTTCTTTCAACTCTTGCAGATGTTGAATTCATCTGGGGCCACAAGGCAGGGGCCACGTTTGTTCTCTTTTTACTCCTATGGACCCAGAACACGTCGCTGTGTTTGGTAACAGAAGAGTTCAACAAGGCGGCTGGAAGGGAGGGAAGGAGGGAGGAAGGCCTTATTCATCTCGGTTGAGCACTGAGCCTAGCGCTCAGAAGCTTCTTAACTGATATTCACGGACCGGTGTGCAGTGGAGGAGGGATTCTTTGCAGGCTGAGGTTTCAGAGCTCCTCTCTGGTAGCTGCCATGTTTACAGTCAGTGGTGTATTTATCTTTAAGGTTTGGATATAAATTTTCCTTTCAAGTCCAAAGGCATTTACAAACCTCAGCCTATAAAACAAGCGGGCTGTATTTCTAAGGAGGAGGAGTGGTAGGGGAGGGAAGAAGGAAGAGGAGAAAACAAGAAAACTTCTCCATCCCCAACCCCCTGCCGATTTCTGGGATAGAGGTTAGAGCTATAAAAACAGCCAGGGGCGTTTAAGTGGGGTGAGCCACCAGCCCAGCCCCAGGGGTGCTGGGAAGAGGAAAGGGGAGAAATCAGTTTATGGGGAAGTAATAGACCTTCTCCTGGCTGGCTGTATTTAGCAGCAAAAACCACAGCCACCCTGGGGGAGGCAGAGGGAGTGCCTGTCTGGCGTCTTGGTAGTGGGAGTTGTTAAAGCAACCCGGCATTGTCCACCCAGAAGAAACTGCTCTGGTTACTGCTTTTTACAAAAGTTGGATCTGATCGATGCCTGGGTGGGAACGCTTGTTAGTCGCTCAGTCGTGTCCGCCTCTTTGCAACCCCATGGACTGCAGCCCACCAGGCTCCTCTGTCCATGGAATTCCCCAGGCAAGAATACTGGAGTGAGTGGCCATTTCCTCCTCCCAAGAATCTGCCCCACCCAGGGATCGAACCCCAGTCTCCTGCATTGCAGGCAGATTCTTTACCATCTGAGCCACCAGGGAAGCCTTGGCAGAGTACAAAACCAGCTCTAAATGGGAGCTGTGGATGTGCAGATCTGTGCAGACAGCCCGTGAGAACACGTGGGGAGACTCGGCTAATGACAGGTGGCATTTCTGGCCAATTTTCACAGCTCTTTGTGACGCAGAAGTAAAGACTTAAGAGAGTGAACGTATGGTTACCAGGGGGGAAAGTTTTGGGGAAGGGAGAATTAGGGAGTTTGGGGTTGACATGTACACATTGCTATATTTAAAATGGATAACCAACAAAGACCTACTGTAGAGCACAGGGAACTCTGCTCACTATCATGTGGCAGCCTGGGGGAGGGAGGTTTGAGGGGAATATGGATACATGCGTATGTATGGCCGAGTACCTTTGCTAATCACCTGAAATTATCACAACATGGTTAATCGCCTATACGCCAATATAAAATGAAAAGTTTAAAAAAAATAGCTGCTTGTGCCGAGGCAAGTACAGTCTCGGGGATTTGGGAAGTTTGGAGGTAGGATCTGCCTGCCTTGTGTGCTGGCTGCTGGCTTCTACGGTGCTCCTGTCTCTTTCAAGGAAAGATTAAGACCCAACCTGGGAGGCTTGAGTTTCAGTCCCAGCTCTCAGATTAAGGAATCGTGGGGTCTTAGCTCTTTCTAGGTCTCTGTACTCGCCTTCTGTGTTAGTCCTAGGGCTGCTGAATGCCACAGAAAAAAGTGTAGTCTTTCACATTTTTCAAGGATGAAAGTCTGAAATCAAGGGGCCAGCAAGACCTGAGCTCCATTCGGGGTTCTGGGGAAGAATCCTTCCTGCCTCTTCCAGCTTCTGGTGGTTGCTGGCATTTTGGGGTGTTTCTTGGCTTTGTAATTGCATCGCTCCAGCGTCTGACTCTGTCTGGCTTCTGTGTCTGTTTTTCTGTGCTTCCCCTCCTCTTACAAGGACTCAGCCGTTGGATTTAGGACCCTCCCTAAGTCAGGATGACCTCATCCCAACTAATTACACGTGCAAAGACCCTTTTTCCAAATAAGGCCACGTTCTGAGGTTCCCATGGTCTTGTGTTTGCGGGGAACACGGTTCAACTCAATATATCTTCCTCCTTTAAAGAGTTGTATTTTATGGAGTTCAACATGCGTAGTTCATAAGCAATTATTGAGTGCTTGTTGGGTTCAGAGTGCGGGGGAAGGAGCTTCCAAAGATGAGTAAGACACTGTTTTGGATTTGTCAGCTTCATTCATAACAAGTCCACGTCGGCTGAACTTGAGCTAGGCCTGTTGGGGGCTGGATGGGTTCCAAGAAGACAGGGCTTTTTCCCAAGAAATGTAGCCGCTTAACTACAACACCTGTGGTGTTTGCATTAGACAACCTCAAACTTCCTTGGACGTCTAAAGAAAAATGTCAGAGCTATTATTTTTTATGTCACTTCTTCCATTGTAAAACTCTGTCTCATTTGTCTTGAGCCTGAAGGAACATTTTCTGATTCCACACTCTTGATCCAACAATTGTTGGAATATTGACTGGATAATCTAGGAAGTCTTGGCAGATCTAAGTCAAACAGAACTTTGGGAGTCTGGTTCCTTCAACACTTCCAGAGCAGGGAGAAAGGACATTAGGAGTCAGAGGCCCATGACATGCTCGATGATTTTAGGTGGAACTCAAGGACTGGGGAGCCTGGTGGGCTGCTGTCTATGGGGTTGCATAGAGTCAGACACGACTGAAGCGACTTAGCAGCAGCAGGTGAATTAGAGCACTTTTCATTTAATGGTTATATAGCTATTAAACATCTCCAACCCATGGTTTCCTGGATAGTGTTGCTTAAGGTCAGGTTTTAAAAACTAGATTGTTTATTTAAGTCATTTGAAAGAGCAAGATTCAGTAAAGAACAGTACAAATGGGATATGTATATGATAAGATGAGTGAAGGGAGGTAGTATGCAATGGATATGGGTTATTGCAGATACTGTGATGGGGTTGTAGGAGTGACTCAAGTTTGGGGAACACTAGCTGAGTGGATTAGAGAGGCTGGCATTCATACCTGGGTTTGGGTCTTGGCTGTACCACTTACTGGCCTGGGAACCTCAGGCAAGTCACTTAATGCCTTTGGGCATCAGTTTCTCCATCCGATGGCAGAGAGAGGATCATCCCTGTGGAGCACTGGGCACGAAGGGAGAGCTGATGTGGGCTGGAAGTGGCTGTCCAATCAGAGGTGCCTCCGGTGGCATTCAGATTGGAAGACAGGTCCAAACTTCCAGTTGCCCAAGAGAGGGGGCAGTGTGGGGCTGGCTGAGCTCCAGGGCTCTGGGCTGTAGGGGATCCCTCCAGCTCCCCGAGAATGCTTGACTTTAGGAAGTATCCTGAGAAGGCAGCCTCCTGCAGTTTCAAGGCTAGAGTGGGACCAGGAGAAGAAACTAACTCAGGAAGCTTTAATTTGATTTTTTATGTATTTTTTTAAAGCTCCTACTGTGTGCCGGGTACTTCACTTGAATTTTTATTACTCCCAAAACAACCCCAAATGGGGAAAAGTGATATTATTCCCATTTTACTGATGAGGGGACTGAGGCTCAGAGAAGTGAAGTAACTTGACCAAGGTCTTACAGCTAGAAGAGGCGGAGGGAGGGTTAGAAACCTTCACCATCTTTCTTGCTCCAACACCCTGGTCTTACCGCCCGCTCAGGATGGGTGTTTCTGTATCTGGATGCAGGGAATAGCTGTGGTGACAGACAGACCTGGCCTAGGAGAAGAGACAGGAAACTGACCAGAAAATCCTACACCGCTTTGTACCTAAGCATCCCCTAAGTAAAGGCACCCCACAGGCTCATACTCTTCATTTCCCCTGTCTTTCTAGAACGGAGACACAGGGGATCATCACCTCATCTGAGGCTTTCACATTTCTCTGCAGCACAAGAGCCAGTAAAATCATCCAAATGCATCCTCTAGAGACCATGGGGGCAGGGGGATGCAATCTCCTGGGATTAAAAAGCAATTTGAACATGAAATTACTCCCTGGGGCCTGGCAGTTGCACAGGGAGGGAGGTATAATTTGACATTTCTTGGAAATGGATATTCTCACTTCCCAGTAGATCTGAATTTGTGGACTGTCTCCTGGGCTACGTCTCTCTTGCCACGGTCGTGATAGCCTCCGATTGCCCTTATTCTTATGAGGTTCACACTGGCATGTGGACTTTCCCTTGAAAACAGGCCTGAGTTCATTTGGCCTTTGGGTCTGTTGTGGCTCACCGGATGTCTGTCTGAACTTTGTGCCTTAATTTCTCCCCAGGCCTACACTCTGTACGGGCAGAGACCTGGGTGATGATAACAAGACTTAACACTAATCATGTAGCAATTACCACCTGTCAGGGCTTCCCTGGTGGCTCAGCTGGTAAAGAATCCACCTGCAATGTGGGAGACCTGGGTTTGATTCCTGGGTTGGGAAGATCCACTGGAGAAGGGAACAACTACCCATCCCACTATTCTGGCCTGGACAATTCCATGGAAGTCCATGGGGTCGCAAAGACCTGGACATGACTGAGGGGCTTTCACTTTTCACCTGTCGGGCCTTGTTCTAAGCATGTCTCATGTTCTTAATTATTTAATCCTCAGCACAACCCTTTGAGGCAGCTACAGTTAGCCTCATTTTAGATGTGACACCCAGAGAGGTTAAGTGACTTGGCCAAAGTCACACAGCTCAGCTGTGATAGAAACAAGATTAGAACTAGAGTCTGCGTTCTTAACACTTTGCCACACGTATCCATGCCACGCAGATCCATGCATATCCAAGGAATGCCGATGAGTTCCTTGGATATGCATCCAGCATATTCTGAGTAGAAGGTGATTAATAAGTTTATGATACTCAAGAGTACTCATTTATTTTCCTATTTTTCTCCACTGCGAGTTCCCTGAAGCTGGGTCCTGGGCTTCCTCGGTTCTGCATCTCAGAACCCAGCACGGCACTTGGCACATGGAGAATGTTCGATAATGTTGTTTTTGTTTAAAAAAATAAATATTCAAATTTGAAGTTCACTTTCAGAAAAATTTACAACAGTGGGCACCGAGAATCAGGAAAAGCCATTTAAAGAGGAAAGAGCCCACAGAGGCTGCTGGTTGGTGAGACATGGGGCAGGATGACCCGGCTCCTTGCTGAACACTGAACATTTGTATGCAGACAAGGTGGACTCGCGAGTCTGGAGGGGATGGTGCTTGCTGTTGACCTTGAGATGCCCTGAGCCCAGCAATAGCCAGCCCTCCTAAACAATGGTAGCAAGTATGAGGCGGGAGAGGCAGTGTGGTATCATGGATAGCGCAGCCTGGGCTTAACTCCGGCTCCCCAGCTCTGATTTTCTTTAAACCTCAAGTTCCTCATTTGTAAAATGGGTTTACTTATGAAGATTCAATGAGAAAAAAAGGTGATAAATGCTCCACACAGTAAGTGACCCATCAATCTTTAATAAACGTTTGCTTAATACATCTTAACGTTTTCAGAATCACTTCCCCATCTCGCACCTGCTGGACCCTCACACAGCCCAGAAAACCCCCTTTCTATAGAGGGGAAAACTGAGGCTGAGAGAGCATGGAAGTGATTGCCTTAAGTTCCAGGGTTAGATAAGGTTGAACAAGAATACCACCAGGGCCCCTGACCCGTAACCCAGTACCCTGCATCAACCATCTCCTTTTTATCATGGAAAGCTCAGGGTTTCCTTAAAAATTTTTTTTCTTTTAAAAAAGATAATTTATTGAGATGAAATTCACATAACATGAAATGAACCATGTTAAGGCCAACGGTTCGGTGGCATTCGGTTCATTGACAATCTTGTGCAATTACCTCTCATTCTAAAACATTTATGTCATTCCTCAGCAGTACCCCTCACCCATTAAGCAATTTCTCTCCATTCCTCTCTTCCTCCAGCTCCTCATATCTGCCTTCTCTCTCAATAGATTTACCTATTGTGAATAGTTCATATCAGTGGAACCCTACAATATGCAGCCTTTGTGGATATAACCTTTCTTTCACTTAGCAAGTTGTTTTAAAGTTTCATCCATGTTGTAACACATGTCAGTACCTCATTCCTTTTTGTGGCTGAGTAATATTCCACGGGGTGGATGGACCAGTTTGTCGTCTATTCGTCTGTTGTTGGGCCTTGGATTATTTCCACCCTTTGGTTGCTGTCAGTAGTGCTGCTATCAACGTGCATGTACATAGACTTGCTTCATTACCTATTTAAAATCTCTTGGGTTTATAATACTTTCCTTAAAAATTTTAAAGAACTAGACAGACGCGTGCTGCATTGTCATGTCTTAACGTTACTAAGCCAACAGGCATTTGTAATTAAAGAATTTGGTTCGTGTCTGTCTCATCCCCCCAAATAATAGACTTCCTGTCCTTCAAATGCGGTTTAAATACCTCAACTTCTCTGGTTCGTGTTTTAAACACACAAGCGTGTGCACACACACATACAAATACACGCCTGAGCCTTCTCAGGTGGTAGCCACCGCTTTTCCAACAGTTGCTCTCCAACTGGGAGGCTGTGTCTCTGTTGATGTTTATTGACATAATCTGATGTTTGGGTTTGTAACTGCCTCCATTAGGCACTCAGAGCCACTAAAAAGATGTGAGAAAAGAGGCGGGGGCAGAAAGCATAGCCACCAATTAGCCTTGGGGAGGGACTCAGAAATGCAAGAACAATTCATCTTCCAGTGATAAACTCCTTGACGGCACGTACAGTATTTTATGCTGTTTTTCTTTGGCTCCACATGTGGGGCTTGGCCCCTGTTCAGTTTTGATGTGCTGACAAGCTCCTTAATGAAGACAGCCGTGGGCGAAGTGAGGAACCCCCAGGGAGAGCGGAGAAGGGTCAGCTCACTTCCTGGGGTAGCCACTGTCACTGTTAACCCCGTGAGTGGGCAGCGCCGGCAGCGCCACGTGCAGCCATCACTTCATTCCCCCCGGTGCGCCTGCTGGAAACGGCCCTCTCCGTGATGAATCAAAGCCGGCCTCCCAGGTCGCCACCAGATGGGCCTCCAGGCTGGGCACGTTCCGTCCTCTGAGGCCAGGTGGGCCTAACCAGGGCCAAGAGCATGTACTTTGCAGGTCTGTAGACCTGGTTTCAGATTCCCAACCTGGCCACTTCCTGGCTGTGTGACCTCGGACAAATGACTCAACCTCTCAGAGGTCCTAGTAACCAGGAAATGAGCCTGAGCTTTTGTGCTCAGTGTCTGGTGGGTATCAGGAACCCACCAAGTCCTACCATTGTTCTTACTGTGCCCTTTTCCTTCCTCCCTCCAGACTCCAGACACTTTCTGCTTCTGGTATGTGATGGGAGCTGTGACTCCTCTGCCGTCCTGAAGGGCAGTCCAAGGGGATGATATACAAAAAAAGAGGACTTCTCCGGGGGTCCAGTGGTTAAGACTTCGCCTTCCAATGCAGGGGGTGAAGGTTCTATTTCTGGTCAGGAAGCCAAGATACCACATGCTGTTCAGGCAAAAAAGCAAAACATAAAACAGAAGCAGTATTGTAACAGATTCGATAAACATTTTAATAATGGTCTACATTAAAAAAACTCTTAAAAAAACAAACAGCAAAACCAAACAAACAAACAAATGGAACCATGGAGGAAGTACCATGCACTGCTAGAAATCCTGCTGGGGCCGTGGACCCATCTTCCTGAGACTGACTCCCTGCTTGGCTCCTGGAGGGTGACCAGCAGTCTTTCTGGTGGAAGAGGCAGGTTGGCATTCATTCCCATGAGGGCCTAACCCGGGCAGAGGCAGGGAGGTGTTTCAGAACAACGTGAGCGTGAAATTAGGTGGGTCGAGGTCTCCAGGTGTGTGTGTGTTTAAGGTGAGATCTGATAATACCTTACTGCATGCGTTCACAGTCGCTCAGTTGTGTCCAACTCTTTGCAACCCCGTGGACTGTAGCCCACTAGGCCCCCCTGTCCTTGGGATATTTCAGGCAAGAATACTGGAGTGGGGTCCCATTTCCTCCTCCAAGGCATCTTCCTAACCCAGGGTTCAAACCCACATCTCTTGCATCTCCTGCATTTGGTAGGTGGATTCTTGAACACTGGGCCACCTGGGAAGCCCAATGCCTTATTACATGAAGCCTAAGATGAGTTAGAAGTTAAGGCTGGAACTTAGGGTCTGTCTTTGGTGTGTTAGGAGAACAAGGTGTGGTTCTTGTTCTCTGCAGAACTAGCTAATCCCGGCTCAAAGAGGGTACTCAAAGAAGGAACCCCGACGGGAAATGGGGGCTCAGCAAATGACGGGATGACCTCTCCAGCTGCCTCCCCACCCGTCCACACCCAAAGGATGTGGGGCACCATGATCATTAAGGCACATGCCAGGTTCATGCAGTAGCTTCCCTGGGCTGGAACAGGGGCTGGTGGATTTGTAGCCGAAGCGAGTTTCTGCAGAAGGGAGGGGGGATGTAGCTGGCAGCCCCTCCTTCAGCGATGCTGCTGCTATTGGCACTAGTGGGGCCTCTTGGGTTTCCAGAAATGCCAGGACCTATTAGTGCACATGTACACGCGCGCACACACACACACGGAGCCCACAAAGGGGCACAAATGACTTGTTTTGCCCTGTGACAGAGATAAATGCTCTGTGTGTGAGTTAATTAGTGAAATGACAGAGCAGAGCCGTGTCTCTCTGCAACCCTCCTCAGCACTAGCCCTCCCGCACCCCTCACATGGCCAGAGCCTGCCATTATTCACTGCTCTGCTCCTGGTCTCACTCAGAGTGGCCCTGAAGCTTTGTGTCTCCAAGTCTCAGATTTTCTCCAAATCTGAGATTTTCTCCAGCCATTCCTGGCCTCAGCAGCCTGGTGCTTCCTGCTTCTGCAAGACAGGGTCTCAGCCAGGCTGTTTTTAGAGACACGGCCCTATGCAGAAAAAGGCCAGCTGAATGTCCTATGGATGGGGACTTGCAGCCATGACTTGGGGAAAAGACACAAAGAAAGGGGGCAGAGCAGATTCAAGCCTGATCCTGGCTCAGCCCCATCTTGGACTTTTCGTGTGATCATGGGCAGCTTATGAAACCTCCCATGCCTCAGTGTCCACAGACGCTAGTCGGGCTCCTGACACAGGCTTGCATCTGTGGTTGGGAAGATGCCCTGAAGTGCCTGGCACAGCCCCAGCACTCCACACCCGGGGTTATGAACACAGGGTGAGCAAATTGGAGACAGGTTTAACGTTTCTCACATCCGGGACAGGCTGCCAAAGGGCTCTTGAAATTTCCGTTCAGCAGACGCTGCTGGGCGAGAGACCTCCAAGAACTGGCTTTGTGCCTCCCCTTGCTGTGTGACCTTGAACACGACCGTGGGTCTCTCTAAATGAGGCTAAAAACGAAGGTAGGACAACCACTCCCAGGGCCAGGGCCCCAGATGCATCCGCCGCACCTCAAGTGCAGTTATTTTGTGTTTGTTTGCAAGATGCACAAAGTCCGATGCCGAGAGACCCTGGAAACAGGGTGTGGGGCAGAGGGCAGAGCTGCTCTGGCAGTGTGGGGTCACTGCCAGCGCAGCACGAAGGGCCAAGCTGGGCTAGCAGGACACTTTCTGGGCCTTCCGGACCAGAAAATCTGAGCCTGGCTCTTGCACACCAGGCGTGCAGGCACACCTAGACTTCGAGGAAAGTTCCGGTTAGGGTTGGGCTTCCCAGGCAGCTCAGCTGGTAAAGAATCCTTCTGCAGTGCAGGAGACCCCAGTTTGATTCCTGGGTCAGGAAGATCCCCTGGAGAAGGGATAGGCTACCCAGCTCCAGTATTCTTGGGCTTCCCTGGTTGGCTCAGATGGTAAAGAATCTGCCTCCCGTGCGGGAGACCTGGGTTCGATCCCTGGGTTGGGAAGATCCCCTGGAGGAGAGCATGGCAACCCACTCCAGTGTTCTTGCCCGGAGAATCCCCATGGACAGAGGAGCCTGGCGGGCTATAGTCTAGGGGGTCGCAGAGTCGGACACGACTGAGTGACTAAGCACAGCTTAGCACAGGGTTAGGATTATTAGGCTTAGGGGCTCAGATGTGACAAGAATCAAGGGCACAGAGACCAAGGAAACGGAGCCTTGGAGATCAGTCCTGAGATCATCGAACTCTATAAAGCAGTAAAACGGCTTTTTCAAAGGAAGCTCAAAATAGGAAACAGACAAAAGCAAGGGAGTCTTGGGCAGTTTAATTCTTCATTGTTGGTGGAAAAGGGCTCATTGTTTGGGGCATGTCAGCAGAGCACCAGGGTGGAGGGGCCCAGACTTCATTTCCTTTACCAATAAAATTACCAAAAAAAAAAAAAGATTCAGGACTGACATCTGCGTCTGGTTGACAGCCTCTTCCTGTTACAGAGTAAGGATGTTAAAAAGAAGACAACGACCATCTCCCAGCACCCTTATTTCTCAGACGAAGGACTGGCTCCCTCTCCACTGCAGTGAAGAAGGGCAGGGCTTTGCAAGGAGGACACCCGTCTTCCTGAAACCTCACTACCTGGCTGGAGTTGGCTCGTTGGCGGATTTGAAATCCGCAGCAAGAGCGCTACCAATGGGAGCCGCTTCCAGAGGGTTTCCAGCCACACTGTTTGAAGAGTGTTGACTTGTCCTGCTGCCTCATTGAATAGGGGTAGAAACCAAGACCCTGAAAACAAGACAGCTCCTTTCCTGGATGTTTCCTGAGGGTGTGTTTCATGCACTGCCCCAGGTCCCGGGTCAGTATTGGGGCTTCAGAGAGAAATTTCACCGAGGAGGACTGGATCCCACAGGAAGAATCGATCACTCATTCTCTCGTTCTTTCATTTGTCAATAGCTTTTTGAGCCACCGCAATAGATCAGCTAACATAGAGCCACTGGGGACCGCCTAACAGGGTTTGAAGCCTGGTGGGACAGACAGATAAAAGGAAGGACTAAAGGAAGCAAACAAATAAGGTGATTCTGGTGGGTGGGGTGAAAATGACACACTGATGATGGAGCAGGGTGACAGGACGGGGTGACGACGGGTGGGCAGGTGATGAGGCGGTATTTGTGTGAAGACCTGAACCATGAGAAGAACTCGGTCATGCAGAGTTGGTGGAGGAACGTTCCAGGCACAGGCAGGGGCAAGAACCATGGTTCTGATGGGGAAGTGGGCTCGGTTCGGGGGAGCAGCAGCACGAAGTTGCAGAGTGACATCTCAGCTCAGCTCAGCTCAGCTCAGTCACTCAGTCGTGTCCGACTCTTTGTGACCCCATGGACTGCAGCACGCCAGGCCTCCCTGTCCATCACCAACTCCCAGAGCTTACTCAAACTCATGTCCACTGAGTTGGTGATGCCATCCAACCATCTCATCCTCTGCCGTCCCCTTCTCCTCCTGCCCTCAATCTTTCCCAGCATCAGGGTCTTTTCCAATGAGTCAACTCTTCGCATCAGGTGGCCAAAGTATTAGAGTTTTAGCATCAGCATCAGTCCTTCCAATGAACACCAGGACTGATCTCCTTTAGGATGGACTGGTTGGATCTCCTTGCTGTCCAGTGGATTCTCAAGAGTCTTCTCCAGCACCACAGTTCAAAAGCATCAATTTTTCGGTGCTCAGCTTTCTTTATAGTCCAAGTCTCACAGCCATATGTGACTACTGGAAAAAACCATAGCCTTGACCAGATGGACCTTTGTTGCAGCTGGAGGTGGTGAATCAAGAGGAGAGAGGAGAAAGGAATAAAAACAGGTGCAGAGGCTCCAGCTGCTGACCCTTGGGGAAGAAAGCCCAGGGACTGGGTACTCAGCTGGTACGAGCCTGGGGCCCCCATGGGGCTCACCTTAGGGTCTGCCCTAACTTTGGCCGGTGTGAAGATGGAAGCCCACCAGGGTTCAGGGGCTGTCCTGCAAGGCAGCACTCCTGGGGGAACTTCCCAGCCCTCACTTGAGACCTGCTTTCTGTGACACGTGATCTGGGTGCAGAGTGGGTGAGCCAGGAACAAGGAGCTGGTCCCACATTATCTCAGAGTCCTTCTCAGTCCATCTCACACCCGAAACCAAGGGACCAAAGTGAACCTGCCCTATTCCCAGAAGTTGACTGAGAATGAAGAGGCAGAAGCTTAATTCCCCAACCCTACAGCTGGCCAGCCCCTCTGCAGAGGGGTGTGTGTGTGTTGGGATCTGGGTGGCTGGGATAGATAAGATTCATTTGACAAATATTTATCAAGTACCTATTCGATGCTGGGGATCGTTCTAGGCCCTGAGGATGCTATGGTGAGAATGACATGCTAAAGAAAAGGAAAGGAGATCATAGAGCAGGATAATGGGGGCTGAGGGTGCAGCCACTTCAGAGCGAGGGGCCAGGGAAAGAGCAGCCTCTCTGAGAAGGGGTCGTTGAGAGTCGAGCTGGAGAGCCCTCCAGCCCTGGGACATCAGGAGGCAGAGGGGCCAGATGTGGGCCACTGCGTGGGGACTGTGAGATCCAGGAACATACAGATGGCTGGGTGGCGGGAGCAGAGAAAACTGGGGAGGGGGCGAGAAGACGGAGGGTCTCCCTGAGCCTCACGTGTCAGAGACTGATGAGACAGGGAAGACTGGTCCCTTCCTTTCCCTCAATGTGTCCAGAAAACAAAGCCAGCGTCAGAGTGAAAAATGCTGGTGCGGTGGGGGAAGCAGCAGAATCTAGAGACCTGAGTTGTTGTTGTGCAGTCTCTCACTCGCCCTGGGCTTCTGTTTTGTAAAACAAGACTGCTGGACTGGACCAGGGAGGAGAAATAGGTTTTAGTCTTGTACCTACTCAGACCACTGATAGCAGCTGCCAATGCACTGGCCTGAAATGACTCTGAGGTTTCTTCTGTGTTGATCAGCAGAGTATTGTCATCGATTAGTGATGTCTGCCCCCGGTGGGAATTAGAAGGCACGATAGTTACGTGTGTGCTACATCTGCCTTTCCTGCATCGCTTGTGACCAAATTGGCAGGAGGCCGCTTTGGGTATGTTTGTGCTTGTAGCCATTTCAGCATCTGTGTGTTTTCCCCTCTGGTTCATCAGAATCAAGTGCTTTTGTAACCACCCTTGGCACAGACCAACATCAGAGAATCAGTTCAGTTCAGTTCAGTTGCTCAGTCGTATCTGACTCTCTGTGACCCCACGGACTGCAGCACGCCAGGCTTCCCTGTCCATCACCAACTCCCAGAGCTTGCTTAAACTCATGTTCATCGAATCGGTGATGCCATCCAACCATCTCATCCTCTGTTGTCCCCTTTTCCTACCACCTTCAGTCTTTCCCAGCATCAGGGTCTTTTCCAAGGACTCAGTTCTTTGTATCAGAAGGCCAAAGTATTGGAGTTTCAGCTTCAGCATCAGTCCTTCCAATGAATATTCAGGACTAATTTCCTTTAGGATGGACTGGTTGGATCTCCTTGCACTCCAAGGAACTCTCAAGAGTCTTCTCCAACACCACAGTTCAAAAGCATCAATTCTTTGGTGCTCAGCTTTCTTTATAGTCCAACTCTCACATCCATACATGACTACTGGAAAAACCATAGCTTTGACTAGATGGGCCTTTGTTGGCAAAGTAATGTCTCTGCTTTTTAAGATGCTGTCTAGGTTTGTCATAGCTTTTCTTCCAAGGACCAAGTGTCTTTTAAAATCAGAGAACAGTGTTAGCTAATGTGTGACACTGCTTTAGAGTTTACACCAGACTCTGGTGTTCATAACCTGTGAAGTCTTCATAGCAACCCTGGGGGTGGGTCTTAAGTCTTTCCTCCTTATACTGGGTTTTGAGGCCCAGAGAATTGGTTTCTGGCCTTGCGGCTAGGAAGAGGCCTGATTGGAACCCCTCTCACTGCAAACAACACACTCTTTCTGCTGTAACTGCTGCCTTCTCAGAGAAGGGGAGGACCTGCACATGTTTGGAGACTGTACCCTGACAGAGACTCACGTGGGGAGTGAGACCATGGAAATAGATACTGACTGCCTGCTTCTCCTATGCCCTCCTAGAAGAAGTGAAATCGCTCAGTCGTGTCCGACTCTTTGCGACCCCATGGACTGTAGCCTACAAGGCTCCTCTGTCCATGGAATTTTCCAGGCAAGAGTACTGGAGTGGGTTGCCATTTCCTTCTCCAGGGGCTTTTCCCCACCCAGGGATCGAACCCGGGTCTCCTGCATTGCAGGCAGACACTTTACCGTCTGTGCCACCAGGGAAGCCCCTGTTCCCGCTCAAGCCTGCTGCCTGCCAATCTAAGTGAATGTAGATTTATTCAAAGGAACTGGCTCCCTGGCTGCCTGCTGTCCAGGTGCAGGAGGCAGGTGGGCCCAGCAAGAACCTGACAACCTCTTCTTCTGACTGCTGTCTGCTTTCCCTCTCCTTCCCTTTCACCCGGGTCTGTCTCTGCCACGGGCAAATGAGAGGGTGATAGATCAGTGTCCATCCTGGTGAGGGCACCCTTTAGGGCAGAGGATCCGGTCCTGTGGGCAGCTGGGCTCTGGTCCCAGAGCTGGGGTTAGTGGCCTGGATGCAGTCTGATGGGGCTACTCCAACCAACACCCCCCAACCCCACCCCCTGCTCAGGAAAGTGTGGGGCTGGAAGAGAGGATGTAGGGGTCTGCTTGGCAGCAACCCCTCAGGGGATACCTGGTGGGCATCACTGCCTTGGCCTGCTGGAGAGGCAGCTTGAGGGTCTGTCTCAGGGGGCCATGTTGGGTTTCAGCCTTAGCTTTGCTATCTGCCAGCATCATGAGCTGAGCAAGTCACTTAACCTCTCTTCCTCACAGTACAATGGGAGTTGCATTTGTTATCATCAAAGTAATGCTGCATAACAAAAGATCCCAAAGGTCAGTGGCTTAAAGCCACATTTATTCTCCTGTTCATGGGCTGTGAGACAGCTGCGCCGTGGTTGGGCTGGCCTGGACTCCAGGCTCTGCTGCAGGTTGGGCTTTGAGTCTGTACTACGTGTCTCATCCTTCTTAGACCAGCAGCTACTGCGGCTTGAGGTCTGCTCTACGCGTGTTTATTCTGCAGGCCAGGCTACTGAGACATGTTCTTCTCATGGCATTTGACCAGTGCCCAAGAGGGCCCTTCCAGCCGTGCAGGGACAGCCATGCTCTGCTCTGACATCCTACTGGTCAAAGCAAGTCACTCACTCAGGCCCGAAGTCAAAGGGTGGGCGATCACTGCCCATGTGAGACTGTGGGAAGGGTGTGGATGAATAATTCTACTATGGGGGTGGGGAGGCTTGGGAACTCTTAATTCCACTCCAGCCACCACTGAGACGCGGAAGGACTCACACACCATCCCCAGCACAGACTCAGCACGCACCCACATCATCCAGGTACGATGCAGAGTGCCTCAGGTACATCAGCTATGGTGGTGGTGGCGATTCCCCACCCGGTCTTCTTCCCAGATGGGAAAACAAGGCCTCAGGATCTGAAGTCTCAGCAGGCCACCCTTCCCTGGGTCCAAACCCTTAGCCACGGTGGTCCAGGCACTTCCCTCGGTGCCGATTCGCTTATATCCAACCTGCCAACGATCCCTAGAGGTACCTGCTTTGTACACGGGCTGGCTGAAGCCAGAGAGGGGAGGCCCATAGTGAGATCATCCATCCATGCAAGAAGCCAGAGAGTCTGTCCGCAGACTTCCAGTTCTTTCCACGCTGAGTGCTCATATCTGTTCCTTTTAGCCGTAAGTATGTTTTAGGCTAGGATGGCTGGGAGCAGTAGCCTGCCAGTCAGGATATCCAGGTTTTGCCTCTGGCTAGGTGTGTGATGTGGGCGAGTCTCCGTTGTTTGACTTGGCTGGTGCAGGATAGACGGTGAATGACAGGAAAGCCCATTTCCCTCCGCGAGCCCTGCCCAAGCAGGGGACGCTATTTCTATACATCCTCCAGGACACAGCTCTCCTGGGCCCTGACCCTGACCTTCCTCTGCCCAGGGCTCTGAGGCTGGGGCAAGCCTGGGGCCCCAGAGCTGGAGGATTTCCTGGCTCAGCCCCACCAGGGGGCCAGAGGGCACGTGGCAGGGCCCCCCACCCAGGCTCCCAGCCAGGGTTCTCTGTTTCCAGCTCATCAGGTCAGGTGGGGAGGTGGCACGGGCTTTTTGGCATGGTTGGCCCAGTGTCCTGCATTTGTCTGAGACCCAGCTGGGACTCAAGAGGCCTAGGCCTGAGTCCTGGTCCTGCAAATGAAAGCACATGCTCTGCTTTCCCTGAGCCTCAGTTTCTCCATTTGCCAAGTGGCCTAGCATTTCTCACAGTGGTCCTGACCCTGATATTCTAGAGACAGGCTGGACAGCCCCTCGTGAGCAGATGCTGCAGGCCTTTGCCTGTCTGAACAGGGAGCATCATCTCAGACCCAGGTTCTGTGGATGGTTTAGAACACCCACCGGTACTGAAGCTTCTGGTTTCTAGATGTGAATGTGGTTCTGAGGATGGAGTCAAGTTTTGCTGAACGTCCTTCCTTCAGTGTTGCCTTAAAACTGGCTCTTCTCCTGAGTGGTTGGGGCTGCTCTTGCCAGAGGCAGTGGTCTGGACAAGAGAACCATGCCACTTCCTTCAGCCTCCTGGTCTGTGCTCCTGTGTAGGAATTTGCACCCTCAGAAGCATCTTAGTGCTAATTAGAGACCGGGGAGGAGCTGCTAATTATAAGGAGTGGGTTGGAGTATCTTGACTTCTGGAGTTGGAGGTGGGGGTTACATTTCATGCTAATCACAGGGGCCCAGGGAACCCAGTTCTGTGTGTGTGTGTGTGTGTGTGTCTTGGGTTCTTTAAAACTGCTAATTGTCAGGGTGAAAATATTTTCGCACATTCGCTCTCCAGGAGAACTGTTATTACTGAGCCCACTGACAGTCTCGTTGAAGTCAAACGGCCACAGTCAACATGGAAATCCTAATTAATAGACGCTCATGCTGCTCTCGGGCATGGCAGCGGAAGTAATTATCATGATTTAATTGACTTTTCTCCCCTCTGTTAGGCACTCTGCTTTTTCCATTTTCTTGAGCTAGGAAGGGTTATTAAAAAAAAAAAAGCGCCTCCTTTCTCTCTCTATTTTTTCCCCCTTTTATACAGACTGTCTCTCACACCACTGCTCTATTTGTCAAATCCTATTACAGTAAATATTGTGACAGCACAAATCTCTGTGTTACAGAAAAGTCCAGTGCCTGAGCCAATGGCTTACTTATAAGGAGCGTGTTGGTTTTGTAAAGGTGCCGGCAGACCCAACGAAGGTGTCTGGCAAGCAGAAAGGGAGTTGGTTTGCTCAGAGGTGCTGGTTTTAGCAAGCTGTTTGCGGGGTGGGGTTGGGGGTGGGGGGATAGAGGACCACGTGCCCCAGAGCCACTCGAGGGAGGTGGCTGTCGAGACATATCCAGAGTTCAAGGCAATCTGAGGAGCCGAAGTGGGCCACTTCTAAGCTCCTAGATCCAGAGAAACATCTGAAGAATTCTAAACTCCCATCGGGCCCTTCAGGGCAGCTCTACGCTCTCGTGGCTTTGACTAGCAGTGGCTGCTGATTTGGACTCTGATCCTGGTGAGGGGACCCTGCGTTCTCTTGGATTTCAGTCTCATGACCAAGGGCCGTTGGAGCTTCCCTGGGCAAGCCTGCCTGAATGCCTTCCCCAGCAGGCTGTGCCTGGTACTGCCAGTGGTTAAAGAGTGGGCTGCCCCGGGCCAGGCGTCCTTCTTGATGCTGTCGGCTGTGGACGGTGAGGTGGGGTCCTGTGGTCTGCCGTCCACTCTTCAGAAGCTACAGGCAAAGCCTTTTGTGGATAGATGGGACTGTGGGTCTTGCCAACATAGCCCTTGAGAGCTTGACTATCTGGATTTGGATCCTGGTTTGACCACCTACTTGCTGTGCATCCCTGGGCCATTTACTTAAACTTGGCTGCATCTTGGTATCCTCTTCAATAAAGTGATAGCCCTTACTTCTTAGGTTTGTTATAAAAGATATATGACCACTCTGTGTCACGCTGGATAAACACTCAGTAGGATGTTCACTTATCAGTAGGGGCAGGTGGACTGGGGAGGCAGTTCCTCCATCAGCAAGCAAGAGAACTCTAGAGTCACAGACACTGAAGACTGCAGGGAGCCCGAGTGACTGTTAGGTTAGCTCTTTATCATTCCCAAGGGGAAACTGAAGCACAGAGAAGGGATGTAACCTTTTAGTAATTTCATAATTAGTTAAATAATTTTAAGAATATAATATTGGGCTATTTGGCGTGGAGCTAAAATTAAAACATCTCCTTAGATCTCATTTGGGGCTGCTTAAGAGCACTTGATTTTATTAGAATATTACACATTATAAAATAAAGTAGAAGAGAATCTGAACCTGGGATTGTTCAATTTCTTTTCTTTGTCTCCATTTGGAAATTCTGCTTTTGGTCTTTTGAAGGAAGTACATCATCTTTGTTGATCTTCTTTTTCAGATGATTCCAATGTGTTGGGTCAATGGGCAAGATGTCACCAATCAGCTATGTTATTTTAGACACTTAGCTTTTCTGAGCCTCAGTTTCCTCATCTGAAAAGTGGGGCTATATTACCCTACCTGGACTGAAAGTTTCTCAAGGGCAAGGATGGTTTCTTTTTTACCTCTTCTTGCTTTTCTAGAATGTTGCCTAACACATATTTCTAGGAATTTCTAGAAATGCTGAATGATCTTTTGAGCTGTCATGAGGGTCAGAAGGAGTCAGCTTTGTAGACAAGTTGTATGCACAGCTGTGCTCCTGAAAGGGGAGGCCATTTGATGCAGGAATTGAGATTTCAAGAAGTCAAGGTACCCCAGACTATAGACAGAGGATGTTTGCTGGTTCTCTTTCTTAGGAGAGCTGGAATGTAGGCTAAACTGGAGGGGGTTGAGAAGTGAGTGGAAGATGCAGAAATGGTGACAAGAGGTACAGACAACTCCAGTGAGAGGTATGGCTTCAAAAGGGAGGAAAGAATCATCGCTGTGCATGGGGGTGGAGATAAAGTAATGGGTTTACCAGAGAACTTTTTACACGTTGGTGAGACAGGGCAAGGCATAGGAAATGCTCAGTAAATGTTTCCTGAATTAAACAGACTTCTAGCTGAACCCTTGGGGTTTCCAGAGTCTTTCCCAGGATTCTCAATAGTGGTTATAGATGAGATGGTTGTAATAATTGAGAACCTAAGACTAGTGTATTGGTTAGGGCAATACTGAGTGCTATAAGAGGTAAAGCCTGAATTTCAGTAGTTTAACACAATACAAAATTATTTCTTGCTCAGCAACAGTTCAGTGAAAGTGGAAGGTGGCTTATCATACAGAATTGAGGGCTGCTATTTCCCTTCATCTTCAACATGTGGCTTCCAAGGTCACCATGGAAAGAAGACGGAAAGGTAGAGAGGGTCCATCTGCTTCCTCATCACATTGGACTAGGAGGGTTCACATCACTTCCACTCCCATTGGTGGAAATGACTCACGTGGCCCCAAAGGTGCAAGGGAGCCTGGGAAATGTAGTTCCTGGCTGAGCAGGCTTTTTCCAGCCATAGTTCTTCACTCTAGAAGGAGAGCATGAGTGTTTGGAATAGCCAATCTCTCTGCACTGGAATTGCAACTCTTTTCAGCTCTCTGAGGAGCACCTTCCAACAGTTTGAGGAGACACAATCTAACTAACCAAGAAAATGTTAGACTCCAAATGAAGCCCAGGCCTTGCTCCTGAGGGCAAAAGAGAGCTAAGTCATTGATCTGGGCCTCTGTTTACCCACTTCTATAATATTAAGTCCTGCCAGTCCAAGTTACCACTAGACCATTCAGGTATGACCTAAATCAAATCCCTTATGACTATACAGTGGAAGTGAGAAATAGATTTAAGGGACTAGATCTGATAGACAGAGTGCCTGATGAACTATGGACGGAGGTTCATGACATTGTACAAGAGATAGGAATCAAGACCATCCCCAAGAAAAAGAAATGCAAAAAAGCAAAATGGCTGTCTGAGCAGGCCTTACAAATAGCTGTGAAAAGAAGGGAAGTGAAAAGCAAAGCAGAAAAGGAAAGATATACCCATTTGAATGCAGAGTTCCAAAGAATAGCAAGGAGAGATAAGAAAGCCTTCCTCAGTGATCAGTGCAAAGAAAACAATAGAATGGGAAAGACTAGAGATCTCTTCAAGAAAATTAGAGATACCAAGGGAACATTTCATGCAAAGATGGGCTCAATAAAGGACAGAAATGGTATGGACCTAACAGAAGCAGAAGATCTTAAGAAGAGGTGGCAAGAATACACAGAAGAACTGTACAAAAAATATCCTCATGACCCAGATAATCATGATGGTGTAATCACTCACCTAGACCCAGACATCCTGGAATGTGAAGTCAAGTGGGCCTTAGGAAGCATCACTATGAACAAAGCTAGTGGAGGTGAGAGAATTCCAGTTGAGCTATTTCAAATCCTGAAAGATGATGCTGTGAAAGTGCTGCACTCAATACGCTAGCAAATTTGGAAAACTCAGCAGTGGCCACAGGACTGGAAAAGGGCAGTTTTCATTCCAATCTCAAAGAAAGGCAATGCCAAAGAATGCTCAAACTACCACACAATTGCACTCATCTCACACACTAGTAAAGTAATGCTCAAAATTCTCCAAGCCAGACTTCAGCAGTACGTGAACCGTGAACTTCCAGATGTTCAAGCTGGTTTTAGAAAAGGCAGAGGAACCAGAGATCAAATTGCCAATATCCGCTGGATCATGGAAAAAGCAAGAGAGTTCCAGAAAAACATCTATTTCTGCTTTATTGACTATGCCAAAGCCTTTGACTGTGTGGATCACAATGAACTGTGGAAAATTCTGAAAGAGATGGGAATACCAGACCACCTGACCTGCCTCTTGAGAAACCTGTATGCAGGTCAGGAAGCAACAGTTAGAACTGGACATGGAACAACAGACTGGTTCCAAATAAGAAAAGGAGTACATCAAGGCTGTATATTGTCACCCTGCTTTTTAAACTTTTATGCAGAGTACATCATGAGAAACACTGGGCTGGAAGAAGCACAAGCTGAAATCAAGATTGCCGGGAGAAATATCAATAACCTCAGATATGCAGATGACACCACCCTTTTGGCAGAAAGTGAAGAAAAACTAAAGAGCCTCTTGATGAAAGTGAAAGAGGAGAGTGAAAAAGTTGGCTTAAAGCTCAACATTCAGAAAACTAAGATCATGGCATCCAGTCCCATCACTTCATGGCAAATAGACGGGAAACAGTGGCTGACTTTATTTTTTTGGGCTCCAAAATCACTGCAGATGGTGATTGAAGCCATGAAATTAAAAGATGCTTACTCCTTGGAAGGAAAGTTATGACCAACCTAGATAGCATATTCAAAAGCAGAGACATTACTTTGCCAACAAAGGTCCGTCTAGTCAAGGCTATGGTTTTTCCAGTGGTCATGTATGGATGTGAGAGTGGGACTATAAAGAAAGCTGAGCACTGAAGAATTGATGCTTTTGAACTGTGGTATTGGAGAAGACTCTTGAGAGTCCCTTGGACTGCAACGAGATCCAACCAGTCCATTCTAAAGGAGATCAGTCCTGGGTGTTCATTGGAAGGACTGATGTTGAAGCTGAAACTCCAGTACTTTGGCCACCTGATGCGAAGAGCTGACTCATTTGAAAAGACCCTGATGCTGGGAAAGATTGAGGGCAGGAGGAGAAGGGGACGACAGAGGATGAGATGGGTGGATGGCATCACTGACTCAATGGACATGGGTTTGGGTGGACTCTGGGAGTTAGTGATGGACAGGGAGGTCTGGCATGCTGCAGTTCATGGGGTCGTAAAGAGTTGGACACGACTGAGCGACTGAACTGAACTGACTGGAGATCTTGTCTTCCGCATTTTCCATCCCTCTCTGTGACAATTAGAGAGGGTCCACTCCAGTGTTCTTGCCTGGAGAATCCCATGGATGGGGGAGCCTGGTGGGCTGCTGTCTATGGGGTCGCACAGAGTGGGACACGACTGAAGTGACTTAGCACAGCATAGCATTGGAGTCAAAGGAGCTGGAGCTGGGCAAGATGGGGAGGGGGGAAAGAAGTCAGCCCCTGGGGGCTGGGTGTCCCCATCACACTCGCACTGGAAGACCAGGATCAATGAGGCGTGTTTCTTGCCTGTCTCTGACAGCCACGGGAGCTCTGCTCTGTGGCAGCGGCTGTAAATCAATTAGAAGATGAGGCTTGGTGCTGAGCCCCACCTGCCACCCCCTGCCTCCTGTCTTCTGGGTCTTCCCCCAGTGGAAAACCAGCCTCACCACCTCCAGTCCAGGGTTTGGAGTTAAGGCCTCTGAGTTTCTCTGAGCAGCCTGAGTTCTAAGAAAGCCATAGACTCCTGGTGCTTTCACATGCCTTCTTCCTCCATGGAGTTTCCCCTCTGCCGGGGGTGTGGGGAGGGCTTGGTACGCCCCTCCCCACAAAGGGCATTCCATGCCCTTTCTAGGGTCCTTATTTAGCATTTGAAGTTACCAGCCCTGGTTACTTATTTGGCCTGGAGCTTTGTGGCATCATCCCCACTTCAGCTAATCAGTTGGCTTCCTGGGGGCCTCCAGAGTGGACTACCAGCCAGCTGGGGTTGTGGGCAGGGACAGAGCAAGTGGAGGCCTCCCAGTTTCTGAGAAAACCAAGCTGTGACGGGGAGGGTCCCTGGGAAAGGAATGTCGCAGAAGGGGAACTGGCCACTCTGCTCTGCCCAGAACCTCAGGCCGGCAGGGCCACTCAGTGACCTCCATTCAGAGCCGGGCCCTTGGCCTGGGGCTGTGGGAAGCCAGGCAGGGACAATGGGAGGAAGGAGAAAGCAGGGAGAGGAAGCCCAGGGCCCTGGGGTCTGTGCCTGGGATTCCGGAGGCCGGCTCCTCTCAGCCCAGTGAGAAGAGGCTGCCGTGTAAACACGGCTGGGCTTCCTGCGCTTACAAGGCCAGCGCCCTCGTTATTATGCAGTGATCATGGGGATTACTGTTCCATTTCAGGAGAAGCCTGAGCGAGGACAGACTGCCTGTCTGATGCTTCCCCAGGGACGTTGCCGTCACTCATTCATCCATTCATGCCACAGACATTTATTTGGCACCAGCTGGTACCAGAGGCTTTGCTTGCTGCTGGGAATGTAGAATCAACATCCACCCATCCCTGTCCTTAGTAAGCCCTTCTCTGGTCCTGGAGACAGACACCAGGCAGATCCTTGTGGTTCCGTGTGGCCAGCTGAACAATCAGAACAAACTCAAGGTTTAGAAGTGATGCTGAGAATGAAGCAATGCCTTTTGAGGGGTACGCACTGGTCAGGGCCCAACTGGGAGGTCAGGGGTGTTCTGATCTGAGCACCCTAGATGTCTGCTGAGTACCGAAAATGGTCAAAGAGTTTGCTTTTTTTATCTCTTTCCAACTCCAAACCAAAGGACTCTTAGAATGCAACCAATTAGGAGGCAGAGGTTTATCCAGCACCTTCCATGTGTCAGAAACTTCTGTGGGAGCTTGTACAGATTATTACCCCAGTGATCGTTTAATCTTCAGGACACCCTCTGAGATAGGGCTGACTTTTGTCCCCATTTCACAGATGAGAGGACTGAGGTCACTGGGCCTGTTCACGTCACCGAGGAAGTGGGCGGCTGGGTGGTAACCCAGATCTGTGGACTTCAGGGCCTTCACGCTTCTCACTGGGTCTTGCTGCCTGTTGCAAACCTCTCCCCTCTGGGTACTCTCTGCAGGGTTCTCAGGTACCTGCAGAGATGGAGCCCCACCTCGGAGAAGGCTAGCCTTGCCTGACCTGATGCACCCAAGAGGAATCCCCTTCTGTGGGGGATCTCCTGATGGACGTGAGCTGGGAACAGGAGTCAGGGTCTGGCTGACTTGTTTAAGGATTCCGGCAGGTCTCTGAATCAGCCCTTGAGCCTGATGGAAATGCGTCAGGGCGGATTGTTTGTGGCTTCCCGTGTCACCTGGGGCCTGTATTCTTTTACAAGGCCATTTCATGGATTCTCAGCTTCCCCATTTGTACATGGAGACCCTGCCGGACTTGTTTTTCCTTTAATGTGTTTCGAGGTGGGCGATTCCTCAGCATGTCTTGCAGTATGTGCAGGGCGAGGTGGCCTTGGAAATCAGGCTCTGCGCCCTCACCCTGTTCCTCTGCTGGCTGTGGGGCCTCGGGCCTGGAGCTTCGACACTTCCCTCCTCTGTTTCCCATCAGTAAAATGGAACAATGATAAAATCTCCCTTAACGGAGACAGGGGACATAAATCACTCTTTACATTCCAGAGTTAGAGGGATACAGCAGAAAGCAGGGCTTTCCTGGAACGGAAAGCTAAACAAATGTCTGCGTCTACCAGTACATGAAGTGCAGGCGTTTGGGATTGTCCCCGAGTCTGCTGCCTGCAAATGTCAGCAACATTAGCACCTCAGCTTCTGTGCACAGGGCTTTAGCTGCCTCACTTCTCCCTAGGTTTAGAGATGAGGAAACAGATGCACAGAGTGGTTAAGTAACTTGCCCAGATCACACAGCTGGCAGGTTATAGAGGCAGAACTAAAACTGGAAATCCGTCTCTGAAGCCAGAGCCCCTTATCCCGTGGGTCTGCCTCTTCACGTCCGGGTGGCCTGTGGCTGGACACACACAGGTGCTTGTGTTCTGAGCGGAGCGTGAGTCAGCCGTGGCGGGGGTGGGGGCGGTGTCTTTCTGCCAGTCCAGGTGAAGGGCATGGCTTTACTCTCTGCCTAGTGTCATTTCTCCTGTCTGCCTTTTTCAGTGAGGCGGTTGGGTCCACATGCCTCTTCCAGCATTCTGTGCCCCGCCGCACTTACAGTGAGACCCCTGCTCCCGGGACAGCCTGGCCCTGCCCTCCTCCCCAGGCCACTTCACCCACACCGTTCCCTTTGCCTGTCCCCTGCCATCCCTGCCCCCTCAGCCCCCTGCCAGGTCCTGGAGCCGGGCAAGCCCTTGTCTTGCCTCAGGGGCCCACAGAGGCTGTTCCCTGTTTAGAACACTTGTCCGGCCTCTGCACGTGGCAGGCCCTTCTCTTTCTTCAGTGTTCAGCCTGCCCGGGGGGCCCTCCCTCGTCTTCTCTCGCATTCCATTCCATTTATTGCTGTGATGGCACATGTCTCAAACCAGATTTACAGATTGATTTGGATTTAATAATAGTGATTTGATTTAACAATGGTCTGGAAGTGCCACGGAGGCAGTGACGTGTCCATCTGTTGTTCAGACGCATCCCAGGGTCATGCCCGGCTCTTGGCATAAAGGTGTTACTGGGCATTTATTTGCTGATTGGAGGATGAGGGGCTGTACTGGTTTAGCCAGACAGGAAGGGAATGGAGAAATATTTATGGAGCATCAATTAGGTACCAGCCAGAGTCTGACCACCTTCATTCCTCTTCTTTGCTTTTAGGAGGAAAGATCATTTGTACTCTGTAAGTGAGGAAACTGAGGCGAAGGGTACTTAGACCAGGGATCACTCGAATTCCGACTTGGACCAAGCAGCTAATGCAAATAAGTGAGTAGGTTGAGTGATAAATAAACAAACAAACCAGGAGCCCTGGCTCAGTGATAATGGGCATTTAAACCATGACTTGATTGTCTGGGAGGGGTAGACACTGCGGTGAGCTTCAACACACACTCCCTCCGAGGAGAGAAGCTACATTTTAGTTCCAATGTTTTTCAAATCTTCTGCAAATAAAAAAAAGAACAAAGAAGTTCAAAACTTGGATTTTTAAAGAGATATTTTCCAACAGTTAAATACTGCTGACTCATTCATAGTTTTGTTTTTATTTTTAAATGCCCATGTGCTACCGCTGTGCTAGGCCAACGGAGCTCTGGCTTCCCAGACACTGGCTTTCCACTCTGGTTTAGAGCACAGGAAACAGAACAGCCAAGCTCCTCGGGAATCTCAGTCTGTCCGGCCCCATCAGGCCCGTTGAGAGGCTCTCTCCTGCCTCAGGAACAGATGAAAAGATAGTGTGTGCTCTCAGAGCTCTGGACTCCGAAGATGTGGCTCAAAAAAAAAAGTCAGGACTCCATGGCACACTAGCGCTGATGAGTGGTGTTACATGTCCTGTGTTACAAGTTCGCCCCAGGGACCCGCGAACTTGGCTTTGGGACAAGCCAACCCACAAATCCAGACCTGACCATCACTGTCCTTATTCATATAGCCCATTCCCCACTCCCTGGTCCTGCTGGGCAAGTGGGTAATCAGAGTGTCTGGCCATTCATTTACTCATTCATTCAGTCAGTCACAACCGTTTTTTTTTTAATTAGAGTTGATTTACAGTATCGTGTTAGTTTCAGGTGTACAGCTTCAGATTCGCTTTCGTGATACGTTATTATAAGATATTGGATACAGCTCCCTGTGCCCCACAGTAAATCCTTATTGTTTACCCATTCTGTATATGCCTGTGTCTTAGTCGCTCAGTTGTGTCCGACTCTTTGCGCCCCCATGGACTGTAGTCGCCAGGCTCCTCTGTCCGTGGGATTCTCCAGGCAAGAATACTGGAAAGGGTTGCTGTGCCCTCCTCCAGGGGATCTTCCTGGGCCAGGGATTGCACCCAGGTCTCTGACATTCCAGGCAGATTCTTTACCATTTGAGCTACTTGGGAAGTACCGTTGTATATACAGTACTCTGTGTCTGTTAATCCCATCCTCCTCATCTATCCCTCTCCCCACTTTCCTTTGTAGTAAATTTCTTTTCTCCGTCTGTGAGCCTGTTTCTGTTTTGTAAACAAGTTGATTTGTATTTTTTGTTTAGATTCCGCATGTAAGTTGTATCATACATTTGTCTTTCTCTGTCTGACTTGGTGTGATAATCTCTAGGTCCGTCCATGTCGCTGCAAATGGCAATGTTTTAGCCTTTTTGTGACTGAGTAATATTCCGTTGTAGACATATACCACATCTTCTTTATCCGTTCACCTGTTGATGGACACTTAGGCTGCTTCCATATCTTGGCTACCACACAAATGTATGTTCATGTCCAGTCTGTGCTGGGCAATATTCTCCATGCTGGGAAAACAGTGAACAAAGTCTGCATCCCCCAGAACTTTCCTTCAGGGAGTAACTGGTGGAGCAGGGAGCTGCCTGAGACAGAGTGGTCCAGGAAGGCCTCTTGGAGGAGGTAACATCTGAGTAGAGACCTGAGTGAAATAAGGGAATGAATCGAGCAAAGATCCAGGATAAGAGATTCTTACCAGAGGGAGCTCCAGTACCCAGATAGCCAGACTACCTGAGTGGAACATCTTGGGGACTTTTATTTTCCAGCAGTGCCCCTTTGACACCTACTAAGTGAGGCTGTTCACTAACACCTCTCTGCACTCCTACCCTATGCCTTTGCCCCAGTAATGCCGTCCGTCAGGAGTGCCCTTCCTCCCTTCTCTGACGGCCCAAAGCTTCCACATTTGGAAGACACCTCCTCCAGGAGGCCTGCCTATGCTGCTCCAACAGAAGCACTCTCTCGCAGCTCGGAGCTCCACAGCATGGTCTGCCCCTTACTGCTGACTTCTGTGCCCAGCTGTTCATGACTTAGGGCACAGGGCAGGACATGTGGACCTGGGCTTAAATCCTAGCTTTCTTTCCTGTTGGCTTAGTGTCCTTGGGCAAGTAGCCAAACCTCTCTCATCCCGTTCTTTCATCTATAAAGTGGACTAGTAAGATTACCTTGGGGCTTCCCTGGTGGCTCAGTTGGTGAAGAATCCACAATGCAAGAATCCACCTGCAGTGCAGGAGACCCAGATTCGATCCCTGGGTTGGGAAGATCCTCTGGAGAAGGAAAGGGCAACCCACTTCAGTATTCTTGCCTGGAAAATCCCATGGACAGAGGAGCCTTGCAGGCTACAGTCCATAGGATCACAAAGAGTCGAACGTGACTGAACAACTAAACCACCACCATCACCGCCTTTGTGAACTGGGCCAAATCATTAATCATTAACCAAGATTACCTTGCTGGGTTCAGTTAATGATTAGCGGCTAAGTGAAGCCCCCACCTCCAGCCTGGCGTGCCACAAATGGTAGCTCCATGATAATTACTCCTCCTTTGCCTGTACCTGCCCTGACCCCAAGAGTGTTACTGTCCACCTCCTCCAGGAAGCCCTCCCTGGCCTTCCAGGCTTAGTACTTCTTTCCTCTTACACCCCCAGCACTTCATTAATGACTGATTTTCCCCCTTAGAACAGTTGTTAAATGATCTTATCTTTTATGCTAGATTCATCTTATGAGGGTGCATGACATAATCTTAAATTATGGTGGCTAAATTTGCTGGGGATCCTGGTAAACCCAGAAGGGTGGCCAGCAGGGAAGAGGAACTGGGAGCATCAGAGAAGGTGCCATGTACAGACATCGGCCCGGATCCACACCTTACCTCTGCCTTGATTTTTCCTTCTTTAAAAGTCACCTGGGTCTCTGGGATGTGGGGACTTGCAGGAGAATAAAGACACCCCCTTTCAGGATCATCTGTAATTGAGTGCTCTCTCCCATCTAAAGCAGAGGCTGATTTGCCCATCACCTGCCCAGATGGAACCTGCTGGTCAGGTAAATAACACACAGAAAAGGAATTTATGACGGCAGCTGGGAGATCATTAATTACTGCTGCCCCCCTCTGCCCAGCCTCGTGCAGCCCAGGGATCAGCCTCTGTTTCCAAGGTTTAAACCCAGGCGGGTCTCCGAGACTAGGAGCAAAGAGGGATCTGTCTACAATTTTTTTTTCTTTTGAAAGGACCCCATGGGGAGATGAGGGGACCAAGGCACTGAAGAGCAAGTCATTAGCCCTTTCCTAGCCTTGTACCTCAGCCCCGCGGACACAAGCAAGGACCTGCCAGCCCCCACGGCCCCTTAGAGCCCCCTTCTCTGCTGAGAAAGCAAACCGCTGCCTGAGCTGGGCCTTGCGTTGGCTGGGAGGGGGAGAATCCAGAGGGTTCCTTCTCGGGAAGCGGGAGAAGCAGCCCTGGAGAAGGCCTGACAGATGGGCTTCAGATCGCACTTCGTGCCTGAGCTGGCGAATGATGAATCTGGTTTGTTTGTGTTTGCTTTTCACTTCGATGAAGCCCAAGACCCACAAGGGCTTTTCCCCCATCGTCCTTTACTAGACGCCCCTCCCCAGCCCTCTTCCTCCATGTTGTCACATCTCCGGGGGTTGGGGAAGCCACCACACAGAGAGGAGGGGAGGCCAGAATGCTTGGTCTCAGACTGACGGCTGTTCAAACCCCACTCGGCCACTTTGTAACTTGGTTGCTGTTCAGTCACTCAGTTGTGTCCGACTCTTTTCGGCCCCAGGGACTGCAGCATGCCTGGGTTACCTGTCCTTCCCCATCTCCTGGAGCTTGTTTAAACCCATGTCCTTTGAGTCAGTGATGCTATCCAACCATCTCATCCTCTGTCACCCCGTTCTTATATTGTTAAACTTGTTTGGCCCCAGTTTCCTCATCTGAAATGTGGGAATCATCACAGCGTTCACCTCGAAGGGTTGATGTTAAATGAGATGACATACGTATCCTTGTCTGGATGCCCCAGAAGTAGACTCCGAGATAAGCATTTGTGAATAAGGGATTTATTCAGGAAGAAACCAGTAAGAAATGGGAGCAGAATGGGGAAGGAAAAGAAGCCGAGAAAGGGAGCAAAGTCAGGCTGAGTCCTGCAGAGGCTGCTCCCCGACCCCACCGGCAACTCTGGGGTGTAGATTGCATCTCTGAGTTTGTCTCAACCTGAGACAGGAAAGCTGGGCTCACATCTGCCCATGCCCTCAGACACTGGCTGAGGGCCACCCAAGCATATGGGGGAGAATGTAAGCTCCCAGACACGTCTGGTTCCCTAAACACGGGGACAAAGGGCTCTGGCAGCCCAAGCGCAGTCTTCTCATGAGGGTGGCAGGTGCAGGCCTTGGGAGGAAGAAACACACAAAAAGGGGACCTTGGAGGAGCCCCGACAAAGCTGCCACCATATGTGACACTCTTAGCTAGCGCTTAGGGTGCAGACTGGTACCAGGGATCAGAATCACAGGACAAGTAATGAAGGTAAGGGTAAATCCGCCTGCCAGTGCAGGAGACACGAGTCAAACCCTGGGTCAGGAAGATCCCCCAGAGAAGGGAATGGCCACCCACTGCAGTATTCTTGCCTGGGAAATCCCATGGACACAGGAGCCAGGCGGGCTATAGTCCATGGGGCCGTAAAAGAGTCTTAGCGACTGAACAGCAACACAGCCACCGACATGGTCACAGAGAGGCTTGTAGCTCAACCTGTAGATGTGCAGCACACTCGTGCAGGGAGCCAGCAAATCCTTTGTCAGGCATCACAGTCCTTTGGAGCTCTAAGCTGATCTTACTCTTATTTCCTGAGAGCTCTTCTGGGCCTTCCACGGGGTCTGGATGGCTGTCAGGGATCCGATTTTGCTGGGAAAGCCATCTGCAGCCCAACTCTGATCACACTGTGTCCATTTCCCTGGGTGGGTGGTGGCACCAAGATGTGCCCCCTCCACTGGTGGTGAGCCTCCGGGTGGAGTGGTAGGCAGAGTAATGAGCCCCCAAAGATGCCCAGGTCCTAATGCCTCCTGGAACCTCTGAATTTATTTTCTTACGTGGCTAAAGGGACTTTGTAGACAAGTGAAGGGTCTTGAGATGGGAGATTATCCTGGATGATCTGGGTGGGGTCAGTCTAATCACATGGGTCCTTAAAAGAGGCAAAGAGGAGTTTGACTACAGAGGGGAGTGTCGGGAGGATGCAGGCTGGCCTTGGCTGACGTTGAAGACAGAGGGACCACGAGGCAAGAAACACAGGCAGCATCTCTAATCTGGAAGAGGCTTCTCCCTCGTGTTTCCGAAAGGAACACAGCCCTGCTAACAGCTTGATTTTTGCTGAGTCCCATTTCAAAGGACTTCTGACTTGCCAAACTGTGAGATAATAACCGTGTCTTGCTATAAGCCCCTACATTTGTGGTAATTCATTAGAGCAGCCAGAGGAAACCATATGAGGTGGTGTGATGTATCAGCTTGGCAGGGCTGTCATACCCAGTGACCAGAGCTGACACCAATCGAGGCGTGGCCCTGAAGGTCTTTTGTAGACATGGCTAGACCATTCGCAATCCATTGACTTTAGGTGTGTAGAAGGGCCTTATCCAATCAATTAAAAGGCCTTAGGAGCAAAAACTGAGGTTTCCCAGGAAAGAAGGAATTCTGCCTCGAGAATGCATCAACTCCCATCTGAGCTTCCAACCCACCTTGTAGATTTGGGACTTGCCAGCCTGACAATGGCATGAAGCAGTTCCTTCAGAGAAATCTCTCGATAGAAAAGCACACAGATTTATTACACGTATGTAATATTGTACATATATGATATGTCATATGATATGTGTGATGTCATCTATATGAAATACATAAATATATACATGTATATATATAAAACTGCTCTTGGTTCTGTGTCTCTGGAGAACTGGCAGGTATAGGTGGCTTCCAGTGTTTTTGGCTGTTGTAGACCGTGCTGCTGTGAACGCTGTGGTGGCCACGCAAATGTGTTTCTGCTCATTTTATCTCCAGGGCAAGTGGCCCCGTGGTTCAGAGCATTAGTGTCCCGGACTTGGGTCTCTTGGCTCCCACCCCGCCCTCCCTCCACAAAGGCTGCCTCCCTGGCCTCCTGCAAGGGGAAACCACTTCCCAGACACCCTCTGGGACGAGGCCAGCTGCATGAGCCTGAGTCCGCTGAGGTTCTCCCTCGGGCTCTCCGTCCGCTTCTCCTGGGGCCTCTGGTCCGTCTTTCTCCCTCCCACAGCTCCCTCTGGGACGAGGCCAGCTGCATGAGCCTGAGTCCGCTGAGGTTCTCCCTCGGGCTCTCCGTCCCCTTTTCCTGGGGCCTCTGGTCCATCTTTCTCCCTCCCACGGCTCCCTGGGTGTCCTCACATCTCTGTCTGCCTGCACATCCTCTCTCGCGTCCAGATCCCGATGCCTCTCTTCCTCTCTCATCTAGCCTGCCTCCTCTCTCTGTCTCCCTCTCTCCCCATCCCCTGGAGTCTGTCTGTCCCAGGGTCCCTTTCTGCCAACTCTTACCCCCACCACTTGCCTTCTCTCTGCTTCACGAATCTTGTCTAATGGCTTACGGAAGCCAAGACTGGCACCATCAGAAGTGAGCATGTGATGGGGGGAAGGGTGACAGAGTGATGCCCCCAGATGCTTGAGGGCTGTTCAGGAGTGGGGGTGGGGCTTTGGGCAATGGGGAGGAGCCGGGGGCAGGCTGGGCCTGTGATTCTCTAAGGAGGCCAAGGTGAACGTGATGTGTTGAGTCCCCAGGGATCTCCACACAGGAAGGTCTTCCTGGGGCCCAGAGCTGGGTCCTGCCCACCCCAGGCACACTCCCTGTTCTGTGTGCACATTCCTAGGTGCCACACTCGGGGTGGGTTACTGTGTTTGGTCCCTTGCAGAGTGGAGCCCACGGCCAGCACCTCCCCGAGTGCAGGGCCACCTCGGGAATGAGCAGTGTCCCAGGTCACCCTGGATCTCGCTCTACAAGAAACGAAGGTGCCGGCTTGGCCAAGTCCTCCACAGGGATAAAACATCCCCACGGCAGCCAGGGAAGCTTGAGCAAGGTTACCTGAGGCTCAGTTTATCATTGTTGTTCTTGTCACTCAGTCGTGTCTGACTCTTTGTGACCCCATGGACTGCAGCAAGTCAGACTTCCCTGTCCTTCACTATCTCCTGGAGTTTGCACAAACTCATGTCCATTGAGTCAATGATGCTATCTTACCATCTCATCTTCTGTCTCCCCCTTCTCCTCCTGCCCTTAATCGTTCCCAGCATCAGGGTCTTTTTCAGTGAGTCGGCTCTTGACATCAGGTGGCCAAGATATTGGAGCTTCAGCTTCAGTATCAGTCCTTCCAATGAATATTTAGGGTTAATTTCCTTTAGGAGTGACTGGTTCAGTTTACCCATCTATTAAATGGGACTGAAAGTGATGCAGAGGGCACTGCTAAGCACACAAGGAGACTGTTTGAGAGGGTGTCCTGCAGTGCTGGGCATGCCGTGAAGGCCCATAAAGTCCAGCCAGCCTTGTTACCTGGGGGTGGAGTGAGTATCCTTGCCTGTTTCACCTGCACAGGCCTCTTTCTCTCTCTTTAGCGGGGAGTTGATATAATCAGAGCTGGAAGCCAAAGGACATCAAAAGCAACATTTGCACAGTGCTTTGGAAGAAATAAAGCCCTTTTCATAGGTGATCGCGCTTAATGTTCTTAACTACTTGGGCGGGGGAGGGGGGGCTGTGGGGGAGAGAATTATACTTCTCATTTTGCAGAGAAGACTCAAGTTCAAAGACATGTATCATGTGCCTGAGGGCACTCAGCTCTGAGCTGGGATGCAGCAGGATTCCAATCCAGGGCAGTCTGACTCCAGAAGGCTCTCTTTCCCCTCACTGGCTGCCTCTGGGAGGGGCAGGCGCAGACTCTGACGGGCAAAGCAAACCTCCGTTTCAACATCAGTGCAGCTGCATGCTGTTGCCGGTGTGCAAAGCGTCCCTCCTTGATTATCCTGCTTGATCATGACACAGCTTGCAGCACAGGCAGGAGACCTTAGCCCCACTTTACAGACAAGAAAAGCACAGCCTGGAGAGATGGAATCTCCCGCCCACAGATGGCACAGAGCCGTCTGTGTCCAAGCTCAGGGCTTCAGGTGTGTGACTGTGGGCACATCTCTTCACTGCTCTGAGCCTCAGTTACCCAACTAATCCTGTCTCTGAAGGCTCTGCTGAGAATCAGATGACACAAGAATAGAGAGCCTGGCATCGTCCCAGTACCTGCGGGGTCCTCTGTACCTGAACATTTTCTTTCTTTGGGAAATTCTGACATGAGCTTCTGAAAGCAGCAGGAGCTCTGGAGTGCTGCCTGAGAGGATGAAAAAAAATGCAGATATACACAGAGTGTCTACTGTGTACATGTCAGAGGGTTTAATGGTGACAGACACCGTGGCTGACCACACGGAACTTAACACTGCAGAGCAGAAGACAGAAAATAAGAAAACCACGAGTTCCTCCAATGATTCCATGTTTTAATCAGTGGAATGAAGGTAGAAAAAGAAAACACAAGGAGGGACTGCTTCTCTGGTCATGGAAGGTCTTTGAGGAGCAGAGCTCTGAGTCAGGGTCCTGAAACAGGCAAGGGTTGGCCGTGCAGAGCTAGGGAGGGGACAGTTCCGAGGTAAGAGGGCAGGATGTACTAAGGCCCTGGGGCAGAAATGGATCTGAATGTTGTAGGCTGGAGGGAAGAGCATGATGGCTGGGATCTAGTGACAGATGAGAGACAGGTTCAAGCCAAGGCTGGGGAGATTGGCAGGGATCTAACTATGAGGATCTGGTCACGGATTTGGACTTTTAAGTTGAATAAGAAGCAGTAGATAAGGTTTTAAGCAAGGAGGGACATGGTATAATTTTGACTTTAAGAAGTAAGCAGTTTACAAGCTCATAAACATTTCTCCCTGGAGAGGGAAATGGCAACCCACTCCAGTATTCTTGCCTGAAAAATCCCATGGACAGAGGAGCCTGGTGGGCTATAGTTTTTGGGGTCGCAAAGAGTAGGACACAACTGAGCGACTAAGCACAAACTTAGCTGAAAGAATCTCTAAATAGGATCTAGTCTATCCGTTTATACTACAGCGGGGAAACTGGGGCTCTGGAGGTGAGAAGTTGGTGGGTAATGTCATTCAGCATTTGGAGGCAGAAGCAGCCCTGGAACGCAGGACCCCAGACTCCAGCTTCAGTTCTCTTTCCCTTGAAAGGTCAGCAGAAGCCCCAGCCCAGGAACTGCTTCTGTCTCCTTCAAGGATGAGCCCAGCTCGGTCCTGGCCCGAGAGCCTGTGCGGCCACGCTAGCACCGGCGCTTTCCCAGGTCAAACCGGTGGCTGTCCATCTCCCATGATGACTTTTGTTCCATGGCCACCATCTCTAGATCCCTCGACACCGAAGAAACACACATGGGCCAAGTTTGAGTTTTAAACTACACCCTCGCTGTAGTAATTGCAATTCTGCCTGAATGTACTTGACCCCATGCAAAGAGACATCTGCTAGCAATTCTGGGAATGCAGTTAGCATTTTTGCTCTGTGATGCTCAGAGCATTTCCCGTGCATGACCATGTTTCTCCCTCTTGGAGACGAGTCCTGGCAGCACGACCCTCTTTTTTTTGCAGATGGAGTGATGAGGCCAGGAGTGGCCGACTGACTTACATAGCAGTCAGGGAGGGAGAGCAAGCCAGAGAAGGGGCCTCTCTCGGCAAGTGAAAGGGAAGAGAAAGAATAAAATAAACATACCACCTTCAGATGCTAGCATCAGACTCTAAGAATTATTCTCCAGGCTCTGAGAATCATAAAATGATAGAGCTGACATGCCTTAGAGATGGCTGGATCCAGTGGATCCTCTGGTTATTTATTTATTTGGCTGTACTAGGTCTTCCCTGCGGCATGTGGGATCTCCTACCTTTGCTGCGGTATGCAGGGTCTTTATTTACAGCAAGTGAGATCTAGTTCCCTGACCAGGGATCGAACCCCGCGTTGGGCTCCCTGCATTGGGAGTGTGGAGTCTAAGCCACTGAATCACCAGAGAAGTTCAATCTTCTGGGAATTTAAAAAAAAAAAAAAACAACTCCGTTTAGGGATAAAACATATGTAGTAAAATATATCCATCTCCAGTATACAGCTCAGTGGTTCTTTTATGGACCGAATAACCACCATGCAGACCAAACTGGAGGTGAAGCCTGGCCATGCAGAACTGGAGAGATGAGGGTTCTGGTTTGAGATGGCAGATGTGCAATGGCCCGGGGGCAGGGATGGATTTAAGTGGGGAAGGATGGAGCGAAGAGTACCATATGGCCTCGTGACAGATGAGGGAGAGGCTCAAGCCAAGGCCAGGGAGGTTGGGGCCAGGCACCCATCCCACCAGCCCAGAGGCGCTCCTGTGTCCCATCCCAGTTGACACTCTCCTTTCCTCACCCCCGCTTACCCCCAGGTACCTACTGGTCTGG